>NC_137236.1:36986098-37734360 GCF_051294905.1 Botryllus schlosseri
TACTTTCATTCAGTGTGCATGCCTCCTCTTTACTACGCCTAGGCCAAGGTGGGTGTCCGATTCCATTGACAAATCCAAGTCGCTTCGACATCTTCCTGTCTATTCATTGTATCGCATTTTTTGTGGTGTATTGAACTGATAAAATTGCTAATAAACCAATGATGATGTCGCTAAGAGTTAATTTATAGTTTCGAAGTAATTTCCCAACGCGTTGCGGCATACGAAGCGGGGTGCGTCATTGTATATGAGATATCTGTGAAGTCGTGGTCGAGCCGCGGCAACAGTGACAATGGATGCGCAATAGGACTGTTGAAAAATAACCTTTATTTCTGAATCTTGTTGGTTACGTGATTAAATCGATAAAACGACGTATTTTATTCGCTGTGGCCACTCTACATGTATAATTTGTATACATTTCAACTTTCCACGCCGTTCTCATTGATAATCGAACACTCGACACGACTCGAAGCCCAATACACATTGTCGTCTACTTATGACCCGTCGTTTCTAAAAGCTTATCGCTCTTTCAATTTAGAGTCCCAATTTCCAGCGCGGCGCTCGACGCTCAGGCTATCGCTCTCCCCCGTGGCGAGCGAGGGCCGATCATCAATGGGCTTTTGCCGCGTTGTAGTACTGGTTGGCGACGTGGCAGAACCGGGCTGCGGTCATCGCCTGACAGGTCTGAACTGCCCCTCAGACGAGCGCGGGTCAGATGGGGCTGCGGGTCTTGCTAGCTCCGCGAAACGCGGCTGTAGGAAGTAGAGGTGTTAATTTTGCACAGCTCGATCGAGCTGCCCCGCCGTCGAAAACCGGTCGTTTACGCAGCCGTCTCGCGCGGATCCGGAGCTTGCGCGCCGGTCAGCGCGCGAACACGTTCCGCCCCGCGGACCGGTCGGCCACTTCCGGGGTCGGCGCCACGGCCCGGGTCACGACGAACACTAGCACAGAAAGCCGTGCCCCGACCGGCGTCGGCCGTCGCCGAGAGCTTCATCGTTTCGTTCGCGTCTGCTCGTTCGGCAGTCGTTGGTTATATACGTATACACTACAAAAAAAATTAGACAAATTGGTCTCAAAATTAGACAAATTTGGTCTCAAATTTAAGAAATGAGGATGATTTGGTCTCATTTTACCACCCACTCACCATAAATGCTATTTTCGACTCAGACAACCATATATATATTGATATGAATAGTACATGTGAGTAGTAAGTGGCATGTACCTTGATAACTATATCTAGTGAATACCTTGTAAACTTAGTACAGGATCATCTCAACACTGCAATTTCTGGTCTCTCTCATCCTTCCCCTCCTCCGCTCAGACCCCTAACACTGAAAAGGATGCCCCCGAGGCACTGCTACTATTTTCGATCAATTTCTGGCTTACTTTTGAGACATAAAGTACTTGGTAAGACTAATTGGTCTTTAAGACTTTTTTTTGTAAAAAATCGATTTGAGACATTGAGACCAAATTTGTCTTATTTTTTTTTGTAGTGTATGTACGGGAATTCGAAACAAGCTATGAAGTTAATCGGTCACACTCTAGCCTCGGCCTACAAAGGAAGCGGCATGCACACACAAATAAAATAAATTACATATATCCACAGTGTCCCCTTTCTAACCTACATGAATAATGCCAAATACCTCCGTTGATGTTCTACTAGATTCGACTCGACTCGATCATTTCCTCGAAGATTCCGATCCGTTAGCTCGAAGCTAAAACCCGTCCACGAACTCCGGACCGTCAAAATTCCAGTTTCTATATGCGCAAATGAATTTATTGAATTCACGGGACTGTGATGGAAATATGCATATTGAAACTGATATTATACGAGAAAAACAAATTGTTTTTAACATAAATACCCGCTTGAACCTTTCTCTATAGGAAATGATCATGAATTCTAGGAAAAAGGTAATGCAGAGGCGTCCAGGTCCGCTAATCTAATTGACGAACCTACGGGGCTCGTTCACTTTCGGACCAAAAATCAATTTTCTCCATAAGGACGTAGTAGAATTGGTCCTCAAGTGAACGAGCCCCGTCCCGGTCCGTATTGGGGCGCGTGTAGTCGCGTTTGTCGCGGGCGGACAGGGGTATCGGCGGTTGTTTTTGTTGTATTTCTGCGTATTCGGGTCGGATTCCGTCGCATATTTTGTTTGTGATTTTTTGCCGAGAACATATTAAAAAATTAATAAAAATGTTCGTGGTATCAGAGGATTTACTCAGATATCTACACCATCGAATGTTTACATTCGATATAGAAGCACTGTTGGAGCTCAAAAACTACCCATGCTTTCCAAATGAAAACCTGATTTTCAGTGCTGACATAAATGTATCACCGGCCCATCTGCATCCAGAGGCCTGCCCTTCTCTTTTCAAAGCCTGAATCTGATCCTTGTTGAAAAAACCTTCCTATCCTTCTCCATCTGTTCCTTGTTATCCGAGCTTACATCCAAGTTCCAAAACGATCATAAATTGTGCAATTCCGCTATTAATCACATTTGGGTATCTTGTTTGGTTTTCATTGTGTATTTGTATCGTCAAAATGCTACAATTAATTTCACAATGATTTCGCATTACCAGCGATTTCAACAGCGCAATTTCTTCGTCTTTCTCCCTGAATTTCTTTGCACTGTATTCCGTGGCACACAAGACCTAAACAGGTGATAAGGGCGGCGACTCTATAAACTTTTAATCATAATAATAACGCGCAATTTCTTCATCTTTCTCCTGACACCGGCCTTGTAGCTGCAAATTGTAAGATGGGTGACTTTATATCGTATTGGGTGGTCTATGCTGTTACAGTATGTATGCGGCAAGTTTCTATTGGCCATATTGAATCTTACTAGCTCCATCTCCTGCTTCAACAGGATACAATTCTCACAAGAAGCCTTTAGGTTGAGATTCTAAATATATCGCCATATGTAGGCCTACAATTCGTTGATGCAGCCCAGAAATGCATTTTGCTGTGGTAGTCCGGGGTGATCTGAAATAAAAACGACCAGCAGACAACGAAAATACATAAATTCACCTTGGTTTCTATGTCCAATATACCAGTTGCGGGCGTAATCCCATAAATATCACTGCCAATATGAACGAAAACTACAGCCTCACACATAGGTTCAGGCTGTTTTTGTGGTCTTTTGAGACCAAAATGGATGCCGCAACGTAACAGTGGCATGACGCAACAATGACCTCGCACTTCTTGCCCTTCTACATTCTTTGGGCGTAACCATACCGTATACTTTTTCGCTCTTCATTTTCGCCTTTGGTGGGAGGGATTCGAGCCCCGGCGCGGCGTGGCGGCGAGGCAAGCACAGTGCTTATACCCATTAGGCCACGACGCCCTCGAGAGCGGGAGACGATACGCGGCAATTCGAATTCGCACGCTCGCGTCATCCGCTGGAGGTCTCTCGCATAATCCCGCGGTTCCCGCCGTCCGCGAGCGGGCTCGTAGTTTGGGGCCGGGCGAACACAATGGCACGGGCACTCAAAAATGAACAGAGTAACAATTTAAAGATTCTAATCGTGTAGTGATACATGATTTCTTAGCGTACTGAAATTAGACGATCCTGTCGAAGTTACATTATGGCATCCTCTGTTGGGGGGCTGCCAGTAAAACTGCACTCAAGCCACTGCAGAAACTACAGCATAAAGTGCTCCGAATCATAGCTAGGGCCCCAAAGGGGCCTGGCTGCCCATCCAATAAGTCGCTGCTGAAGAGATTCGGCGTCCTAAACATAGAAGATATGCGGAAACTAGAAATCGCCAAGTTTATGTATCAGTTTCACTGCGGTCGTTGCCCCGAATATTTCAATGACTTCTTTACCTCTGAATCAAAAGCGCGCACAAGTACAACACACGCGCGTCCACGTCGTCCAAATATCATATGATCGACCGAAAAGATCATCGCTCCATCAGATATGCCGGACCTGATGTGTGGAATAGTATCCCGCCGGCCATCCGACAGTCGACGAGCATGTCCACATTCAAGTCGAAATACAAGCAATTACTACTAAATAAATACAGTCCGTCCTCAAGATTACCGGACCACGACTGACCTATCGATCTCGCTTCCCATGACATGCCGCCCTATTTCTTGTCGCTTTCTTTTTCTATACTGTATTCTTTACTTTCATTCAGTGTGCATGCCTCCTCTTTACTACGCCTAGGCCAAGGTGGGTGTCCGATTCCATTGACAAATCCAAGTCGCTTCGACATCTTCCTGTCTATTCATTGTATCGCATTTTTTGTGGTGTATTGAACTGATAAAATTGCTAATAAACCAATGATGATGTCGCTAAGAGTTAATTTATAGTTTCGAAGTAATTTCCCAACGCGTTGCGGCATACGAAGCGGGGTGCGTCATTGTATATGAGATATCTGTGAAGTCGTGGTCGAGCCGCGGCAACAGTGACAATGGATGCGCAATAGGACTGTTGAAAAATAACCTTTATTTCTGAATCTTGTTGGTTACGTGATTAAATCGATAAAACGACGTATTTTATTCGCTGTGGCCACTCTACATGTATAATTTGTATACATTTCAACTTTCCACGCCGTTCTCATTGATAATCGAACACTCGACACGACTCGAAGCCCAATACACATTGTCGTCTACTTATGACCCGTCGTTTCTAAAAGCTTATCGCTCTTTCAATTTAGAGTCCCAATTTCCAGCGCGGCGCTCGACGCTCAGGCTATCGCTCTCCCCCGTGGCGAGCGAGGGCCGATCATCAATGGGCTTTTGCCGCGTTGTAGTACTGGTTGGCGACGTGGCAGAACCGGGCTGCGGTCATCGCCTGACAGGTCTGAACTGCCCCTCAGACGAGCGCGGGTCAGATGGGGCTGCGGGTCTTGCTAGCTCCGCGAAACGCGGCTGTAGGAAGTAGAGGTGTTAATTTTGCACAGCTCGATCGAGCTGCCCCGCCGTCGAAAACCGGTCGTTTACGCAGCCGTCTCGCGCGGATCCGGAGCTTGCGCGCCGGTCAGCGCGCGAACACGTTCCGCCCCGCGGACCGGTCGGCCACTTCCGGGGTCGGCGCCACGGCCCGGGTCACGACGAACACTAGCACAGAAAGCCGTGCCCCGACCGGCGTCGGCCGTCGCCGAGAGCTTCATCGTTTCGTTCGCGTCTGCTCGTTCGGCAGTCGTTGGTTATATACGTATACACTACAAAAAAAATTAGACAAATTGGTCTCAAAATTAGACAAATTTGGTCTCAAATTTAAGAAATGAGGATGATTTGGTCTCATTTTACCACCCACTCACCATAAATGCTATTTTCGACTCAGACAACCATATATATATTGATATGAATAGTACATGTGAGTAGTAAGTGGCATGTACCTTGATAACTATATCTAGTGAATACCTTGTAAACTTAGTACAGGATCATCTCAACACTGCAATTTCTGGTCTCTCTCATCCTTCCCCTCCTCCGCTCAGACCCCTAACACTGAAAAGGATGCCCCCGAGGCACTGCTACTATTTTCGATCAATTTCTGGCTTACTTTTGAGACATAAAGTACTTGGTAAGACTAATTGGTCTTTAAGACTTTTTTTTGTAAAAAATCGATTTGAGACATTGAGACCAAATTTGTCTTATTTTTTTTTGTAGTGTATGTACGGGAATTCGAAACAAGCTATGAAGTTAATCGGTCACACTCTAGCCTCGGCCTACAAAGGAAGCGGCATGCACACACAAATAAAATAAATTACATATATCCACAGTGTCCCCTTTCTAACCTACATGAATAATGCCAAATACCTCCGTTGATGTTCTACTAGATTCGACTCGACTCGATCATTTCCTCGAAGATTCCGATCCGTTAGCTCGAAGCTAAAACCCGTCCACGAACTCCGGACCGTCAAAAATCCAGTTTCTATATGCGCAAATGAATTTATTGAATTCACGGGACTGTGATGGAAATATGCATATTGAAACTGATATTATACGAGAAAAACAAATTGTTTTTAACATAAATACCCGCTTGAACCTTTCTCTATAGGAAATGATCATGAATTCTAGGAAAAAGGTAATGCAGAGGCGTCCAGGTCCGCTAATCTAATTGACGAACCTACGGGGCTCGTTCACTTTCGGACCAAAAATCAATTTTCTCCATAAGGACGTAGTAGAATTGGTCCTCAAGTGAACGAGCCCCGTCCCGGTCCGTATTGGGGCGCGTGTAGTCGCGTTTGTCGCGGGCGGACAGGGGTATCGGCGGTTGTTTTTGTTGTATTTCTGCGTATTCGGGTCGGATTCCGTCGCATATTTTGTTTGTGATTTTTTGCCGAGAACATATTAAAAAATTAATAAAAATGTTCGTGGTATCAGAGGATTTACTCAGATATCTACACCATCGAATGTTTACATTCGATATAGAAGCACTGTTGGAGCTCAAAAACTACCCATGCTTTCCAAATGAAAACCTGATTTTCAGTGCTGACATAAATGTATCACCGGCCCATCTGCATCCAGAGGCCTGCCCTTCTCTTTTCAAAGCCTGAATCTGATCCTTGTTGAAAAAACCTTCCTATCCTTCTCCATCTGTTCCTTGTTATCCGAGCTTACATCCAAGTTCCAAAACGATCATAAATTGTGCAATTCCGCTATTAATCACATTTGGGTATCTTGTTTGGTTTTCATTGTGTATTTGTATCGTCAAAATGCTACAATTAATTTCACAATGATTTCGCATTACCAGCGATTTCAACAGCGCAATTTCTTCGTCTTTCTCCCTGAATTTCTTTGCACTGTATTCCGTGGCACACAAGACCTAAACAGGTGATAAGGGCGGCGACTCTATAAACTTTTAATCATAATAATAACGCGCAATTTCTTCATCTTTCTCCTGACACCGGCCTTGTAGCTGCAAATTGTAAGATGGGTGACTTTATATCGTATTGGGTGGTCTATGCTGTTACAGTATGTATGCGGCAAGTTTCTATTGGCCATATTGAATCTTACTAGCTCCATCTCCTGCTTCAACAGGATACAATTCTCACAAGAAGCCTTTAGGTTGAGATTCTAAATATATCGCCATATGTAGGCCTACAATTCGTTGATGCAGCCCAGAAATGCATTTTGCTGTGGTAGTCCGGGGTGATCTGAAATAAAAACGACCAGCAGACAACGAAAATACATAAATTCACCTTGGTTTCTATGTCCAATATACCAGTTGCGGGCGTAATCCCATAAATATCACTGCCAATATGAACGAAAACTACAGCCTCACACATAGGTTCAGGCTGTTTTTGTGGTCTTTTGAGACCAAAATGGATGCCGCAACGTAACAGTGGCATGACGCAACAATGACCTCGCACTTCTTGCCCTTCTACATTCTTTGGGCGTAACCATACCGTATACTTTTTCGCTCTTCATTTTCGCCTTTGGTGGGAGGGATTCGAGCCCCGGCGCGGCGTGGCGGCGAGGCAAGCACAGTGCTTATACCCATTAGGCCACGACGCCCTCGAGAGCGGGAGACGATACGCGGCAATTCGAATTCGCACGCTCGCGTCATCCGCTGGAGGTCTCTCGCATAATCCCGCGGTTCCCGCCGTCCGCGAGCGGGCTCGTAGTTTGGGGCCGGGCGAACACAATGGCACGGGCACTCAAAAATGAACAGAGTAACAATTTAAAGATTCTAATCGTGTAGTGATACATGATTTCTTAGCGTACTGAAATTAGACGATCCTGTCGAAGTTACATTATGGCATCCTCTGTTGGGGGGCTGCCAGTAAAACTGCACTCAAGCCACTGCAGAAACTACAGCATAAAGTGCTCCGAATCATAGCTAGGGCCCCAAAGGGGCCTGGCTGCCCATCCAATAAGTCGCTGCTGAAGAGATTCGGCGTCCTAAACATAGAAGATATGCGGAAACTAGAAATCGCCAAGTTTATGTATCAGTTTCACTGCGGTCGTTGCCCCGAATATTTCAATGACTTCTTTACCTCTGAATCAAAAGCGCGCACAAGTACAACACACGCGCGTCCACGTCGTCCAAATATCATATGATCGACCGAAAAGATCATCGCTCCATCAGATATGCCGGACCTGATGTGTGGAATAGTATCCCGCCGGCCATCCGACAGTCGACGAGCATGTCCACATTCAAGTCGAAATACAAGCAATTACTACTAAATAAATACAGTCCGTCCTCAAGATTACCGGACCACGACTGACCTATCGATCTCGCTTCCCATGACATGCCGCCCTATTTCTTGTCGCTTTCTTTTTCTATACTGTATTCTTTACTTTCATTCAGTGTGCATGCCTCCTCTTTACTACGCCTAGGCCAAGGTGGGTGTCCGATTCCATTGACAAATCCAAGTCGCTTCGACATCTTCCTGTCTATTCATTGTATCGCATTTTTTGTGGTGTATTGAACTGATAAAATTGCTAATAAACCAATGATGATGTCGCTAAGAGTTAATTTATAGTTTCGAAGTAATTTCCCAACGCGTTGCGGCATACGAAGCGGGGTGCGTCATTGTATATGAGATATCTGTGAAGTCGTGGTCGAGCCGCGGCAACAGTGACAATGGATGCGCAATAGGACTGTTGAAAAATAACCTTTATTTCTGAATCTTGTTGGTTACGTGATTAAATCGATAAAACGACGTATTTTATTCGCTGTGGCCACTCTACATGTATAATTTGTATACATTTCAACTTTCCACGCCGTTCTCATTGATAATCGAACACTCGACACGACTCGAAGCCCAATACACATTGTCGTCTACTTATGACCCGTCGTTTCTAAAAGCTTATCGCTCTTTCAATTTAGAGTCCCAATTTCCAGCGCGGCGCTCGACGCTCAGGCTATCGCTCTCCCCCGTGGCGAGCGAGGGCCGATCATCAATGGGCTTTTGCCGCGTTGTAGTACTGGTTGGCGACGTGGCAGAACCGGGCTGCGGTCATCGCCTGACAGGTCTGAACTGCCCCTCAGACGAGCGCGGGTCAGATGGGGCTGCGGGTCTTGCTAGCTCCGCGAAACGCGGCTGTAGGAAGTAGAGGTGTTAATTTTGCACAGCTCGATCGAGCTGCCCCGCCGTCGAAAACCGGTCGTTTACGCAGCCGTCTCGCGCGGATCCGGAGCTTGCGCGCCGGTCAGCGCGCGAACACGTTCCGCCCCGCGGACCGGTCGGCCACTTCCGGGGTCGGCGCCACGGCCCGGGTCACGACGAACACTAGCACAGAAAGCCGTGCCCCGACCGGCGTCGGCCGTCGCCGAGAGCTTCAT
Organism: Botryllus schlosseri; assembly: GCF_051294905.1. Lineage (NCBI taxonomy): Eukaryota > Metazoa > Chordata > Ascidiacea > Stolidobranchia > Styelidae > Botryllus > Botryllus schlosseri. The sequence goes on from NC_137236.1 coordinate 36,995,338, forward strand.
CGTTTCGTTCGCGTCTGCTCGTTCGGCAGTCGTTGGTTATATACGTATACACTACAAAAAAAATTAGACAAATTGGTCTCAAAATTAGACAAATTTGGTCTCAAATTTAAGAAATGAGGATGATTTGGTCTCATTTTACCACCCACTCACCATAAATGCTATTTTCGACTCAGACAACCATATATATATTGATATGAATAGTACATGTGAGTAGTAAGTGGCATGTACCTTGATAACTATATCTAGTGAATACCTTGTAAACTTAGTACAGGATCATCTCAACACTGCAATTTCTGGTCTCTCTCATCCTTCCCCTCCTCCGCTCAGACCCCTAACACTGAAAAGGATGCCCCCGAGGCACTGCTACTATTTTCGATCAATTTCTGGCTTACTTTTGAGACATAAAGTACTTGGTAAGACTAATTGGTCTTTAAGACTTTTTTTTGTAAAAAATCGATTTGAGACATTGAGACCAAATTTGTCTTATTTTTTTTTGTAGTGTATGTACGGGAATTCGAAACAAGCTATGAAGTTAATCGGTCACACTCTAGCCTCGGCCTACAAAGGAAGCGGCATGCACACACAAATAAAATAAATTACATATATCCACAGTGTCCCCTTTCTAACCTACATGAATAATGCCAAATACCTCCGTTGATGTTCTACTAGATTCGACTCGACTCGATCATTTCCTCGAAGATTCCGATCCGTTAGCTCGAAGCTAAAACCCGTCCACGAACTCCGGACCGTCAAAAATCCAGTTTCTATATGCGCAAATGAATTTATTGAATTCACGGGACTGTGATGGAAATATGCATATTGAAACTGATATTATACGAGAAAAACAAATTGTTTTTAACATAAATACCCGCTTGAACCTTTCTCTATAGGAAATGATCATGAATTCTAGGAAAAAGGTAATGCAGAGGCGTCCAGGTCCGCTAATCTAATTGACGAACCTACGGGGCTCGTTCACTTTCGGACCAAAAATCAATTTTCTCCATAAGGACGTAGTAGAATTGGTCCTCAAGTGAACGAGCCCCGTCCCGGTCCGTATTGGGGCGCGTGTAGTCGCGTTTGTCGCGGGCGGACAGGGGTATCGGCGGTTGTTTTTGTTGTATTTCTGCGTATTCGGGTCGGATTCCGTCGCATATTTTGTTTGTGATTTTTTGCCGAGAACATATTAAAAAATTAATAAAAATGTTCGTGGTATCAGAGGATTTACTCAGATATCTACACCATCGAATGTTTACATTCGATATAGAAGCACTGTTGGAGCTCAAAAACTACCCATGCTTTCCAAATGAAAACCTGATTTTCAGTGCTGACATAAATGTATCACCGGCCCATCTGCATCCAGAGGCCTGCCCTTCTCTTTTCAAAGCCTGAATCTGATCCTTGTTGAAAAAACCTTCCTATCCTTCTCCATCTGTTCCTTGTTATCCGAGCTTACATCCAAGTTCCAAAACGATCATAAATTGTGCAATTCCGCTATTAATCACATTTGGGTATCTTGTTTGGTTTTCATTGTGTATTTGTATCGTCAAAATGCTACAATTAATTTCACAATGATTTCGCATTACCAGCGATTTCAACAGCGCAATTTCTTCGTCTTTCTCCCTGAATTTCTTTGCACTGTATTCCGTGGCACACAAGACCTAAACAGGTGATAAGGGCGGCGACTCTATAAACTTTTAATCATAATAATAACGCGCAATTTCTTCATCTTTCTCCTGACACCGGCCTTGTAGCTGCAAATTGTAAGATGGGTGACTTTATATCGTATTGGGTGGTCTATGCTGTTACAGTATGTATGCGGCAAGTTTCTATTGGCCATATTGAATCTTACTAGCTCCATCTCCTGCTTCAACAGGATACAATTCTCACAAGAAGCCTTTAGGTTGAGATTCTAAATATATCGCCATATGTAGGCCTACAATTCGTTGATGCAGCCCAGAAATGCATTTTGCTGTGGTAGTCCGGGGTGATCTGAAATAAAAACGACCAGCAGACAACGAAAATACATAAATTCACCTTGGTTTCTATGTCCAATATACCAGTTGCGGGCGTAATCCCATAAATATCACTGCCAATATGAACGAAAACTACAGCCTCACACATAGGTTCAGGCTGTTTTTGTGGTCTTTTGAGACCAAAATGGATGCCGCAACGTAACAGTGGCATGACGCAACAATGACCTCGCACTTCTTGCCCTTCTACATTCTTTGGGCGTAACCATACCGTATACTTTTTCGCTCTTCATTTTCGCCTTTGGTGGGAGGGATTCGAGCCCCGGCGCGGCGTGGCGGCGAGGCAAGCACAGTGCTTATACCCATTAGGCCACGACGCCCTCGAGAGCGGGAGACGATACGCGGCAATTCGAATTCGCACGCTCGCGTCATCCGCTGGAGGTCTCTCGCATAATCCCGCGGTTCCCGCCGTCCGCGAGCGGGCTCGTAGTTTGGGGCCGGGCGAACACAATGGCACGGGCACTCAAAAATGAACAGAGTAACAATTTAAAGATTCTAATCGTGTAGTGATACATGATTTCTTAGCGTACTGAAATTAGACGATCCTGTCGAAGTTACATTATGGCATCCTCTGTTGGGGGGCTGCCAGTAAAACTGCACTCAAGCCACTGCAGAAACTACAGCATAAAGTGCTCCGAATCATAGCTAGGGCCCCAAAGGGGCCTGGCTGCCCATCCAATAAGTCGCTGCTGAAGAGATTCGGCGTCCTAAACATAGAAGATATGCGGAAACTAGAAATCGCCAAGTTTATGTATCAGTTTCACTGCGGTCGTTGCCCCGAATATTTCAATGACTTCTTTACCTCTGAATCAAAAGCGCGCACAAGTACAACACACGCGCGTCCACGTCGTCCAAATATCATATGATCGACCGAAAAGATCATCGCTCCATCAGATATGCCGGACCTGATGTGTGGAATAGTATCCCGCCGGCCATCCGACAGTCGACGAGCATGTCCACATTCAAGTCGAAATACAAGCAATTACTACTAAATAAATACAGTCCGTCCTCAAGATTACCGGACCACGACTGACCTATCGATCTCGCTTCCCATGACATGCCGCCCTATTTCTTGTCGCTTTCTTTTTCTATACTGTATTCTTTACTTTCATTCAGTGTGCATGCCTCCTCTTTACTACGCCTAGGCCAAGGTGGGTGTCCGATTCCATTGACAAATCCAAGTCGCTTCGACATCTTCCTGTCTATTCATTGTATCGCATTTTTTGTGGTGTATTGAACTGATAAAATTGCTAATAAACCAATGATGATGTCGCTAAGAGTTAATTTATAGTTTCGAAGTAATTTCCCAACGCGTTGCGGCATACGAAGCGGGGTGCGTCATTGTATATGAGATATCTGTGAAGTCGTGGTCGAGCCGCGGCAACAGTGACAATGGATGCGCAATAGGACTGTTGAAAAATAACCTTTATTTCTGAATCTTGTTGGTTACGTGATTAAATCGATAAAACGACGTATTTTATTCGCTGTGGCCACTCTACATGTATAATTTGTATACATTTCAACTTTCCACGCCGTTCTCATTGATAATCGAACACTCGACACGACTCGAAGCCCAATACACATTGTCGTCTACTTATGACCCGTCGTTTCTAAAAGCTTATCGCTCTTTCAATTTAGAGTCCCAATTTCCAGCGCGGCGCTCGACGCTCAGGCTATCGCTCTCCCCCGTGGCGAGCGAGGGCCGATCATCAATGGGCTTTTGCCGCGTTGTAGTACTGGTTGGCGACGTGGCAGAACCGGGCTGCGGTCATCGCCTGACAGGTCTGAACTGCCCCTCAGACGAGCGCGGGTCAGATGGGGCTGCGGGTCTTGCTAGCTCCGCGAAACGCGGCTGTAGGAAGTAGAGGTGTTAATTTTGCACAGCTCGATCGAGCTGCCCCGCCGTCGAAAACCGGTCGTTTACGCAGCCGTCTCGCGCGGATCCGGAGCTTGCGCGCCGGTCAGCGCGCGAACACGTTCCGCCCCGCGGACCGGTCGGCCACTTCCGGGGTCGGCGCCACGGCCCGGGTCACGACGAACACTAGCACAGAAAGCCGTGCCCCGACCGGCGTCGGCCGTCGCCGAGAGCTTCATCGTTTCGTTCGCGTCTGCTCGTTCGGCAGTCGTTGGTTATATACGTATACACTACAAAAAAAATTAGACAAATTGGTCTCAAAATTAGACAAATTTGGTCTCAAATTTAAGAAATGAGGATGATTTGGTCTCATTTTACCACCCACTCACCATAAATGCTATTTTCGACTCAGACAACCATATATATATTGATATGAATAGTACATGTGAGTAGTAAGTGGCATGTACCTTGATAACTATATCTAGTGAATACCTTGTAAACTTAGTACAGGATCATCTCAACACTGCAATTTCTGGTCTCTCTCATCCTTCCCCTCCTCCGCTCAGACCCCTAACACTGAAAAGGATGCCCCCGAGGCACTGCTACTATTTTCGATCAATTTCTGGCTTACTTTTGAGACATAAAGTACTTGGTAAGACTAATTGGTCTTTAAGACTTTTTTTTGTAAAAAATCGATTTGAGACATTGAGACCAAATTTGTCTTATTTTTTTTTGTAGTGTATGTACGGGAATTCGAAACAAGCTATGAAGTTAATCGGTCACACTCTAGCCTCGGCCTACAAAGGAAGCGGCATGCACACACAAATAAAATAAATTACATATATCCACAGTGTCCCCTTTCTAACCTACATGAATAATGCCAAATACCTCCGTTGATGTTCTACTAGATTCGACTCGACTCGATCATTTCCTCGAAGATTCCGATCCGTTAGCTCGAAGCTAAAACCCGTCCACGAACTCCGGACCGTCAAAAATCCAGTTTCTATATGCGCAAATGAATTTATTGAATTCACGGGACTGTGATGGAAATATGCATATTGAAACTGATATTATACGAGAAAAACAAATTGTTTTTAACATAAATACCCGCTTGAACCTTTCTCTATAGGAAATGATCATGAATTCTAGGAAAAAGGTAATGCAGAGGCGTCCAGGTCCGCTAATCTAATTGACGAACCTACGGGGCTCGTTCACTTTCGGACCAAAAATCAATTTTCTCCATAAGGACGTAGTAGAATTGGTCCTCAAGTGAACGAGCCCCGTCCCGGTCCGTATTGGGGCGCGTGTAGTCGCGTTTGTCGCGGGCGGACAGGGGTATCGGCGGTTGTTTTTGTTGTATTTCTGCGTATTCGGGTCGGATTCCGTCGCATATTTTGTTTGTGATTTTTTGCCGAGAACATATTAAAAAATTAATAAAAATGTTCGTGGTATCAGAGGATTTACTCAGATATCTACACCATCGAATGTTTACATTCGATATAGAAGCACTGTTGGAGCTCAAAAACTACCCATGCTTTCCAAATGAAAACCTGATTTTCAGTGCTGACATAAATGTATCACCGGCCCATCTGCATCCAGAGGCCTGCCCTTCTCTTTTCAAAGCCTGAATCTGATCCTTGTTGAAAAAACCTTCCTATCCTTCTCCATCTGTTCCTTGTTATCCGAGCTTACATCCAAGTTCCAAAACGATCATAAATTGTGCAATTCCGCTATTAATCACATTTGGGTATCTTGTTTGGTTTTCATTGTGTATTTGTATCGTCAAAATGCTACAATTAATTTCACAATGATTTCGCATTACCAGCGATTTCAACAGCGCAATTTCTTCGTCTTTCTCCCTGAATTTCTTTGCACTGTATTCCGTGGCACACAAGACCTAAACAGGTGATAAGGGCGGCGACTCTATAAACTTTTAATCATAATAATAACGCGCAATTTCTTCATCTTTCTCCTGACACCGGCCTTGTAGCTGCAAATTGTAAGATGGGTGACTTTATATCGTATTGGGTGGTCTATGCTGTTACAGTATGTATGCGGCAAGTTTCTATTGGCCATATTGAATCTTACTAGCTCCATCTCCTGCTTCAACAGGATACAATTCTCACAAGAAGCCTTTAGGTTGAGATTCTAAATATATCGCCATATGTAGGCCTACAATTCGTTGATGCAGCCCAGAAATGCATTTTGCTGTGGTAGTCCGGGGTGATCTGAAATAAAAACGACCAGCAGACAACGAAAATACATAAATTCACCTTGGTTTCTATGTCCAATATACCAGTTGCGGGCGTAATCCCATAAATATCACTGCCAATATGAACGAAAACTACAGCCTCACACATAGGTTCAGGCTGTTTTTGTGGTCTTTTGAGACCAAAATGGATGCCGCAACGTAACAGTGGCATGACGCAACAATGACCTCGCACTTCTTGCCCTTCTACATTCTTTGGGCGTAACCATACCGTATACTTTTTCGCTCTTCATTTTCGCCTTTGGTGGGAGGGATTCGAGCCCCGGCGCGGCGTGGCGGCGAGGCAAGCACAGTGCTTATACCCATTAGGCCACGACGCCCTCGAGAGCGGGAGACGATACGCGGCAATTCGAATTCGCACGCTCGCGTCATCCGCTGGAGGTCTCTCGCATAATCCCGCGGTTCCCGCCGTCCGCGAGCGGGCTCGTAGTTTGGGGCCGGGCGAACACAATGGCACGGGCACTCAAAAATGAACAGAGTAACAATTTAAAGATTCTAATCGTGTAGTGATACATGATTTCTTAGCGTACTGAAATTAGACGATCCTGTCGAAGTTACATTATGGCATCCTCTGTTGGGGGGCTGCCAGTAAAACTGCACTCAAGCCACTGCAGAAACTACAGCATAAAGTGCTCCGAATCATAGCTAGGGCCCCAAAGGGGCCTGGCTGCCCATCCAATAAGTCGCTGCTGAAGAGATTCGGCGTCCTAAACATAGAAGATATGCGGAAACTAGAAATCGCCAAGTTTATGTATCAGTTTCACTGCGGTCGTTGCCCCGAATATTTCAATGACTTCTTTACCTCTGAATCAAAAGCGCGCACAAGTACAACACACGCGCGTCCACGTCGTCCAAATATCATATGATCGACCGAAAAGATCATCGCTCCATCAGATATGCCGGACCTGATGTGTGGAATAGTATCCCGCCGGCCATCCGACAGTCGACGAGCATGTCCACATTCAAGTCGAAATACAAGCAATTACTACTAAATAAATACAGTCCGTCCTCAAGATTACCGGACCACGACTGACCTATCGATCTCGCTTCCCATGACATGCCGCCCTATTTCTTGTCGCTTTCTTTTTCTATACTGTATTCTTTACTTTCATTCAGTGTGCATGCCTCCTCTTTACTACGCCTAGGCCAAGGTGGGTGTCCGATTCCATTGACAAATCCAAGTCGCTTCGACATCTTCCTGTCTATTCATTGTATCGCATTTTTTGTGGTGTATTGAACTGATAAAATTGCTAATAAACCAATGATGATGTCGCTAAGAGTTAATTTATAGTTTCGAAGTAATTTCCCAACGCGTTGCGGCATACGAAGCGGGGTGCGTCATTGTATATGAGATATCTGTGAAGTCGTGGTCGAGCCGCGGCAACAGTGACAATGGATGCGCAATAGGACTGTTGAAAAATAACCTTTATTTCTGAATCTTGTTGGTTACGTGATTAAATCGATAAAACGACGTATTTTATTCGCTGTGGCCACTCTACATGTATAATTTGTATACATTTCAACTTTCCACGCCGTTCTCATTGATAATCGAACACTCGACACGACTCGAAGCCCAATACACATTGTCGTCTACTTATGACCCGTCGTTTCTAAAAGCTTATCGCTCTTTCAATTTAGAGTCCCAATTTCCAGCGCGGCGCTCGACGCTCAGGCTATCGCTCTCCCCCGTGGCGAGCGAGGGCCGATCATCAATGGGCTTTTGCCGCGTTGTAGTACTGGTTGGCGACGTGGCAGAACCGGGCTGCGGTCATCGCCTGACAGGTCTGAACTGCCCCTCAGACGAGCGCGGGTCAGATGGGGCTGCGGGTCTTGCTAGCTCCGCGAAACGCGGCTGTAGGAAGTAGAGGTGTTAATTTTGCACAGCTCGATCGAGCTGCCCCGCCGTCGAAAACCGGTCGTTTACGCAGCCGTCTCGCGCGGATCCGGAGCTTGCGCGCCGGTCAGCGCGCGAACACGTTCCGCCCCGCGGACCGGTCGGCCACTTCCGGGGTCGGCGCCACGGCCCGGGTCACGACGAACACTAGCACAGAAAGCCGTGCCCCGACCGGCGTCGGCCGTCGCCGAGAGCTTCATCGTTTCGTTCGCGTCTGCTCGTTCGGCAGTCGTTGGTTATATACGTATACACTACAAAAAAAATTAGACAAATTGGTCTCAAAATTAGACAAATTTGGTCTCAAATTTAAGAAATGAGGATGATTTGGTCTCATTTTACCACCCACTCACCATAAATGCTATTTTCGACTCAGACAACCATATATATATTGATATGAATAGTACATGTGAGTAGTAAGTGGCATGTACCTTGATAACTATATCTAGTGAATACCTTGTAAACTTAGTACAGGATCATCTCAACACTGCAATTTCTGGTCTCTCTCATCCTTCCCCTCCTCCGCTCAGACCCCTAACACTGAAAAGGATGCCCCCGAGGCACTGCTACTATTTTCGATCAATTTCTGGCTTACTTTTGAGACATAAAGTACTTGGTAAGACTAATTGGTCTTTAAGACTTTTTTTTGTAAAAAATCGATTTGAGACATTGAGACCAAATTTGTCTTATTTTTTTTTGTAGTGTATGTACGGGAATTCGAAACAAGCTATGAAGTTAATCGGTCACACTCTAGCCTCGGCCTACAAAGGAAGCGGCATGCACACACAAATAAAATAAATTACATATATCCACAGTGTCCCCTTTCTAACCTACATGAATAATGCCAAATACCTCCGTTGATGTTCTACTAGATTCGACTCGACTCGATCATTTCCTCGAAGATTCCGATCCGTTAGCTCGAAGCTAAAACCCGTCCACGAACTCCGGACCGTCAAAAATCCAGTTTCTATATGCGCAAATGAATTTATTGAATTCACGGGACTGTGATGGAAATATGCATATTGAAACTGATATTATACGAGAAAAACAAATTGTTTTTAACATAAATACCCGCTTGAACCTTTCTCTATAGGAAATGATCATGAATTCTAGGAAAAAGGTAATGCAGAGGCGTCCAGGTCCGCTAATCTAATTGACGAACCTACGGGGCTCGTTCACTTTCGGACCAAAAATCAATTTTCTCCATAAGGACGTAGTAGAATTGGTCCTCAAGTGAACGAGCCCCGTCCCGGTCCGTATTGGGGCGCGTGTAGTCGCGTTTGTCGCGGGCGGACAGGGGTATCGGCGGTTGTTTTTGTTGTATTTCTGCGTATTCGGGTCGGATTCCGTCGCATATTTTGTTTGTGATTTTTTGCCGAGAACATATTAAAAAATTAATAAAAATGTTCGTGGTATCAGAGGATTTACTCAGATATCTACACCATCGAATGTTTACATTCGATATAGAAGCACTGTTGGAGCTCAAAAACTACCCATGCTTTCCAAATGAAAACCTGATTTTCAGTGCTGACATAAATGTATCACCGGCCCATCTGCATCCAGAGGCCTGCCCTTCTCTTTTCAAAGCCTGAATCTGATCCTTGTTGAAAAAACCTTCCTATCCTTCTCCATCTGTTCCTTGTTATCCGAGCTTACATCCAAGTTCCAAAACGATCATAAATTGTGCAATTCCGCTATTAATCACATTTGGGTATCTTGTTTGGTTTTCATTGTGTATTTGTATCGTCAAAATGCTACAATTAATTTCACAATGATTTCGCATTACCAGCGATTTCAACAGCGCAATTTCTTCGTCTTTCTCCCTGAATTTCTTTGCACTGTATTCCGTGGCACACAAGACCTAAACAGGTGATAAGGGCGGCGACTCTATAAACTTTTAATCATAATAATAACGCGCAATTTCTTCATCTTTCTCCTGACACCGGCCTTGTAGCTGCAAATTGTAAGATGGGTGACTTTATATCGTATTGGGTGGTCTATGCTGTTACAGTATGTATGCGGCAAGTTTCTATTGGCCATATTGAATCTTACTAGCTCCATCTCCTGCTTCAACAGGATACAATTCTCACAAGAAGCCTTTAGGTTGAGATTCTAAATATATCGCCATATGTAGGCCTACAATTCGTTGATGCAGCCCAGAAATGCATTTTGCTGTGGTAGTCCGGGGTGATCTGAAATAAAAACGACCAGCAGACAACGAAAATACATAAATTCACCTTGGTTTCTATGTCCAATATACCAGTTGCGGGCGTAATCCCATAAATATCACTGCCAATATGAACGAAAACTACAGCCTCACACATAGGTTCAGGCTGTTTTTGTGGTCTTTTGAGACCAAAATGGATGCCGCAACGTAACAGTGGCATGACGCAACAATGACCTCGCACTTCTTGCCCTTCTACATTCGTTGGGCGTAACCATACCGTATACTTTTTCGCTCTTCATTTTCGCCTTTGGTGGGAGGGATTCGAGCCCCGGCGCGGCGTGGCGGCGAGGCAAGCACAGTGCTTATACCCATTAGGCCACGACGCCCTCGAGAGCGGGAGACGATACGCGGCAATTCGAATTCGCACGCTCGCGTCATCCGCTGGAGGTCTCTCGCATAATCCCGCGGTTCCCGCCGTCCGCGAGCGGGCTCGTAGTTTGGGGCCGGGCGAACACAATGGCACGGGCACTCAAAAATGAACAGAGTAACAATTTAAAGATTCTAATCGTGTAGTGATACATGATTTCTTAGCGTACTGAAATTAGACGATCCTGTCGAAGTTACATTATGGCATCCTCTGTTGGGGGGCTGCCAGTAAAACTGCACTCAAGCCACTGCAGAAACTACAGCATAAAGTGCTCCGAATCATAGCTAGGGCCCCAAAGGGGCCTGGCTGCCCATCCAATAAGTCGCTGCTGAAGAGATTCGGCGTCCTAAACATAGAAGATATGCGGAAACTAGAAATCGCCAAGTTTATGTATCAGTTTCACTGCGGTCGTTGCCCCGAATATTTCAATGACTTCTTTACCTCTGAATCAAAAGCGCGCACAAGTACAACACACGCGCGTCCACGTCGTCCAAATATCATATGATCGACCGAAAAGATCATCGCTCCATCAGATATGCCGGACCTGATGTGTGGAATAGTATCCCGCCGGCCATCCGACAGTCGACGAGCATGTCCACATTCAAGTCGAAATACAAGCAATTACTACTAAATAAATACAGTCCGTCCTCAAGATTACCGGACCACGACTGACCTATCGATCTCGCTTCCCATGACATGCCGCCCTATTTCTTGTCGCTTTCTTTTTCTATACTGTATTCTTTACTTTCATTCAGTGTGCATGCCTCCTCTTTACTACGCCTAGGCCAAGGTGGGTGTCCGATTCCATTGACAAATCCAAGTCGCTTCGACATCTTCCTGTCTATTCATTGTATCGCATTTTTTGTGGTGTATTGAACTGATAAAATTGCTAATAAACCAATGATGATGTCGCTAAGAGTTAATTTATAGTTTCGAAGTAATTTCCCAACGCGTTGCGGCATACGAAGCGGGGTGCGTCATTGTATATGAGATATCTGTGAAGTCGTGGTCGAGCCGCGGCAACAGTGACAATGGATGCGCAATAGGACTGTTGAAAAATAACCTTTATTTCTGAATCTTGTTGGTTACGTGATTAAATCGATAAAACGACGTATTTTATTCGCTGTGGCCACTCTACATGTATAATTTGTATACATTTCAACTTTCCACGCCGTTCTCATTGATAATCGAACACTCGACACGACTCGAAGCCCAATACACATTGTCGTCTACTTATGACCCGTCGTTTCTAAAAGCTTATCGCTCTTTCAATTTAGAGTCCCAATTTCCAGCGCGGCGCTCGACGCTCAGGCTATCGCTCTCCCCCGTGGCGAGCGAGGGCCGATCATCAATGGGCTTTTGCCGCGTTGTAGTACTGGTTGGCGACGTGGCAGAACCGGGCTGCGGTCATCGCCTGACAGGTCTGAACTGCCCCTCAGACGAGCGCGGGTCAGATGGGGCTGCGGGTCTTGCTAGCTCCGCGAAACGCGGCTGTAGGAAGTAGAGGTGTTAATTTTGCACAGCTCGATCGAGCTGCCCCGCCGTCGAAAACCGGTCGTTTACGCAGCCGTCTCGCGCGGATCCGGAGCTTGCGCGCCGGTCAGCGCGCGAACACGTTCCGCCCCGCGGACCGGTCGGCCACTTCCGGGGTCGGCGCCACGGCCCGGGTCACGACGAACACTAGCACAGAAAGCCGTGCCCCGACCGGCGTCGGCCGTCGCCGAGAGCTTCATCGTTTCGTTCGCGTCTGCTCGTTCGGCAGTCGTTGGTTATATACGTATACACTACAAAAAAAATTAGACAAATTGGTCTCAAAATTAGACAAATTTGGTCTCAAATTTAAGAAATGAGGATGATTTGGTCTCATTTTACCACCCACTCACCATAAATGCTATTTTCGACTCAGACAACCATATATATATTGATATGAATAGTACATGTGAGTAGTAAGTGGCATGTACCTTGATAACTATATCTAGTGAATACCTTGTAAACTTAGTACAGGATCATCTCAACACTGCAATTTCTGGTCTCTCTCATCCTTCCCCTCCTCCGCTCAGACCCCTAACACTGAAAAGGATGCCCCCGAGGCACTGCTACTATTTTCGATCAATTTCTGGCTTACTTTTGAGACATAAAGTACTTGGTAAGACTAATTGGTCTTTAAGACTTTTTTTTGTAAAAAATCGATTTGAGACATTGAGACCAAATTTGTCTTATTTTTTTTTGTAGTGTTGTTGTGGTATTCGTGGTGTTTTTCGATTACTCCGGACCGCGGTGAATGCGGCCCTCGAACAATTTTGAATTGAAAATGCATTAAATGTGAACCCGGCCCTCGGGAAATTTTGTATTCACCGGCAACCCTAATATCCTAACCCTAACCCTAATATCCCACCTCCGGCAACCCTAATATACCACCTCCACCAACCCTAATATCCCCCTCCCCCAACCCTAATATCCCCCCTGCCCCAACCACGCGTGGTCTACTTGTTGTGGTATTCGTGGTGTTTTTCGATTACTCCGGACCGCGGTGAATGCGGCCCTCGAACAATTTTGAATTGAAAATGCATTAAATGTGAACCCGGCCCTCGGGAAATTTTGTATTCACCGGCAACCCTAATATCCTAACCCTAACCCTAATATCCCACCTCCGGCAACCCTAATATACCACCTCCACCAACCCTAATATCCCCCTCCCCCAACCCTAATATCCCCCCTGCCCCAACCACTGGCGTAGCAGCATGTGCTGCCGCCCCTGGCTCTCGCTTAAAATGCCGCCCCCTAAGTAGACCCGGTACGGTAACAGCACTTCGTCAGCTCCCCTCCCCCATAGGTGATAAACCGAACTTCTGGTGGGTTTCGCCCCTCAGACCCCCTCACGCTATTCGCTGTTTATCGATACTTTTCGTCTACATTGGGTGTCCGTTCCTGAGTCAGTTTTTTTCGCCTATACGCGCGAGGCGCGAGAAATTTACATAATTCATGATTGAATCGGTCAATATGATGCGAAATTGCATATATATTGCTATCAATTTTTATCCTCTCTCTGCTCACTTAATCTGATATACCGGTAGAGCAGAGTGAGGTGTGTTAGAAATGGTAGGACCCCTCAATAATAATTGAACATCTTCGGGCGGCCGGATCCATTGGTATGACTTCGTTACGTAGGCCTAATGTTATTTGGCGACCTCCTGTCTGCCATATAAAAATATAGAATCGCCCAAATGTACTAAACTAAAAGATCACACGATTTCAAATTGTTATTTCTTCACTGGCTTATAATTTTTCCGTGCGGGATAGTGTCAGTCTTGTGAGGTTCAGATTGCCAAGACAGCAACATTCGGCGCCAGTCATTTAAGCGCCTATGGACAATTAAACCTATATGTATTTTGTAAAGGTATATATAACGAAGTTTTCGGTAAGCATGAGCGCAGTCCTTTTTGGCCAATGTTTTCTCGCTGCCGATCGTTCTGGCGCACTTCTTGGAGTTGCATGTTACATGACCGAAAACTATATATGTCTTGGTGCGTCGTGGCGCGGTAATGGCCAACGGCGATATGCCAATTTCTAAAAGTCGCGCGTATTTCTTCTTGAGGGAAGAGTAGGCTTCCCAATAAACAAAATATTTGTCTACTTGAGATAGTTGCATAAATTTTCAAAAAATACTCTATAATTTATACTAATTCATGAAATAATTTTGGCCCCCCTTCGAGCTCCCCCCCCAATTGGGGGTTTGGGGTGCGGCAGTTGCGTAGACCGCAACAAATTTCGACATGGATTCATGTTCAAGCAATGTTTTCAGTAAAAATTATTACAAATAGTATGTAGTAATAGTAATAAGACCAAAAAATAATAAAGACAAGAAATAACGAACTAATGTAGTTCATTATCGAGTCTGAATTACACTTGTATAAATTTAAGCACAATCTGCCAATCTGACAATTATTACCAGGTTAAGACCGGTTTACCCGTTTAGCTTACCGGTTTACCCGTTTACCTTCACAGCTATCTCGGTCTGCCGTACCAAATCGTAACCCAGCGTATATATAGATCACTAACCTACGGATAGATGGGCACTGGGCAACTTAGTTGTCACACTTGAATACCCGGACAAGCCTACTGATGAGACAGCTAAAAGCAGCATAATTGGCCATGGTCATTGGTCATCCTATAGTTGGCCATGCCTTCCGAGCGTTCAAATTTAACAATACTGATTCTATAATCGAAAGCTATCGTTGCACTGATTACGGAAATAGAATTTATGCTGGTTTTAAAATCGGCATTTTTCCGAATAATCGCTCGATATAATTTCCATTATCACGGCCAATTGGTCATTGTGTTATGTTGCGGCACTCCGATTGTTGGGAACAACCGGCCTTGACGACTATTTTGGAGTGGTTCCATTGTCATGTTAACATATTCGGAATCAGCGTGACACTAGCTTTCGATTGAGACAAGTTTGATTAAATTTCAACTCATGGGACGCCAGCTATAGGACTACCAATTATGCTGCTTTTAGCCGGCTGCGTACAGTACACTGTGCAGTGTACAGCCTCATTTTGCCGCCCCCTTGGAGCCTGCCGCCCCTGGCGCAGAGCCAGAACCGCCAAATGGCTGCTACGCCACTGCCCCCAACCCTAGTATCCCCCCTCCCCCAACCCTAGTATCCCCCCTCCCCCAACCCTAACATCCCCCTCCCCCAATATCCCACCTCCCCCAACCCTAGTATCCCCCCTCCCCCAACCCTAATATCCCACCTCCGGCAACCCTAATATCCTAACCCTAACATCCCACCTCCACCAACCCTAATATCCCACCTCCCCCAACCCTAGTATCCTACCGAACCCAATGTCCCACTCCCCGAACCCTAATGTCTCCCTCCCCCCTACCCTACCCCACCTCAACCTACAGTTGCAATAACGAGCAGACCACGCGTGGTTGATATGTGAGCAATAACAATCGTTGGGATATATTTTTCATCTGAACAAGTCACACACAATATACAATGCGATAAGACCCAATGCGATGTCATGAACAGATACGAGGATGTCGAGCGTCGTACGTCCGCCCCTCGCCAAGTCAATTCAACAATGAGCCGACCACGCAATCATGATCACGTGATGTGATCACGCCGTGACTGCGTGACCTACGCATGCCCTGACCTCCTTACAAGACCGACAAATCAGTTGATAATAACATTATTAGTTTATTAATTCATATTAATACTTGTTAATACACTTAATTTCAAAATTTCCCGAGAGCGGAGTTCACCGAGGGCCGAGTTCATCGAGGGCCGGGTTCTCCGAGGGCCGGGTTCTCCGGGGGCCGAGTTTGTAAGGCCGTGTTCTCCAAGGTCCGGGTTCTCCGGCAACCGTTACGACAGTATGGATTGATCGTAAAATATGTGCCCGTCCCAGCTGACTTACAAAATTCGTCTGACATTTGGTTTCCCTGGAAAGCTTCAACAGGCCCGGGCAATTTGCCGTCATGGTAGAGTGGAGGAGGGAGTTGGTGTCAGACTTGCTAAGGTTAAACCATCGTTGTCATAGTGACGTTTTCCAACCATCTGGTCATCGGTTTCTGCCGTACCGGGTAAAATTAGGTAACCATGTTCACATGCTAATGGCACACCTTCACACAGTTTAGTGCTTGTTATTTTTAATTAAATCACCAATCTTGATAATTCAGGTGTCATTTAGCTTGAAAATTCCTTGCAATGAGTCCGTGACTAGGAAATAAATAGGATCCATTGACGCATACATTGTGCCGCACAGGAAAAAAGAGTCCTGCAGTAGAATACTATGAAGGAGCAATTTCAGTCACATCAACCTTACTAAACCCAACTGAATCGATGACCTTTATTGAAATTAATTAATTTTCTTCCAATTGTGTGGCATACAGCTGGTTGTCAGTCTACTACCATTAGATATGCATTTGCGTCGACGTGTCTGACTCATTTCGTGAGAAATTATTAAAACTCAGTTTCGGGTAGAGTTCTAAAAAGTTTGAAAACCACTGCATTACATGCATTGTACTTGTTTTTGAATTTCCTCCGCTTCGTAGCAACACGTCATTGAGGTGCACATCGAAAAACTATCTACCGTATGCAGAAACTGATATTCCAACATTAAAAAATATTGAAATAGAAGTAGTACAGTATATGAAAAACAATACTTGAGCAAGTGAAACTATAGTAGTTTTCGACTCGAGTCGAGTATTGCAGTATCACTCATTATGATGCCAACAAATTGCGAATGATGCGGAAAGTTCTAATATGTGCCTTTTATGCGGCCACAATGAATTGAATACCAATTCTACTTCACATCGAAGATTTGGTATTTTTCGACCATACCTATGTGGTTGCACTTTGTGTCAATGCTGTGATTGATCACGACTTCACAGATATGTCATTTCCACTAACGTGCGCAGTGGGGCTGTTCAAAAATAACTTTTTTTTCTGGATTCCAGCCATTCACTGATTAAATTGTCAGGTTACCATATAAAACGCTCCACAACAAACTTGATTCAATTCTAACAAGTACAATTTGGGGCAATTATAACAAGTATAGACTTCGCAGATCCAATTTATAATTTTAACTTATTAGATAAATAACAAAAAATTCAAATTTTTCTGCCATTTCTATGAAATTGTTGAGCTTTCTTCAAAGACGATGCAAAACAAATTTGACTCAATTCCAACTAGTATAAGCGGTGGTATTTGAGTTTTTCCTCAATAATTCTCCCTTATAAATTGAAATTTTCAATTGGACCTGTGGAGTCTTATACTTGTTATAATTGCACCAAATTTGGAGTGCAGGGTTTTTTATGGTAACCTGACCAACTAATCAGTGAATGGCTGGAATACAGAAAAAAAATTGAGCAGCCCTAGTGCACAGCTTTGTACTGCTGAATTCGTATGTTGCGATATCATCAATTATCACAGTGGAAAACTGCATCAAAAACGTAACTGTTAGCGATAAGAAGGATCGAATAATTTCAGTACTCGAGCAAGTCGTCTCTCACGACTCGAATCATTAGGATGAATGTTCAATTCAAATTTGAGTCCCCGAATCATTGTGCCTTGCTGTAGTAATGAGTTAATTACAGTTTGCAAACTTCGTTACAAAATCTGTTGAAAATTTGTGCCTAACATTTTGCATTTAAAACTTCAAGCAGGATGTTTTCATAATTGCTATATTTTATAGATGCATTCAGTAGCGATCATTTCAACAAGTGAGTGACACAGACTCTAGTATTGTAACTATTCATCGTGACTTGAAAGATCGTTTAGGACTTAGTTGGTATTTACAAGAGTAGTGGAGGATTTGAGGTCATGCATTGCGGTGTCAAAAATCATGAATGTGATGTATGTGGGAAAACATTTACTCATAAGTGTGACCTGAAGCGTCATATGGAGATGCATGTCGGCGTCAAAAACCATGTATGTAATGTATGTGGAAAAGCATTTACTCAGAAGGGTGGCCTCAAACCTCATATGGAGATGCATGCTGGCGTCAAAAATCATGAATGTGATGTATGTGGGAAAGCATTTACTCTGAAAGGTCACCTCAAGCGTCATATGGAGATACATGCTGGCCTCAAAAACCATGGATGTAATGTGTGTGGAAAAGCATTTACTCAGAAGGGTAGCCTCAAACTTCATATGGAGAGGCATGCTGGCGTCAAAAATCATGAATGTGATGTGTGTGGAAAAGCTTTTACTCAGAAAGAAGACCTCAAGCAGCATATGGACATGCATGCTGGCGTCAAAAATCATGAATGTGCTGTGTGTGGAAAAGCATTTCCTCACAAAAGTAACCTTGATCTTCATATGAAGATGCATGCTGGCGTCAAAAATCATGAATGTGAGATATGTGGAAAATCATTTCTACATATGGGTAAGCTGAAGCTTCACATGGAGATGCATGCTGGCGTCGAAAATCATGAATGTAATGTATGTGGAAAAGCATTCACTCTGAAGTGTTACCTGAAGCTTCATATGGAGATACATGCTGGCGTCAAAAATTATGAATGTAATGTGTGTGGAAAAGCTTTCACTCAGAAGGGTTTCCTCAAGCGTCATATGGAGGCGCATTTTGCCGTCAAAAATCATGAATGTGCTGTATGTGGAAAATCATTTACTCGAAAGGATATTCTGAAGCTTCATATGGAGATGCATGCTGGCGTCAAAAATCATGAATGTGCTGTGTGTGGAAAAGCATTTCCTCTGAAGTGTTACCTCAAGCGTCATATGGAGAGGCATGCTGGCGTCAAGAACTATGAATGTAATGTGTGTGGCACAGAATTTAGTCAGAAGGGTCACCTGAAGATTCATATGGAGATACATGCTGGCTTCAGAAATCATGAATGTGTTGTATGTGGAAAAGCATTTCCTCGTATGCATAGCATCAAGCTTCATATGGAAATGCATGCTGGCGTCAAGAACCATAAATGTAATGTGTGTGGCAAAGCATTCTCTCAGAAGAGTCAGCTGAAGATTCATATGGAGATACATGCTGGCGTGAAAAATCATGAATGTGCTGTGTGTGGAAAATCATTTACACATAAGGGTAACCTGAAGCTTCACACGGAGATGCATGCTTGCGTCAAAAATCATGAATGTGCTATATGTGGAAAAGCATTTACTCGGAAGGGTGGCCTCCAACCTCATATGGAGATGCATGCTGGCGTCAAGAATCATGAATGTAATGTATGTGGAAAAGCATTTACTCAGAAGAGTAACCTGAAGTGCCATATGGAGATACATGCCAGCGTCAAAAATCATGAATGTGATGTGTGTGGGAAAGCATTTACTCAAAAGGGTCACCTGAAGCGCCATATGGAGAGGCAAGCTGGCGTCAAAAATCATTAATGTGGTATATGAGGGAAGTCATTTACTCAGAAGAGTCACTCATGATTATCCTTGGTGACATCAAAAATCTTGTCTGCAATATTGGCAACAAAGCTCGAACATGCCCCAGACGTGGTGTCCGAGTGGCAATACAGTCCAAATCTACCCCATACGTAATGTCGTCCGGTCACTTGCATACAATATCTGTTTACGAAGCGAAAAGCAATCGCTAGCTGCAACTGGGTACCAATCCGTTAATCACGTGTTGCGCATCTATCCTTAGGTTGGTTATCCATAGTCGAACGCTTCGTAGACACTCGGCCGCGTCTGGCGTCTGAGCGGGTTCAGTTTCTGTCGCACTCATGTGCAGAGTCGTATTGAACTTGCTGGACACCAAACACCCATGTTCAGAGTCCATTTCTGGTGAATCTATTTTTTCATATCAGCTTACTGTGTGCACCGAAATCGCGAGTGGTCTAATTATGAACAGTTACTGGCAGTCAGCATGATCGCTTGAATGCAAAAGTGAATGTTGTCATTATTATTAGCAGTTTCACATATTACTATCAAATATTTAAATGATGAAGGTGGTGTATTCAAAAATTTAGGGCAAGTTATAAATGATGATGCATCTTCGGACTCTTTTGCATGCTGTTTTTTCTTGAACTCCTGTCAGGATTGTCGGTATAATGGTAAGATGTTGGAATCGCCCAAACGCACCAGAAACAAATTTCTTTCGTGAGGAGCACACGGTTACATACTAAGTGAATAACGTATTGACAGCCGCTCAAAATTCTTTCTACGGCCACAGGATGCAGGGTTGTAATCAAGTCACAAGTCAACTCTCACTTTTATAGTTTTGACTCGAGTCAAGTCGAGTCATTTTTAATTCACCATCGAGTCAAGTACGAGTCAGTTAGTCGAGCAGTGGTTCCCAAATCTCGGAAGGGGGTGCGAAGAAGAGGTCAACCTCTAATCCTCACATGTTTCTCTCTATATACACCGCATTTCTTATTTTTTAATTTCTTTCATCAACAGTTATCACCTTCCATGCCATCAAAAAATCTGTTGGAGTTGCTAGCATCCCGGTTGGATTTTGTGACATGACGATAAGGAGGCGCGAAATTTTCACTACAGTATCATAAAGGGGGGCGTGTCTAAAAAAAGTTGGGAACCACTGTTGTAGAGGTACGAGTCTGAGTCAAAGTCCACTGTTCAATTTTCAGTTCAATCCACTTTTTCAACTTTGCTCGAGTGAAATAGAATGTCTCGCATTGATATTAGCCCATAGTAAATTTCCTCAGTCTAATAGTTTCTGGCCCTATTCTCCAAGTATCGGGACTGATGGACGAGATACCAATAATGTGTTAACTTTATTATCCTTCGAAGTTACAATGAAATGTCTGTCCTGTCCGCCCTATAGTATCGAGTCATATGACTTGGTTCGCGTCATGTACAATGACTCGAGACGATTCATTACAACCCTTGCATGTTGGCCAGCCATGAGCGAGAGTGCTTTGCAGCAAGTGTTTCACATGACATGCTGTTGTGTTTCAAATTGCCATAAATATTGTGTTGCTATTGTTGCAGATTAGTTGTAGTCGTCGAGAATACGAAAGTTCTGTATTCAGGATAACGTGACTACTGATTATGACTGGTAATTGGCTATGCTGCTGCATCAGCCCTTTACAGTGGTGGTGTTTCACATAGGGCGAGCACGAGCATATACGAAAGGTGGGATTGCTGCAGAATTGACGCCCCCCTGTTCTGAAAATCCATGGTGAGTTGACGAACGCCGAGTTGTGCTATACTATTACTCGAAGTATTTTAGTTGGACATTTTCTGAATCATAATTAGCAGTTTTATAATTTCTATCAGCCCTTACCATGCAATCCAATGTACATCTCATTTATGTTTAAGCGTAGTAAGTAACGCTGCGATGATAGCAGTAAGCTAACATGAATCCACATTTTGGCAATTTCACATTTCATGCATAATTTGGCTTTTGGCGCAACGACCTAATACATTGGTTCTTAAACCTTTTTGATCGCGGATCCCGTCAAGTTTTCTGGACGGTTGCGCGTAACCCCCATATGTCAGAGGCCAGAGACTGGAAGCTCATCACCTCAAACTGTATTGTCATCACCTCAAACTGTATTTAGGCTATTTTACTTTTGAAATAACATAACAAATGCCAAGATTAAGTAGTCACAGTGCAACTCACAACGTCATTCTCAGAGGATAATCTGGTTTTGTAGTTTCTTGATAATGTAATGCCTTTTCACGTGACCCTAAAACTAGTTCGTGTGTCCCTAAGGGGCTCGTGGACCCCAGTTTGAGAAACCTGACCTTGATTTCAGTACGATTTGATATGATTATTTGCCATTCTCATGCTTATTTGAATTTAATCTGATCTGATGAAGAACTGAACTTGATTTTGTTGTATTTCTTTCTAATGCGGGATATAGTTCAACCACCGAGTTGTGGAGAATTCTGTGGTTCTTATTGTTATTTAATTTTGAAAAATCTGTGTAGCTACATGATATTAATTCTAATATCATTTGTAAAATCTGTCCCACTCTCCTTGCCAGCTTGCGGGACCCGTCATTCACCAACAGATTCAAACATTCATTCGGGCCGACGGGCTGATGCAGATGAAAGACGGAAATATCGTGAAAATAACGGAAGACCTCGGTCACAGAAGATATTAAGGTGTGTGCGGCTCAGTGCCTCATGAAATGAGCCCACTGCGACGACACACCACGTTCTGATTTTCCACGATCGTGGATTTTCCAGGAACGGGATCACGTCGCCAGCCCAGATATGCCTAAATTTTGTCAAAGTAGTCACAGCAGATACTTTAGTGAAAATAAAAGTAATGTTGTACATCTCTACTCAAGTACAAGAAATGATCTACATCAGTCGTTCTCAACCTTTTTCACCTTGCGGACTGGTGGATTTTCAAAAATTGAGATGAAGCCAAAATGTAACGTATGCAAGTTTTTTTGTAATTACATGGTGCCAGAGAGTGACATTTAGAGGGTTTTATTCCTAATTATCTATCTTCATAATGGCATCCATTTGATTTCATGGCAATGAGTCTGCTGAGTCGAGGTAAAATTGGCTTGTCCAGATTGACGTGCCGCCGAATGTCGTTTACAGTCTTTCACGCCGATGGCCGTGGGTCTAACTGACCATTCCAAATTAAATAATATTCTTCACTTTGACAATATCGAGAGAAAAAGCGTTTCGGAGTCGTCCCAAGCACATTGTCGCACTACCTTGCTCGACGTAGGCTACTCTTTCAACTACGAACACATCGCGCCGCTCGATAACAGCCAGACCAGCCATCCAAAAATCCGGGCCGTAAAAGCACTTTGTCAGCCCACCCCCGAAAACGTTTGTCTTGACGCCCCACAGGGCGATAAGCTAAACTTCAGGGGGCTTCACCCCTAGACCCCACAGTTGGGTGGATGTTTTCATCTGTACTTGTGAGCACATTCATTCTACTCAGTGTAAGCAGAGAGTTTATGTAGCTTAATCGCGCCAATATCGAAAATTTTTGAGCATTCACGACTGAATCGACACTAAATCGCAAAAAATTTACACTAAATCGCAGAGAGCGCGAAAAGAAACTAAAAAAATGTTGGTAAACGTTTAAAAAAAAAGATGCTATGATTTATGTTCATTTTCAAAATCTTGGGCCCCTTACAAGCTCGGCCTCTCTCCAATTTGGCGGTTTGGGGTGCCCCAGTTACGGTCCTGCACAAAACGAATGAATCGAAAACGAATGATCGCGCAAACTGCGTTGTTTAGGGATGAGCCAGCTCGTATCTGTTCTGTACTTTTCTCTCGCATGTCGTCAAATGACAAGTCTTGAACATGTATCCAGCCCTAATCTTACCTCACAAAGTTTTGAATCAGTTTAAAATTTGATGTTTTATTCATTTTATCAATGGACAAGCCTTCAACATTGCATCTTGAAATTAAAATATAAAATTGTAATATACCTGGCAGACCGGTGGTTGAGAACCACTGATCTATACAATCAAGTTGTTGTAGTATATTCATAGTGAAATGAAACCGAATATTTTTGGCTGATACTAGTCAAGGGTAGTTGTCAGCAACTAGTAGCGAATTGTATGAATATTGTAAATCAACAATCGTATCACAAAATATGGCGTCGCCAGCTTGAAATTTCAAATAGTAGTGAAGAGAGCGCTGAAGCTCAATGGTACAAGAATTCTTTCTCATGGCACAAACGGGGTTGGCACATTTCGATGAATCTCGCGTCTAAGGCACCCAACCACTTCTGTGTCTACAGAAGAAGGTTGTGTACCATCTAAAAATACTACATTGAGTCAGAGTTGTAAACAAGTCACAAGTCAATCTCACTTTTATAGTTTTGACATGAGTCAAGTCGAGTCATTATGTTCACTATGCAGTTTTCAGTACAATCGGGTTCAACCCACGTTTTCGACTGTGCTCGAGTGATATGGAATGACTCGCATTCATACCATAGTAATTGTCCTCAGTCATGACCATTTCTGGCTCTAAAGTATTAGGACTGATAGACGAGACTTTACTATTCATCAATGTCACAATCAAAAGTCTGTCTTGGCCGTCCTAGTCTCAAGTCATATGACTTGGTTCGGGTCATGCACAATGACTCGAGTGCAAGTCGAGTCAATACAAGAATTGAGTCCAGTCATTTTATGCCGCTTATAATAACTAAAAATGTAAAGGAGCGATTTCCAAGACCTGTTAAAACTCACGGTTGTGACAAAGTCACAAGGTTTCGGGTCACGAGTCAATTAGACTTTTATAGCTTCGTCCCGAGTCAAGTCGAGTCATTTCCAATTCACTATCGAGTCGCCGCCAAAAACTTACGGCTCGATTGAAGTCATTACAACCCTCCATTGAGTTTAAGCGCTCTCTTTGCTGTGAATATGCGAAATGTATTGCCGGTGTCATCATATTTTGGGATACCGTACCATTGTTGATATACAAAATTCTTTCCAATGAAATTTACCCCTGACGAGTGGCAGCCGAAAATATTCGGGTTCATTTCAATATCAGACTATTATTCAACAGTACATACTAAGTATCAGAAGTTCAGAACTGGTCACGGGACAAATATCAGTGTCTGTAGAAACAGCGATATCGGTCGGCTCCAGCCGACATTTCTCGTGAAATTCTATCGTATTTTGTCAGGTCAAGTCTCCTTTCGTCACGGAGCACCGGCGGACCAGAGAAACCCTGGCTCACAAGCTAGCCCATTCATTGGGAGGTTGCGCTGAAATGAGAAAAAGGCGTGGAAAGCCTGATTTCTGCGCGTCAACCCACACCACCCCCTGACCTGATGTGTCCGATGGGCGGCCTTGGACAGTTGTTGATTATGGGGCTGGTACATGAGGAAGCCGCGGAGATTCTGTTCGAACAGGTTTGATTTTGTTGGTTTTCAAATTTGTGCTTTGAGGGTAGTGGTTGTCAAGTGCTGCTTTGCCAAATACGTTGCAATTATATATCTCAATTGCAAAATGCCGGGAGTTTAACATTTGCCCATTAATTAGAAAAGTGAAACGTCCAATTCTATATTGATTGAGAAATTTGGAATGCATTGCATTGATCATAGACGCCGAGTGGCGGGGTGGCCCGCGCAGCCACCCCAAATTTGTTCTCAAAAATGCCAAATTATCTTTATTGCTATGTAGAACTGGCATTATATTCATTGTGGTAGCTTCGACGATAAATATTCGAGCTTTCCATAATTTTCATACTCACCTCAACCCTAAGCCTAACATTTGATTCAGAATCGAATCTCTATGTTGCCTTGCCCACTCCGTAATATATGTTTACGCAGCAATGATGCGAGTATGGTCCAACACAACTTGAAAGCAACCTGGGTCTTGTTTAAGACTTGTTATCTGTGAAATCTTAGGAGTCTCTGTAATACTAAATGATTAAAATTCATTGGATTTGGACTGTGCAATTGATAGCGACATTTTACAGTATAATATTGGCTTGAAAACGGCTTAGTCGCAGTTGTTACGAATGATACTAAACTTGACTTGATGATTTTAAGCAGGAGTTTGCCATACAGACAGATATATCCAAGGAACCGTGTATAAAATGTGTAGCATCAGAAAAGTAACAGCAATTGAAATTTTGAATATTTGCTTTACAGTTGCATACCGGTACATTGGTTGTAATTAAATTTTTTTCAATTTAGAATTACCAAGTCCTTAAAATTTGCCCCTTGCTAAATAGCCTATAGTTGAGAACACGGTTGTAGCCAACTCATAAAGTTCCGAGTCACAAGTCAATCTCACTTTTATGGTTTTGACTCTAGTCAAGTCATTTCCAATTCACCACCAAGTCAAGTCCAAGTCAGTGGGTAGAGGGTCGAGTCCGAGTCATAGTGCTTTGACTCGAGTCCAAGTCATTGTGTTCGCTGTTCAGTTTTGAGTTATTGTAGTTAAAGACGAAAGAAGAAACGGTGACTCTTTTCACTTTAAAGCCTTTTGCATCACAGTTCATAATTCAATCCGGCACAAACCACGTTTTTCAACTCAGCTCGAGTGATATCGAATGGCTCGCATTAATAATATCGTAATTTTCCTCAGTCCTAACATTTTCTGGGCCGATTTTCCAGGTATCAGGACTGTTAGACGAAATACCAATCATGTGGTGACTTCACTATTCTTCGAAGTTACAATCAATTGTCTTTATTGGCTGTCCTTGTCTCGGGTTATATAACTTGGTACAAGTCGAGTCAGTATACAAATTGACCCAAGTCGAGACATTTTATGCCTTTGAAAAAATGACTCTAGTGAAGTCGAGTCACCCAAAAATCACGAGAACCCGGGTTGAGAACCGCTGTGTTGAGTTGTGATTTCTAGTTCACTGAATCGAATCTATTTTATATTATTTCAAGACAATGACCGGTTATCGCTGCCAACTCTGGTGCTGGACTCCATATTAAAATGCCCAGTCGACTCGAGAAAGGCTCTCGCCTCGAATCTGGTTCTGTCAAGAAATTCTGCATGTGCGATATGCTGTGTTTGGTATTTTATTGCGTTTCGTAAAGGCTGACAGAGGTCATCGTTGGCTTTCAAGTAGGCATAGTTGTGTAACTCTGTAAATAACTAGTTATGACTTGGGAGTACTTCCGTTTGGAATAGTTTCGGCCTGTTTTAAAATTCGGTGCTTGTAACCAATGTAAAGTAGCGATATCTAAGACTTGTGAAAACTATCTCAAGTGCAAGTAGAAAATGATGATTAGAAAAGAACTGCTATTGAAATATAAAACGAATGCCGTTTGTGTCTTTAATGTGGCTAAATATATTTGTTCCAGGTGGAACATTCATGCTTCCCGACTTTTCGCACAGATTGTTTTTCGAGCTCAAAGATTTGGTCGCGATCGAGGAACGCTACAAGCCTGTGAGTTATGTTTTTGTGGTCTGCAATTACTTGTAATTACAAGAAGAGTTGAACGACTAGAAAATTTTAAGCTACTACAAATCGGACTATAAAATTGGGCATATAGCTGCATATTTTTTCAAATTAGATTAGAAATAGAATTACTGAATTTAAATAAACTTGAAATTGATTGGTTTTGCATTCTCAGTTGTCCAAGGGTCGGTTTCGCGTTCATAACACGCCGGTCCGCGGAAATATAGTGTCGTGGTTGGGAGCCTCTATATACGCCTCGCTGGAGACCTTTCCTCACAGATTCATAACGAAAGAATATTTTATCGAGGTGAGGGGAACTGTCCTTTATAAGTCACGTTCGAAATCGCAAGTGTCATAGCACGGCTGTGGAGTTGGTTCACTGTACCTCAGACTCAGACATTTACAATATGCCTATTCAACTCTGCCGCTGGAATCCGACTCCTAATATATTCTTCACTGAACTCAGACTCCAACATTCCAGCAAATCCTCTCAGGTCATTTTACGTTTGGCACATTTTTAGTTATTATTATTGAAGAGACTCTTGGAAGTACAAAACTTCATCATCGAAATCATGTATTCATATTGAAATAGTCCGTAATATTTTCGGCTGCTACTTATCTGGGGTCAGCAGCAGCTAGTTGGAGAATTGGAAAGGACATTGTATGTCAACAATCGTATCACAAATGTTCTTTCAAATTCTCTACTAAGTTGCTGACGATTACCGCTGATGCGTCTCATCAGCTTCAAATATTAGGGTATTTTCGATATGAATAATTGAATATACTAGGGATGGTGTGAACGTGAGGTTCACGTTCGCGTTCTGTGTGTGAACCTCGGAAATCTTGATGTTCGCGTTCACAACAGAACCTTGGTAGGTTCTGCACTGTGAACCTTTTTCTTATATTACAATTTGAACTTCATTATAACATCTTTGGTTCACATTTATTGCATTTCAACTGCGAACCACTCTATGCATGGGCTGGCAGCAAAAACAATCAACACTAAACGAGCAATTTGAGCATGCACCTTGACAATCTCAAAAATTTTACTTGCCTTGTTACAAAATTTTGCTCAAAATATCCAGCTTTCCGTTTGTGAATACACTACATCTAGTCAGGGAATGATGCTTATTCAACCAATCAGTGACATTGATATCGTTTTATGATGTACAGATCTAGCAGGCGTACGGCTCAATATTGACTTCATATGTTCCCTGCATCATAATAAGCAAATCCGTGCAATTAGTGTGTTGGCCACTGCTGTATAACTTGTTAATGGGGTAATATCGGTAGCAAGTATAGAAACATGTTTTGTACTCTGCTCAATATCCGTGTATATTGTCCGGTCAGGCCAATACCGTTAAGGCGTAAGCTTGTATTCCCTGGCAAGTCCTCATCGAAATTGTTGGCAAAGTGACAGAAGTTGTTGATTTTTGGCATTATTATATCATTTGATTGCCTCAGTTGACACATTTAGCGACGTTTAAAACGTCAATATATACTTCAGCATTGTGGCATTATGTGACACGAGTCGTCGCTAGGTATTGTGTATATTACTATAGGCTATCACTTCATTGAAATATAGGGTTGAAATTAGCAATATGAGGTCACATGACGTCACGAGGTTCACGTTCGTGTTCACGCAGAACCTTTAAAAAAAGGTTCGCGTTCACACGAACCTGAACCTTTCAGAGGTTCACACCATCCCTGGAATATACCATTCAATTGTATATTGAAGTTTTATACCTCCAAGAAGCTCTTCAAATAGTGAAGAATTGGAAGGGACTTGTATGTCAACTATCATATCACCAATATGACGTCACATCCACAAAAATTCAAGTATTCAAGTACAACAGAGGGGTTGAGCTAAATGTACTGTTTTTAGAGTATATAACAGGATTGTAACCAAGTCACAAGTCAATATCACATTTTTGGTTTTGACTCGAATCAATTCGAGTCATTTTCAATTCACCATCGAGTCAATTCCAAGTCGGTTAGTAGATGGTCGAGTCAGAGTCATAGTGTTTTGACTTAAGTCCGAGTCATTATGTCCACTGTTCAGTTTTCAGTACAGTCGGCTTCAACATACTTTTTTCAACTCTGCTCGAGTGATGTAGAATGGCTCGCATTCATATTATCGTAATTTTTCTCACTCCTATCAGTTTCAGGTTCTATTTTTCGCGTAACAAGACGGATAGACTAAGACCGATATTAATGTGGTGACTTTGCTCTTCTTACAATGAAAAGTCTGTCTTGGCCGTCCTAGTCTCGAGTCATATGACTTGGTTCGAATCATGCACAATGACTCGAGTACAAGTCGAGTCAATACATAAATTTACTCGAGTCAAGTCATTTTACGTATTTGAAAAAATGACTCGAGTCAAGTCGAGTCACCAGAAAATCGTGATTCGAGTCTGTCTCAAGTCGTGTCAAAGCCTGCGATAATATAGTCTTCCCTTATTTCAGAACAAACATCGACTTCCGGATTGGTGCATATTGGATCTGCAAACTCCCGAGTTTCAGCCTGAAAAACCAGCGGAGATAAAGTCCCGCCGTAAAAGCCTGTCTTACCCGGCTCGTCCAGGCTGAGAACGTCGTCAAGATCGAGCGTTGGGTCGGTACCAAGAAATCCCGCAGCCGTATCGGCCCTGGCTGTGTTAAAACTGGCACAAGCCGAAAAGGTGCAGGCCGAGAAGAAGTAGCCCACTCTCGTTCAAGACAGGATTGTCGGTTGATTGTTCTGTGGAAATATTGCTGTCTATTGGTAAAAAATACAGACCGCGCCAGGGATGTTCCTGTGTCAGCCGATTGGTTTTGCGACTAGGTTTGAGCTATATCGAGTATTTGAGTATCAATAATCATGACATGACAACAGTATGAATGATGTGAAAGGTTCAAGTATCTACCTTTTATGCGACCACTATGATAGGGTTGCGATATTTTGGGATTCGGAAAGGAGGATACTTTTTACCAGTTACAAGATTCAGTATGTCGATGATATAATTTTAAAGAGAAATTATGTTGCTTCAACTAAAAAACTTTTCGACTCACAAAAAAGAGAAAAGGTCATATTTCCAGTCCTACTCCCGAAATACCCGCCCGAATATCCGCGGGTGTGTATTAGTGTGTATATTTCTTGAATCCAGCCTCTGGGAACAGTGGTTGTGTTTATTGTCGGAATTTTATCCCAATAAAGTGCTATATTTAACAGTGCTGGTATTTATTGCTGATGGTGTGTGCGGGAGTGGGTCAACATTGTTCCTTAAGTAAAAGTAAGGCCATAAATTCCTACTCATTTGCAAGTAAAATCATTGGATTTAAAGACCCGACCGTCCTAACTACTTGGAAGTAGAAAGTCTGTATTCGAGTGAGTAGCTTTGGAAGTTGATCTATAGTTGGGTTCTAATAGCGCGCTGACTTGGGTCTGGAATACTTTGCTGTCATTTGGGTACTTAGCAGAGATGAGCATGGATTAGGATTTGAAAATGCCGGATTTGTGAAATTTTGTCGGACCAGGATTAGAGCTTTATTCTGAACGGATTAGGATTGGATTTATCGATTTTTTTTAGCAGATTGGCGACAAGCTATGTTCAGATCAGTTTTTATTGCACTTATGGTACACTCGTTGCCAATGAACATGAGAGGTGCAGCCATATGCCAAGTTATCTTAAATCGAGAGGATTGTTGGTTGTGAAAGAATAATTCCACATCTTTACTGAATTTCATGTTAGAATCGGAGTAGGATTGGACAAATGGACACGGATTTGAATACACAAAAGTTCTGGATTATGATTTGAAGTTTCAGATTTTGATTGGATTAGGACATAGAAATTCCAAATCCGCTTATCTCTAGAGTTTATCTATCAAATGTAAAAACCACTTGGGTATTATATGTAAACCATAAAAACATGAATGGCAACGGTTGATTTTGCTGGTTCGTTCCGCTTCGCTGAGGCATGATTCAGAATTGTTTTGCGGCAGCGACTGCGGGATTTCTGGCAATCCAAAAGTTATCATTAGGAACGCAGAATTTACTAAATCTGACCATGACCGAAACGTACTGTCGAATCGACGGCGAAAATTTCACATTCGATAGTGTAGCATTGTAATTTACGCCTTGTCGACGGTCCGCCGTTTAGTGTTGGCTCGCGTGTTGTGATTACAATAGTTCAATATCGCTACAGGGTTGGTTCGATTGGTTTGAAATAAGGTCAAATTTGTTTGAAATGAGGTGAGTCTCATGTTTGAAATGAGGATAGTCATGTCAGAAATAAGGATAGTCATGTTTGAAATAAGGATAGTCGCTATATTCACTATAAAGTCAGTTGCAGTACCAGGCACAACTTCCCAGTGCTAACCCAGTCCGAATACATCCCAGACATGATGTCCGAACACGCCCCAGACACGATGTCCTAGCGTCAAC
The DNA here is from genome assembly GCF_051294905.1 of Botryllus schlosseri. NCBI lineage: Eukaryota > Metazoa > Chordata > Ascidiacea > Stolidobranchia > Styelidae > Botryllus > Botryllus schlosseri. The sequence continues at coordinate 37,026,706 of NC_137236.1, forward strand.
ACAGTCCTGACATACCCCAGACAAGATGTCCGAACACGCCCTAGACACGATGTCCGATTGGCAGCACAGGCCGAACACACCCCAGACATGATGTTCAAACACGCGCCAGACACGATGTCCGGGTATCAACACAGGCCGAACACGCCCAAGACATCGTGTCCGAATGGCAACACAGGCCAAACACACCCCAGACATGATGTCCAAACACGCCCCAGACACGATGTCCGAGTATCAACACAGGCCGAACACGCCCAAGACACCATGTCCGAATGACAATACAGACCGAACACGCCCCAGACACGATATCCGAGTGTCAACTCAGTCCGAACACAACCCAGACACCATGTTTGAATGACCGAACACGCCCCAGACACGATGTCCGATTGGCAGCACAGGCCGAACACACCCCAGACATGATGTTCAAACACGCGTCAGACACGATGTACGAGTGTCAATACAGGCCTAACACGCCCAAGACACCATGTCTGAATGGCAACACAGACCGAACACGCCCCAGACACGATGTCCGAACACTCCCCAGGCACGATGTCCGAACACGCGCCAGACACGATGTCCGGGTATCAACACAGGCCGAACACGCCAAAGACACCATGTCCGAATGGCAACACAGGCCGAACACACGCCAGACATGATGTCCAAACACGCCCCAGACACGATGTCCGAGTATCAACACAGGCCGAACACGCCCAAGATACCATGTCCGAATGACAATACAGACCGAACACGCCCCAGACACGATGTCCGAGTGTCAACTCAGATCAGAAAACAACCCAGACACCATGTTTGAATGGCCGAACATGCCCCGGACATGATGTCCAAACACCCGCCAGACACGATGTCCGACTATCCTTATTTCAAACATGACTATCCTTATTTCTGACATGACTATCCTCATTTCAAACATGAGACTCACCTCATTTCAAACATGACTATCGTTATATCAAACATGACTATCCTTATTTCAAACACGAGACTGACCTTATTTCAAACACGAGACTGACCTTATTTCAAACATGACTAACCTTATTAACATCGTGTCTGGGGGGGTGTTGGGACTGTGTTGCCAATCGCACATCGTGCCTGGGCCGTGTTCCGACATCATGTCTGGGTTTTGTTCGGCCTGTGCTGTCATTCAGACATTATGTCTGGGGCGTGTCGGCCTGTGTTGACACTCGGACATCGTGTCTGCGGCGAGTTCGGACATCATGTCTGGGGCGTGTTCGGCCTGTGCTATTGCCATTCAAACATGGTGTCTGGGGCGTGTTCGGACATCATGTCTTGGGTGTGTTAGGACTGTGTTGACGCTAGGATATCGTGTCTGGGGCGTGTTCGGACATCATGTCTGGGATGTGTTCGGACTGGGTTAGCACTGGGAAGTCGTGGCTGGTACTGCAACTGACTTTATAGTGAATATAGCGACTATCCTTATTTCAAACATGACTATCCTTATTTCTGACATGACTATCCTTATTTCAAACATGAGACTCACCTCATTTCAAACAAATCTGTCCTTATTTCAAACCAATCGAACCAACCTTCCTCCAATATCGTGAATATTATAGAAAATTGTCAGTCACACAGTCAGTATAGCTCAGCGCTCAGTACAGTACCACTCACGAGGAGCGTTGCTGTGATTATTTCGCAATAAGGTCAGTCTCTACGTTCAATATAAGATCATTATGTTGACAGCAAGGTCAGTCCATGGTTGAGGGTTTATGGCATTAGGAGGAGGGTTGGGGACGAGGGTCCTATCCGGGGGTCGCTCACTACTACTACGCTATCCCCCCTTATGACAGTAACCCATAATCTAATGACCCCATTGACCCGAGCCTCAATCCTAAGGACCCGCACCCCCAAATCTAATTACACTCACCCTTAACCGTGGACTGAAAGAATTGTGAACATAGCAGCTCAAGTGACCTTATTGTGAACGTAATCGCGCCAACCATGTAGAATAATCTGCGCGCCACGGAAATGTTTGTTGCATGGAAGAATTAGGTTATTAAACAGAAAATTGCGTGTGAGATTGCCACTAATTCCACTCTAGCACCCACCCACCCACTGACCCACTTTTGCCTATAGAACAGGGTGTCCAAATCCAACCTTTTTTACCAAAATGCAATATTCGGTTAACGAATGATTACAAGGGCCACTTGATTATTGATGAATTTTTTGCTGTTTTTCTACATACAATGGAGCTAAGCTGCAAAAATAAATGATATGAGAAATCAGTGTGCTTCAATTTATCAGTCGCGAAAAAATGTACCTGCAAGCTAATTTCTTTCTCCGCTCAAGGGTTCCATACTCCAGTAGATGTTTTTAGTGTGACGTTTTCAAGTCCAATGCGTTAGGTACTATAACCAATAAGTGTCGCGCGTAGAAAGTTGCTACGACAATATGGATTGATCGTAAAATATGTGCCCGTCCCAGCTGACTTACAAAATTTGTCTGATATTTGGTTTCTCTGGAAAGCTTCAACAGGCCCGGGCAATTGGCCGACAAGGTAGAGTGGACGAGGGAGTTGGTGTTAGACTTGCTAAGGGTGAACCATCAATGTCATAGTGACGTTTTCCAACCAACTGGTCATCGATTACTGTTTTACCGGGTACAATTAGGTTACCCTGTTCACCTGCTAATGGCACACCTACCTACACGTAGTTTAGTGCATATTATTTTTGATTAAATCACTAATCTTGAAAATTCAGGTGTGATTTAACTTGAAAATTCCTTGCAATGAGTCCGTGTCTAGGAAACAATTGGAAACAATTGACGCGTACATTGTGCCGCACAGTAAAAAAGAGTCCTGCAGTAAAATACTACGAAGGAGAAATTTCAGTCGCATCAACTTCACTTAATCGATGACCTTTATTGTATTGAATTAATTTTCTTCCAATTGTGTAGCATGCAGCTGGAGCTGGTTATGAGCATACAATCATTAGATATGCATTTGCATCGACCTGTGTGCCTCATTTCGCGAGATATTATTGAAACTCAGTTTCTGGTTCTAAAAAGTTTGAGAACCACTGCATTTCACGCATTGTACTTGTTTATGAATTTGCTCTACTTCGTAGCAACACGTCATTGATGTGTACATCAAAAAACTATCTATGCAGAAATTGGTATTTCAACATTAAGATATATTGAAATAGAAGTAGTACAGTATATGAAAAACACTACTTGAGAGCAAGTGAAACTAGTAGGTTTCGACTCGAGTCGAATATTGCACTATCATTCATTATGATGCCACCAAATTGTGAATGATGCGTTAAGTTCAAATATGTGCCTTATATGCGATCACAATGAATTGAATGCCAGTTCTAAATGGCATTAAAGTTTTGGTGTTTTACGACCATGCCGATTTGATTGCACTTTGTGACGATGCTGTGAGTGATCACGACTTCACAGATATGTCATTTCATCTAACATGTTCACTGTGCAGCTTTGTACTGCCGGTTTCGTATGTTGCGATATGAACAATCGAGATTCACAACCTTACACAGTGGAAAATTGCATCAAAAATAGAATTATCGTTCTGTTAGCGATAAGAAGGATCGAATAATTTCGGTACTCGAACAAATCGTCTCTCACTTCTCGATTCGAATCATTAGAATTTGTGCTCAATGCAGATTCGAGTCCCCGACTCATTGTACCTTGCTGTAGTGATGAGTTGATTAGAGTTAGCAAACTTTGTTACAAAATCTGTTGCAAATTTGTGTCTAACATTTTGCATTTAAAAACTTCAAGTAGGATGTTATCTCAATTGCTATATATTAGAGATGCTTTTAGTGGTGATCATTACAACAAGTGACACAGACTCTAGTATTGTAACTTTTCAATGTGACCTGAAAGATCGTTTAGGACTTTGGTGATATTTACAAGTGTAGTGGAGGATCAAAGGAGATGCATAACGGTGCCAAAAATCATGAATGTGATGTATGTGGGAAAATATTTACTCGGAAGTGTGACCTCAAGAGTCATATGGAGATGCATGCTGGCGTCAAAAACCATGCATGTAATGTGTGTGGAAAAGCATTTACTCAGAAAGTTAGCCTCAAACTCCATATGGACATACATGCTGGCATCAAAAATCATGAATGTGCTGTGTGTGGAAAAGCATTTCATCGCAAACCTAACCTCAAGCTTCATATGGAGGTGCATGCTGGCGTCAAGAACCATGAATGTAATGTGTGTGGCAAAGCTTTTACTCAGAAGGTAGGCCTCAATCGTCATATGAAGATCCATGCTGGCGTCAAAAATCATGAATGTGCTGTCTGTGGGAAATCATTTACCCATACGGGTGACATGAAGCTTCATATGCAGATGCATTTTGGCATCAAAAACCATGAATGTGATATATGTGGGAAAGCATTTACTCAGAAGAGTCATCTGAAGCTTCATATGCAGACGCATATTGGGATCAAAAATCATGAATGTGCTGTTTGTGGAAAATCATTTACTCAACAGAATAGCCTCAAGCTTCACATGGACATGCATGCTGATGTAAAAAATCATGAATGTGCTGTGTGTGGGAAAGCATTTACTCATAAGGGTCACCTGAAACCTCATAAGGAGATGCATGTTGGGATCAAAAACCATGAATGTGCTGTGTGTGGAAAAGCATTTACTCGGAAGGGTCACCTCGAGCGTCATATGAAGAACCATGCAGGCGTCAAAAATCATGAATGTGCTGTGTGTGGAAAAGCATTTACTCAGCAGAGTACCCTCAAGCTTCATATGCAGATGCATATTGAGATCAAAAATCATGAATGCGCTGTTTGTGGAAAATCATTTACTCACAAGAATAGCCTCAAGCTTCACATGGAGATGCATTTTGGGATCAAAAACCATGAATGTGATATATGTGGGAAAGCATTGACTCGGAAGACAACCCTTACCGGACATATCCGGATACATGATTGCATGAAAAATCATAAATCTGGAATATGAGAAAATACATTTACTCAAAAGAGTCACTTCGAACTCCATATGATTATCCTTGCTGACATCAAAAATCCTGTCTGCAATATGGGCAAGAAACCTCGAACATGCCCCTGACATGGTGGCGGAGTGGCATTACAGTCCAAGTATACCCCATACGTAATGCTGTCCGCTCGCTGACATACAATATTTGTTTATGAAGCGAAAAGCAATCGCTACCTACATTTGGGTAGGCCTACTCATCCATTAATCACATGTTGCGCATCTATGTGTCGATTAGTTATCTATAGTCGAACATTTCGTAGACACTCGGCAGCATCTGGCGTCTGAGCGGGTTTGGCTTCTGTTGCACTCACGTGCATAGTCGTATTGAATTCACTGAACGCCAAATACCATGTTCAAAGTCTATTTCTGGTGAACTCCCGATTAATCCATTTTTTTCATATCACCTTACTATGTGCACCGAAATCGCGAGTGGTCTTGTTATGAACTGACCGGAAGTCAAGGAAATCGCTTGAATTCACTAATGAATTTCGTCATTATTATTAGTAGTTACCCATATTACTATCAAATATTTAAATGATGAAGCGGGAGTTTTCAAAAATTTGTGGCAAGTTATGAATGATGATGCATTTTCGGACTTTGTTGCATGCTGTTTTTTTCTTGAGCTGTCGTCAGGATTTTCGGTATAGTGGTAAGATGTTGGAAACGCCCAAACGTACCAGAAACAAATTTCTTTTGTGAAGGGCACACGGTTGCAAGTTGGTATTTATATCATTTTCCTCTGCTGTTCGCATCTGTACTGTGGGGCTCTGATTGCAAAGTACGCCTCTATATTAAAATAAAAAAATTAATGAAGTCGCACTAAATATCGCATAGCGCGAAGAAAATCTCAAGTGTAATTAAAATCTCTCAAAAATTCGGGAGTCCATTCATAAATTCAATTTCCGTGTCGACGGTGAATTACGTGTCGAAGTGAATTACGTGTTAACGGATGCTCAAAATTTTTTCTACAGCTGCATGTTGCTGGGATGTAACCAAGTCACAAGGTTCCGGGTCACTAGTCAATCCCGGGTTTTAATGACTCGACTTGAGTCACGATTTTTTGATGACTGGACTTGACTCGAGTCATTTTCTCAAAATAGGGAAATGACTTGATTCGACTCCAGTCAATTTGTGTATTGACTCGACTTGGGCTCGATTCATTGCGCATGACTCGGACCAAGTCATATGAATCGAGACTCGGACGGCCAAGGCCGACATTTAATCGTAATTCCGAAGAATAGTAATATAGCCAGACTATAGGGATTTCGTTTATTGGTACTGGTACTTGAAAATGCGACCAGAAACTGCTAAAAGTGAGGAAAATCATAATTTATAAATTCGAACCATTCGATATCACTAAACGGAGTTACAAAAATTGGATTTAACAAGACTTGAACTGGAAACTGAGCAGTCGACACAATGACTTGGACTCGGACTCGAGTCATAATACCATGTCTCGGACTCGACCCTCTGATCGCTGACTTGGACTTGGACTAGACTCGCTGGTGTATTGAAAATGACTCGACTTGACTCGAGTCAAAACTATAAAAGTGAGATTGACTTGTGATTCGGAGCCTTGTGACTTGGTTACAACCCTGAGTCAATCTCACTTTTATAGTTTTGACTCGTGTCAAGTCAAGTCGTTTTTAATTCATCACCGAGTTAGTTCCGAGTCCGCTAGTACAGGGTCGAGTCCGAGTCAAAGTCGTTATGTCCATTGTTCAATTTCCAGTTCAATCCGGTTCAACCCACATTTTCAACTCTGCTTGAGTGATATAGAATGGTAAATTTCCCCAGTCTAATAGTTTCTGGTCCTATTCTCCAAGTATCGAGACTGATATACGAGAAACCAAGAATGCGTTAACTTTACTATCCTTCAGAGTTAAAATGAAATGTCTGTCCCGACCGTCCTAGTGTCGAGTCATATGACTTGGTTCGAGTGATGCACAATGAATCTAGTCACTAAATTTTTGCGACTGGCGTCGAGTCATTACAACCCAGGCAGGTTGACCAGCCCTGAGCGAGAGCATTGATTTCCAGTGCTTTACAACAAGTGTTTTACCTGACATGCTGTTGTGTTTCAAATTGCCATAAATATTGTGTTGCTATTGTTGCAGATTAGTTGTAGTTGTCGAGAATTCAAAAGTTCTGTATACAGGATAACGTGACTATGACTGGTAATTGGCTATGCTGCTGCATCAGCCCTTTACAGCGTTGGTGTTTCACATAGGGCAGGCATATACAAAAGTTGGGATTGCTGCGGACTCGACACCCCACATGCCCCCACTGTTCTTAAAATCCATGGTGAGTTGAGGAACGCCAAGTTGTGCTTATACTATTACTCAAAGTATTTTAGTTGAACATTTTCTGATACAGAATTAGCCGGTTTATAATTTTCATCAGCCGTAACCAGACAATCCAATGTATAATGCGAAATGTGATGTAAGAAACATATATCGTTTCAATTTATTCATCATTTCAAAAACATCACACGATTGGTAGGAAGGACAGGAAGTCGAAGCGACCGAGTAGTTTTCAACGAAACAACAACCTTGGAATAGAACATATATATAAGAGGAATGCACGCTGAATTGATGGTGTAACATTCTAGAATATGTATGTATAATTACTTGAACCTTGTCATCACATGCTCAACCCTCTTCTAGAGTGAAAATTGAAGTACCGGTAGTCGTTGAATTTTTTAGGGGCAGAGATCGCAGTAATCTCTAGATTACTCATATCTTCTATGTCTAGAACACCAAAACTTTGGAGTACGGTAATTATTTGTTAATGGAATATTATTGTGCTGAAATGCTGCAATATTTTTAGTTTTTCGCTGTAATATGTGAAGAAATCCTCTGTTTATATAGCTAAATAATCTGTCCATGATATCATAGTAAATACCTAGTAGATCTAACTGGTGCACTTTATTTGTTTGTTAATTTTTATTTCTGGTTGTGTTCTTTATTTTGTATTTCATGATAAATGATGGACACCAAGCCTCGGTGACGGTGACAGTAGTTCACTCGTTCTACTGTCCTGTAACATTATCTATTTTCTATATGTTGCATTTATTTGATTTCCAAACTCAACTCTTCTCTGAACAAAACGTAGCCTATTTCGCATTTTGTATTTCAAACTTCAAACCGCGTCAGCGGTGTCTTACGAAAGCCTAGAGGTGGGCCTAAGTCAGCAGTTATGGAAAATGATGAAGAATATCGACCTGGTGTAAATGACCATTGCAGTCGAGTGAGTCGACAAACACCGCGAATACCCCTAAACAAAAGTTCACTATTCAATAGTACAAGTACAATTAGTACAAGTAAGCTACAACAAGTACAAGTAGGTCTTCCAGGTGGTACGCGAGTGGATTCTGTTTTTTTCGACCGAAGGGAGTAGGCTAATTAGTTAAGGTGGGGCTGAACATAAATATTGTTCTCCAATAAACATTCAGGCTTAGCATGGCCTCCTAGTACTCAACTCTAGCTTCTCACGCTATTCCCCAACTGCTAAGTTTCCTTTTTACGTGGGAGTGCGAGCAAGGATTTTTATATTCGATGAGTGATGACTATCATGTCGAAGAAACGAAACCGACTTGAGCCCATGCATGACTATCGGTGCGCTGTGAGCTAACATATGCCACGCATCGACCAGCTAGTGCAGTGTTCTCAAACTGGGGGGCGTGAAACCATCTGAAGGGGGCGCGATCGCGAAACTGCGGCCAACTGATTTTTTTTTTCGCGCTTCGCGCGATTTACCCCCAATTCATTGTTTTTGTTTTATGTATAGTCCTTATTGCATATTTAAGAATTCTCCTATCAACTGTCATAATCTTCCGTGTCATCAAATTATTCTTTGGGATTGCTAGCATTCTGGTTGCATTTTGTGATATGACGATAAGGGCTAATTCCATTATAACTTAACAGGGGCTGTAATGCATACCCTCAGAATTGTCCAATATTTACAAATGTTGTTCTTTTTTGAATTCTGGGTACATTAAAAAAAAGTAGATTGAAAAATTTCCAGCGGTTCAAAAGATAATGCAATTCAAAATTATCATGTCACTAGGTGGCGCTGCACGCAAAATTCTCAAAAATCCATATTTTTTGCTGTAATAATGGTGGAGAATCACTTAAAATGTCTAATTATACAATTTTGGGGCCAAGGAATTCAAAAAAATCAACATTTTCGCTCTAAACTCGAAGAAAAAAAAGTTACGGACAAAACAAAATTGGGGGGGAGCGGACTTGAAAATCCATGTAGGCTACCGTTTACAGAAAAAAAAATTATTGCAAAATGTACTCTGAAGCAGTGTGATTGAGAAACAATTGGATTTTTAAATTAATCTCTATTCCTCAAGGAAATCACGAAAAAAATAATCTTTGCTTTGACTGATTGATTATAATAGTAGTTGTGGTGGGCAGCAGTGCAAATCTGCTCACCGTAACTACTATATTAAGCAATCACTTGAAGCAAAGATTATTTTTTTTCGTGATTTCCTTGAGGAATAGAGATTAATTTAAAAATCCAATTGTTTCTCAATCACACTGCTTCAGAGTACATTCTGCAATAATTTTCGTTGGTATCGTAGATTTTGCACTGTCGGTGAACGTATCATGTGATATTTTACAGCTTGTAGCCTACTTTATAGGCCTACTGTTGTAAACGGCCAATAGTCTGCTCATACTGAATCATCAACGGTCAAATGAAACAAATAGGTGGACATGGTATTATGGTCAACGTACCGCAATATCCTAACTGGGGCATGATTCTTATATTGAGAAGCGCATGATGAAAAATTGTAATAAACAACATTGTCAGAATGAAGCAACATGGTGTCTTACCAGTAGTGTATGCACAACTTGAGTGTTGTCAGCCAACAACTGCTGCTGTTGAACGTCCTTGATGCACTTTTTACCCAAGAATATAGGAAAGTATCTCTCGTTGTACTACAATTTTTTTAAATTATTTCCACCATAATACGTATTGCAACCACTGGAATTCTTCATAGGGCCAGATTTCGTTAAAATATTGTTTTTTATATGTACAAAGTTGCCTGTTTCTATGCCAAAAACGTATTTTCAGGCCAAACTACTTTGTTGGGACAGCCAGTTACAACCGGAAATGTAGATAACTGGTACAATTTTGACATTATTTAGGAAAACACCTAATTTGCATACGATAGGTCAAAATTTGGTCAAAATTCATTTTTTTAGGTCAAAAAAAGTCAAAATTTTAATTTTTTAGGTCAAAATTTTCTTTTTTTAGGTAAAAAAAAAACCACTCTAGTCATTAGTAGTACTGTAACACGTGTTCTTTGAATGCTTTAGAGTCGATAGCAGTAGTTTATGCTTTGGAGCAACAATATTGCAGTCATGGCAGAAGCAAATCGGCGAAAGATTGTACACATGCCGCAGCGAAGAACAAGATCTAAATCTGAGCAGTACCGTACTTGGTTGGATATACTTGCGATTACATCTGTGGCTTGAGATTTCCTACTATACGAGAAGTAATGAGATACTTGGTGCATCTGAAAGAGCATTGTCCTCAGTCAACTCCTACTCATGAACTATGTAATGTGCTGGTGGTGGATGATGTAATGACATTGTGGAAAATGGCGAGGATTGAAAACCTGCATTAAAGATGGCGTGATCACATGGTATGCCCAACTTAAGAAGAGCTTGAACAGTCTGGACAGAAAACAGCAATTCCAGACTCTGACTATTCCTATATGTTTTAAAGAACGAGCAGCAATGACAGGTGATAACTTCAAGCTACTACTAACCAGAAAAGATTTCTTCCCACGGGATGACTACAGACAATGTGTGCATAATGCTCTTGCGCTTCTCGGTGCAGGTGAAGATATACATCATCACAAACCTGGTGCAACATACCATGCAAGGTGGATGGGCACAATTCTGTATGCTCAGAAGATGTTCATGTGGGCTGATCAGTTACATTACAAATCTGAAGAAGTGGAACTGCTGCATCGCTTCAATTTATTTTTAGTTCTCTTTTATATCCCTGCCTGGGTTGCTTCCAGCATCGGTCGTGATGCAGCCGGTGAAGACTTGAGATTCACTCAGGAGATCTTGAGTTACAAGGAACATGATGAACAAGCTTCCAAAGCTGCTTTACAAAAGCTTTTGAAGTATGACTGGTATATCGTGGAGGAAACCGCTGTATATGCTTTGTTTTCGCCGAGTGAAAGCATTGAAACCCGAGAAAATATGGCAAAGATGCTCCTGCAGGTAGAGCAAACTTCAAGTTTCAGAAGGGGCCAGGCCTCGTTTAGTGCAACTGTACAGGTCTACAAGGACACTACTTTTTCTGTCTTTATTGGCCCACAGACATGGTACATATTTGATCTTTCTGAATGCTGTGGGACGTGGCTAACTCAACCGGTTGATGTTTGGAACTTATCAGATTCCTCCATCAGAATGAGCTCCTACATCAGTTCTGTCAAAGTCGTTAATAATGCCGCAGAACGAGGTGTAAAGCTAAGCACAGACTATGCTGCAATCTTGACTGACAATGAACAAAAACAGAGACAGTGTGCTTCAAGCTGTGGAACAGCATAGGAAGACAGTTGGAGACAGCAGGAAGTCAACTCTAATCAAAAGCCTGTTATCTGCAACTTGTGCCTGACAATGCAACACTGATCCTGCAGCGTACTTTTTCAATGTCTTTCGTAAATAGTGCTTTTTGCCTTCATTAATTGTGAATATAAGTGTAATATGCGTTCGTATATTGGTGAGACGTCGACTGGACATAACAAGTACTACTGAGATGTTGACTACTGGTAAGAAATTTTTGAGTTTCACTCATTGTCAGTAAGTTTTGGAAAGGTTCAAGGTAGCAAAATGCATGCATCTAGTTGATTCGTATCTCAACTACCGAGAGCACCTGTGCAATACATAGTAACACTATTATACACATTCTGCAGGTAGATAATAACTTAGGGGGTTGCGGTGTTGTACTATGGTCTCTCGATGACAACATTAAAAAAAGCAATATATGATATCATGTCTGCAATGCCACCAACAGAAACGACTGCACGACAGCGCACAGAAATCGTAACCAGCAGTGTTCACAAAGTCGGTCTTTCAGCCAATCGGTAGCTTATTATTATTTTTTTGTTTTTGTTTCTGTTTGCCTGCCCACTTCATCGATGCCCCGCCCACTCACCGACGGCTACTTTCAAACGCATTTAGACAAATCTTACCAGCTTTCTTGCGAGCTTCTTTCAGGCCCATTATTGTTTTTTAACAATAATCTACAGAATAACCCGTGGATATGCAGTATTCCAAACATTTTCCAAATTTTGAACAGCCCTATTGGACAATCTATAATTTAGCGACATTTGGCAGTGTAATAGAGGCTTGCAAATGGCGTAGTCGTAATTCTGACGAAAGATACTAAACTGAAGTTGATGATTTTAAACAGGACTTCGCCTTGCAGATACGATGCAGGGTTGTAACCAAGTCACAAGGCTCCGAGTCAAGAGTCAATTTCTCTTTTATGATTTTGTCTCGAGTAAAGTCGAGTCATTTTCAATTCACCATCGAGTCAAGTCAAAGTCCAAGTTAGCGAGCAGAGGCTCAAGTCCAAGTCATGGTATTGTGACTCGAGTCCAAGTTATTGTGTTGACTGCTCAGTTTCCCGTTGAAGACTTTTTATAACTCTGTTTGGGGATATCGAACAGTTCGCATATATAATATGCTAATTTGCCTCACTCTTTTCCTCACAGATTGACTCGAGTCGAGTCATTTCCGTAGTTTGAGAAAATGACTCGAGTCATCAGAAAATCGTGACTCGAGTCATTACAAACCTGGAACCGGAGCCCTGTATGAAATGTGTGATGTCACAAACGTGGCAGCAATTGAAAATGGGAATATTTACTTTCCAGTTGCATACATACCTTGCATGTCGCATTTCACTGTTACATTTTTGTAGTGTTATGTTGATATGTAGTATACGAATAAAGATTCTCTCTCTCTCTCTCTGTTGCGATTGTGGGATTTTGTGATATCATCGATAGACCACAGCCTTGTCGTTTAGTATTGCCAGTTCCGCTGTTTAGGGTTCGTTTAGAGTCGAGACGTTGGTTGATTTTGTGGTATTTATGGTGTTTTTCGACTACTCTGATCAATTGATCATGGTCATTTGCACCAGGCCTGTATTCTTCATTTTTTTTTCCGTAACTGCCGACTTATAGCACAGCCCGCTTCCAGACTTTTTGAAAGACACCGCTTATGAGGAGTCGAGTGATTTGGATTGGTCCTGTAGTCTGTCAGATCCTCAGTTTTTTGGTCTGGTCAGTGGGTCACCTTCCCACATCACAAGTTAGACTGAGTTTGTCATGATCTGCAGTTTTGCTCAGCCCGCTGTTAAGTTTTTAGTATTACAAGTTTCGCCTGGTCCACGGTCGGCTTGGTCCGCCGTTTAGCGTTGGCCGGGATGTCACTACATGCAATATAATATTACAATTTTCAGTCAGTACGAGGAGCAGTGGTGCCACTCTTAGCGTTTTGACACTAGATTTAGTGTATTCTGACTTGACCTAGGGTTCTAGGGTATTTTTTCATCAAAAGTCTGACATTAAATGAAGATGTTGTTTTAATGGGCTCGACAATCGACATGATATATACTTTATTGACGAATATCAAGTATTATCCGTCTAGTGGTGCTCATTTATCACAGGAACAAACTTCATAGGTATAAAGCCTTGCCGCCACTTATTTCTATCACTGGCAGATTGATGATCCTGTGATTATATCCAGAATCTCCAACACTTTATAAATGTAATGCCGATTTGTGTTCTATTGTTTGTGAGTCCATGTTGAAGTTATACCGGGTCATAACTGGCAGTTTGTCAATCTAATCGTGATGTTCTAGTACGGGTGAATTTTGTATGACAGCGACTGAGATAAACCGGGCCAACCGGCAACGTTATCATTAGTTTTACCTTGGTCCCAAAAGCAAACCGATGAAAGAAGCGAACATGATACCTTGCCGCAAATTGCCTCCAGGGGCCCATTCATGAATTATTTTTAAAGGTGTATGCATTATTGCACATTTTGTGTAGCTCTGTGATATACACCTAGATATATATCCCTGGTGTTGCCAAGGATGTAAATGTCTTTAAGGGTACATATTTGAATTGAAAAATGGCGTGACGTCATACCACCCAGACTGGAATCGAAGGTTGTTTTCGACAACATGTTGTGCGTGACAGCCAGATTTCTCGCGTGATTGGAAAATTTCATCCGCGTGACGGAAATATATTTCGCTCTGATTCGATACTGAATTACTTATTATACGACACAATGTGCTAAAATAGACATGGTATAGTGAACAGCCCCAATGCACAAATTAGTATTTCAGCAATATGCTGAAATATAAGTAGCATATCAATGAAACTATATACTTGAGCAAGTGAAACTGGTAGATAAACCCACCCGGGTACTGTGGAAAAGCAGAAACACTGTATAACTGATGAACTATTTTAGTGGAAAGTGGACATGTGTCAAGTGTGATAAGGGGTGATAAGTGCTTGGTTTCTACTAGAGTCGAGTATTCGATTATCACTCATTATGACAGTCTTTTATGCGACCACAATGACTATATTGCCAATTCTACATCACGTTGAAGATTTGGTATTTTTCAACCATACCATATGATTGCACTTTGTGACAATGCTGTGAGTGGTCAGGAATTCACAGATATGACATTTCCACTAATGTGTGCAGTAAAGTTGCTTAAGAATAACTTTTTTCGGATCCCAGGCATTCACAGGTTGAATTGTTAGGTTGCCTAAAAAGTCGCTGCTTACCAAATCTGGCTCAATTCCAACCAGTATACGTCGACACAGCCAATTGAATTTTTTGAATTCATTATAAAAAATGAAAAAAAATTCAAATTTTACTGTCAACCCCATGAAATTGTTTAACTGTCGACAAAAACGTAGCAAAACAAATTCCATGCAATTGCAACACATAGAAGTGAAGTTATTTTCGTTTTTCAATCATAATTCTGGGATTTTCCACTGTCTATCCTGTCTTATTTTTGCAAATCCGAATCTTTCAGCTGCAATAACTTCGCTTCTATGGGTTGGACTGGGGTCACATTTGTTTTGCATCATTTTTGGAGACTGCTGAACAATTTTTTCTTATTTTTTAATAACCTTAGTGTGTAGTTTTGTAGGCTACTACCGGTTTCGTATGCTACAGTACGACCAATCCAGGTTTAAAGGCCTCCACGGTGGAAAATAGTATCGGAAATATAGAACGCGTCTGTATTTGTTTTTTCCAACGAAAATATCAAACAAACAGGCGATATGATCAATCGAGATTCATAGCCGTACACAGTGAAAATTGCATCAAAATTGTAATTGAATATCTCAAATATTAGCGACAAGATCATATAATTTCAGTGGTCGAAAATATCACTTCTGTCTATTCGACTCTAATCGTTAGAATTAATACTTGATTCAGATTCGAGTACGGTTCTCAAATCATTGTGCCCAGCCATATTGATGAGTTGATTAGAGTTAACAAACTTTGTTACAAATCTGTTGGTAATTTGTGCCTAACATTTTACACTTGAATACTTCGAGTATGATGTTATCTCAATTCCTATATATAGTACATTCATTAGCAATCATTTCAACAAGTGACTTAAATATTATAACTATTCATCATGTCTTTGAATATCGTTTAGCAGATGCTCACTAGAGTAGTGGAGGATTAGGGGATATGCATACCGGTGTCAAAATTCATGAATGTGATGTATGTGGAAAATCGTTTACTCGCAAGAGTAAACTGAAGCGTCATATGAAGATCCATGCTGGCGTTAAAAATCATGAATGTGCTGTGTGTGGGAAAGCATTTACTCAGAAGGGTAACCTGAAGCTTCATACGGAGACACATGCTGGCGTCAAGGGCCATGAATGTGCTGTGTGTGGAAAATCATTTACTCTCAAGAGTAACCTCCAACGGCATATGGAGATACATGCTGGCGTCAAAAACCATGAATGTGATTTGTGTGGAAAAGCTTTTACTCAGAAGAGAAACCTCAAGTTTCATATCAATATGCATGCTGGCGTCAAGAATCATGAATGTGACGTGTGTGGAAAATTATTTACTCAGAAGGGTAGCCTGAAGCTTCATATGGAGACGCATGCTGGCGTCAAGGGCCATGAATGTGCTGTGTGTGGAAAATCAGTTACTCTTAAGAGTATCCTCCAACGTCATATGGAGATACATGCTGGCGTCAAAAACCATGAATGTAATCTGTGTGGGAAAGCATTTATTCAGAAGGGAGACCTCAAGCTTCATATGAATATACATGCTGGCGTCAAAAATCATGAATGTGCTGTGTGTGGAAAATCATTTACTTACAAGAATAACCTCAAGCGTCATATGGTGATGCATGTTGGCATCAAAAATCATGAATGTGATGTGTGTGGAAAATTATTTACTCAGAAGGGTAGCCTGAAGCTTCATATGGAGACGCATGCTGGCGTCAAGGGCCATGAATGTGCTGTGTGTGGAAAATCAGTTACTTTCAAGAGTAACCTCCAACGTCATATGGAGATACATGCTGGCGTCAAAAACCATGAATGTAATCTGTGTGGGAAAGCATTTATTCAGCAGGGAGATCTCAAGCTTCATATGAATATACATGCTGGCGTCAAAAATCATGAATGTGCTGTGTGTGGAAAATCATTTACTCACAAGAATAACCTCAAGCGTCATATGGCGATGCATGTTGGCATCAAAAATCATGAATGTGATGTGTGTGGGAAGGCATTTACTGAGAAGACAACCCTTACCGGACATATGCGGATGCATGCTTGCATGAAAAATCATGAATGTGGTATATGAGGGAAGGCATTTACTCGGAACAGTCACTTTGAATTCCATATGAATATCCTTGCTGATATCAAAAATCTTGTCTGCAATATTTGCAACAAAGCTCGAACATGCCCCAGGCGTGGTATCCGAGTGGCAATACAGTCCAAATAATCTACCCCATACGTAATGATGTCCGGTCGCTTGCATGCAATATTTTACGGTTACGAAGCGACCAGCAATCGCTAGGTACAACTCGGTACTCATCCGTTAATCACATGCGCACCTATTCGTTGGTTAGTTATCTATTATCAAATGCTTCGTAGTCACTCGGCCGCGTCTGGCATCTGAGTAAGGTTTATCTTGTGTTGCACTCAAGTGTATAGTCGTATTGAACTTACTTGACGCCAAACACCCATGCTCAAAGTCCATCTCTGGTGAACTCCTGATTAATCTATTTTATCATATCAGCTTACTATGTGCACCAAAATCGTGAGTGGTCTTGTTACGAACAGTTACTGGGAGTTCACAAGATCGCTTGAATTCAATAATGAATTCCGTCATTAATATTAGTAGTTCCACATATTACTGTCGTTTATTTAAATGATGAAGGGGGTATTTTCAAAAATTTAGGGCAAGTTATGAATGATGAATGATGATGCACCTTCGGACTTCGTTGCATGCTGTTTTTTCTAGAACTTCCATCAGGATTGTCCGTATAGTGGTAAGATGTTGGAATCACTCAAACGTATCAGAAAATCTCAAATGTAATCCAGTTCTCTCAAAAATTCGGGGGTCTCTTCATAAATTCTAGTTGCATGTCGACGGACGCCTACACATACGGGACTGATAGACAATATACCAATCATGTGTTAACTTTACTATTCTTTGAAGTTACGATGAAATGTCTGCCCTTGGTTTGAGTCGTGCACAATGACTCGAGTCACTAAAATGACCCGGCTTGAGTCGAATCATTACAAACCTGGCAGGTTGGCCGGCCCTGAACGAGAATATCGATTTCCAGTGCTTTACAACAAGTGTTTCACGTGACATGCTGTTATGTTTCAAATTACCATAAATATTGTGTTGCTATTGTTGCAGATTAGTTGTAGTCGCCGAGAATTCGAAAGTTCTGTATACAGGATAGCGTGACTATGACTGGTAATTGGCTATTCTGCTGTATCGGCCCTTTACAGCGGTGGTGTGTCACATGAGGCAAGCCTATATGAAAGTTGCAATTGCTGCAGAATCGACGCTCACTGTTCTGAAAATCCATGGTGAGTTGACGAACGCCGCATTGTTGTTGTTGTTGTGAGTTAGACATTTACTGATTCATAATTAGCGGTTTTACAATTTTCATCAGCCCTAACTAGGCAATCCAATATACAGTGCTAAACACATGGGCCTATAGCTGGATTTCTAAATGAAACAATCAAGTCAGTCCAGTTCAATTTAATAATTCGTCATTTCAAAAACATCACAAGATTGCGATAAATGTAAGGTAGGAAGGAAAGGATGTCGAAACGGCCGAGTAGTTTTCAACGAAACACCCACCTTGAAATAGAACATGTATATAAGAGGAATGCACTCTGAATTGATGGTATAACAGACTAGAATATCTGCATGTTTAATGACTTGAACGTTGTCATCACATGCTCAACCTTTTTCTAGATAGAAGATTGAAGAAATCGGTAAATTTTACGGGGTAGTGATCGCAGTGGAACTGAATACTGATGCATTGGTTTATATATCTTCTGTTTAGAACACCAAAACTTTGGAGTACGGTAGTTATTTACTAATGTAATATTATTGTGCTGAAATGCTGTAATATTTTAGTTTTTCGCTGTAATATGTGAAGAAATCCTCTGTTTATATAGCTAGACAAGATAGCGTTGTGGTGAAGCGTCCTGCTTCTTAATGGGTTGATCGTGGGTTCGATCCGTGACCGGGTCAGACCAAAGACCTGATTAGTCACACCAATCCATGTCTTCCCTGCTTGGCGCTCGTGCATTACTGGGATAGCATAGAGGGGTGGTGCAATACTTAGAATGCCAGATAAGGCTATATCTGCACCTCCCTTGTCCAGCGGCATATGCACAGATCGTGTGCAGGTATATCATGAGTCGGTTTATACGCCGTAAAAACATTAGGGACGAAAAATAAATCCTAAATAATCTGTCCATATTATGATAGTAAAGAACTACTAGGTGTAGCTGGTGCACTTTATTTGTTTATTTTTTTCTCTGGTTGTGTTTTTATTTTGTATTTCATGATAAATTATGGGCACCAAGCCTCGATGACAGTGACAGTCGTTCACTCGTTCTTTTGTACTGCAACATTATTTATTTTCTATACGTTGCATTTATTTGATTTCCAAACTCACTCTTCTGTGAAAAAACGTAGCCTATTCGCATTTTGTATTTCAAACATTAGGAGTTTCCTCATTTGTGTTCAAGCGTAGTAAGTACCGCTGCGATGATAGCAGTAACCTAACATGAATCCACATTTTATCAAATTCACATTTCATACATAATTTGGCTTTTGGTGTAACGACCCCAGACAGGGTTTCTTAAACCTTTTTGATCGCGGATCACGTCAAGTTTTCTGGACGGTTGTGCGTAACCCCCAAATTTCAGTGGCCAAAGACCGAAAGGTCATCACCTCAAACTGTATTTAGGCTATTTCACTTCTAAAATAACATAACAAATGCCCAGATAAAGTAGGCACAGCCCGACTCATGATGTCGTTCTCAGAGGTTAATCTGGTTTTGTAGTTTCTTGATGACGTAATGCCCTTTCACCTCCCCCTAAAACGACTTCGCGGATCCCTAAGGGGTGCCCAGTTCGAGAGCCCCTGACCTAAGATTTCGGTATGTTTTGATATGATTATTTGCCATTGTCATGCTCATTTGAATTAAATCTGATCTGATAAAGAACTGAAGTTGATTTTTGTTGTAATTCTTTCTAATGCGGAATGTTATTCAATCATCAACTTGTTGAGAATTCAGTTATTTTTATTGTTATCTAATTTTGAAAAATCTGTGTTGCTACATGATATTAATTCTAATATCATTTGTTAAAGCTGTCCAACTCTCCTTGACAGCTTGCGGGACGCGCCGTTCTCCAACAGATTCAAACTTTCATCCGAGCTCGCCGCCTGATGACGATGCAAGATGGAAATCCTGTGAAAATAACGGAAGACCGCCCGCTTTCGGTCATAGAAGGTATAAAGGTTTATGCGGGTCAGTACCCCGTGAAATGGGTCCACTGCGACGACACGCTACATTCTGATTTTCCGAGATCGTTTTGAACTTTCCGGGAGCTGGATCACGTTGTCGTCAGTCCAACTACGCCCATATTTTGTCAAAGTAGTCACGGCTGCTACTCTTGGCAAACTCAAAGTAACGTTGTAAATCTCTACTCGAGTACAAGAAAGGATTTATACAATTGATTAGTGGTAGTATATTCATATTGAAATGAACTCGAATATTTAATAATTGTCAGCAAGTACCGTAGTAGCGAATTGTTAAGAACATTGTATATCAGCAATCGCATCACAAAATATAACGTCACCAGCATGAAATTTCAAATCGTGGCGAAGAGAGTGCTTAGCTCAAGGTTCTATTTTTAGATGGTAGGCTACACGAATTCCGTCTGTTGGCACAAACTAGGTTGGTGCATTTTGATAAAAGTCGAGTCCGAGGCACCCAGTTTGCGTGCCATCTAAAATAGTACATTAAATCAGGGTTGTAACCAAGTCACAAGTCAATCTCAGTTTTATAGTTCTGACTCGAGTCAAGTCGAGTCATTTTCAATTCAAGTCCGAGTCCATATCAGCTAATAGACGGTCGAGTCCGAGTTATTATCTTAACTGTTCAGTTTACAGTTCAATCCGGCTCAACCCCCTTCCAACTGTGCTCGGGTGATATGGATTGGCTCGCATTCATAATATAGCAATTCCACCTGGTCTTGACAGTTTCTGGCCCTATTGTCGAAGTATTCGGACTGATGGACAAAATCTAAATAATGTGATAACTTTGCCATTCATCACGGTTATAATGAAATGTCTGTCTTGGCCGTTCCAGTCTAAGGTCGTATGGCTTGGTTCGAGTCATGCAAAATGATTCGGGTGCAAGTTGAGTCAATACAAGAATTGAGTCGAGTCATTTTATGCCACTTATAATAACTAAAAATGTAAAGGAGCGATTTCTAAGACCTGTCAAAACTCAGGGTGTGACAAAAGTCACAAGGTTTCGACTCACGAGTCAATTTGACTTTTATAATTTTGACTCGAGTCAAGCCGAGTAATTTATAATTTACCACCGAGTCGCCACCTAAAAATTACGAGTTTAAGCGAGCTCTCTTTGCTTTGAATCTTTCGATTATTCGAAATTTAATGCTGGTGAGGTCATATGTTGGGATACCGTACCATTATTGATATACAAAATCTTTTCCAATGACAATTATCCCTGACGAGTGTCAGCCGAAAATATTCGGGCTCGTTTCAATTTGAATTCACTATTCAATAGTAGGCTACGTATTGAGTATCAGAACCGGACACAGAACACATATTAGTGTCTGTAGAAATAGCGGCATTGGCCGGCTCCAGCCGACATTTCTCGTGAAATTCTGTCGTTTCGTGTCAGGTCAAGTCGCGTTTCGTCACGGAGCACCGAAGTGCCAAAGAAATCCAGGCTCACAGGATCGCCCAGTGGGAGGCCGCGCTGAAACGTGAGAACGGCGTGGAAACCATGATTTCTGCGTGTCGACTCACCGCCCCCTGGCATGGTGTATCCGATGGGCGGTTGATGATTCCGGGGCTGGCACGGGAAGAAGCCGCAGAGATTTTGTTCGAACAGGTTTGATTTTGTTAGTTTTCAAATTGGTGCTATGGTGCTCAATATACATGGGGGGCGTACTACATTTGCAAAATTACGGTAGTACAAAGTTATGCGCGTTACTGACATATCAGTGAAGTTGTGATCAACCCACAGCGTTGACACGAAGTGCAAAGAAATAGTCATTGTCGAAAAAACTACTAAATTATCTTTCATGTGATCGTAACATATGCGTACGCACTACGCAGCAATGCCGTGAGTGTAGTACAACACAACTTGAAAGCAGCCTGGGCCTCGTTCAAGACTTGTTATCTGGGAAATCTTAGGAGACTCTGTAAATGATAAATAATTAAAATTCATTGGAATTGGGCAGTACAATTTAACGAGATTAGGCAGTATAGACCTGATCTCGTCTCGCTTCATGGTGTAGTTGGTTCTGAATCCAACGATATATTACTCATTGGTTTCGCATCCCGTTAAGGTCATGCTTTACAGTTTTGAAAAGTCAAGCAAAATCTTTTGGAAAAACCAGCCGGTGCCAGCCAGTTAAGACCATTATCTGTGAAATCTAAGGAGACTCTAAATACTAAATCATTAAAATTCATTGGATTTAGACAGTCTACGATTTAGCTAAATTTGGCAGCATAATGAAGGCTTGCAAACAGCTTAGTCGTAATTCTTACGAAAGACACTAAGCTGAAGTTGATGATTTTAAGCAGGACTTAGCCTTGCTGAGACTTTCAAAGAACCATGCAGGGTTGTAACCAAGTCACATGGCTCCGAGTCAAAAGTCAATTTCACTTTTATAATTTTGACTTGTGTCAAGTCGAGTCATTTTCAATTCGCCACTGAGTCAAGTCCGAGTGATGGTATTGTGACTCGAGTCCGTGTCATTGCGTTGACTGCCAAGTTTCCCGTTGAAGACTTGTTAAACAGACTTTGTATAACTCTGTTTGATGATATCGAAAAATTCGCATTTATAATATACTAATTTTCCTTACTTCTAACAGTTTCTGGTCGCATTTTCAAGTACCGTTCCAGTACAAATAGACGAAATCCCAATAGTGTGGTTACTTTACTATTCTTCTAAATTACAATGAAATGTCGGTCTTGGACGTCTGTGTCTCGAGTCATTTCTGTAGTTTGAGAAAATGATTCAAGTCGAGTCATCGGAAAATCGTGACCCGAGTCATTACAACCCTGGAACCCTGCTTGAAATTTGTGATGTCACAAGCATGGCAGCAATTGAAATTTGGAATATTTACTTTCCAGCTGCATACATTTGTTGTAATTACCTGTTTGGTCAATTTTGATATTGTAATTTCTCAGAATTTGTTCAAAAATTTTACTACTCCCCAAGCTAAGATAGTTGAGAACCACTGTGTTAGGTTGTGATTTCCAGTTGACAATCAAATCTATTTTATATTATTTCAGGACAACGACAGGTTATCTCTGCCAACTCTGGTGCTGGAGAAAGGCTCTCGCCTCGAATCTGGTTCTGTCAGGTGAACTATTTTATGGCTGTCTAACTAATGTTAGAAAAAATTTTGTTCGGGTAACAAACTGACTCTAGAACTTGACAACATCCGCTAAATCTTACTTGATCTGTACTTACCTAATCTTACTCCAGTCACGATTTTTTGGTGACTCGACTTGACTCGGGTCATTTTGTCAAATGCGTAAAATGACTCGTCTCGAGTAATTTTCTGTATTGACTCGACTTGTTCTCGAGTCATTATGCATGACCCGAACCAAGTAACATAACTCGAGACTATGACGGCCAAGACAGACATTTCATTGTAACTTAGAAGAATAGTAAAGTTACTCCTTGATTGCTATTTCGTCTTTCAGTCCTGATACTTGGAAAATGGGCCAAAACTGTTAAGACTGAGGAAAATGACGATATTATGAATTGGAGCCATTCTATATAACATGAGCAGAGTTGTAAACAGTGGGTTTAACCGGATTGGACTGAAAACTGAACAGTTAACATTGCGACTTGGACTTCACCTCTACTAGCTGTTTTGGAGTCCCTAGCGAATTGAAAATGACTCGAGGCAAAATCGTAAAAGTCGGATTGGCTTGTGACTTGGATCCTTGTGACTTGGTTACAATCCTGGTTTCAACTAGTCGTTGTGACGATTTCAATTTCACTCGTAAATGCGACAGACATTTGTTTCAAAAGTAGGCCTACTATCTGCTTTACAAAATCCAAAACTACAAATGAAAGTAGTCAAAACACACTACTTCTTGGGTGCAAGTACACAATGTACAAGTCAACATACTTCGTTACTGACAACCTCCATATCAGGTATATTTCTTGAATTGTAAAACGAAGTGATCTCAGTGCCTTTAATGTGTCTTAATACATCTGTTGCAGGTGGAACATCCATGCCTCCCGGCTTTTTGCACTGATTGTTGTCTGAGCTCGAAGATCTGATCGCGGTTGAGGAACGATACAAGCCTGTTTGTTATGATTTTTTTGTCCGTAATTACTTCTAATTACAAGGAGAGTTTGACGAATAATAGATTTTAAACTATTCCAAATTAGATCATCAATTACACTTATAGCTACAGTTTTTTTCAAATTAAATTAGTATTCGAATTAATCACTGAATTAGCATGCACTTGAAATTGAATTAAATTCCTAATTCCATTTATGTATTTCGCATTCTCAGTTGTCCGAGTGTTGGTTTTGCGTTCATAACACACCGGTCTGCGGAAATATCGTGTCGTGGTTGGGAGCCTCTATGTACGCCTCGCTGAAGACCTTCCCACAGAGATCCGTAACGAAGGAATATTTTATTGAGGTGAGGTTATTGTCTGTTATGGCTTGCGTTCGAAATAGCCAAGTGTCATAATATCTCATGGCATTCAAAATAGTTAGTGTACTGGCTGGACAGGAAAAGCAGGGCTGTGGTGTCGGTTCACTGTATCTCTAACTGAGACATTTTGAATAGGCCGATTAATATTTTCTTCACCGAACTCAGACTCAAGCATTCCTGTAAATCCTTTCAGATAATTTTACATTTAGTACATATTTAGTTATTATTATTGAGACTCTCGGAGGTACAGAGTTCAACGTACAAATCATATATTAATATTGAAATGATCCGTAATATTTTCAGCTGATACTCATCAGGGGTGATCGTCAGCAGCTAGTGGAGAATTGGAATGAACAGTGTATGTCAACAATCGTATCACATATGTTCTTTCAAATTCTCTACTAATTGCTGCCGATTACCGCTGATGAGTGTCATCAGCCTAAAATATTCGGGTTCGTTTCAATATGGATATACTATTCAATTGCATATTGAAGTTTTTTACCTCCGAGAAGCTCTGCAAATAGTGAAGAATTGGAAAGAACTTGTATGTAAACTATCATATCACCAAATATGACGTCACATTCACAAAATATCAAGTATTCGGGAAGAACAGAGGGGTTGAGCTAAATGTAATATTTTTAGAGTATATAACAGGATTGTAACCAAGTCACAAGTCAATCTCATTTTTATAGTTTTGACTCGAGTCAAGTCGAGTCAATATTCAATTCACCATCGAGTCAATTCCAAGTAGGTTGGTAGATGGCCGAGTCAGAGTCATAGTGTTTTGACTCTGGTCTAAGTCATTATGTTCACTGTTCAGTTTTGAGTACAATCGGGTCCAACCCACTTTTTTTAACTCTGCTCGAGGGATATAGAATGGCTCGTATTCATAATATCGTAATTTTCCTCAGTCCCAACAGTTTCTGGCATGTTTTTCAAGTATCATGACTGATAGACAAAATACCAACAATGTGGTGACTTTACTGTTCTTATAATGTAGAGACTGTCTTGACCGCCTTGGTCTCGAGTCAAGTCATTTTACGGATTTGAAAAAATGACTCGAGTCACTAAAAAATCGTGACACGAATCTGTGTCAAATCGAGTCAATGCCTGCGATAATATAGTCTTCCCTTATTTCAGAACAAACATCGACTTCCGGATTGCTGATGGGATCTGCAACCTCCCGAATTTCAGCCTGAAAAACCAGCAGCGATAAAGTCCGGCCGTAAAAGCCTGCTTTACCTCGGCTCGTCAGCGCTGAAACGTCGTTGAGGTCCAGTGTCGGATCGGTACCAAGAAATTCCGAAGCCGTATCGGCCCTGGCTGCGTTGAGACTGGCACAAGCCGAGAAGAAGTAGCTCGGTTTTATTCAAGATAGGATTGTCGGTTGCTTGTTCTGTGGAAATATTGCTGTCTGCTGATATACAGGCCGCACCAGGGAGTTCCTGTGTCGGCCGATTGGTTCTGCATCTAGGGTTGGGCAATATTGAGTATTTGAGTATCACTAATTATGACATGGCAACAGTTGGAATGATGTGGCTTCAAGGTTCAATTATCTACCTTTTATGCGACCACTATGATAGGGTTGCGATATTTTGGGTTCCAGAAAGGAGGACACTTTGCAAGTTACAAAATTCACAATACTGAACCCAAAAAGTGCTGATGCTACTATTTTTACGGGAAATAATGTTCCGTTAACTTGAAAATGTCAACTTTTCGACCCACTTCATCAAAATGCTGCTGTGTTGTTGACTAAAAAATAAAAGGTAATATTTGCAGTCCTACTTCTGAAAGACCCGCCCGAACATCCACGGTAGCGACAATTTGTGTATATATTTATTGAATCCAGCCACTGGGAACATTTGTTGTCTGAAATTTTATCCCAATAAACTGCTATATTTTATAGTGCTGGTATTTTTTGCTGATTGTGTGCGCAGGAGTGGGTCAACATTGTTACTTCGGTAGAAGTAATACCATAAAGTCCTACCTATTTGCAAGTAAAAGTATTTATAGTGTGGTGCCAGTAGCGTGCTGACTTAATTTTGTCCGCAATATTTTGCTGTCATCTGGGTGGATAGATCGGTTGATCAAAGTGTTCGATCTAAACATTCTACGCATTCTTAAGACAGAATGCAACAATTAATGGATCAATCCCTTTGTTTGTTTTGATAAATCACTTACAACAGCAATTTACTGTTTCTGTATTTTGAGATTGTATGACCGACGACTTGATTTACTGACGTTCGTTCCTGATGAAAGTCAGCCGAATAGCTCAGAGTGGCATACATTTAGCGATATGATTTTGAGCGTATTGTTTTTGGCATAAAAGTTGGCAGTTTAAATCTGTTGACGTAGAAATACTTAGCTGACATAATCTCTCAAGTAAGCAGTACAGGTTGACTAAAATCATATACCAGAATGCTCCAAAAAAGCAGCACTTCGATACTTGCTACCTCCAAGGAAAATTTCTGATGCTACCCAAGTAGACGCCATAATAGTGAAGTAGATCAAAGCTACTGCACGTAGTAGCAGAATAGAACGTAGTTGAAAAGTCCTAGAAGTAAATCTGAACTAGACGATAGGGCTACCTGACTTGAGAATGAGTTTAAAAATGATGCGCGAACTTTAAAGATTATTGAAGTGAGAGTAGTCTAAGACCACTCGCGGAAGGATGGTCCGCTGTTGTGATTGTGGGTGTTATGTTCTTGATCTTGTTTGAACAATAACTCAATACGACGAGGTTGCAATAAGAAATCAGTATATTGTACAGCAGAATAACTTAACGGCAGCGACACGATCCAGAGTTTCAGTTAAATGAAAAGACCACGAGACAACAGAACACAGGGTATAAATACAAGCATGACACACGAGGAAATAATGATTGGCTGAAATTACTAATCCTATAGAAATAAAGAGTTCTACGACACCGAACGTAAATGCACGAACATAACAGTGGGATTTTGTGATATCATCAATAGACCACAGCTTTGCCATTTATGGCGCGTTCCGCCATTTATACTCAAGGGATTTTATCGTAATCCGTCCGGTCCGCCGTTTAGTACTGGCCGTGATGTGATTACAATAACAACAATATAATGAATATTAATTGTCAAGTCAGTACGGAACTACGAATCACGAGTACTGTTGCTGTGATTATGTTCAGAATAAGGTCAGTCTTTACGTTCAATGTAGGATCAGTATGTTGACAATAAGGTCATTCCACGGTTGAGGGTTCATGGCATTTAGGAAGGGCTGGGGACGAGGGTCCTATCCAGGGTCGGGCTCGCTCACCACTATACACGCTATCTCTCCCACTAATGATAGTAACTTCTGTTCAAAATTTTTCAAAATTTCACTGGATACGTTATAAAATAGTTATGTTGGCTAAAATGATGTTGCACACCAAATTTGGCGGAATTCCAACCAGTATGCAGAGTTCTTGCATCAAGAAGTTTTGAATTTATTTAAAAAATAGTAATTGAAATTTCATGCCCAACCTGTAAAATTATTAGGCTGTCAGTAGAGACGATGCAAGCCAAATTGGGCTCAATTTCAACCAGTAGAAGCGATGTTGTTGCAGTAGAAATTGAATTGAAAAATTTGAATAAAATAGTATTTGTGGTGGCTAGTTCTTACATTATTTATTATAGAATCTTGAAATTGATCATTTTTATACTGCAATAGCTTCGCTTCCAGTGGTTGGAATTGAGCCGAATTTGGCGTGCATTATCTCCACTGACAGCCTAACGAATTTATGGGATGGACTGAAAATTCTAGAAATTTTATTCGAAATATTTTTACCATAGGAATTTCGCTTCTGCCTGTTGGATTCGAGCCAAATTTGGTGTGCAGTGTTTTTTTTTTAGCCAACCTAACAATTTTGTCAAGTATCCAGTGAAATTTCAAAAGTTTTTTTGTTGAACAACCCTAATGCACAAATTAGCATTCCAGCATTTATAAATGTTGAAATAGAGGTAGTCAGGTAGTATATGAAAAAGACAACTTGAGATAGTGAAGCAAGTAGATAAATCCTGTGTACTACGGAAAAGCAGAAATACTTCGTAACTGATGACCTCTTTTAGGGGGACAGTAGACATATGTCGAGCGTGATAAGGGGTGATGAGTAGAGCCGGGACAATCGAGTATTAGGCTTCGAGTCGATTGTTTGAGTATGACTGGTTATGACGTCACAAAATTGTGAATGATATGGAAATATGTACCTTCTATGCGACCACAATGAATAGAATGCCAGTTCTACATCAGATTACCAGTGAACCCGTCCCGTGAACCCGTCCCTCGGTGAACCCGGCCCTCGGCAAATTTTGTATTCATCGGCAACCCTAATATCCCACCTCCGGCAACCCTAATATCCTACCCCAACCCTAATGTCCCCCACCCAAACCCTAATGTCCCCCACCCCCAACCCTAATGTCCCCACCCCCAACCCTAATATCCCACCTCCGGCAACCCCAATGTCCCCCCCCCAACCCTAATATCCCACCTCCGGCAACCCTAATATCCCAACCCTAACATCCTACCCCAACCCTAATATCCCCCCTCCCCCAACCCTAACATCCTCCCCCAACCCTAATATCCCCCCAACCCTAATATCCCACCTCCACCAACCCTAATATCCCATCTCCCCCAACCCTAATATCCCACCTCCGGCAACCCTAATATCCTAACCCCAACCCTAATATCCCACCTCCACCAACCCTAATATCCCACCTCCCCCAACCCTAGTATCATACCCGAACCCAATGTCCCACTCCCCGAACCCTAATGTCTCCCTCCCCCCTACCCTACCCAACCCTAACACCCGACCTCAACCTACAGTTGCAATAACGAGCAGACCATGCGTGGTTGATATGTGAGCAATAACAATCGTTGGGATATATTTTTCATCTGAACAAGTCACACACAATATACAATGCGATAAGACCCAATGCGATGTCATGAACAGATACGAGGATGTCGCACGTCCGCCCCTCGCCAAGTCAATTCAACAATGAGCCGACCACGCAATCGTGATCACGTGATCTGATCACTCCGTGACTGCGTGATCTACGCATGCCCTGACCTCCTTACAAGATCGACAAATCAGTTGATGATAACATTATTAGTTTAATAATTCATATTAATACTTGTTAATACACTTAATTTCAAAATTTCCCGAGGGCGGAATTCACCGAGGGTCGAGTTCATCGAGGGCCGGGTTCACCCAGGGACGGGTTCACCGAGGGACGGGTTCACGGGACGGGTTCACTGGCAACCCTACATCACATTGAAGATTTGTGGTATTTTTCGACCATACCTGTGTGATGCGATAG
Organism: Botryllus schlosseri; assembly: GCF_051294905.1. NCBI lineage: Eukaryota > Metazoa > Chordata > Ascidiacea > Stolidobranchia > Styelidae > Botryllus > Botryllus schlosseri. Next base: position 37,056,557 of record NC_137236.1, read on the forward strand.
CACTTTGTGACAATGCTGTGATTCATCACGACTTTACAAATGTGTCATTTCAACTAACGTGCGCAGCGTTGTGCTACCGGTTTCGTATGTTGCGTTATGATCAATCAAGATTAACAGCCTTGCACAGTCAAAAATTGCATCAAAATTATTATTATCTATCGGTAATAAATTAACTTTTAGCGACGAGAAGGATCGTATCATTATTAGAGTAAGCAAACTTTCTTGCAAAATCTTTTAGAACTTTGTGCCAAACATTTTGCGCTTAAAGACTTCAAGTACTACGTTACCGCAATTGCCATATATAGATGCAATCAGTATCAATCATTTCAACAAATGAGTGTTACAGACAGACATATTCTAACTATTCATCCTGACTTGAAATATCGTTTAGGTGATATTTACAAGAGTGGGGAGGATCAGAGGATATGCATTCCGGCGCCAAAAATCATGAATGTGATGATTGTGGGAAAGCATTTACTCGTAAGGGTAGCCTGAAGCTTCATATGAAGACGCATGATGAAGTCAAGAACCATGAATGCAATGTGCGTGGAAAAGCATTTACGTATACAGAACATCTGAACCTTCATAAGGACATGCATTCTGGCGCCAAGAACCATGAATGTAATGTGTGTGGAAAAGCTTTCACTCAGAAGGGAGGCCTCAAGCTTCATATGAAGATCCATGCTGGCGTCAAAAATCATGAATGTGCTGTGTGTGGGAAAGCATTTACTCGGAAGGGTAACCTGAAGAGTCATTTAGAGCTGCATGCTGGCGTCAAAAATCATGAATGTGATGTGTGTGGGAAAGCCTTTACTCAGAAGGGAGACCTGAGGCTTCATATGAAGATCCATGCTGGCGTCAAGAATCATGAATGTGCTGTGTGTGGAAAATCATTTACTTGGAAGGGTAGCCACAAACTTCATATGAAGATCCACGCTGGCATCAAAAATCATGAATGTGCTGTGTGTGGGAAAGCATTTACTTTGAAGGGTAGCCTGAAACTTCATATGGAGATGCATGCTGGCGTCAAAAATTCTCAATGTTCTGTGTGTGGAAAAGTATTTACTCAAACGGGTCACCTCAAACTTCATATGGAGATGCATTCTGGCGTCAAAAATTATCAATGCGCTGTGTGTGGAAAAGCGTTTACTCACAAGGGTAGCCTCAAACGTCACATGGAGATGCATGCAGGCGTAAAAAATTATGAATGTAATATCTGTGGAAAAGCATTTACTCAAAAGGGTAACCTCAAGCTTCATATAGAGATGCATGCTGGCGTCAAAAATCATCAATGTGCTGTGTGTGGGAAAGCATTTACTAGCAAGGGTGAGCTCAAACTTCATATGGAGATGCATGCTGGCGTCAAAAATCATCAATGTTCTGTGTGTGGAAAAGTATTTACTCAAGCGGGTTACGTCAAACTTCATATGGAGATGCATTCTGGTGTCAAAAATCATCAATGTGCTGTATGTGGGAAAGCATTTACTGGGAAGGGTAACCTCAACCTTCATATGGAGATGCATGCTGGCGTCAAAAATTATGAATGTGATATCTGTGGAAAAGCATTTACTCAGAAGGGTAACCTCAAGCTTCATATGGAGATGCATGCTGGCGTCAAAAATTATGAATGTGATATCTGTGGAAAAGCATTTACTCAGAAGGGTAACTTCAAGCTTCATATGGAGATGCATGCTGCCGTCAAAAATCATCAATGTTCTGTTTGTGGAAAAGAATTTACTCAGAAGGGTAGCCTGAAACTTCATATGGATATGCATGCTGGCGTCAAAAATCATTCATGTTCTTTGTTTGGGAAAGCATTTACTGGTAAGCGTGACCTCAAACTTCATATGGAGATGCATGCTGGCGTCAAAAATTACCAATGTGATGTGTGTGGGAAAGCATTTACCCAGAAGGGTAGCCTCAAACTTCACATGGAGATGCATGCTGGCGTCAAAAATCACCAATGTGCTGTGTGTGGGAAAGCATTTACTCAGAAGGGAGGTCTCAAACTTCATATGAAGATCCATGCTGGCATCAAAAATCATGAATGTGCTGTGTGTGGTAAAGCATTTACTCATAAGGGTAGCCTCAAACTTCATATGGATTTGCATGCTGGCGTCAAAAAACATCAATGTGCTTTGTGTGGGAAAGCATTTAGTGGTAAGCGTGACCTCAAACTTCATATGGAGATGCATGCTGGCGTCAAAAATCACCAATGTGATGTGTGTGGGAAAGCATTTACCCAGAAGGGTAGCCTCAAACTTCATATGGAGACGCATGCTGGCGTCTAAAATCATTAATGTTCTGTGTGTGGAAAAGCATTTACTCAATCGGGTGACCTCAAACTTCATACGGTATGGAGATACATGCTGGCGTCAGAAATCATGAATGTGATGTATATAGGACAGGATTTACTCATATGGATCACCAGAAGCTTTGTATGGAGATGCATGCTGGCGTCAAATATCATCAATGTTCTGTGTGTGGAAAAGCATTTACTCAGAAGGGTAACCTCAAACTTCATATGGAGATGTATGCTGGTTTCCAATTTGGCTCAGTTGCATGAAGCAGAAGCGAAGTTATGACAATTTGAAATTTCAACCATTTTGTAAAATAATAGTATTGACGGTGCCTAATTTTTTCAAATTACCAAACATCATGTTCCATGCGTTTTTATGTGGGATGTGATGAGACTGCGTTTGCGTAAAGACATTAACTGAATACAAATTTAGACGCTCATTCGCTGGAAATCGGTGAGATTCATTTTGATAGCCCATTGTTCGGATCAAGTCATTACAGCACTTTCGAGTCACAAGTTATCGCGAGTCGTTGCATATTTTGACTCGAATCAAGTCAGGGTTAATTTTCGAAATATGAGGCGTTATTCAAAGCCAATACTTTTGCTAGCTGCTGGAAAGTGGGAACACAGATGACTTGACTTGACTTGACTCGGAGCTTCGAAAATGTGCATTGACTCGTGACTCGGAGCAAAATTTACGAGTCAATTTCAAGTCATTAAGTAAGCGGTGTCGAATAAATCACTGCATCTTTTGTATGTTCGTATTGTCCGAGATACGCCGGTGTCACTCGTAAGAACAACCAGTCATTCAGTGATTGTACTTTACAAGGTTCCTCTATTGTTAGATCACAAATAAATTGACCGCAAAAGTAGAAAATTGATGTAAATAGCAATGTGTCTCTGTTTCTTAGACGACTCAATGCTTATGTTGCCCAGTGCTCACATTTACCAATCCTCTTGTATGATTTAAATCGAACGAATATATTGCGTGCGTTTATATTGTCACGGACTTGTAGATGGGTAGTGTAGGCTATTGAACCATATCAATTTGTTGTAACTCCTCGAAGCTTCTTATTAGGTCCTATATTTTGGCTGATAAGAACTGACTGTAGTAGGTAGCTATACAGTGTACAGTTACTCACGTACCAGTTCTACGTGTGCGTGAGGGATACACCGCCGTTTTACATTTGTATTTATCTAGATATTCGTTATTTTATTAAGATAAATGATTTATTAATCTGTGTTTCACGCAGCTAGCAAAATGTAATGAATTTGAATCATCACTCGTACTTCGAAAATTCAATCTGACTTGAATTGTGACTTGACTTGACTTGACTCGAGTCGTCTCCAAAAAACGAGTGACTTGACTTGACTCGAGTCGAGTCACCTTTGAAAATCGATTGACTTGACTTGACTCGAGTCAAAATCTGCAATGACTCGAGATGACTCGTGACTCGAAGGTAGTGACTTGATCCCAACACTGGATAGAATACGATAGAAACCGCAGGTAGTTGAAACAAATTCATATGATGCAATACCTCACCCATGAAACACAATGTAAGCCTGCTTCTATTGTTAACGAATAATAATTACATTATACGTACATACTATTCGTGCGGTTTAAGTCATATAAGGGGGATGGTTAAGGTGAACATTGCCAGAGTGAGAGCAGTCTACAGAACCCGGGATATAATAATTAAATTACTATACTTCAAGTTTAACAGCAACGTCAGCTGTGATCATGATCAACAATGGAGGCTCAGAGGTGGTCAGTACCGAAGTAATTCTACTTTCTGAAGTACTCAAGTAGTTTTCCACTACTCGGGTACTTACTCAAGTAGATCTAATTTCCCCTCTACTTTTACTTCGTAATATTTTGTGATCTACGTACTTACTTTCACAATTTCAGTTTGTCGAATAGAAGTAGTTTAATCCCACAATCAGGAAGATAGCCTGGGGAATTTCAGGGAAGTTTTCACGCAATATCACCTTTAAATTGTCATAAAAGTTCAGTAAAGTTAATAATATTTGCTGCGCAGAGTGGATATGGTGTGACCAGTATGATTTCACAGAAGTATCGGTGAATTCGATTTAGGTAGCGGGTTGTGTGGTTCCGTTAACACCGCATTGTCGACCGTGTGAAATATTTCATCGGTGTAGGCTATATCAGGCTCATCATAACGTTTGAAACTGATGTTTTGCAATCTGCTGCTCAATTACTTTAGTAGAATTAAAGTCAGTAAATTACTACTCCAAGTAATTCTAAGTTGCTTATAAAAGAAGTGCTTCTTACTTGAGTATCTTTCTTGACTATACTTTGACCACCTCTGCGAACAATACGAAGATATACATACATCTAGCCTAACTGTTCAATGTGTACATTATGCAGGGATTTAGTCGACATCAATTACTTGACCAATTGAACTTGACTCGCAAATTTTACTCCGACTAGTCCCGAGCAATGTTCCCTCTAATTTTCCACAAGTCTGCGCGCACTCACCAACTCATTGCGCGGTCCCATATTGGACAACAGTGCGTAACATCTTGAGATCCGAAGCAGAGGACAACGTGTTGACTAAAAAAAGTCATCATTATAGCTGAACTCCTTTTTTCCGCTAATGTGTGGTTTTGACTAAAAAATGGTCATCACGTTGACTAGGCTCCCATATTCCACGAGTTTTCTGAAACTTCGACTTTTCATCACGTTCTAATACATTTCCTACATTCGTACATCGAAGATGGTTGTCAGTTTGGTCGGATGATCATCAGTGCCTTCTGCGAAAGAGTGTTCATTTTTTTGCGGGGCACAGATTTTTCTGTGCGCGCCGACTTTGTTGAAAGTGCGCGGCCACGCATGCTGCGTTTGGCTGAGAGAGGACGATTGTGATAGTGTAAGGGTGATGAATCCGGCTTCTCGATCGGTATATCGTGGGTTCGATCCCTGGCCGGGTCAGACCATGAAAGACTAGAAAACTGGTATCCGCAGCTATCGTGCTTGGCGGTCATGCATCCAAGGAGAGCATGGAGGAGAAAAAACGGGGGTGCAGACTTTAGGTGACCTTACGGTCGTATCAGTGTTGGGATGACTCGAGTCAATTTTTTCGTTTGACTTGACTTGACTCGAGTCACTTTGCTAAATTGACTTGACTTGACTTGACTCTACGTATCAGAAATGGGGATTGACTCGATCGTGACGCGGAGGAGAATTCACGAGTCAATTTCAAGTCATCAAGTAATCGGTGTCGATAAAAATCACTGTATCTTGCATATGTTCAGATTGTTCGCGAAGCGCTGGTGTAACCCGTTAGAATGACCAATCATTCAATGATCGTGCCTGTTACTGAGCCTCCACTGTTTCCTCACAAATAAATTGACCTCAAACGAAGTGATCGAAGCCTACTTTGCGTTGTCGTAAACTAGTATTAAAGTATTTCAATAGCAAAATATTTAGTTCTGTTTCTGTTCTTATCTTATCGCCAACAAATGGTTGCGATCTCAAACACATTGTCCTCTCTTCACCTGGTGACCTGTGGTGTACCCCAAGGCTCAGTACTCGGACCGGTCCTCTTCACCTTACATGTCAACGACATTTTTGAAACCTCCTCATTGAACACCACACTGTTCTCTGATAATACTAACCTCCTTTCTTCCGCATCTTTGACGGCAGAGACTAGTGACCAAATGCCTGAAGTCCATGCGTGGACGGCCCAGATAAACCTTTGCATAAGCGCCTCGAAATCCCAACTGCTGACAGTAAATTAAAAAAATAACCTAACCGTTAATATCGCTGGTCAGCCCGTTTCCAACACAGATAATGCCAAATATCTCTGGGCTTTACTGGACTCGAACATGTCCTGGAAGAGTCATATTCAGTCCCTAGACACTAAATTAGCACCGAAGTGTGGCCTGCAGTTCTACAGCCTTAGGCGCTTCATGCCAGCATGGGTTCTTCTGATACTCTTTAAATCCTTAATCCAATCGAAGTTGTTACATTATGGCATCCTCTGTTGGGGGGCTGCCAGTAAAACTGCACTCAAGCCACTGCAAAAACTACAGCATAAAGTATTCCGAATCATAGCAAGGGCCCCAAAGGGGCCTGGCTGCCCATCCAACAAGTCGCTGCTGAAGAGATTCGACGTCCTAATAATAGAAGATATGCGGAAACTGGAAATCGCCAAGTTTATGTATCAGTTCCACCGCGGTCGTTGCCCCGAATATTTCAATGACTTCTTTACCTCGGAATCAAAAGCGCACAAGTAAAACACACGCTCGTCCACGTCGTCCAAATATCATATGATCGACTGAAAAGATCATCGCTCTATTAAATATGCCGGACCTGAAGTGTGGAACAGTATCCCTCCGGCCATCCGACAGTAGACTAGCATGTTCACTATCCAGTTGTCCACATTCAAGTCGAAATACAAGCAATTACTACTAAATAAATACAGTCCATCCTTAAGATTACCAGACCGGATCGCGACTGACCTATCGATCTCGCTTCCCATGACATGCCCCGTTGCCCCCCTATTCTTCTCGCTTCCTTTTTCTATACTGTCTTCTTTACTTTCATTCAGTGTGCAATGTGCATGCCTCTTCTTTACATCGCCTAGGCCAAGGTGGGTGTCTGATTCCATAGACTACTCCCAGTCGCTTCGACATCTTCCTGTCTATTCATTGTATCGCATTTTTTGCGGTGTATTGAACTGATAAAATTGCTAATAAACCAATGATGATGATGATGATGATGATGATTTGACGATTATTGAGATAGTATCGATAGACCACAACTTTGCCGTGTAGTATTGAAAGTTCCGCCTTTTAGTTTTACCTCAGTTATCTATATTTGAATAGTTATTCATATTGAAATGAGCCCGAGTATTTTCGGCTGACACGGTTCGTCAGGGGTAATCGTCAGCAACTAGTAGAGAATATGAAAGAACATTGTAAATCAACAATCGTATCACAAAATATGACGTCACCAGCATGAAACTTCGACTGGTGACGTCATATTTTGTGATACGATTGTTGATATACAATGCTCTTTCTTATTCTCTACTAGTTGCTGACGGCTACCCCTGACGAGTGTAAGTTGAAAATATTTGGGTTCATTTCAATATGAAGATACTGTTCAATTGTATACTGAAGTTCTGTACCTCCAAGAAACTCTTACCTATCTTTAGAGTTTTAGACATCCTCATCATTTTAGACTCGAGTAATTTTGTCAGAGTCTGTCTGTCCAACGGATTGCTCGGTCCGCTGTATTTAGTATTGGTTAGTATTGCAATTTACGCCTGATCCACTGTTCGCTCGGTTCGCTGTTTAGTGTTGGCCGTGATGTGATTACAATAACAACAATATCATCATGAAGTGAATACTATAAGAAAATTATTGGGTATAGTTCTACTTCAGTACGATGAGGGTTGCTGTGATTACAGACTTGTATGAACCAAACATTCAGTTGGTTGATGGTCAACTAACTAACTAACAAGTTTTGAGTAGTTCTAGTTCTAGTTGCGGATTTGAAATTGAGTACCGTTAGTTCTATAGGGGCAGATTTTGAAAATTCAGTAGTTCAAGCTACACATTTGAAAAAAACAATAGTTGCCGAACAGCTAGAAAACACGTGTCGTGGTTTTGGACGAATTGAGTGGCCGGTGTTCCATTGAATGGCGTTTGTACAGTCATTTCTCGCTCAGAGCCATCACCGCTGACAGTCGTGGGGTGGCGGGTAGGGCTGGGCAAAATCGAGTACCTGAGTGATTCGATTCTGAATCACGTAATATGCTTCGAGTCGAGTCGAGTAATCGAGTACCACTTATTATGACGTCATAACAGAATGTAATACGTCAAAGTTCAAATATGTACCGTTTATGCCACCACAACGAATAAACTGCCTGTTATCCATCTAATAAATGACACTATGATATTTTTTCGACCATACTGATTTCATTCCACTTGGTGACAATGATTTGAGATAATCATGACTTCGGAAATGTGCTACGTCCAGTAACCTTCGTAGCTTTGTACTATATGTTTCGTATGCTAAGATACCACCAATCAAATTTTCAAGGCTTAACAGTGAAAATAGTATCGAAACTATAATTCTCGTTGATAAATCAACTTTCAGTGGCGAGAAGCGCATAATTTCAGTACTCGAAAAAAGCGTATTTTACTACTCGACTCGAATCATTAAAAATAATACTCGATTCGGATTCGAGTACTCGAATCATTGTGCCCAGCCCTAGTGGCGGGGAACCGGGGTGAAATTCGCCCGCACAGTTCTAGCAGTTCTCCATCTTAAGGTTCTTTTTTGAAATAAATCCTGCGTGATGAGAGCTTTTCTACATAGAATAATTAAGTAATTAAGCAGAAAGTTCTGCGTGACGTTGCCACCAATTCCACTCTGACGTAGCCAGAGGGTGTTTTTTTTTTGGTCCAAATCTCTCCTATTACAAACTCTAAATCCCGTTCTTTTGAAATGTCGATTCAATGTCTGATATTTCCGATGAAATGAAAAATTGATCTGTTGACTAAGAGAGTGAAATCTAGTTCTGTACGGTTCTAATCTTTAATGACTTGGGAACCCCTACGTCCAAGATGGGCAACTATTTTCTGAGAATGAAAGGCGGCTAAGTACGTTGGTGAGCTAAGTCAAAAGTTTGTATTTGTACTATATTCGGCGATGTACCGTCCGTATTAATTTCTAATACGGTAATTTATGAATTGAACGCAAAGAATCAGGCGCTTCTTCGATATACGCCCCAGATCGAAACAGTGTTTCACATGTAACCAGCAAGTGTTTCCCATGAACATGATCAAATTTTATAAACGTCAAAACAAATTGTTTTTGCCTGTGGAGAGACGGATATTAGGGTTGGATGTGGTCAAAGTTGGGGTTAGGTATATCAGGGTTTGGGGAGATTATGGTTGGGGGTAGGTGGATATTAGGGTTGTGTTAGGATATTCCAGGATTAGAGCGCACTTTTTTTGTAAAATAAATTTCATTCGCACAAACTAACTGAAAATTGTTATGCAAAAGGAAGATGAAAATACTTTATTTATTCGTTCAGATGTACAACAAATTGGCTACTATGTATCTTAAGCTATCAAGTGTTGCGGGTTTGAGTCCGACCGAGATCGACTTCAGAATTCCTATCCTTAATTGTTGGAGGTTTATCTAGGCTCCTGCTCGTCACCTCATCCGCGTAAGAAGTGGGCCGTGCTATAAGTCCGGCCTAGTGTAAATGACCATAGTAGCCGACAAACACCATGAATACCGCAAACAAACAAACAAGTGTAGTGTCTCAATAAAAAGGCTACTATTTTCGCTTGTTTCGATTTCAACTATTTCACTAAAACCCTTCTCTGCCTAACAAGTTGTTGGGTTTTGTACAAGAACGTATACTAGTGCTTGGATGGCCACAACTTAAAATTTGTTCTGCACTCCCATCCAAAATACAACTTGTTTTTCACGACTGAAAAATGCTTGCTGGAAGGAATCGATTTTGAGAGCTTACGAAAAGGTCGAGGAGGCTCTATAGAGTATGTCGAAAGGCTGAAAACCCCACCTGTTTATGTTGAGGCTTTTGCCTCATGTCTTGGAAAATAAGGTTCAAACTATCGAGAAGAGTAGGCACATTGGAGCTCGCTACCTTATGAGACTTTCTTCGATTTACCATTTTATGTCTCGCGAGTATGTGGGAATAGCAAATAAACTGACGATACTGTGTGTTCTGCTCCTTAGCTCAATCTAACTTGAGAATTCATAACAGTTTATTAACGTTAACGCAGCTTTTTAGACTACTACCAAAATCTGAGTTTTTGTGGCATCTCGCGACCCGAGCCACACCCATGAAAAGGAATTCATTTTGAATATTACAGTATAGTATGCTACGATTTTACGGACATGTATGACATACAGAGCGCGCACACCACAATTCTATCCAATACAGCTCTACAAAATGTGTCTGACGCACGCGATTTCAAATTAGGGTGCATTAAATACCGACGCGTGTCACAGTTGTACTACTGTCTTACTCAGATTGCAAGAACAGCACTATTCCGTGCCGACAACGGAGCATATCCATATCGAATGGTTTGGCCATACGACATCGCTCATTTTTTGGCCAAGGTTTTGTCGACTCTTATGTTTTGACACCGCATTTCATCAGCGGTTTGTTGGCCAAAACTTTTCGTCTTCATTTGACCCGACGCAAAAGGGGTTGGCCTCGAAATGAATGAGTCTCATAGACCTGAACGCGCTCGTTGCACATCCCTAGTCCCTACACTAGTTCATCCCAACGGTCATCGACCATGTTTTCCGGAAAAACCAGTCGGATAAATCTTATCATGAATTCTCATGATAAAACCATATTTTTTGCGAGTCTCGTTTATTGGCTGGAGTAGCCTACTCAACTCCGTGACCATGGATTTGTAAAAACTATCGCAGGATTTTTCCAATAAATTTAGGAGATAATACATACATATTAACGGATAGCTTTGCCACCGCGTCGACCCAAAATTATACCCTTTTGCGGTCCATACTGTAATAACCTTTGAAGGGGTAAAAATTTGCGTTACAGTAACTTGCAAATGTGAGTCTGTAATGATGGTATGTACTACTATCCCCGTGCCTCGCATTAATCGAACAGTTATTACGAAAGTATGATGATTTTTAGCGAAAGAAAGCAGAAAGTCAATTTGACGTCATGTTTCGAGCCTGTCGCAGGCTCAGAAGGGCTTATATACTGTATTTCTGCCACTACACAAGCTTCCGAACCAGGCTTTTGGTTACGTAATAATTATAGTGCGAAAATATTAATTCATTGCGGCTTGTGAGAGCTACGACTAGTGATGCGTCGTAAATTAAACAAGTTTTCACAATCGCGTCGCAACAACAAAAGTTACACTGCCCTTGAATTTCCTAATAGGTTGATTTGAATTATTCCAGGTCAGAAAAATCAACAATAATTATTCACGATTTTCATTCGAACTCATCCGAGATCTTCAATCGCACCATTCGCACCACTTTCGTCATTCGCACTCAACCGGAATTTTCATTCGCACCGTTCGCACCACCTCCGTCATTCGCACTGCAATTTTTTTCATTCGCACTAGTGCGAACCGTCACACAGGTTGAAAAGCACTGATCTATAGAATAAGCCATTACAACGGCATATTTGCAAGCTTATCCAAATTTTGGACAACGCTAATGTACATGCTCATTGCTCATGATCTGATGATTAAGTATTGATAGCCATCTTGCTAGTTTAGTCATTTACACTCGTGTCGCTAAAATGTGAAATGAAAATTGTTGTGTCATGTAGGCCTACTGTAGTTTCGACTGTAGGCAAACATTGGAATGATACATATTGTCACATATTGTCACAGACCTGAGGTATATTTCAGAGAGCCTAATTATTCTCTGTAACATGTTCTTCTGTTTTTTCAGTTATAGAATGGGACTTTGGATTTTGAAAATATTTTGGATCAGGATGGAGTTGGACTGTAAATCAGGAAAATATTTCTTGATCAGGACTGTAAATTTTTAAAATATTTTCGGATCAGGATGGAGTAGGACTTGGTTCAAATTTTCAGGACCGGACTTGGACTGTGAATTTTGAAATTTTTGGATCAGGATGGAGTAGGACTGAATTGAAAATTTTCAGGAATGGACTTGGACTGAAAATATTTTTCGATTAGGATGGAGTAGGACTGAATTGAAAATTTTCAGGATCGGACTTGGACCGAAAAATATCACAGTCCGCTCATCACTGGTCTGCATACAATGGAGCTAAATTGCTTAAATTATTGATATGAGAAATCAGCGACCAGTGTGTCACCAGTTCAGTGTGACCCTCATTGTAATGAATTAATTAGCCTACAGCTGGTTGTCTGCATCTCATGCATGCCCACAAAAACGTAGCCTACTAACATTTGCATTTTTCTCGACGTGTGAGGCTTGGTTCGTGAGATAATACTAAACCTCAGGTTGAGTTCTAAAAAGTTAGAGAGCCACTGCATTACCCGCATTGAACTTGTTTATGAATTTATTTCACTTTGTAGCGACGCGTCATTGTATTTACGAGACTAACTCTATTATTTATTATATGAAGAGAAATTCTTCTACTGCAATACCTTTACTTCAGGTGATTGGAATTGAGATGAATTTGGTGTGCATCATCTCCACTGACAGCCTAACAATTTTATGGGGTAGACAGAAAAATTTGAAATTTTCTATAATAAATACAAATTTTCTACTGTAGGAATGTCTCTTCTACCTGTTGGAATTGAGCCAAATTTGGTGTGCACCGTTTTTTAGCCAACCTAACAATTTTTTCAAGTAGCCAGTGCCATTTGAGGAAAAAGATTTTTATATTGAACAGCCCTAATGCACAAATTAGTATTTCAGCGTTAATATATGGTGAAATAGAAGTAGTGTATTGAAAGACTACTTGAGCAAGTGAAACTAGTAGATAAATCCACCCGAGTGCTACGGAAAAGCAGAATACTTCCTGACTAATGACCTCTTCTAGGGGTACAAATGACAATAGATGTGTCAAGCGTGATAAGATGTGATAAGCGCTAGGTTTCAAGTCGAGTATCGATTATCACTCGTTATGACCTTTAATTCGACCATAATGACTATAATGATAATTCTGCATCACATTGAAGATTTGGTATTTTTCTACCATAACTATGTGATTGCACTTTGTGACAATGCTGAGTGATCACGAATTCACAGGTATGCCATTTCCACTAACGTGTGCAGTAAAGTTGCTTAAGAATAACTTTTTTCGGATCCCCGGGCATTCACATATTGAATTGTTAGGTTGCCTAAAAAGAAGCTGCTCACCAAATCTGGCTCAATTCCAACCATTATACGTCGACGCAGGGCCAATTGAAATTTTTGACTATATTATGAATAAAAAATATTCGAATTTTACAGTCGACTCCATAATATTGTTTAGCTGTGTACAAAAATGATGCCAAACAAAATCTACGCAATCCCGACCCGTAGAAGCGAAGGTATTTGAGTTTTTCATTCAAAATTCTGGGAGTTTCCACCATCGATGCTATTTTCCAAATCCGAAACTTTCAGCTGCGATAACTTCGCTTCTACCGGTTGGACTTGCGTCAAATTTATTTTGCATAGTGGGGTTGATAGTAAAATTTGAAAATTTATTTTTTTAAGTAAATTCGAAAATTTAAATTGGCTCTGCGTCAGCGTATACTTGTTGAAATTGAGTCAAATTTGGTGTGAAGCGTATTTTAGGCAACCTAACAACTTAGTCAGTAAGTCCCCGAGATTCGGAAAAAGAAAGTTATTTTATAACAACCCTAGTGCACTGCTCTGTACTAGGCTACCGGTTCTGTATACTACAATACGACTAATCCAGGTTTAAAGGCCTCCACGGTGGAAAATTGTGTCGGAACTATAAAATGAGTCTTTATTTGTTTTATCCAACCAAAATACCAAACAAACAGACGATATGATCAATCGAGATTCACAGCCGTACACAATGTGAAAATTGCATCAATATTGTAATTGGATAACTTGAATTTTAGCGCCAAGAAGAATCATACAATTTCGGTACTCGAAAAATCATCTATCACCATTCGACTCTAATCGTTAGAATTAATACTCGATCCAGATTCGAGTACGGTTCACGAATCATTGAACCCAGCCATGGAGATGAGTTGATTAGAGTTAACGATCTTTGTTACAAAATCTGTTGGTAATTTGTGCCCAACATTTTATGTTTAAAGGACTTCAAGTAGGATGTTATCTCAATTGCTATATATAGATAGTACATTCAGTAGCGATCATATCAAAATGTGAGTGACACAAAGACTCTAAATTCTAACTGTTCATCATGACTTGAAATTTCGTTTAGGTGATATTTACAGGAGTAGTGAAGGATCATAGTATATGCATACCGGTGTCAAAATTCATGAATGTGATATATGTGGAAAATTATTTACTCAGAAGTGTAACCTCAAGCATCATAAGGAGATGCATGTTGGCGTCAAGAACCATGAATGCAATGTGTGTGGGAAAGCTTTTACTCAGAAGGGTACCCTCAAGCTTCATATGGACATGCATGCTGGTGTCAAAAATCATGAATGTGCTGTGTGCGGAAAAGCATTTACTGGTCACCTGAAGCGTCATATGGAGTTGAATTATGGTGTCAAAAATCATGAATGTGCTGTGTGTGCGAAAGCATTTGCTCGGAAGGGAGGCCTCAAGCGGCATATGAAGATGCATGCTGGCGTCAAAACTCATGAATGTGCTGTGTGTGGGAAAGCATTTACCCACAAGGGTAACCTCAAACTTCATATGGAGATGCATGCTGGCGTCAAAATCCATGAATGTAATGCATGTGGAAAAGCTTTTACTCAGAAGGGTAACCTCAAAGTTTCACATGGAGATGCATGCTGGTGTCAACAAACATGTATGTGATATATGCGGAAAGGCATTTCCTCACAGGGGTAGCCTCAAGCTGCATATGGAGATGCATGCTGGCGTCCAAAATCATGAATGTGCTGTTTGTGGAAAGGCATTTACTCAGAAGGGTAACCTTGAGCTTCATATGAAGATGCATGCTGGCGTCAAGAACCATGAATGTAATGTGTGTGGCAAATCTTTTACTCTGAAGGGAGGCCTCAAGCGTCATATGGACAATTGGACATGCATTCTGGCGTCAAAATTCATGCATGTGCTGTGTGTGGAAAATTGTTTACTCACAACGGTAACCTCAAGCATCATATGGAGATGCATGCTGGCGTCAAAAATCATGAATGTGTTGTGTGTGGGAAAGCCTTTACTGGTCACCTGAAGCATCATATGGAGATGCATGTTGGTGTCAAAAATCATGAATGTGATGTGTGCGGAAAAGCATTTGCTCACAAGCTTACCCTCAAGCTGCATATGGAGATGCATGCTGGCTTCAAAATTCATGCATGTGCAGTGTGTGGAAAATTGTTTACTCACAAGGGTAACCTCAAGCGTCATATGGAGATGCATGCTGGCATCAAAAATCATGAATGTGCTGTGTGTGGAAAATCATTTACTCACCAGAATAGCCTCAAGCTTCATATGAAGATGCATGCTGGCATCAAAAATCATGAATGTGCTGTGTGTGGAAAAGCATTTACTCAGAAGGGTAACCTCAAGCGCCATACGGATATACATGCTGGCGTCAAAAACCATGAATGTAGTTTGTGTGGGAAAGCTTTTACTCAGAAGGGTGACCTCAAGCGTCATAGGGCCATGCATGCTGGATTCAAAAATCATGAATGTTCTGTGTGTGGAAAAGCATTTACTCGGATGAATTACCTGAAGCTTCATATGGAGATGCATGCTGGCGTCAAAAATTATGAATGTGCTGTGTGTGGGAAAGCATTTACTCACAAGTGTCACCTGAAGATTCATATGCAGATGCATGCTGGCGTCAAAAATCATGAATGTGCTGTGTGTGGGAAAGCATTTACCCACAAGGGTAGCCTCAACCTTCATATGGAGATGCATGCTGGCGTCAAAAACCATGAATGTAATGTATGTGGAAAAGCTTTTACTCAGAAGGGTAACCTCAAGTTTCATATGCGGATGCATGCTGGTGTCAACAAACATGTATGTGATGCATGTGGAAAGGCATTTCCTCACAAGGGCAACCTCAAGCTTCATATTGAGATGCATGCTGGAGTCTAAAATCATAAATGTGCTGTGTGTGGAAAAGCATTTACTCAGAAGGGTAACCTCGTTCTTCATATGAAGATGCATGCTGGCGTCAAGAACCATGAATGTAATGTGTGTGGTGTGGCAAAGCTTTTACTCTGAAAGGAGGCCTCAAGCGTCATATGGACATGCATGCTGGCGTCAAAATTCATGCATGTGCTGTGTGTGGAGAATTGTTTACTCACAAGGGTAACCTCAAGCCTCATATGGAGATGCATTCTGGCGTCAAAAATCATGAATGTGCTGTGTGTGGGAAAGCATTTACTGGTCACCTGAAGGATCATATGGAGATGCATGTTGGTGTCAAAAATCATGAATGTGATGTGTGCGGAAAAGCATTTGCTCACAAGGTTAAAGGTCAACTATATCGACCAAAACAACTTTGGCTCATTTTGTAGAGTTTGTTATGCTGATTCCAATAATATACATCCTGCCTCCTAAAATTAAGTATTTCTTGAGATATCGCAGTGCAAACTGCCGACTTCTGAGAAACGGCTGTAAAATCAGCGACCGTGTCGATGACGTACTACCAGGATGTTTTGCCGATACATGGAAAACTGAATGGGATGTCTAAGTCAGTCGTAGGTTGTTTTCTTCGCCTTAACTGCCTGATGCTGCGATGTTTTGATCCGTCGGGCCCGACTGGACTATTCCATCTTCATTTTATGGTACTTTAGGTTCATATAATTTGCGATGCCTAGTGTACAGGGAGTACAGAAATGAACGTGCAATGCAAGAATCCAGTTCTGTTTACATCTCATTTATTGATTCCATGGAAACGCCACCTCTTTGGGATGAGGTGGGCTAGCTGCCCTGCACTTCAATGAAAACAGATGAAGAGAGCAGAAGAAAATCAAGCCGGAGAGACATTTTTTGCAGAAAAATATGTAAAATGTAAGGAAGGCTGTCTCGTTAATAAAAGTGCTCACTGATGTACAGTATTATTCAGTAGGATGCTATAGTCATTGATTACTTTGAGGAGAACTTTGTCATCACACTTCCTCTACCACAAATGATACTGTACAAAGGAGAAGAACGAGTTCTGAAGTCACATCTGTCATTGAATCGTTTACCTAGAGGTGTGATCAGAACCCCCTCCTCTCGCTGCTGCACGCGCACGATGGTAACGAAATCAAGCCACCAGATAGCAGAGAACTTGGTTCAACACATCATGATGAAGTGGTATCACGGAAGGTAATTATTATTTCAAACTGACTTTCCCTAACAACTTCAGAGTTTTGTAACTTCAAACAACCACCCCTGTTATAGGCTTACATAAAAACCCTTGTTCTTGCTGCTGGCTTTCACTTGGATATTGAACCGGTGTTACAATAAAAAAGAGTAAATCGAGTGTTAGTGAGTGTATATGATTTAATTTCTGCTGTAAATGATTATTTCAGCGACGTTGACAATCCTGTCTGAGGGCATCATGCTGAAGCATAACATCAAGAAAAGAAAAATCCTGGAAATATCAAGACTTATTCACACAGATTTATTGGGATGATTGCCTTCTATGAAATTATAAATCTTACGATTCTGTATGTATTAAAACCTAATAAAAGGTTCTGACTGTTCCATATGTATTAGAATCGAGTAAAAGCTTTTGGGTAAAGTCATTTTATTACATACAAAGATAAGTGAAAGTAGCGGACTGTGTGAGAACTGATCAGCGGTGTTGAGATACTTCGAATCCAGTGCATGCGGCGGAGATGAATTCCAGTCTGAGTGAATCTAGTCGGGTCGAGCGTCTCTGAAAAGTCGATATGTACTAGTTATATGCATCAGTCCTCAAGCTTAGATCCTCAGCATACCGCACAATCGTACATGCATACAGTACTCCTATTGTTTTAGACGTGCAATACCAATCATTTGGCAATACGGTACGGTACTTTCGTCGTCCAGGAATGCCCAAGTAATTGTATATACCATTCAATTATATGGGAATTCCTCAATAGTGTCAAAATAAGATTTACTAGACACCGTGTCGCTATCAGTTGACTCCGCAGCTTCTGCAGAAGTTGACATTATCCCACTTCAATACATACAGCACGGCCGCAGCATCAGAAATCCTCCTGGTAGTACGTCATCGACATGGTTCATTGATTTTACTACCGTTTTGGTCTGTGGTGGTATTTTGCGACTTTTGCTGCTCGATATCTCAGAAACTACGTGATTTTAGAAGATATGAGGTATATTATTGGAATCAGCATGCGAAAGTCTACAGAATGAGCCAAAGTTGTTTTGGTCGATAGAGTTGACCTTTAACCTCAAGCTGCATATGGAGATGCATGCTGGCATCAAAAATCATGAATGTACTATGTGTCGAAAAGCATTTCGTCACAAGGGTAATCTCAAACTTCATATGAAGATGCATGCTGGTATCAAAAATCATGAATGTGCTGTGTGTGGTAAATCATTTACTCGCCAGAATAGCCTCAACCTTCATATGAAGATTCATGCTGGCGTGAAAAATCCTGAATGGGCCGTGCGTGGAAAATCATTTACTCATCAGAGTAACCTCAAACCTCATATGGAGCTGCATGCTGGCGTCAAAAGCCATGAATGTAATGTCTGTGGAAAAGCTTTTACTCACAAGGGAGACCTTAAGCATCGTATATTATGATGGGTATAGGGCAGTGGTTCCCAACCTTTTGCGACTCATCGCCCCCTTTTGAAGCTCCACACTGATCATCGCCCCCCAAATATTGGGAAAATAACAACAGCACTTTGTCAGCCCCCCAAACATTGGTATTTGGCCCCATAGGGTGATAAACCAAACCCCAGACCATCCCCCCCTCAGCCAATGGGCCTTTTGTCGCTACATATCAGCTATACGGTACCCTATTTCATGTACTGTTTGGTGAGACACCGTATTCCGCCTAAACGCGCGAAGCCCGACAAATTTCTATAATTCATGTTTGAATCGGTCAATATGGTCGGGAATTTCATATATATTGCTATCAATTTTTTATCCTCTTTCTGCTCGCGTAATCAGATTTACCAGTAGAGCTGAGTGTGGTGTGTGCTGGAAAAGGTAGGACCCCTAAATAATAATTAAACATCTTCGGGCGGAATCGTTGTTATATTGACTTCGTTACATGATGCTATTGTGTGACCTCCTATATCTGCTATGTCAGAAGATATGGAAATCATCAAAACGTACCAAACTAAAAGACGCACATGATTTCAAATTGGTATTTCTGTACTGGCAAATAATTTTTTACTTGCGGGATGGCATTTGTCCTGTAGGGTTAAGGTCGCCAGGACAGGAACATTCGATTCCAGCCATTGAGGCGCCTATTGACAATTAAACATATATGTATATTAGGCTGTTCAAAAATAACTTTTTTTTCTGGATTCCAGCCATTCAGTCATTAAATTGTCAGGTTACCCTAAAAAACGCTACACACCAAATTTGGTTCAATTCTAACTGGTATAGGGCTCCGCAGATCCGATTAAAATTTTTAATTTATAGCCTACAGGAAAATCGAGAAAAAAAATTTTAAAATTTTTTTGTCAACCCAATGAAATTGTTGAGCTGTCTTCAGAGACGATGCAAAAAAATTGGCTCAATTTGGACTAGTAGAAGTGAAGCTATTGGAGTTTTCCGTTGATAATCCTTGGATCAACGACCAATCAAGGATAATCCGAGAATTATCAAGGAAAAATTCAAATAACTTTGCTTCTACTAGTCCGAATTGAGTAAAATGATTTGCGACTCGCAACAGGTAGCAGCCAGGCATAGTTCGCTCTTTCTGTATGGTAAATGCCGTAAATATGTAGGAATTGTGACTGAATGAGGTAGCGGGTAAAAGGTATATGCAGTAGCATATAGCTTCTGGGGTATTTTGAATTGCCTGTAGTATATGACACCTAGAGCTGTTTGACTTTCTTCAAACCAGGCGTAGACAACTAGTCTCAACTTTTCAAGGTTAGAATTATAGAGCTAAATCGTTTTGCGTTTGGAGAGGGTTAGGGTCAAAGTTGGGTTGTGGGTATCCCAATATTAGGGTTGGCGTATTAGGGTGGGGAGGGGGATATTAGGGTTGTGAGAGGGGGATATTAGGGTTGGGTTAGGGGAGGTATTAGGGTTCTGGAAGGGGAATATTAGGGTTGGAGTTAGGGGATATTAGGGTTGCGGGAGGGAGGATATTAGGGTTATGGAAGTGGGATATTAGGGTTGTGAGAGGGGGGATATTAGGGTTGGGGGTGGGGTATATTAGGGTTGGGTTAGGGGATATTAGGGCTACGGGAGGGGGGATATTAGGGTTAGGGTTAGGGAAGTCGGGTATTAGGGTTGGGGGAAAGGGGGGTAGGAGGTAGGTTAGGTTCAAAGTTGGGGTTAGATTACTCCTAACCGGGGTTTAACCCGCCTCCTATCTCCCTTTCCCCAACCCTAATCTTGGGATACCCTAACCCACCTACAATCCCCCATTTCCCCAACCCTAATTCCGCCTTCCCCAACCCTAACCCAACTTTGACCCTTAGCCACTTCCAATCTCCCTTTCCCCCACCCTAATGTCCGTCGGCACAAAAAACACAATTTATTTTGACGTTTATAAATATATATTTGTGTTCATGGAAAACATACGTTGGTGCTTATGGTGAACACTTTTCGATCTCTGACTGCCATCGAAGAAGTGCCGAATTTTCTAGGTATATAAGTCATATAGATACATACCTGTAGAACACTGATTCGTAGGTTACCTGCCTTGGTACTGGCATCCTGATTTTATAAAAGTTGGTGCAAGAATGGACATTTTCAACTTGATTGATGGAGCAAAATTTGATATTGGAGTGCAATTATACCTCGAATCCAGTGACAAGATTATTAATCGTTGAAACCAAACGCAGCTTGTTTATGTTGGCCCATAGAATGTGGCTAGCCAGACCATATTGATAGAATATGGTCACAGTAAGATAATGTTTTGGGCTATTTTACATGAACATTCAACATTTGATTTGATATGTCCGGTAAAACGGTTGTTATTCTGCTTTCGAATAAGGTAATTAATTTTCCATGTTAGATGTTTGTTTGTTTGTGGTGTTCATGGTGGTGGTTCGACTACACTGGTCATTTTACACCAGGCCGGTTCTTCTTATTATTATTCCGTATCTGACCGATTACCAGTGAACTCGGTACTTGGTGAATTCAGTCGCACAAACTCGGCACTTGGTGAATTCGGCCGTGATAGATCTTGTAGAGGTACCGGTCACCATGATTGGTTACTGGACTGTTTGCCAGTGAACTTGGCACTTTGAGTGGTTGTCAATTTTGTATGGGGGTCAGGGCATGCGTAGATCAAACAGTCACGGCGTGAATAGATCACAGATTGCGTAACCGCGGGAAATAACGCGACGCTCTTCACTTATTGAACTCGGCCCTCGGAGAATTGGCACTAGGACACCTTCGCATTAGAAATGCATTTAATATGAATGAACAGTATCAAAAAGGAAACTTGAACGTGCCGGGGCATGATCATGCGAAACATTTGGTGATGAGGAAAACTGGCTTGTCGTGATCGATGAACGAAGAAGTGCCGCTTGATCTTCCACAGCTCCGATTTCACATACAACGACAAGATCCATCTTCTCAAAACTTGCACGACACAGCCCCGTCACTCACGCCATCGATTCCAAGCAGACCACGCGTGGTCGGTATATGAGCGCTGCGTCATTTCCCGCGGCTACGCAATCCGTGATCTAATCACGTCGTGACTGCGTGATCTGCGGATGCCCTGACCTCCTTACAAGATTGACGAATCACTTGATAATACTATTATTAGTTTAATAATTCATATTAATAGCTGGTAATACACTTAATTACAAAATTTCCCGAGGGCCGAATTCACCAAGTGCCGAGTTCATCGGGAACCATCTGCCCACTTAGAGCACGGCCCACTCCTAGGCTTTTCAAGTCATGGCTATGCGTATCAGATGGCGAGGAGGAGCCTAGATAAACGGCCAACACTTCAGTAGGAATTATGCAGTTGACGTGTCAGGCTCGTGCCCGCAATTCATTGGTGTTTAGCTATAATGGAACGTACCACTACGTTACCTCGCCATACCTTGTAACATGGGACCGTAGCATTTGGCATTTTGTGTGGCAATAGAATTTTGTGTGGAAAATTGTGTTCGCTTTAGAACTTATCCGAAACTTTTATTCCGCCATAGATTGTATATGATTAAACGATATCGGAATTGATCCTAGAAGAATTTCAAAGCCACTCACCACAAAGGAGGATTAAAGAAGTTTGAGGACAAATTGAATGAAAGCAAAAGCCTTTTCAAGAGATGTGGTATGTTGAATCTGTTTTGTTATTTTTAAATACTTTGTTGTGCAGATAGCAGACGGTATATATAAACGTAAGATGTGGAAGCTATCAAGGTGTTATGTTTATTATTTTTAGAAAGTCAGTCAATCAAAGTGGACGATCGTATTGCTTGGATTATATTTAGGCTTATTTTAGCATCTTTAAGATCAATGCAACTCTGAACGTGGACGGTCATGAACACTTGAGCAGTGAACTAATTCTGTTCCTATATTGACATATCAGACATTTGCACTCAGTACCGTTGGCGGCGACAATATTGGTCAGTCAGCAAGAAGCATCATGAAGAGGGTTGCCAGTCTGGTGTAATTATAGCAGAGTCGGAAAGAATGGGAAATACGCTTTCATCGACCTAATTTGAACAAGATCACATAAAGTAAGAGACATTCATGATATGCTGCAAATGTGACTTTGTTCTTTGTCTAGTCACCCCACTTATGTAACAATTCAGGCTTCATGCCCGGGTTGTAACCAAGTCACAAGGCTCCGAGTCGCAAGTCAATCTCACTTTTATAGTTTATACTCGAGTCATTTTCAATTCACCATTGAGTCAAGCCCGAATCGAAGTCAGCGAGCTGAGGGCCTAGTCCGAGTCGTGGTATTATGACTCGAGTCAGAGTCTAAGTCGTTGTGTTAGCTGATCAGTTTCCAATTTAAGTCTTGTTCAACCAACTTTTTATATATTTTTTGTGAAATCGAGTGGGTCGCATTTATAATATACTAATTTTCCTTACTTTTAGCCAGGGTTATAATGACTCGAGTCATTTTCTCAAAATACGGAAATGACTCGACTTGGACTCGAGTCATTGCGCATGACTCGAATCAAGTCATATGACTTGGGACTCAGATGGCCAACACCGACATTTCATTGTAATTTCGAAGAACAGTAAAGTAACCACCCTATTGGGATTTGTCTATGGGTACTGGTACTTAATAATGCGACCAGAAACTGCTGAAAGTGAGGGAAATTAGTTTATTGTGAATGCGAACCATTCGATATCACCAAACAGAGTTATAAAAGTGGGTTTTACAAGACTTTAACTGGAAACTGAGCCGTCAACACCAGGCGCGTATCCAGAGCGCAAAAAAGGGGGGGTTTTGCGTTACGAAATTGGCTATTGTGATGTCATCATTGCTATCACTCGGCTCCACCCCGTGGCGAATATTTATAGTTTAATAATAAACAGAGATTTGCGGTGAGTGGGAGATGTACGAATACGATACAGACATTGCCTGAAAATCGCGTTTCTTTTACGGTATGATTGAAAGAAATTCGTAAATACTCGCATTTAGTCATGAGCCGGCAAACGCCGCCTGTCTTCAAGCGCCTAGTTCCAGCCAGAGATGCGCGATTTTGTTGGGTTTTGACGATATTATGCACACGGTCGGTAGTATCGCAGCGGACGAACAAGCGCGGAATAAGGCGGTAGCATAAACGAGGGCGATCGTGATCGCCATAGAGAGGTGTGGTGTGAATAGTGTACGTCGTACACGAATGCGTGCTTTTCGATTGCTTTACTAGCCATACGGCTGAGCGTGTAGTACGCTCGAAGATAATTAGACTTTAATTGCAAGCACGCAAGTCAGTCAATTAATACAGAGTACACACTGGGATAATAACTAGATCGACAGAGCAACTTGTCATCCTATATAATTAGGTTAACTTTACTACTAGGCCTTCTCAATTCTCCCGTTCAGCGACAACATAGGCCTGTATTTGGACGACAGCAAGCCACCTAACAATCGAGAACGTGGATTGCTAGGCTTGTATTTTGAAATGTGAATGTCAATCGTAGGCCATTTCTCGCCAATAATCGCGAATACAATGTGGATTTGAGAATAGCATTGTCGTACTGGTGCCGTCGTGTCTGCGTCTCGCTGATCAATCAACACGCCGTGCAATTCTTAATTAGGATTTCAAGGCGAGCAGGTGCAGCGAATTCGCGAGCGATGTTGATTGCCGACAACTTCGTCTTTGCAATTACGTATCGCGTCGGCCAATTAGATTAGATTTTCCTAAAATGCATCTCTCGTTTTAGCAAGGCGATAGAGAAATCGAGGGAAGAAAGTTGAGAACGTCAGCAACCGCCACAGCTGAAATGTAGCTGACCAGTGACCAAGCGCAGAATTCGTATGGAATTAGCGAATTATAATGACCTATTTTATCCTTTCGAGGCGCATAATTCCAATATTTTGTAGGGGTGTTAGTCCCCTTAAATAACATTAAGACGCCATATTCGCCTTCTCATACGTAAAAACGAATATGTTAAACTGATAAATTAGCAAATATTAGAGGCTATATTTGACATTAATTTTTAGGATTTTGAAAAGGGGGGGTTCCGACCCCCTAAAACCCCCCCTGGATACGCCACTGGTCAACACGATGACTTGGACTCGGACTCCAGTCATAATACCATGACTCTGTCTGGAACCTCTGCGAAATCCCAGTAGCGATTTACTGTACTATTCTTTGAAATAACCATGAAATGTCGGTCTTGGCCGTCTGAGTCTCAAGTCATGCGCAATGAGTCGAGTCATTTCCGTACTTTGAGAAGATGACCTGAGTCAAGTCGAGTCAACAGAAAATCGTGACTCGAGTCTTACAACCCTGCTTCAGGCAATGAGCATTTACTTTGAAGATAAATAGTAATTGAATAACTGGTTGGTGGTACAAAATTTTAATACTGCTTTCAAAAGTAGGCCTACCTTCATGATAAACGTTATTGAAACCCAAAGAACTTTTTGTGTGCCAATTATCAAGAGCTACCGGCACGATAAAGGAAGTAAAACAGAGTTGAATTCAAAACCAGATGGAGAATTATGACGCATTAATGTCGAATTTAGAAATAACATCAAAGGAGCCAGAACACAGCAACAATGCAGTGTATAACTACGGTTTATAACTTCGGGTTTTAATATGAATATATTATTAAAATGTATATTAAAGTTCTGTACCCCAAAGAGTCTCTTCAACTACGGTTGCGTAAAACAGTATGACAGCGTGACACAATTCTTAATTATTTATTATAGTGGTGCCCACCGTAAATACTATTTTATTCAAATCCAAATTTTTCGATGGCAATAACTCCGCTTCCACTTGTTTGAATCGAACCAAATTTGATGAACATCGTTTCTATACATAACCTCATACTTTCATGGGGTGAACAGTAAATTTTCAAATTTTTTCTATTTATTTTTCTATTTATCACGAGTCAATCAGACTTTCATAGTTTTGACTCGAGTGGTCCAGTCGAGTCCTTTTTAATTCACCACCGAGTCACCACCAAAAAATTCGAGTAAATAAAAACCCATTGAGTTTAAGCACTCTCTTTGCTTTGATTATGCGAAATTTATTGTCGGTGACATCATATTCTGGGAGATCCGACCCACACCACTTCCTGACATGGTGTATCCGATCGGTGGCCAGGTATGATTTTTAATTTCGGGGCTGGTACGGGAGGAAGCCGTGGAGATTTTGTTCGAACAGGTTTGATTTTGTTAGTTTTCAAATTTGTGCTAGGGCAATGGCTCTCAAGTGCTGCTTTGCCAAATACGCGAAATGCCGGGAGTTTTACAATTGCCCATTAATTGGAGAAGTGAAACATCCGATTTTATATTGATTGAGAAATTTAGAATGTATTCTTTTTAATCTATACTAGAATCTGAATCAAGCATTATTTTTAGATGATTCTTGCGAATACCCAAGTTATGCGCTCCTTACCACTGAGAGTTTCTTAATTAACGAGATCGAGAATTATTGTTTGGAAGTAGTGAATCTCTATTGGTCGTAT
Source organism: Botryllus schlosseri (assembly GCF_051294905.1). NCBI lineage: Eukaryota > Metazoa > Chordata > Ascidiacea > Stolidobranchia > Styelidae > Botryllus > Botryllus schlosseri. Next base: position 37,082,717 of record NC_137236.1, read on the forward strand.
CGTAGCATACCAAACATGTAATATGCCTACTATGCACCTATGATCGTTAGTGATATATCGGTGAAGTTGTGATCAACCCACAGCATTGACACAAAGTGCAATGAACATATGTTCGAACAATTTACCAAATTATCTTTCATACGATGTAGAACTGGCGTGCTATTCTTTGTGATAGCTCAATAGGTACATATTCAAACTTTCCATATCTTTCATACTCGAATACTCGACTCAAATGTAAGTTTAATATATGATTCAGAATCGAATTACTCAGACACTAGATGTTGCCTTGCCCACTCGGTAATAAATGTGTAGTGTGTACGCAGCGATGATGCGAGTGTAGTACAGCACAACTTGAAAGCAGCCGGGGTCTTGTTTAAGACGAAATCTGCGAAATCTAAGGAGACTCTACGTAATAAATAATCAAAATTCATTGGATTTGGTCAGTCCAACTTACCGATATTTGGCAGTATAGACCTGATTTCGTCTCGATTCGCGGAGTAGTTGGTTAGGCGTTGACATTTTGAATCCAACGATATATTACTCATTGGTTTCGCATCCCATTAAGGTCGTGTTTTACAGTTTTGAGAAGTGGAGCATTATTGCCGTCGAAAAATTTGGATTTGAATAGAATAATATTTACGGTGGGCACCACTATAATAAATAATTGAAGAATTGGTCACCGTAAATACTAGTTTATTCATAATTCATATTTTTCGACGGCTATAACTCCGCTTCCACTGTTTGGAATTGAACCAAATTTGGTGAACATCGTTTCTACAGACGACCTAACATTTTCATGGCGTGAACAGAAAATTTTCAAGTTTTTTGTTATTTATTTTTATATGATAAATAGAAACTTTCTTCTCCTGTAGCAATGTGGCTACTGTTTGGAATTGAACCAAGTTTGGTGTGTAGTCTACAATTTAGAGACATTTGGCAGTGTAATAGAGGCTTGCAAACGGCCTAGTCGTAATTCTGACGAAATATACTAAACTGAAGTTCATGATTTTAAACGGGACTTCGCCTTGCAGATACCATGCAGGGTTGTAACCAGGTCACAAGGCTCCGAGTCAATAGTCAATTTCACTTTTATAATTTTGACTCGAGTCGGGTCGAGTCATTTTCAACTCACTACCGAGTCAAATCCGAGTCCAAGTCAGCGAGCAGAGGCTCAAGTCTGAGTCATGGTATTGTGACCCGAGTCCAAGTCATTGTGTTGACTGCTCAGTTTCTCGATGAATACTTGGTAAACAGACTTTTTATATTTCTGTGTGGTGATATCAAACAGTTCACATTCATAATATACTAATTTTCCTCACTTTTAGCAGTTTCTGGTCGCATTTTCAAGTACCAGTACCAATACACGAAATCCCGATAGTATGGTTACTTTACTATTATTCGAAATTACAACGAAATGTCGGTCTTGGGCGTCTGTGTCTCGAGTCCAAATCGAGTCAATACACAGATTATCTCGAGTCGAGTGATTTCCGTAATTTGAGAAAATGACTCCGAGTCAAGTCAAGTCATCAGAAAACCGTGACATGAGTCATTACAGCCCTGGAACCCTGTATGAAAGGTGTGATGTCACAAATGTGGCAGGAATTGAAATTTGGAATATTTACCTTCCAGTTGCATACATTTGTTGTAATTACCTGTTTGGTCAATTTTGATATTGGAATTTCTTAAAATATGTTTTGAAATACTGCTCCCCACGCTAAGATAGTTGAGAACCACAGTGTTAGGTTGTGATTTCCAGTTGACAATCGAATGTATTTTATATTATTCCAGGACGACGATCGGTCATCGCCGCCAACTCTAGTGCTGGATGCCATTTAAAATGCCCAGTCGACTTGAGAAAGGCTCTCGCCCCGAATCTCGTTCTGTCAGGTAAATTATTTTATAGCTGTGTAATGTTAGAAGAAATTTTGTTCGGGTAACAAACGGACTTGACTATACATCCGCAAAATCTTTCTTGATCTTACTCAAGTCACGATTTTTTTGGTGACTCGACTCGACTAGGGTCATATTTTCAAGTGCGTAAGATGACTCGACTAGAGTCATTTTCTGTATTGACTCGACTTGTTCTGGAGTCATTGTGCATGACTCGAACCAAGTCACATAGCTCGAGACTATGACGGCCAAGACAGACATTTTATTGTAACTTTGAAGAATAGTAAAGTCACCATATGATTGCTGTTTCGTCTATCATTCCCGATACTTGGAAAATTGGGCCAAAACTGTTGGGACTGAGTAAAATGACGATATTATGAATTGGAGTCATTCTATATCACATGAGCAGAGTTGTAAACAGTGGATTTAACCAGATTGAACTGAAAACTGAACGGTGAACATTGTGACTTGGACTCGGCCCTCTACTAGCTGACTTGGACTCCATAGTGAATTGAAAATGACTCGAGGCAAAATCGTAAAATTCGGAGTGACTTGTGACTCACAGACCTTGTGACTTGGTTGCAATCCTGGTTTCAACTAGTCGTTATGACAATTTCAATTTCACCCGTGAATGCGACAGACGCTTGTTTCAAAAGTACTATTTGCTTTACAATATCCAAAAGTACAGGTGGAAATATTCAAAACACACTACCTCTTGGGTAATTAGTGCAAGTTCACAATGTACAAGTCAACATACTTCGTTGCTAACAACCTCTATATGAGGTATATTTCTTGAATTATAAAACGAATTGACCTCAGTGCCTTTTATGTGTCTGAATGCATCTGTTGCAGGTGGAACGTCCATGCTTACCAGCTTTTCGCACAGATTGTTGTCAGACCTCGAAGATCTGGTTGCGATCGGGGAACGATACAAGCCCGTGAGTTATGCTTTTGTTATCTGCAATTACTTCTAATTACAAAGAGAGTTTGACGAATAATAAATTTTAAACTATTCCGAATTAGATTATAAATTACACCTATAGCTACACAGTTTTTTCAAATTAAATTAGTATTAGAATTAATTACTGAATTATCATAAACTGGAAATTGAATTAAATTCCTGATTCCATTGATGTATTTCACATTGTCAGTTGTCCGAGTGTCGGTGTTGCGTCCATAACACTCCGGTCCGTGGAAATATCGTGTCGTGGTTGATAGCCTCTATGCCTCGCTAGAGACCTTCCCTCACAGATCCATAACGAAAAAATATTCTATCGAGGTGAGGGTAATTGTCTGTTTTGGCTTGCGTTCAAAATAGCTATGTTTCATAATATCAAGGCATTCAAAATAGTGAGTGTACAGTGTACTGACTGGGCAGGACAAGCAGGGCTGTGGAGTCAGTTCACTATATCTCTGAGACTTTTTGAATATGCCGATCAATATTTTCTTCACGGAACTGAGACTCAAGCATTCCTGTTAATCCTCTCAAGTAATTTTACATTTATTACATATTTAGTTATTATTATTGAGACTTTCGGAGGTACAAAGCTCAACGTACAAATCATATATTCATATTGAAATAATCCGTAATATTTCAGCTGATACTCATCAGTGGTGATCGTCAACAGCTAGTGAAGAATTGGAAAGAACATTGTATGTCAACAATCGTATCACAAATGCTCTTTCTAATTCACTACCAGTTGCTGAGGATTGCCGCTGATGTGTGCCATCAGCCTAAAATATTAATGTACATTTCGATATGAATACACTATTTAATTGTATATTGAAGTTTTGTACCTCCAAGAAGCTCTGCAAATAGTGAAGAATCGGAAAGAACTTGTATGTCAACTATCATATCACCAAATATGACGTCACATTCAAAATAATTCAAGAATTGGAAGAGAATAGATGGCTTGACCCAAATGTACTATTTGTAGAGTATAGAACAGGATTGTAACCAAGTCACAAGTCAATATCACTTATGGTTTTGACTCGAGTCAAGTCAAGTCATTTTCAATTCACCATCGAGTCAATCCCGAGCCGGTTAATAGATGGTCGAGCCAGAGTCATAGTGTTTTGACCCGAGTCCAAGTCTTTATGTTCAATTTTCAGTTTCCAGTACAAGCGGGTTCAACTCATTTTTCAGGTCTGGTCGAGTAATATAGAATGGCTTGCATTTATGTTATCGTAATTTTTCTCAGTCCGAACAGTTTCTGGCTCTATTTTTCAAGTATCAGGACTGATAGACGAAATACCAACAATGTGGTGACTTTACTGTTCTTACAATGAAGACACTGTCTCGGCCGCCTTAGTCTCGAGTCAAGTCATTTTACAGATCTGAAAAAATGACTCGAGTCATCAAAAAATCGTGATTCGAACCTATGTCAAATCGAGTCAATGCCTGCACTAATATAGTCTTCCCTTATTTCAGAACAAACTTCGATTCCGGATTGCGTATTGGATCTGCAACCTCCCGAATTTCAGCCGTAAAACCAGCGGCGATAAAGTCCAGCCGTAAAAGCCTGCCTTACCTCGGCTCGTCAGGGCTGAGAATGTCGTCAAGGTCCAGTGTCGGATCGGAACCAAGAAATTCCGCCGCAGTTTCGGTCCTGGCTGCGTTCCGCAGGCCGAGAAGAAGTAGCTCGGTTTTGTTCAAGATAGGATTGTCGGTTGCTTGTTCTGTGGAAATATTGCAGTCTGCTGATATACAGGCCAAGCCAGGGATGTTCCTGTGTTGGCCGATTGGTTCTGCGACTAGGGTTGGGCAATATCGAGTATTTGAGTATCGCTAATTATGACATGGCAACAGTATGAATGATGTGGAAGGTTCATGTATATGCCTTTTATGAGACCACTATTATAGGGTTGCGATATTTTGGGTTGCAGAAAGTAGGACACTTTACAAGTTACAAAATTCGCAATACTGAACCCGAAAAGTGCTGATGCTACAATTTTTACGGGAAATCATGCTGCTTTAACTAAAAGAAGGCCATACTTCCAGTCCTGATCCGAAAAACCTGCCTGAACATCCACAGGAGTGACAATTTGCGTACATATTTCTTGAATCCAGCCACTGGGAACAGTGGTTGCGTTTGTTGTCTAAATTGTTATCCCAATAAAGTACTATATTTAACAGTGCTAGTATTTTTGCTGATTGTGTGCGCTGGAGTGGGTCAACATTGTAACTGCGGTAAAAGTAATGCCTCGAATTTCTACTCATTTACAAGTAAAAGCATTAATTTTGAAGACCTGTCCAAACTACTTGAAGTAGAATGTCTATATTCCGATAAGTAGTTTTGGAAGTTTATTTATAGTTCTGTGCCAGTAGCGTGCTGACTTACCATACTTACTTTACTGACGTTCGCTCCTGATGAAAGTCAGCCAAATAGCTCAGAGTGGAATACATATGACGATATGATTTTGAATCTGTTGACGTGGAAATACTATACTGACATAATCTCTCAAGTAAGCAGTACAGGTGGACTAAAATCTACTAGCATGCTAAAAAAAGCAGCACTTTGATACTGGCTACCTCTGAGGAAAGTTTCTGATGCTACTCAAGTACAAGTCTTCCTCAGAATTTATACGCAAGCAGACGACATATTAGCTAAGTAGATCAAAGCTACTTCGCGTAGTAGCAGAATACAACATAGTTGAAAAGTCCTAAAAGTAAATCTGATCTGGACGATAGGGCTATAAATCAATCAGGTTTATTAATATTTTCATCGTCAAAACACCACAAGACTGCGATACAATGAAAAGATAGGAAGGTGTCGAAACAACATTCTTTTGGATCAGACACCCACTATATGACTTCCACCTCGGCCTAGGGTGCCCGATGGTCCAGTTCTTTTCGATGTTGATCTTTTTTGAAGCCGCGGTCCTTTCTATACTAGTTCTTTCCATTTCTTGTGAGTGCTTTCTTTCTTCGGGTCTTTTTTCTGGGCTTTTTTGTCGCCGTAAGTCCACGACCAGGGCCGTAACTGCCGCACCCCAAGCCCCCCAATTGGGGGGGGGGGCTCGAGCTCGAAGGGGGCCCAAATTTTTTCGTGAATTTGCATAAATTATAGAGTATTATTTTAAACTTCATGCAACTTTTTCGATTTCAACTTGCCAAGTGTTATGATTATTGGGTAGGCTTCTCTTCCTCCAAGGAAAAATACGCAAGATTTATAGATATGGGCATATCGGCGCTAGTCATTACCGCGCTACGACGCACCAAGACATATACAGTTTTAGGTCATGTAACACGCGACTCCAAGAAGTGTGCCAGAACGATCGGCAGCGAGAACCCTTGGCCGGAAAGGACTGCCCTTATGGTGACCGAAAACTTCGTTATATATACGAAATACATATGGGTTTATTTGTCCATAGGCGCCTAAGATAGAGAGGACAATAAATTGATTGAAATATATATGCAATTCCCGATCTTATTGGCCGATTTTATCATGAATTATCAAAAATTTCCGCGCTTGGCGCTGACTAACTGAACAATACAACTGTAAGTTCGTGGCAAAAGCGAACAACGTGATTGGGGGGGCGAGTCGGTTGATCACCCTATGGAAGCTCAAGACTCAAGTTTTTTGATGAGCCTGACGAAGTGCTCTTTCGTTCCTGCCTACGGGTATACACACGGAGATGTTCAATTACTATTGAGGGGTCATATACCTTTTCAAGCACACCTTACTCAGCTTACCGGTAAATCAGATTACGGGAGCAGAGAGAGGATAAAAATTGATAGCAATATATAAGCAATACCGATCATATTGACCGATTCATTCATGAACTATAGAAATTTCTCGCGCTTCGCGCGATTAGGCAATCAAAGCTGATTCCCTAAACGGACACCCAATGAAGAAACAACGTATAGCCAATGTAAACACATAAACAGCGTATAGTCGGAGGGGGGTCTGGGGTCCCCCCCAGAAGTTCGCTTTACCGCCATATGGGGGGGCCCGAGACCAACGTTTGGGGAGGCCTGACGAAGTGCTGTTACGTAGGCTTACCATATTTTGAAAATGCAAAAAGAGGACACTTTTCAGAAATTTGCAAGATACAAAACCGGAGTAGAATTCTCAAAAACCGGTGAATTTTTCCCACTTTGCGGTCGGTTGACTAAAAAAAAAAAAAGGTCATCACTTCTGCTCAGAGCTAAATTCACCGTTTTTCACTCCGAAATATCCGCCTGACCGTCACTTCTGTGCTAATTTGCGGCATATCAGACCTAAATTTTCAAAAAAGAGGACAAAATCTCAAAAAAGAGGACAAAAGGGCGTCCTCCGAGGACACTTTCAAAAAAGAGGACAAATCCTCTTAAAAGAGGACGTATGGTAAGCCTACTGTTACGGCCCTGTCCACGACTAACCTATCGATCTCGCTTCCCATGACATGCCGCCCTATTTCTTGTCGCTTTCTTTTTCTATACTACCTTCTTTACTTTCATTCAGTGTGCAGTGCATGCCTCCTCTTTACATCGCCTAGGCCAAGGTGGGTGTCATATTCCATAGACTTCTCCTTCTTCTTGTCTCTCTCCTTCTTCTTCTTCATGTCTTTTCATTGAATCGCATTTTTTGTGGTGTATTGAACTGATAAACTTGCTAATAAACCGATGATGATAATGACGGTCAGCTGATGCGATTGTGGGATTTTGTGATATCATCGATAGACCACTGCTTTGCCGTTTAGTATTACGAGTTCCGCCGTTTAGATTCATCTTCCTTGACTCAAGTGTATTTGTCATAGTCCATCCTGTCCGCAGTTTTGCCTGGTCAGTGGTTAACCTTCCTGTAATGAAAGTTGGAGTGATTTTGAGATGGTTGGATTTGCTCGGTCCGCTGTGAAGTGTTCAACTATCGAATGTAAACATGAAATGACAACGACCGACTTTTCTGTTTCTTTAGTTCGTTCCGCTTCGCTGAGGCATGATTCAGAATTGTTTAGCGGCAGCGCCTTTAGTATTTCTGGCAATCCAAAAGTTGAGAGCGCAGAATTTTGAACGAAAGTTACGGTCGCAACGAGGCCGACAATTTCACATTCGATAGTATAGCAGTGTAATTAACGCCTTGTGTACGGTTCGCCCGGTCCGCCGTTTAGTGTTGGCCTCGTGATGTGATTGCAATACCAACAATACCGTGAATATTATAGTAAAGTGTCAGTCAGTAGTTCAGAGCTCAGTTCAGTACCACTCACGAGGAGGGTGGCAGTGATTATTTCGCAATAAGATCAGTCTCTACGGTCAGTATGTGGACAATAAGGTCAGTCCACGGTTGAGGGTTTATGGCATTAGGGGGAAGGGTTGGGGACGAGGGTTGTATCCCGAGGTCGCTCACCACTACGGTACGCTATCTCCCCGTTATGACAGTAAATCCTAATCTAATGACCCGAGCCACCAACCTAATGACACTAACCCTTAATCGTGGACTGAAAGTATTGTAGACATAGCAGCTCGATTACCAGAGAACCCGGCCCTTGGAGAACTCGGCCTTCGGAGAACCCGGCCCTTGGAGAACCCGGCCCTCGGGAAATTTTGTATATCAAGCACGCGTGGTCTACTTGTTGTGGTATTCACGGAGTTTTTCGACTACTCTGGACCTCGGAGAATGCGGCCCTCGAACAATTTTGAATTAAAAATGCATTAAATGTGAAGCTGGCCCTCGGGAAATATTTTATTCACTGGCAACCCTAATTTCCCACCCCCGGCAACCCTAATATCCCACCTCCACCAACCCTAATATCCCCCCTCCCCCAACCCTAATATCCCACCCCGGCAACCCTAATATCCCACCTCCACCAACCCTATTATCCCACCCCGGCAACGCTAATATCCCACCCCCGGCAACCCTAATATCCAAATCACACGTCTGCTTCTCGCCAAGTCAATTCAACAATGAGCCGACCACGCGTGATCGATATGTGAACGTCGCGTTCTCTCCCGCGCCTGGAGCTTGCACAATCCGTGATCTGATCACGCCGTGACTGCGTGACCTACGCATGCCCTGAGCTCCTTAAAAGACCGACAAATCAGTTGATAATAACATTATTACTTTAATAATTCATATTAATACTTGTGAATACACTTAATTTGAATTCACCGAGGGCCGGGTTCTCCAAGGGCCGGGTTCTCCGAGGGCCGAGTTGGTAGGGCCGGGTTCTCCGGCAACCAGCAGCTCAACTGACTATATTGTGAACGTAACCGCACCAAAACCTTTAGAATGAGCTGCACGTGACAGAAGGGTTTCTTCCATGGAAGAAGTAATTTATTAAACAGAAAATTGCGTGCGAGATTACCAATAATTCCACTCTGGCACCCACCCATTAACCCAATTTGATCTAGAACAGGGTGTCCCACCTTTTTGACCAAAGGGCCATATTCGGTTAAAGAATGATTACAAGGGCCACTTGATTATTGATGATTTTTTTGCTGTTTGTCTTCATGCAATGGAGCTCAATTGCTAATATTTATGTTATTAGAAATAAGTGTGCATCAATTTATCAGTAGCGCCAAAAATCTACCAGCAATCTAATTTCTTTCTCCGCTTAAGGGTTCAATACATCAGTAGATGTTTTTAGTGTGACATTTACGAGTCCAGTGTGTTGGGTAGGCCTACTATACCCAAGAAGTACCACGTGTAGAAAGTTCCAGCTAACTTGCACAGGTCGGTTTGTTGTCACAGTAAAATTCGTATGACATTTGGAATCTCTGGAAAGCTTCAACTGCCCCGGGTAATTGACGGACATGGTAGAAGAATGGGGTGAGGTAGTTGGTGTCAGACTTGGTAAGGTTAAGTCATCGATATCGCTGTGAAGTTTTATGTCATATAATAATTAGGTTGGCTAAAACAACGCTGGCTCAATTTCAAACAGCAGAAGCGAAGTTCTTGCAGTAAAACGTTTTGAATTATTTATATAAGTACGGTAGTAAATGAAAAAAGGAAATTGAAATTTTCTGCCAACTACATTAAATTGTTTCGCTGTCAGTAGAAACGTTGCACACCAAATTTATCTCCAGTCCAACCACTACAAGCGACGTTATTGCAGTGGAAAATTTTGGATTTAAATGATATAGTATTTACGGTGGCTAACTCTTTCATTATTTATTATAGAATTTTTCGCCTCCAATAACTTCGCTTCTATAGGTTGGAATTGAGCCGAATTCGGTGTGCATCATCTCCACTGACAGCCCAACATTTTTGTGGTGGACAGAAAAATTTCAATTTCTATGGTTTTTATATAATAAACCCATATTTTTCTACTGTTGTAATTTCTATTCTACCAGTTACATTGAGTCAAATTTAGTGTGCAAGTTTTTTTTTAGCCAACGTAACAATTTTGTCAGGTAGTCAGTGAAATTTGAAGAAAATGTTGTTTTAACAGCCCTAATGCACAAACTAGTATTTCAGCATTAATAACTGTTGAGATAGAAGTAGTAGCCTGCGATATATGAAAATAAATACTTGAGCAAGTGAAACTAGTAGATAATCCACCCGAGTATTATGGAAAAGCAGAAATACTTCCAAACTGATGCCTCTGTTAGGTGGGCAATAAAAATATGCCATGCGTGATGAGCAGAGCTGGGCAAAATCAATTTCCTGAGTGGATCGATTCTGAATCGAGTGTTTCGACTCGACTCGAGTGTTCGGGCATCACTCATTGTGACATCACCAAATTGTGAATGATGCGGAAAGTTCAAATACGGTTTGTGTCTTTTATGCGACCAGAATGTGTAGATTACCGACATTTTTCATGTGAAATACCCCTCCATGTATAATATGCACCCTTAAAATGACATGCAAGTTCTGGGAAAATCCTGTACCCATGTATAGCACTCACCCTGCATTTGCAGTACATGAATACTAGTTATGTTTTATGTTCGATGTCATTCTGTATTTGAAACGTCACTGTTGATCAATCATGACATAACGATCGCTAATCATAATATACTTAACGGCATTGTCTCTAAACGATAGTAGATAGCAGCCGAAGTCTGTTCGGCCCTCAACGCGATAGCTCAGGCAGCGACATGACATCTTGCGCACTAGGCCTATTACAGACGTGATTACTGGGGCCAGCGATTATGTTGGGCCTACCAGGCCTGTTGAAGATGTGACTCTAGTGTTTAGGCCAGCGACTACATCTTCCGGACAGGGTGTGTTGTATATGCGATTGTTCAGGCCACAGGCCAAGCACGTGTGCAGCAATCAATGACCTAATTTCGGTTGCGTCCAAACGGCAAACCAACTCATCAGGTGATTGCGTGCTGATGTGCAGCGCAGACGACTCTAGCAAATTGGCAACAGTCATCTCGCTAATTGGCAGCGTGTAACACTGATAATACGTATCACTGGGCATGCTGGCTGAATGTGATGCGCGATTAAAATAAACATCAAGAAAGGTGTGAATTCAAGTTTTATTTCGGGGGAGATTTTAATAAAGGCTTCTTGTAACCATGCATCATATGCACCCCCACATTTCAGGACAATAAAATCGGTAAAATTTTGCCAATTATACATGGAAATATGAATATCCCTACTGGCGTCAAAAATCATGAATGTGCTGTGTGCGGGAAAGCATTTACTCGGAAGGGTCACCTGAAGCGTCATATGGAGATACATGCTAGCGTCAAACATCAGGAGTGTGATATATGTGGAAAAGCATTTCTTCATAAGCGTAGCCTCAAACTTCATGTTGAGATGCATGCTGGCGTCAAAAATTATAAATGTGTTGTGTGTGGGAAAGCATTTACTCAGAAGGGAGCCCTCCAGCTTCATATGAAGATCCATGCTGGCATCAAGAATTATCACTGTAATGTCTGTGAGAAAGCATTTACTCAGAAGGGATCCCTCGGGCTTCATATGAAGATCCATGCTGGCGTCAAAAATCATGAATGTTATGTATGTGGGAAACCATTTCTTCATAAGGGTCACCTGAAGCTTCATATGGAGGTGCATGCTGGCGTCAAAAATCAGGAGTGTGATATATGTGGAAAAGCATTTCTTCACAAGCGTAGCTTCAAACTTCATATTGAGATGCATGCTGGCGTCAAAAATCATAAATGTGTTGTGTGTGGAAAAGCATTTACCCACAAGGGTAGCCTCAACCGTCATATAAAGATCCATGCTGGCATCAAGAACCATGACTGTAATGTGTGTGGGAAAGCATTTACTCAGAAGGGATCCCTGAAGCTTCATATGAAGATCCATGCTAGCATCCAGAATCATGACTGTAATATCTGTGAGAAAGCATTTACTCGGAAGAGATCCCTCGGGCTTCATATGAAGATCCATGCTGGCGTCAAAAATTTTGAATGTGATGTATGTGGGAAACCATTTACTCAGAAGAGTCACCTGAAGCTTCATATGGAGGTGCATGCTGGCGTCAAAAATCAGGAGTGTGATATATGTGGAAAAGCATTTCTTCACAAACGTAGCTTGGAACTTCATATTGAGATGCATGCTGGCGTCAAAAATCATAAATGTGTTGTATGTGGGAAAGCATTTACCCGCAAGGGTAGCCTCAAGCGTCATATAAAGATCCATGCTGGCATCAAAAACCATGACTGTAATGTGTGTGGGAAAGCATTTACTCAGAAGGGATCCCTCAAGCTTCATATGGAGAACCATGCTGGCGTCAAAAATCATGAATGTGATGTATGTGGGAAAGCATTCACTCTGAAGGGTCACTTGAATCTTCATATGGAGATGCATGCTGGCATTAAAGATCATGAATGTGATGTTTGTGGGAAGGCATTTACTCGGAAGACAACCCTTACCGGACATATGCGGATACATGCTTGCATAAAAAAATCATAAATGTGGTGTATGAGGGAAGGCATTTACTCAGAAGAGTCACTTCGAACTCCGTATGATTATTTTGCTGACATCAAAAATCTAGTATGCAATATTGGCAACCAAGCTCGAACATGCTCCAGACGTGGTATCGAGTGGCAGTTCAGTCCACATATACCCCGTACGTAATGCTGTCCTGTCGCTGGTACGCAATATCTGTTTACGAAGCGAAAAGCAATCGCTACCTACAACTGGGTACTCATCCGTTAATCATGTGTTGCGCCTCCATCCATAGGTTAGTTATCGATAGTTGAACGTTTCGTAGACAGTCTGCCTCGTCTGGCCTCTGAGCGGGTTCAGCTTCTGTTGCACTCATGTGCAAGGTCGTATTGAACTTACTGGATGCCAAACACCCATGTCCAATGTCCATTTCTGGTGAACTCCCGAATAATCTATTTTTCCATATCAGCTTTCTATGTGCACGAAACTCACGAGTGGTTTTGTTATGAACAGTTACTGGAAGTCAACACGATCGCTTGAATTCACTAATGAATTTCGTCAATAATATAGAGCAGGGGTTCTCAACTTCCCTTGTATATCGGGCCGCATTTTAACAGCAGAAGATGCTGCATGCCGCACAAAAAAAAATCACATGTATTTTTGGGCTAATGTTAAATTTAGGCTAATGTAGCCTATTTACCAGTCGTATACGGCCATGTAGTACGTTTTTATGCATTCTAAAGCATTATTGGACAGCGTTCGTAAGTTTGCAGCTGCTGCTTGTTGTAAGACTATGTATCTTCTTGCGGCGCAAGTAAATCACTTCATGGAGCGTGCATTGCATTCGATACCAAGTCGGTATATTCAACTTCAAACCCTTCCACAAGAGAACCGAACTCTCTGTTTCAATGCGTGAGAGAGCAAGTATCAAATTACGGTAACGTTTGCGTTACGGAGGCCATTATCACATTGAGCTCTGAGTGATATATGAAGAAGTCTGGTGATCGGGGCCATTTCTGAGCAAACCAATCGGCCCTTTTTCTTTCCTTCCAAGCCTGGGGCCCTGCATCATTAATTACAGTAGTCAGCTTTGTCAAGTTGATATTTTTACTGGTCCCCTCCCCACGTTTGCCCAGCCTGCATTTACTCTGCATATACGTCCACTCTGATAAAATTCAACCAGATTATTAGTTATGCAATATCGGTGGATTCGTCCGAGGCTGGGTTAAGTAGTCTACGCGGCAACGTGTTTCAGAACATGCTATAAAATACCGACTGACATTGATGTTTCTCATCTGGTCACGATTGAATCAGACGACTGTATCTTCGCAATTCGTCGGGTGATGTTGTCCTTGCTACTACGTTCCGGAAACAGCAGATATTCGCACAGAATGTTGAGGTTTTATTGAAATAACACCTTCTTTAGCAGATTTCTTGGGTTTAGCGATATTCCAATCAATTTTGAACGATGCGTCTGTAACCTCATCGGCAATCTCAACAACAGTTTGCACTGAGTCTGACACTCTTTAAAAGTGTAGGCCTACTACGTTACGGAATTCTCTTGAACTAGAGTCCAGTCGAATACCGATTCAAATCAATACCAATCTTAAGTCGAGCATGCATCAAGAAACGAGAACACATTAAAGCAGTGGTTCTCGAACTATTTTAGACATGCCCCCGTTTTTGATAGGTAAAATTTAGTGCCCCCTTATCGTCATATAACAAAATGCAACCAGAATGCTAGCAACACAAACGGCTAGTTCGATGGCAAGGAAGGTTATGGCTGTTGATGAGAGAATTCTCAAATATGAAATTCTGACTATACACCGAGAAATAACTAGTAAACGGAGATAAATTGCGCACATCGCAAATTTTTTTTGTTCAGTTGACCGCATCTTCTCCCCCCCCTCAGATGCTTTCAGACCCCCAAGTCAGCGCATCCTCCAGTTTGAGAACCACTGCTTTCAAGAATGAGTAATCAAATGAAAGAGAGACGGTGCGATAAAAGAGCCAAGTATCTAAATTAATTTGTAAAAATACCGTGTCAGAAGTAATTGCGTTTATAATGAAAGATGGCCGCAAAATAATCGTCTGCGGGCCGCATGCGGCCCGCGGGTTGAGAACCCCTGATATAGAGTTTCATGTATTACTAACAAATATTTAAATGATGACCCCTTTCAAAAGTTTACGGCAAGGTATGAATGATGATGCATCTTCGGACTTTGTTGCATGCTGTTTTTTCGTGAGCTCCTGTCAGGATTTTCGGTATAGTGGTAAAATGTTGGAATGGTCCAATGGTACCAGAAACAAAATTTCTTTTGTGAGGAGCACACGGTTACAAATACGTATTCACAATATTTTCCTCTGCTGTTCGCATCTGTACTGTGTGGCTCCGATTGCAAAGGGCGCTACTATATTGAAATTGAAAATTTAATGAAGTCGCAATAAATCGCGTATAGCGCATGGAAAATCTGAAGTGTAATCAAAATCTCTTTAAAATTAGGTAGTCAATCCATAAATTCAATTTGTATGTCATAGGTCGCCAACACATACTATGTGAATTACGTGTTGACAGCGGCTCAAATTTCGTTCTACGACCACAGGTTGCAAGATTGTAACCAAGTCACAAGGTTCCAAGTCAAGAGACAAGATACCAATAATGTGTTAAATTTACTATTCTTCGAAGTTACAATGTAATGTCTGTCCTGGCCACCCTAATGTCGACTCATATGACTTGGTTCGAGACAACCTTGGCAGGTTAGCCAGCCCATAGCGAGAGTATCGATTTCCAGTTCTTTACAACAAGTATTTCACATGACATGCTGTTGTGTTTCAAATTGCCATAAATATTCTATTACTATTGTTGCAGATTAGTTGTTGCAGTCGTCGAAAATTCAAAAGTCTGTATACAGGATAACGTGACTCTGACTGGTGATTGGCGACGAATGGGAACTGTGAATGACGAAGGGGGCAAATTGGGTCGAAAATGGACAAAGGGGGCGAAAATATCGAAGGGGGTGATGATGCGTCAAAGCGGATGACCTTTTTTTTTCAGTCAACCCGCCGGTGATTACAGTTTGTATGCCCAATTTTCGGTACACAAAATTTGGGGGGCGATGATCGATGTTAACCTTGAAAAGGGGGCGATGGGTTGAAAAAGGTTGGGAACCACTGAATTAGACAATATGATTTTGAAAATATTTTGTTTTTTGACATAAAAGTTGGCCAGCAGTTTGAATCTGTAGATGTGAAAATATTTTGCTGGCATAATATCTCAAGTAAGCAGTACAGCAGAGATGAGCGGATTTGAAATTTCTATATCCTAATCCAATCCAAATCCACACCTTCAAATCCAAATCCTAATCCATAACTTTTTCATATTCCAGTCCATGTCCAATCCTAATCCGATTCCAACTGGAAATTCAGAAAAAAAACTAATTTATGCAATGGAGGGATTCGAAAATTTTCTTTTACAACCAACGATTCACTTGATTCAAGATAACCTAGTAACCATAAGTACGTTAATAACTGATTTGAATAAAGTTTGTCGCCATTCGCCACACGATATTTCAATCTCCCAGAGAATAGATGAATCCAATTTAAATCCTAATCCGTTCTGAAAAAATGTCTAATCCAAATCCGACAAAATTTCACAAATCCTGTTTTTTCAAAACCTAATCCTAATCCATGCTCATCTCTGCAGTACAGCTACACTAAAATATACTAGCATGCTCCGAAAACGCAGTATTTCGCTACTGGTTAGTGGTTACCTCAGAGGAAAATTTCTGATGCTGCTCAAGTACAAACCCGCAGAATTTTACTCAAGTGGACGCGATAATATTGAAGTATATCAAAACTACCTCACGTAGTAGCAGAATGGAACGTTGTTGAAAAGTCTAAGAAGTAAATTGAAACTGGACAATAGGGCTACATGACTTGATAATGAGTTTAAAAATGAAATACGAACATTAGAAATTCTGAAAGTGGAAGTAGTACAAGACCACTTGCGGAGGGACGGTCCGCTGTTGTGATTGTGGGATTTTGTGATATCATCGATAGACCACAGCTTTGCCTTATAGTATTGCGCATTCCGCCGTTTAGACTTAACTCACTCAATGGATTTTGTCATTGTCCGTCTGGTCCGCCGTTTAGTCTTGGCCGTGATGTGATTACAATAACAAAAATATAATGAATATTATAGTCAGTCAGTAGCTCAGTACCTAGTTCAGTACGAATCACGAGTGGTGTTGCTGTGATTATGTTCAGAATAAGGTCAGTCTCTACTTTGAATATAAGATCAGTGTTGTCGATTTATTTTAGTTGCAGACTTTCACGGATATCATGCAGCCTACATGAATAAACTCCAGTCGTGTATATAAGTATTTACATAGATACTCAAATAACGTGGCAATAATTTAATCAGTTTTACGTCAACCACCTACTGCAAATTTGAAATAATCAGTTGAAATAGAATATTATTTATTTTATAGCACAATTGTTTTTGTACGATGTTCGCCCGTAAGCTATTTAGTGCAGTTTCTTGGCAATGGTCTGCCATAATATGTTCAATTGTTCATCTCATCTGCCCTGATATCCTTCTTTTGTAGTTCTGATGTCTTGGTAGAACCTTTCCCCTTGCTAATCAACTATAGATCTTCAGTAAATATATCAATATGACTGAACAGGAAGCTCAAGTTCGTGCTCAAGTTTTCGATATGCAGGGACAAATTTTCGGACCAACTGTTCTTAGTTGGGTGCTTTGTGATCATCTAAAAAGTTTTATTCACTACATCTCAGGAGAAATTTCATGTAGTGAACTCCTTCCTAATGTGAAATTGGAATCTTTCATCGATATCCGAATATACCAGATATTATTTCAACTGAAGACGCAGATGCCCAATATGCAGTACCCAAGATACAAAGAATATAAACAAGGTGTCTAATCGTTGAAACGCCCTAACATATCCATCAATCAGATATCTTTATAATATATAGGCCTACTCATCTTGGCCTACCGGTACTTTCGTAATGTCCAGCATGTCAGTGGCATTGACGGGCTAGCGGTCATGCTCTCTGTTATTCATCTTGTATTGTGAACATGTCGTAATTTAATGATCAAATATATCTTCATTTCGTTCATCCATCTTCAAGTTATCAACTTGAGGTTGAATCATTCTTTTTCTGGGCTTGTTGGATATCATACAGCCCCCTGAGTCAATCCCGTGATAAATTCCGCATCTGGTACACGAGTATGTTAAATTAGGAATTAGAACGATTAGAATAGATTGCAACAGCACAGTCGAGATAAGACCGCGTGCTTATTTTCTACGGCGACTGAGCCCCCAACTCGCTACAAAGTTGGATTTTTTCAACTTTGTCTGCGAGTTGCGTAGCCCGCTCGCCGACGCTTTGTTGCGTTGTCCGGCGACGCGGTGTGCATGGTTTTGTCACAGACAGGCGTGATTCTCTCGTTTTGTTGTGTCGCGAGAGCCAGCGTGCAGCAGCCTTTGGTCATACTTGGGCAAGTGAAACTGGTAGATAGATCCACCTGAGTACTGCGTAAAAGCAGAAATACTTTCCACCTGATGAACTATTTTAGGGGCACAATAGACATGTGTCAAGCGTGATAAGGGGTGATATGCCGGGCTGAAATCCCCGTTACGTTTAGAGTAATATCATTGGTGTGCCAAGGCGGTTCTCAGCGTCACACCTGTGTGTAGTCAGTAGAATATTTGGTGTGCACGAGACACCGATTCCATATTGGGTGATAAGTAGCCTACTTGGTTTCAACTCGAGTCGAGTATTCAATTATCACTGGTTACTACCTTTTGTGCCACCACAATCACTCTAATGCTAATTCTACATCACATTGAAGATTTGGTATAGTTTGCCATACCTGTATGCGACCGTTTCCACAAGTGAGTGACACACAGACTCTAATTTCTAACTATTCATCATGACTTGAAATATCGTTTAGGTGATATTTAGAGAGTGGTGGAGGATTATAGGACATGCATTCCGGTGTCAAAAATCATGAGTGTGATGTATGTGGGAAAATATTTACTCAAAAGCGTAACCTGACGCGTCATATGGAGATGCATGTTGGCGTCAAAAACCATGAATGTGATGTGTGTGGAAAAGCATTTACTCAGAAGTATAACCTCAAACGTCATATGGACATGCATGCTGGCGTCAAAAACAATGAATGTGATGTGTGTGGAAAAGCTTTTACCCAGAAGGGAGACCTGAAGCTTCATATGGACATGCATGCTGGCGTCCAAAATCATGAATGTGCTGTGTGTGCGAAAGCATTTACTCGGAAGGGTGACCTGAAGCTTCATATAAAGATGCATGCTGGCGTCAAAAATCATGAATGTGTTGTTTGTGGCAAAGCATTTACTCGAAAGGGACACCTGAAACTTCATATCGAGATGCATGCTGGCGTCAAAAATCATGAATGTGATGTATGTGGGAAAGCATTTGCTCAGAAGGGTCACCTGAAGGTTCATATAAAAAAGCATGCTGGCGTCAAAAATCTTGAATGTTGTGTTTGTGGAAAAGCATTTACTCGAAAGGTTCACCTAAAACTTCATATGGAGATGCATGCTGGCGTCAAAAATCATGAATGTTATGTATGTAGGAAATCATTTACTCACAAGAGTAACCTGAAGCTTCATATGGAGACGCATGCTGGCGTTAAGAACCATGAATGTGTTGTGTGTGGCAAACTTTTCACTCGGAAAGGAGGCCTCAAGCGTCATATGGTCATGCATGATGGCATCAAAATTCATGAATGTGCTGTGTGTGGAAAATCATTTACTCGCAAGGATCATCTCAAGCTTCATTTGGAGATGCATATTGGCGTCAAGAATCGTGAATGTGCTGTGTGCGGAAAAGCGTTTGATCTGAAGTGTAAGCTCAAGCTTCATATGCAGATACATGCTGGCGTCAGAAATCATGAATGTGCCGTGTGTGGAAAATCATTTACTCACCAGAGTGACCTCAAGCGTCATATGAAGATACATGCTGGCGTCAAAAATCATCAATGTGCCGTGTGTGGAAAATCATTTACTCACCAGAGTAACCTCAAGCTTCATATGAATATGCATGCTGGCATCAAAATTCATGAATGTGCTGTGTGTGGAAAAGCATTTACTCGGATGGATCACCTGAAGCTTCATATCGAAATGCACGCTGGCATCAAAAATCACTAATGCCCTGTTTGTGGAAAATCATTTACTCACCTGAGTAACCTCAAGCGTCATACGGAGATACATGCTGGCGTCAAAAACCATGAATGTAATTTGTGTGGTAAAGCTTTTACTCAGAAGGGTGACCTCAAGCGTCATAGGGCCATGCATGCTGGAGTCAAAAATCATGAATGTTCTGTGTGTGGAAAAGCATTTACTCGGATGAATTACCTGAAGCTTCATATGGAAATGCATGCTGGCATCAAAAATCACGAATGCCCTGTCTGTGGAAAATCATTTACTCACCAGAGTAACCTCAAGCTTCATATGAAGATGCATGCTGGCGTCAAAAATCATGAAAGTGCTGTGTGTGGAAAAGCATTTACTCAGAAGGAAGGCCTCAAGCTTCATATGAAGATCCATGCTGGTGTCTAAAATCATGAATGTGCTGTGTATGGAAAAGCATTTACTCGGAAGGGAAACCTTGAGCGTCATGTGGAGATGCATGCTGGTGTCAAAAATCATGAATGTGCAGTGTGTGGGAAAGCGTTTACTCAGAAGGGTCACCTGAAGCTTCATATGCGGATGCATGATGGAATCAAAAATCATCATGTGATGTGTGTGGGAAAGCATTTATTGAGAAGACAACCCGGACATATGCGGATGTATGCTAGCATGAAAAATCATCTTGTCTGCAATATTGGCAACAAAGCTTGAACATGCCCCAGACATGGTGGTCGAGTCGAGTCGCATTACAGTCCAAATATACCCCATACGTATTGCTGCCCGGTCGCTGGCATGCAATGTAACAATCGCTAGCTAAAACTATGTACTCATCCGCTAATCATGTGTTTCGCATCTATCCGTAGGTTATTTATCTATAGTCGAACGCTTCCCTAGACACTCGGCAGCGTCTGGCGTCTGAACGGGTTCAGCTTCTGCTGCACTCATGGGCATAGTCGTATTGAACTTGCTGTACGCCAAATACCCATGTTCAAAGTCCATTTCTGGTGAACTTCCGATTAATCTGTTTTTTTCATATCAGCTTACTATGTACACCAAAATCGGAAGTGGTCTTGTTATGAACAGTTACTGGGAGTCCAAATAATCGCTTGAATTCACTAATGAATATCGTCATTGATATTAGTAGTTTCACATATTACTATCAAATATTTAAATGATGAAGGAGGGGTTTTCAAAAATCTAGTGCAAGTTATGAATGGTGATGCATCTTAGGACTTTGTTGCATGCTGTTTTTTCTTGAGATTACGTCAGGATTGTCGGTATAGTGGTAAGAAGTTGGAATCGCCCAAACGTACCAGAAACAAATTTCTTTCGTGAGAAGCACATGATTACAAGTCGATATTCATATATTTTTCCTCTGCCATTCCCATCTGTCCTGTGGGGCTGCGCTACTATATTAAAATCGAAAATTTTATGAAGTCACGATGAATCGCGCATAGCGCAAAGAAAATCTCAAGTGTAATTAAAATCTTTGGAGTCAAATCATAAATTCAATTTGCATGTCGATGGCCGCCAACACATACTAAGTGAATTACGTGTTTACAGCCGCAGGTTGCAGGGTTGTAACCAAGTCACTATTCAATAAACGAAATACCAATAATATGTTAACTTTACTATGAAATGTCTGTCCTGGCCGCCCTAGTGTCGAGTCATATGACTTGGTTCGAGTCATGCACAATGACTCGAGACACTAAAATATCTTTAACGCCATTACAACCCTGGCAGGTTGACCAACCCTGAGCTGGAGTATCGATTTTCAGTGCATTATAACAAATGTTTCACATGACATGCTGTTGTGTTTCAAATTGCCCTCAATATTGTGTTTCTATTGTTGCAGATTAGTTGTAGTTGTCGAAAAATTCAAAAGTTCTTTGCACAGGATAACGTGACTATGACTGGTAATTGGCTATGCTGCTGCATCAGCCCCTTTACAGCGGTGGTGTTTCACATAGGGCAAGCATATACGAAAATTGGGATTGCTGCAGACTCGACGCCCCACTGTTCTCAAAATCCATGGTGAGTTGATGAACGCTGAGTTGTGCGTTACTATTACTCAAAGTAATTTAGATATACATTTTCTGATTCATAATTAGTGGTTTTATAATCTTCATCAGCCCTTACCAGGCAATCCAATATAAAATGCTAAACACATAGCCTATAACTGGATTTCTAAACGAAGCGATCAAGTCAGTCCAGTTCAATTTATTAATAAATGTAAGGTAGGAAGGAAAGGAAGTCGAAACGGCCGAGTAGTTTTCAACGAAACACCCACCTTGCAAAGAACATAACCATCTTGGTTGAGTTAGAATGGAAGTCATTGTTTCTCGTTGTTGTTGTTGTTGTGAGTATTCATGAATCATGGTGTTTCGACTCCTTTGTACCAGGGCTTTGGAGCAGCCGTAAATTTGCATTGCTCCAGCTCCGGCTCCGGAGCTTTCTTTTATCATACATAAGCTCCAGCTCCGGAGCCGCATTATTACCACAGCTCCGGTTCCAGCTCCGTCTCCGGCTCTGAAAACGATCGAAGATGTCTGTCTATATCAGGGGTGGGCAACCCGCGGCCAGCGGGCCATATGTGGCCCGCGAGAAGATTTAGATTAGCCCGCGAGCTAATTTCCCATTATATTATCGAAATTTTGTTATATTATCGAAATTGAGTCGCTCAGATTGTGAACTTGCAAGGCCAACCAAAAATATGATTAGTCTGCTAGCAAAACTTGGGATGTTGATGACTAAAATATCAGTTTAGACGCATTCGCAGATCCAGGGTCCAGTCACAGTTTTATTACATCGTCGTACATCACAATAAGCTAAAATAGTAGTAATATTTTTATTCACGCTTCGCGTGTTTAATTGTCACACGCTTTCTTTCTTTGTAGCCTACCCCCCACCCCCCCCCCTGAAAATGAAAAAAAAACACCTGATTTAGCCGATTGAGTTTAACTATATTCGTAATTACGAGATAAAGTAGGCTTACCATACGTCCTCTTTTAAGAGGATTTGTCCTCTTTTTTGACTTTTTTGAAAGTGTCCTCGGAGGACGCCCTTTTGTCCTCTTTTTTGAAAATTTAGGTCAGATTTCAGATTTAGAGGAAATTGCGAGTGATATGCCGCAAATTAGCGCAGAAGTGAAGCTACGGCGGGTATTTCAGAGGGAAAAGCGGTGAATTTAGCTCTGAGCGAAAAGACAACCTTTTTTTTTTTTTTTTAGTTAACCGATCACGAAGTGTGAAAAATTTACCGGTTTTTGAGAATTCTTCTCCAGTTTTGCATGTCTGAAATTTCTGGAAAATATGGTAAGCCTAAGATAAAGTATTTTCGCGTTTGCGCTCGCAGAAAGATCGTCGAGGAAGAAATGTAGGCACAAAATGATTGTCGTATATTAGCGGAAATCTTCGATATCGATATGTACACTGTACAGTCGACCAGCAATATACCCAAGGAGGTAATAATAATATTAACGTTGAAAATTGTACGTGCCTGGCGCGGCTAGTGGGCAGCGTACTCATTCGTCAATTTCATGTGTCCCTTTAGCCGAAAATGTGGACCAACCCTGGTCTATATAGATTACTAATTTACCCGTAGGTTAGTTATCTATAGTAGGGTAATCTAGAGTCTCTCAGCCGTCAGTAACATCGGATGCAGTAACGAACATATGGGTGCCGCCGTACCGGCTTGTGACGACATAATGAATACTTGTCAATTGTCGTAACATCATAGTTGCACTAGAACGCACTTTACTCCGTGCCATTGCTGTGTACAGCATTAAAATTCTGATGCGGCGTTTTAACACTGGCACTGTACTCGTTAACATTAAGCCATACAGCTCTATTCAATTTTTAAATGTGCGATTATTATTCGTCTGTAACTGTAGTAAAAGCAATATGGGCGGATACTACGACGTGATCAATAGAAATTCGATTTGTACCAAATGGCCTACGGTTTGACGTTCGATATTGGTGCACTCGTTACCAGTCCATCCGGTGCCGATCATGTTCATCTGAATATAATATTTTCCGGTTGAAACAAATCGAATAAATTGAATGAAACACTGTGCCATGCACATTGCGCCATGCCCATAACGAATTAAACTATGCGGTATGCACGTTGCACATTTACAAGTCAAAGCGCGCGATAATACGGGAATACAAGAGTATCAAGCAGACATCAAGAATGAATTAACGGAACATATGATTACAAAATAGAAATCGCGTACCAAATCAGTAATTTGTCTCCAACATTAAATACCATGGCGTTTCGGGCTACTCTTCTGCCATCCCCTATTTACGCTCGAAAATCGTTACTGGAGTGAATGGCGATGATGCGCAGTAATGAATTCCAATTAGCATGCATAATTGCATACTCAATAACACTGTCCAATTTCGCGGCCCGATTAAAGAACTATCACGAAAGAACGAGTATTTGCTCATCCGATTCATAGCAACGATAAGATATAATTTCTCGGCTCGTGCTCGCCATATCGACATGTGCAACGAAATCCTCTCTCCCATTTCGCATAGTGATACATAGTGATCATTATTTTCGTACCGTATACAATTGGCCAACAGGGTTGTGTTGGTGATGAAATTGCGGGTATGCCGAATACCCGCAATATTCACCGGCATATTTCGCATACCGAGGTTCGGCACTCATTGATGATAATTGAACATTGAACATATGACTGATCTGCTGTTAAATCCCCGGGAACATGGTTAGTCGGAAAAGGTAGAGTCAAAGAGGAAAAGATTCTTAATTTCGCGAAAGGCCTGATATTTAATTATGTGAACTTAGTAGATATGGTTGTTGCATATATAATAGCATCTTATGACATAGGTCGGAGCCGGAGCTACCCCTAAAATTACTGGCTCCAGCTCCGGCTCCGGCTGAATTTTATGTAGAGCTCCGGCTCCGGCTCCTGCTCCGGCAAAAATGCACGGCTCCGGGGCTCCGGCTCCAAAGCCCTGTTTTGTACCCATATGACAGTTTCCCTTTAGTTTTTTTTTACTTTTGGTGTCATATTTGCTATCATCATTTCGATTTCTGCTTTTGTGAAGTACTAAATGCATCAATTCAATTGTTCGGTCATAGTAGTTCCTTCATTCATTGGAAGTTTCAATTCTATGTACGTATTGTATCAACCTCATTGTTTGGTCACCTTAGTGATCGATTAGCTCTCGGTCCTCATTCAGGGTTGTAACCGAGTCACAAGGTTCCGAGTCCAAAGTCAATCCTACTTTTATATTTTTACCTGAGGCAAGCCGAGTCACCAAAATATCACGACTCGAGTCATTGCAATCCTGTCCACATTTCCTTCAAAAATTTAGAAACTTTTTCTTTTTAAGTTTCCATTGCCACTGTGTTTGTGATTACTTTAACACATGGAAATCAGAGCATGAACTTGAATGACACAGTTGCCTGTAAATAAGTTGACTTTGTGATTGATTAGATAGTAAATAGATGGATACAGTATAACACTCCACTGAGTATCATGTAGCATGTAGACAAGCAAGAAAAAATAGGTGTATTGAGACGGTTGGGGGGACTGGAGGGGAGGCGGAGCCCCCCAGAAGCTGCATTTATGGAAATATATTTTTTTAATTTAATCACAAATTGTGATAATTCAGGTGTCATTTAGCTTGAAAATTCCTTGCAATGCGTCCGTGACTAGAAAGCAATATAGCCGTACAGTAAAATACTCTGAAGGAGAAATTTCAGTCACATCGACCTCACTGAATTGATGACCTTTATTGTAGGGTTACAACTTACCGTATTTTGGAAATCTGAAAAGAGGACACATTTAAAATGTCGAGACTTGAAATTCTGGAGTAATATCGGGGAAAAGAAGTAAATTTTTCCTGATTTCATGGGTGGTTGACTAAAAAAAGTCAACTTTCCGGCTCAACTGCCGAGATAACGTATTTCTATAAGCTTTTCTGTTGGTAAGACTAAAAAAAAAAGGGTAATTTTTCTGGCTCAAGTCCCGAAAAGCCCGCCGAACCGTCAATTCAGCGCTGATTTACTATAAATCTTGGTCCAATTGTCACGTACATTTAACATTAATTTCCAAAAAGAGGACAAATTCTCAAAAAAGAGGACATTTTAGGCGCCCTCCGAGGACATTTCAAAAAAGTCAAAAAAGAGGACAAATCCTCTTTAAAGTAGACGTATGGTATGGTAACCCTACTTTATCGTAATGAATTAATTTTCATCGAATTGCGTAGCATATAGCTGGTTGTCTGCATCTCGTGCATGCCCACAAGAACCAAGAACACAGCATAGTAACATTAGGTATGCTATGCTTTTTTGTCACGGTGTGAGGCTAGATTCTTCAGATAGTAAACCTCGGGTTGAGTTCTAAAAAGTTTGAGATCCACTGCATTACACATATTGTAAGCCTAGGTACTTGCTTCGTAACTCATTGAAGTGCACATCAAAAGACTATGTATACATAATAGGGCTGTTAAAAAAAATTCATTTGCAACAGCATAAAAGTTAGGTTGGCTAAAACAACGCTGCACACCAAATTTGGCTCAATTCCAACCAGTAGAAGCTATTTCTTGCTGTAGAGAGTTTTGGATTTATGGTATAAAAAATGACTTTAAAAAAATCAAATTTTCTGCCCACCCCATAAAATTGTCAGGCTGTCATTAAAGACAATGCACATCAAATTCAGCTCAATTCCAACCAGTAGAAGCGAACTTATTGCAGTAGAAGAATTTGGATTTGAATTAAATAGTAGTTATGGTACGGTGGCTACCTCTTTCGTTTTGACACCTGATGAAGGAGCAGCGCTCCGAAAGCTCGTGTAACTAATAAAGTTATATTCATTCGCAAGTGGACGTTAAATAGAGTGTGAAAGCTACTAAGGTCTTACGTTATTACCACTGTGATTCTAATAAAATCAAAGAATAAGAAATCTTTCTACTGCATTACGAGTGACACAGACTTTATACTATTCTGACTATTCATCATGAATTGAAAGATCGCTTTGGTGATATTTACAAGGGTATTAGAGGGTATGCATACTAGAGGTAGATTGTAATGCGGAAAGTATAGTTTCTCTGCATGCTCGCCCAGTTAAACTCGTCCTGCAAGGGTATATCTGTCATGTATCGCCCTTGCGTCGTCGATTTCTTGAGATTGAGAACACGGAGCATTGAATTTCCACTATTTTTGAATTTTTTTATATATAAAAATAGCGGCCTTGCTAGGCCGATCGATAATCGAGAAAGTTCCAAATATTTGCCTCCATAACACTGGCGAAAAAAAAAAGTTTTTGGAGTGCTAAAGATATTTGAATGGTTTCTAGGTATGTTTGGGCTGCTGAGTCCGAGAATGACATCCGTTCCTCTGAATTGCCTCAACTTTTTGAGATATCGATATATTTTATTTATTCATTTATTTAATATTTATATTATTTAATCATAAGTAGAATACTTGGAATTACTCACATTTAGAACCTTCTCGGTGATCTGTGCCTCACTCCAAGCTAGTACGTGACTCAAAGACGAAAGCTGCCCTCGAACTGGAGCTTGAATAACATTTTACTGTTCAAGAGAGAAAGAATTACTTTCGTATTTTAGTCAACAAGACGAACTTTTTTACTGCAAAGACATCGTAGGGCTTTTTCTGAAAATAGAGGTATATGGTTGATTACTGATCAGCGTGCTTTGACAGCTTCCTAACTGAACTTTGAGCACCTGTTTTTGATTTATGCTTGATTTTGACATGAATTGACTCGCCTATAGAGGCTTTCTACGTTAACAATTGCGTCTTCAACGATATTGCCTCAGAAATAAAACAATACTGTATTCGCACACTTGAAGAGACAGATGCGACTCATCAAACTGAAATTTACCTATGCCAAAATTCAAGTATTTTGAGCACTTTTCCAAACAAAAATGTGGAATATCTCAAAGAACAGGGTCTATTCGGGAAAACTAATGTCATTTTAGGATTCAGCGACAAAAGAATGGTCTAATAACCGTAGTTCCGGTATACAAAGATCCGTAGTGTACAAAGAGCATTTGCCTATGTCACAAGTTGCGTATTTTCAGCACTCTTCGAACCAAAAATATGGAATATTTTAAAATTGAGCCAATTCAGAAAAGCTAATGTCATTTTTGGATTCAGCGACCTCAAAATGCCCTAAAACCGTATTGTGACGGTATTGTGACTCGAGTCCGTGTCGTTGCGTTGACTGCCAAGTTTCCCGTTGAAGACTTGTTAAACAGACTTTGTATAACTCTGTTTGATGATATCGAAAAATTTGCATTTATAATGTACTAATTTTCCTTACTTCTAGCAGTTTCTGGTCGCATTTTCAAGTACCGTTCCAGTACAAATAGACGAAATCCCAATAGTGTGGTTACTTTACATTCTTCTAAATTACAATGAAATGTCGGTCTTGGACGTCTGTGTCTCGAGTCATTTCTGTAGTTTGAGAAAATGATTCAAGTCGAGTCATCAGAAAATCGTGACCCGAGTCATTACAACCCTGGAACCCTGCTTGAAATTTGTGATGTCACAAGCATGGCAGCAATTGAAATTTGGAATATTTACTTTCCAGCTGCATACATTTGTTGTAATTACCTGTTTGGTCAATTTTGATATTGTAATTTCTCAGAATTTGTTCAAAAGTTTTACTACTCCCCAAGCTAAGATAGTTGAGAACCACTGTGTTAGGTTGTGATTTCCAGTTGACAATCAAATCTATTTTATATTATTTCAGGACAACGACAGGTTATCTCTGCCAACTCTGGTGCTGGAGAAAGGCTCTCGCCTCGAATCTGGTTCTGTCAGGTGAACTATTTTATGGCTGTCTAACTAATGTTAGAAAAATTTTTGTTCGGGTAACAAACTGACTCTAGAACTTGACAACATCCGCTAAATCTTACTTGATCTGTACTTACCTAATCTTACTCAAGTCACGATTTTTTGGTGACTCGACTTGACACGGGTCATATTTTCAAATGCTTAATATGACTCGACTCGAGTCATTTTCTGTATTGACTCGACTTGTTCTCGAGTCATTGTGCATGACTCGAACCAAGTCATATAACTCGAGACTATGACGGCAAAGACAGACATTTCATTGTAACTTCGAAGAATAGTAAAGTTACTACATGATTGCTATTTCATCTATCAGTCCTGATACTTGGAAAACAGGGCCAAAAACTGTTAGGACTGAGGAAAATTACGATGTTATGAACGCGAGCCATTCTATATCACATGAGCAGAGTTGAAAAAAGTAAGTTGAACCGGATTAAACTGAAAACTGAACAGAGAACATTGTGATTTGAACTCGACCCTCTACTAGCTGACTTGGACTCCAGAGTGAATTGAAAATGACTCGAGGCAAAATCGTGAAAGTCGGATTGACCTGTGACTCGAATCCTTGCAACTTGGTTACAATCCTGGTTTCAACTAGTCGTTATGACAATTTCAATTTCACTCGTAAATGCGACAGACGCTTGTTTCAAAAGTACTATCTGTTTCACAAAATCCAAAAGTACAAGTGAAAGTGGTCAAAACGGACTACCTCTTGGGTAATTAGTGCAAGTACGCAATGTACAAGTCAAAATACTTTGTCACTAACAACCTCCGTATATTTCTTGAATTATAAAACGAATTGACCTCAGTGCCTTCAATGTGTCTAAATACATCTGCTGCAAGTGGAACATCCATGCTTCCCAACTTTTCGCACAGATTGTTTTCTGAGCTCGACGATCTGGTCGCTATCGAGGAACGATACAAGCCTGTGAGTTATGTTTTTGTTATCTGTAATTACTTCTAATTACAAAGAGAGTTTGACAAATGATAAATTTTAAACTATTCCAAATTGGATCATAAATTACACTTATAGCTACACAGTTTTTTCAAATTAAATTAGTATTAGAACTAATTAATAAGTTCGTATAAACTTGAAATTGAATTAAATTCCTAATTCCATTGATGTATTTCGCATTCTCAGTTGTCCGAGTGTCGGTTTCGCGTTCATAACACGCGGAAATATCGTGTCGTGGTTGGGAGACTCTGTTTACGCCTCGCTGTAAACATTTCCTCACAGATCCATAACGAAAGAATATTTTATCGAGGTGAGGGTAATTGTCTGTTATGGCTTGCTTTCGAAATAGCTAAGTTTCATAATATCTAGGCATTCAAAATAGTGAGTGCACTGGCTGGGCAGGACAAGCAGGGCTGTGGAGTCGGTTCACTGTATCTCTACCTGAGACTTTTTGCATAGGCCGATCAATATTTTCTTCACCGAACTCAGACTCAAGCATTCCTGTAAATCCTCTCAGATAATTTTACATTTAGTATATATTTAGGTATTATTATTGAGACTCTTGGAGGTACAAAAGCTCAACGTACAAATCATATATTCATATTGAAATAATCCGTAATATTTCCAGCTGATACTCATTAGGGGTGATCGTCATCAGCTAGTGGAGAATTGGAAAGAACATTGTATGTCAACAATCGTACTACAGATGTTCTTTCAAATCCTCTACTAGTTGCTGACGATTGCCGCTGATGAGTGTCATCAGCCTAAAATATTCGGGTTCATTTCGATATGAATATACTATTCAATTGTATATTGAAGTTTTGTACCTCCAAGAAGCTCTGCAAATAGTGAAGAATTGGAAAGAACTTGTTTGTCAACTATCATATCGCCAAATATGACGTCACATTGACATAAATTCAAGTTTTCGAGTAGAACAGTGGGGTGGAGCTAAATGTACTGTTTTTAGAATATATAACAGGATTGTAACCAAGTTACAAGTCAATATCACTTTTATAGTTTTGACTCGAGTCAAGTCGAGTCATTTTCAATTCACCGTCGTGTCATTTTATATTCACCATCGAGTCAATTCCAAGTCAGTTAGTAGATGGTCGAGTCAGAGGCATAGTGTTTTTACTGCAGTCCAAGTCATTATGTTCACCGTTCAGTACAATCGGGTTCAACCCACTTTTTTCAGCACTGCTTGAGTGATATAGAAAGGCTTGCATTTGTAATATCGTAATTTTCCTTTGGGTAACAGTTTCAGGTCCTATTTTCACGTATCAGGACTAGTAGACGAAACACCAACAATGTGTTGACTTTGCTGTTCTTATAATGAAGAGACTGTCTTTGTCTGTTTCGGAAATTGTGAATTCGGATACCGGAAACAAACTTTCAGACCCGGCGGCCATCGCGAATCACTTCAATGAATATTTTTGTAACGTAGGCCCAAATATTGCTTCTTCTATTACAAAACCTGTGTCGGCCAGGTCAGAGGTGAGATCGATATCCCAGTCAATTGTGCTTGAACCTACGACCAAATACGAAGTAGAAGTAGCCATCCACAAACTGAAATCGCACAAGGCCGACGGCTATGACCAAATCCCATCATGGTTTTTAAAAATGATAAGCATGCATATCGGTCAATATATGGCCCATTTTTTCAACTTCATGATAGAAAATGGAGTCTACCCAAGCTATCTAAAAAAAGCCAGAGTAGTCCCTGTACACAAAGCTGGGGATAGAACTAATGTCACCAACTACCGTCCGATATCCGTTCTCCCATGCATCGGGGTTGTATTCGAAAAGTTGCTCCTCTCCCGCCTGTCCTCATTCCTCGCCAAAATGTCTGTCATTTCCCCTCAACAATTTGGCTTCCGAAACAAACACCAAACCGCACATGCCCTCCTAACAGTGGCCGAACAGTATTATGATATCTCAGAGAAGCGAAATGTGGGATGTAGCATTTTTCTCGATCTAAAAAAAGCGTTTGACTGCGTAGATCATAAAATTCTCATCTCGAAATTGGCGCGCTACGGACTTCGGGGCCCACAACTTGAGCTCATGAAGAGTTACCTCACTGGACGCCAACAAATGGTTGCGATCTCAGACACCTTGTCCTCTCCTCACCTGGTGACCTGTGGTGTGCCCCAAGGCTCAGTACTTGGACCGGTCCTTTTCACCTTATATGTCAACGACATTTTTGAAACCTCTTCATTGAACACCACACTTTTCGCTGATGATACTCACCTCCTCTCTTCAGCATCTTCGACGGCAGAGCTGGATGCCCTGACTGGTGACCAAATGCCCAAAGTCCATGAGTGGACGGCCCAGAACAACCTCTGCATAAACGCCTCGAAATCGCAATTGCTGACAGTAAATTCAAAAAATAACCTAACCGTTAATATCGCTGGTCAGCCCGTTTCCAACACAGATAATGCCAAATATCTCGGGGTTTTACTGGACTCGAACATGTCCTGGAAGAGTCATATTCAGTCCCTAGAAACTAAATTATCACCGAAGTGCGGCCTGTTCTACAGCCTTAGGCGCTTCATGCCAGCATGGGTTCTTCTGATACTCTTTAAATCCTTAATCCAATCGAAGTTACACTATGGCATCCTCTGTTGGGGGGCTGCCAGTAAAACTGCACTCAAGCCACTGCAAAAACTACAACATAAAGTACTCCGAATCATAGCTAGGGCCCCAAAGGGGCCTGGCTGCCCATCCAACAAGTCGCTGCTGAAGAGATTCGGCGTCCTAAACATAGAAGATATGCGGAAACTAGAAATCGCCAAGTTTATGTATCAGTTCCACTGCGGTCGTTGCCCCGAATATTTCAATGACTTCTTTACCTCGGAATCAAAAGCGCACAAGTACAACACACGCGCGTCCACGTCGTCCAAATATCATATGATCGACCGAAAAGATCATCGCTCTATCAAATATGCCGGACCTGATGTGTGGAACAGTATCCCGCCGGCCATCCGACAGTCGACGACCATGTCCACATTCAAGTCGAAATACAAGCAATTACTACTAAATAAATACAGTCCATCCTCAAGATTACCGGACCACGACTGACCTATCGATCTCGCTTCCCATGACATGCCGCCCTATTTATTGTCGCTTTCTTTTTCTATACTATCTTCTTTACTTTCATTCAGTGTGCATGCCTCCTCTTTATATCGCCTAGGCCAAGGTGGGTGTCAGATTCCATAGACTGCTCCTTGTCGCTTCGACACCTTCCTGTCTTTTCATTGTATCGCATTTTTTGTGGTGTATTGAACTGATAAAATTGCTAATAAACCAATGATGATGATGATGATGATGCCGCCTTGGTCTCGAGTCAAGTCATTTTACGGATTTGAAAAAATGACTCGAGTCACCAAAATATCTTGACTCGAATCTGTGTCGAGTCGAGTCAACGCCTGTGATAATATAGTCTTCCCTTTTTTCAGAACAAGCACCGACTTCCGTATTGCGGATGGGATCTGCAACCTTCCGAGTTTCAGCCTGAAAATCCAACGGCGACAAAGTCCAGCCATAAAAGCCTGCCTTATCTCGGCTCGTCAGGGCTGAGAACGTCGGCAAGATCGAGCGTCTGTTCAGTACCAAGTAATTCCGCAGCCGTGTCCGCCCTGGCTGCGTTGAGACTGGCGCAAGCCGAGAAGAAGTACCTCGGTCGGGTTCAAGATGGGATTGTCAGTTGCTTGTTCCGTGGAAATATTGCAGTCTGCTGATATACAGGCCGGGCCCGCGATGTTCCTGTGTCGGCCGATTGGGCCTGCGACCTAGGCTAGGCAATATCGAGCATTTGAGTATCACTAATTATGACATGACGACAGTATGAATGATGTGGAAGGTTCGAGTGTGTACCTTTTATGCGACCATAATAATAGTGTTGCCATATTTTGGGAACCGGAAAGAAGGAGACTTTTTACAAGCTGAAAATTCGGGATACCGAACCAGAAAAGTGCAGATGCTGCAATTTTATAGGAAATCCTGTTGCGGTAACTAAAAAAAAGACAGCGTTTCTAATCGGCTCCAAAATGACTAAAAGAATTGATAAGAAAGGTCATTTTTCCGGTCTCGAAAATCCGCCAGAACATCCGCATTACAAATTATGCGTCATTTATGGCGTTATTTAGTTCTGCCTGTCAAAGCTATAAAGGAGGACGTGTTCCCAAAATGGAGTACATTCCGATCTCCTTAAAAAGGAGGCCATATGGTAACACTACGTTCTCTTTTGAATGGGTCTGTCCTCTTTGAGAATTTTGGTTGAGATATAGGAAATTTTTGTCAATCAACCGAAAATCTCATAGAAAACCAGTAAATCGGGATTTGAGCCGGAAAGATGACCTTTTTTTAGTCAACCGACCACGCAGTCGGGAAATGTCCATCATTTCTTCAGGATATGACTCCGGTACTTGAAGTCTAAAAATTTTGAAAAAGTGTCCTCTTTTCAGATCCCCAAAATATGGTGACCCCACTACACTATCAGTGAAATAATACATCTACAACGTGGGCAAACGACCTTTTTTTGGACAATTCACCAGCGATCAGACTTTGATGAATAAATTTCCCGTTTATATGTCCTATTTTTGGATACATAAATATGGGGGCAAAGTTTGTGTCGAACTTGGTAGGGGGTGAAGAGTCGAAAAAGGTTGGGAAACACTGATCTACATTACATTGAAGGTAGTGGGGATTTTTTAGTTGTTCTTATGTCATTGCACTTAGTGATCACGAATTCACGGATATGTCATTCCTTCTAAGACGGGACTTAGTGCTACATGTCTCGTATGCTACGATACAACCAATCCACGTTTGAAGGCTTCCACGGTGGTAAATTAACTCGAATGGCAAGGATCGTGTGATTTCATTATTTGAAAGAATTGTCTCTCTACTCGAATTATTAGGATTAATACTCAATAATGACGCGAGTACACATATTGGACATCACCAAGCTACGAGTCGGGAGTGACAATTTGTGTACATTCTTGAATCCAGCCACTGTAGATATAGTGGTTGCGTTTTTTGTCGAAATTTTTATCCCTATAAAGTACTATGTTTCACAGTGCTGGTATTTTTGCTGATTTTGTGCGCGGGAGTGGGTCAACATTGTTACTTAGTATAGAAGTAATGCAATGAATTCCTACTCATTTATAAGTAAAAGTATTGGTTTTGAGGACCCGTCCAAACTACTGAGAGTAGAAAGTCAGTATTCAAGGTAATAGTAGCGTGCTGACTTTGGTCTGCAATACTTTGCTGTCATCTGGGTGGATGTGGACAGTGATAAAAAGCGTCTCTTCGGTTAAACAGAGTCTCTTAATGCATTGTCAGGACAGGATACGAATAATGACAACCTCGTTGTTTGATTTGTTATGATAACGTTGCAAACAGGGTTGTAATGACTCGAGTCACGATTTTCGGATGACTCGACTCAGTCATTTTCTAAAAATACGGAAATGACTCGACTCGACTTGAGTCAATCTGTGTATGGACTCGAGTCATTGCGCATGACTCAAAGCAAGTCATTGACTCGAGATTCAGACGGCGAAGGCCGACATTTCATTGTAATTTTGAAGCCAACACACTATTGGGATTTCGTTTGTTGGTACTCGTGCTTGAAAATGCGACCAGAAACTGCTAAAAGTGAGGAAAATTGATATATTATAAATGCGAACCATTCAATATCACCAAACATAGTTTAAAAAGTGGGTTTAGGAAGACTTTAACTGGAAACTGAGCAGTCAACACAATGACTCGGACTCGAGTCATAATACCATGACTAGGACTCGATCCTCTGTTCGCTGACTTGGACTCGTAGGCTACTTGACTCGGTAGGAATTGAAAATGACTCGACTTAACTCGAGTCAAAAATATAAAAGTGAGATTGACTGTGACTCGGAGCCTTGTGACTTGGTTACAACCCTGGTTGCAACAACAAAATTGTTTCTGTATTTTGAGATTGTATAACAATGTTACCATATTTTGTAATCGGAAAACCATGACACTTTTACAAAATCAGAAAAAGTTAGGTGATCAAGGCTGCAAACGGCGGAATATGTGAAGTTGACAAAAATAAAGTTTATCACTTTCGTTCCACTCACGATTTACCCACTTTTTACTTATATTTAATGGTGTTGACTGAAAAAGGACGTTGCTTTCCGTAATGTCCGTATTCGGCGTCATTTCTGCCGATTTTAAGTCGAACCTTCCCATTATCCTAGCTGTAAAGGAGGACGGATTGGCAAAAAGGAGGACATTTTCAAATACCTGAAATAATAAGGGACAAATCCCCCCGAGGAGGCCGTATGGTAACCCTATTGTATAACCGTATTTACTGCGACGTACGCTCCTGATGAGAGTTTTTCAAATAGCCTAGACCAGCGGTTCTCAACCGGGGGTCCGCGGACCCCTGGGGGTCCGTGAAGGATTTTCAGGGGGTCCGCGAAGCCTCTGCCTAATTGCTGCCTAATTGCAGCTACAACTTCATGACTCACATCAACATAATTGCCGTCTATGCAGACTCATTTTAATTGCAAACTTGCCAATAGCCTACTGATAAAAAACATATTGCCGTTCACAGAGGTTTTTTAGGGTGATATAAATAATCACAATCCCAGACCAACCTTAAGATTGATGAAAATGACTAGGATTGACGTTATATGTTCAATGAATAATCTGAGTCTCAATTTTGGTGATATATATGCTGCGATCATAATCAAATAGGTCGTCGGTGCCCGTTATTGTACCATTCGCTACCACCTATATTTGTGGAAATAAATTTTCGGCACTCGTTCATATCAAACCGAAGAGTCAGATTTTCCAGACACGACCACGTATTTCAAGAAATGCAGCAACAGAACTCGCTACCGTCAACCCAATTTCCATATAAATAGTGTGATGTTAATTTTTTGCTATATTTGGCACTAGCCTGCAATTAATATTCGTAAAACACAGATGACGGTTGCACGATAATTGAGCTTGTTTGCGGTATTCATGGTGTTTGTTGAATACTATATTCATTCACACCAGGTCAATTTTCTTCATTTTTATTCCGTAGCTGCCGACTTAAATCATGACCCACATCTCGGCTTTTATAAGACACCTTTTACACGGATGAGATGGCGAGGAGAAACTTTGATAAACCGCCGAAACATTAGTAGGTATTCTGCAGTAACCGCAACCCAGTGCTGTTGCTGCTGTTGATTATACCACTACGCTATCCCGCCAAATTGAGCTTAATTTAAACTAAAATTTTTGGGGTCCGCGGGGTCCTTGACGCTCCAAAAGGGGTCCGCGAAGACAAAAAGGTTGAGAACCGCTGGCCTAGACGATATAATTTTGAATATATTTTGTATCTTGACATAAATTTGTTAATGTGGAAATACTCTGTTGACTGAACCGAACATAACCTCTCAAGTGAGCAGTACAGGTACACTAAAATCTACTAACGTGTTCTGAAAAAGCAGTACTTCGCTATAGGTTACCTCTGAGAAAAATTTTTGATGCTGATGCTGATGCGGAGAGTCGCAACAGGACTTGTTACGGCCATGTTGCGGTTACCCGATTGTTCTGAATAATGCCGATATTTCAGACATGGAGGACGGATTCAGTGCCTGATCATTATTTTAATTTATATTTTCGGAATCGGTGCAACAGTAGCTTTCGATCAAGACCTGATTAAATAATTTCTGCGCTCGGGAAGATAGCTTTTAGCAAAATTTGATAATGGAATATGTGAAGTTTGAAAGTATTTCCATACCGAGATGGATGACGAAATTTGGCATGACCTTGGTTGTGTTATGCAGCTTCGCAGTAAGTTTCAGTGTCGCCACCCAATGATTAGCATAGTAATTCCGTTATCAAAGTCGACAATATATCGGTGCGCGCTGATTTACTCGATACTCGACTCCGACAGCGAAATTACTACGCTAGTCATAAAGCCATAGTCTTGAAACTTTGGTACTGCGCCAGCTAACAGCATCAAAATATACCATATGAAATTATGTCACCCAACTCGATATGGAACATAGTTAAAATCAACGAAGAGCAATAGCGACTTTGCCCTTAATTACTGTTGTAAACGGATCGACAATAACAGGGTCGTCAAAGGTTTCTGGGCGTGACAGTCACGTGATTTTACGAGTGTCCGCACCACCTTTTGAGTACACGCTGGTGTAATGGTGATGCGTCCGGCTTCTCGAGCGGTAGGTCGCGGGTTCGATCCCCGGGCGGGTCATACCAAAGAGTCGAAAATTGGTATCCGCAGCTATCCTGCTAGGCACTCAGCAATCACGGATAGCATGGAGGAGAAAAACGGGGGTACAGACTAGATGACCTCACGGCCGTATCGCAACTCCGTCGTCAAAGCATCTCTATGGTACAGCTGAAAAAGAATATCATCTCTCTCTCTCTCTCTCTCGTTCATAAAATCTCCAATCCTAACCAAATCCGACAAAATTTCACAAATTATGTATTTTCAAATCCTAATCCTAATCCAAGTCCATGTGTTTATACAGCTCAGTGATCCATGTACGACATTGTACATTTATAGAATGTAAACGTGGAATGGCAACGACCGATTTTGAAGCTTCGTTCCGCTTCGCTGAAGCTTCACTCAGACTTATTTTACGGCAACTACTGTAGGATTTCTGGCAATCCAAAAGTTGTCTTCCAGGGCTCAAGATTTACTGAATCTGGTCTTAATCGAAAGCTACTGTCGCACTGATTCCGAAAATATCAATCAAAATATGGTCAGGCTCCGTACATGAATGAAAAATCACCCTCAACTTCTCAAATCTGCATTGTTCAGAACAATTGGATGACCGCAAACAATGGCCATAACATTGACCCATTGCCCTGTTCGATTGTTCGAACAATGCCGATAATTCAGACTTGGAGGGCGAATTCTAAGTGGTTCAGTCCCTGATTATATATTTTTATTTGCATTTTCGGCGTCAATGTGACTATAGAATGTAAACGTGGAATGGCAACGACCGATTTTGCAGCTTCGTTCCGCTTCGCTGAAGCTTAACTCAGACTTATTTTACGGCAGCAACTGCAGGATTTCTGGCAATCCAAAAGTGTCTTCCAGAGCGCAGAATTTACTGAATCTGGTCTTGATCGAAGGCTACTGTCACAGCGACACCGAAACTATCAATCAAAATATGGTCAGGCTCCGTACTTAAATGAACAATCATCCTCAACATCTAAAATCGGCATTGTTTAGAACAGCGGTTCTCAACCGGGGGTCCGCGAAGCAATTTCAGGGGGTCCGCGAGACCTCTAAATTTTTAGAATGGTTGATAACCTAATTTTTTTTTCAATTTGAGAAAGCATGAGGCAGTTTCGCACCACAACTGCTAAAACCTTATGACTCATATCATCATAATAATCGTCTGACATGAACTATCGTAGTGTCAAAATTCATTTTGATTGCCAATTTTCCAATAACCTGCTAATAGAAACATATTGCTGTTTAGAGACGCTTTGTGGGGGGTTTATGGAAAAAATAAAAATATGGAGATAGTAACGTCAATCAGGGTGACTTCGTAATGTCTGCGAAACCTTCTCGATTTGAAGTTGTCAGTCTCATCAAATTAGTGAACAGTGGCTTGAAATAAAAATTTCCAAAGCATTTCCCTAATTTGCCCCATTACCGGAATTGAAACCTCGCCACCAAACCCATTATATCCTGTAATATACAGAACCACTATTTGAACAGCTTCTTGGAGGTACAGAACTTCAATATACTATTGAATAGTATCAGTGGCGGCTCGTGACAATATCGGGTGGTGGGTAGGGCTGGGCAAAATCGAGTACCTGAGTGATTCGATTCTGAATCACGTAAAATGCTTCGAGTCGAGTCGAGTAATCGAGTATCACTCATTATGACGTCATAACATAATGTAATATGTCAAAGTTCAAATACGTACTTTTGATGCGACCATAAAGAATATAATGCATATTATTATCCATCACATTGAAGATACTTTGGTATTTTTTCAACCATACCGATTTTATTGCACTTTGTGACAATGTTGTGGGATGATCATCACTTCGAAAATGTGCTATTTCCTGTAACGTTCGTAGCTTTGTACTAAAAAACGACATGTTTCGTATGCTACAATACGGCCAATCAAGGTTTCAAGGCCTCAACAGTGAAAATTAGTATCGAAACTATAATTCTCGTTGATAAATTAACTTTCGGTGGCAAGGAGCGTAAAATTTCAGTACTCGGAAAAATCGTATTTTACTACTCGACTCGAATCATTAAAATTAATACTCGATTCAGATTCGAGTACTCGAATCATTGTGCCCAGCCCTAGTGGTGGGGCAAGGGCCGCAAGCGACTTGTTATCAATATGACGTCACAGTAGCGTTTTTCAACGTTCATGATGGCCACATGAATTTCCCGTAAACAATGATTTTTAACGTAGGTGCCGCGAGAGGTTTGCCGGTGGCGTGACTTGAAGTGCGGTAACAAATGTTTTATTCATTGTTTTTTATTCAAATGATTATTTTACAAAATGTACGCGAACTAAGAATCGTTCCCATGCCACGAATCAATCATCAGGTTATCCTTAGTAGCATGCGTTATGATTTCGTGGTAGAGATTACGCAAGCGCCGAGTAAGACTATACCAAAAATACACAGACCAACTACCTACAAAGAGCATTCGCATGACACCTTGTGGTGTTTTAATCGTTCCATGCTCAGCAATTCTGCAAAGTGCTGCAGCGCCTCCGACCCGATTTGTATATGGATTCTCGTCCCGAAAGCGAGTCAAATCGATTTGCCCTCGTCCGAAAGTGTTTGGTACACGATCCTGATGCGTTACGACCAGGGGATAGGCAATC
Organism: Botryllus schlosseri; assembly: GCF_051294905.1. NCBI lineage: Eukaryota > Metazoa > Chordata > Ascidiacea > Stolidobranchia > Styelidae > Botryllus > Botryllus schlosseri. The sequence goes on from NC_137236.1 coordinate 37,123,257, forward strand.
AAAGCGGTGGCACCCATAAACGTGTAAAACATTATAAAAAGCCAGCTGTTATCCATGGAAGATTAATTACGAGTCTGCCTGCCATCATTCAAGCAGGAATCAAAGCATTGTGTTAAATTGAAATGCGAGCACATATCGCATTAAACAATTTCATGAATAAATTATTTCATCTTGATGAATTTTTCACTTTTTTTCCATAGCCATAACAAAATATATCGGTAAATTAACTGTCAGTGTGCCTCGAGTAATAAGGATGAAAACCACTCACTTTTCCTTAGCCATAGACATGGTTGAGTTACCTGGGCTGACTTGATTGAAATTATTCGGAAAGAACATGATGTGTACAGTCGTCCGCCCACCAGCATTAATTTATGTCTTGTATAAGTATTGTGCGCGACGTGATTTCTTATTAGCAAAATGTTCAATAACGAGTTTATTGAAATCTGGAATTCCCAGAACCACGTCGTTGTGAATCGAGAGAACAGCCAACGCATTAAGCCTATCTTGGCCCATCCTGTTTCTGAGAAAGGTCTTGATACGTTTCAATGTGCCGAAACTGCGCTCGGATTCCGCAGATGAAATCGGGGTGGTCAAAATGATATTCAGAAAGCTAGTTACTGTAGCAAAGTTGATCGAAAGCGAATTTTCAACTAGGAATTTTGAAAGTTCACTAGTGGTTTTAATTTCCGAAAAGGATGTGTTAGAATACAAACAAGTCAACTCGCTCTCCAACCGAGCAATGTCGATCATCGGGTAATAACGAGGCACGCTGCGCAGTAGTCCAGAAGGAAAATGAATTTTGTAGGCAGGGAAATTTCTCGGATTTAACAGGGCGAAAGTAACCAACTGGTCACTATTCAGACGATGTTGGATTTGGGACATCAGTATATCGCAACATTCGTAAGCCGCAACAAGCAGGTTTTGCACACTTATCCCACGACGTAAAAGCGCTGTGTCACCAGCGAAGTGTACATTCGCCCGGATATGCGAAATTGCCTCACAAAAATGTGCAATACACAATTGCGCAGTAGTACCATCGGCCATACGCGACTGAAAAGTGCTGTACAGTGTATCGACGTGCATGAAGATGTCACAAAAAAGCTTCAAAAAGAACAAAAATTCTTCGTCTTCCAGGAGTCGTTTAAGCCCCGCCGCTTCACGTATGGAAGTATCATCCCAGACAGGAGAGCTCTCAATCACTGAGAAGCATTCCAGAAGCTCCACCCTACTCTCTGACACTCGTTGCACAACTCTGGATTGGAAGTTCCACCGTGTTGATACGCATCTAGGTAACCGGTGCTTGCATATGTCGCGCAATAGATCAGATCGCTTTGGCGAAACAGAGAAAAAGGAGGAGAACCCTGAAAGATTTGCAAAGAATATCTTGACAGAAGATATTCCTAAGCACATTTTTTTCACTACAAGATTGAGCTGATGCGCGTAGCAATGCAAAAAATGCGCATGCGGGTAAACTTCTTTCATTAAAACTTGTACGCTATGTCGCGATCCGCTCATGACTGCTGCGCCGTCGTAGGTTTGCGCAATAAGTTTCGACTCAACTGAATAGGGCTGTAATGTTTTTTTTTAATACGTAAGAAATTCCGACAGCAGTGCGATCGCCAACAGCCACAAAGCTGTGGAATCGTTCGACTGGCATACCAAATTTCGTGAACCGAAAAATCACGACTAGTTGTGACAAACACGTAATGTCAGTTGTTTCGTCAGACTGAATAGATAGAAATTCAGCGTCAACAATCTCGGTAAACAAATGCTGTAGATAGATGTGATATATCGAATCAAGCACATCATTTTGAATAGTCTTTGAGGTACCCTTAGCTACTGTCGCGGTGTCGAGATGTTCGCGCAAAATGCTATCAATGGAAGCCGTGTATTTAATTAGATCCAAAAATACCCCCCTATTGAGAGAGCATTCCTTCTCATCGTGGCCTCGAAGGGGCAATTCATGAACTCCAATAAATTTAATGGCATCAATCACCCGAGAGAGAACATGCCTATTCTTATCTACAAGCTCATTGTGCTTGCAGACTGATACGCGATAACTTTCATTGAGCTGCGACATTACATTTACTCTGCCAAACAATTTATATTTAACTGCACTAGCCATGTGCACTTGGGATTTTTGGTGCGTTTTCAGACGCTCTGACAAATGCTTCAGATCGCGATAACCAATTTTGTTCCAACAAGAGCCACTGCTTCCGGTACCGGCACTGTCGAATAAAAGACAGTAAAAGCAAAACAAGGCGTTTTTATCCTCGCCATAAGTAAGCCATTCATTTTTATCGAAATGCGCTGAAGAAAAGGCACGAGTGCGCTTTCCTCCGGCGTACGATTGGATCAATGGGCAATTTCTAGGCTGATACGGACCTAGTCGCTTTACCTCTAATTTTTGCTCTAAAGGCAGCTGGCTAAACGGCGTACGGAGCAAAGATTCAACACGATTCATGTTCGCACTTGACCTGACTACTTATCTGCAGAAATGGAAATGACTATAAATCGAGAGATTGCGTATGCCTAACTGGAAAGGTCAACGAGTTCGGACACATACGCAATTGTTATCTCATAGATTGGACAAGGAAATGTCATATTGAATCCAAAACATCATTCTGAAGAACTACGGATAGCAGCCTCGGAAATTCGGTCCCGGTACAGCTTGGGAGATTCTGGCCTTGAGGCTGGAGACTGTCACACGACACATACGGCTTACGGTCTATAGCAGGGGTCTCCAACACGCGGCCCGCGGGCCGCATGCGGCCCGCGAGGTCCTATTTTGCGGCCCGCGACCTGATTTGAAAAAAATTCAGAAAAACGCTTCGTAAATCATGTTGAAACGCTAAAATTGATTTCAGTTGAAACATAATGTTGTTGTTTTTCAAAGTGAGCCATTCTATGTGCCCACTATCACTATTACTCACTAGTTGATACGGCTTCGGCATGGTAATATCATTCCATGGATGAAGAATTTGCTGGTACGAATGGGCATATTGCCTTGACGTGCAATGGCCCACCACTGCCAAGACCGAGACGCCTGCAAAACGACTTCGGGCGCTCCAAAAGACCATGCTTTACGAGGAGATAGTTGTCTAGCAAGTAGGCCTACCGTGTATAGCTAACCCCAATATTGATTCTTCAATCCATGGGTGGCCAATCTGCAGCAGTAGAAGGAAAATTATGCGGCTGTCGACACTTGTAATAACAACCCTAAGTTTTCGCAGATAACCCCTGCATCAGCTGTATCTGGGAATCTGATCACATTGGCCGAGAAAGGATAAATATTTTATAGTAATATGTGAAACTATACTAATATTTATTGACGAAATTCACTCATGAACATGAAAAATTTTTCGCGCTTCGCGCGACTACAGATTGATTCTCTGTGGCTCTTTACAACATGGTTCTCTGTGGCTCTTTACAACATAACTATACTAACGATTTGGTGCGCTTAGTAAGCCGATATGTGCATATAGATTAGTTCGGAGTGTACCGGCAATGGACATGGACATGATAACGTGGGTATTTGGCCCCAGCTAGTTTATCACGACTATAAACCACCGGTATGCGGCCGCAGGCTACATGAGTACGCGAAATGCGGCCGTGAATTACAAAAATGTTGGCCACCCCTGTTTTAGCGGCTAAAGAGTGTTGTCATTGTCAGGTATCGTGTACAGCTCATAGTCCAAAATATAATGACATTGATGATCATGATACTTTTTGTTGTATTTGTGTTTGTTCAATAAAATATTAGTTCTTTTGTGGTGACTATAACCGTCGCCTATGTTAGAAAGCACAGCGTTGTAATAACGTAGAGTTATCAGACGTGGTTGTTGAACTGCGTTGCCTACTTTTATATCGATATTGATGTCATGCGGCCCGCGGCCTCCAGGAATTTGGAAAAGTGGCCCGCGACCTATTTTGAGTTGGCGACCCCTGGTCTATAGTGTCTATATGTCTGCTGCAAAATCGCCTTCGGAAAATATATTACCGAATAAATACGTGGATGAAAGCCGAAAACTTGGTACACTGTTACATGAAATCATCGAGAAGTATAGCCTCATGACCGTTTTCGGTATGGTACACTGTCAAAATTAATACGAACAGATCAACGCCGAATTTTGCGTAATATTTACTGAGGAATCGGCTGATCAAGCGATCAGCTGTTAGCCGCCATCGAAAACGAAACAGCTATCGCGCTTGACAGGGGTTGTAATTGCGAGCAAATGGCCCGAAGGCCACCATTCCACGGTGAAATTGACATTGGAGAATATAAAATAAAACTAAATATTTGAATGCAAACCGAGGATGTTAGTAAACTGTTTCATGATATCATCATCTCATCACCTATCTCAGTATGGAACACAGATACACCGGCTTTTGCGTGAAATCCGCAATGCGTTAGGTAGGCTAAGTGTCAGATCAGCGCACATCTCTACCATACTCGAACTTAATAACGAAATTGCTGCCCTAATCATTGAGTGTCAACCTTGAGACTTGGCACAGCGTTCGATACTAAAATCAAGACATACCATGTAAAAGTTCATGACGGATCTAGCTAAGGAGCATCGTTAAAATCAATGAAGACCAATACCGGCTTTGCGTGAAATATGTTTGCGATACATGACCGATCAGCACACACTCGACTTTGGAAACGGAATTACTACCCTAAACTTTGAGTAGAAATCCTGAAACTTAGGACAGTGTTAAATACCACCATCACGACATGACATACCAAGTTTCAAGAATTATCATGGTGTGAAACACCATCAAAATCGACCTGTACCAGCAACGGTCGACTCAACGCATATCACGGTATCCGAGTTCAGATATAGATACGATTGTTACATCACACCTTAGGGGCGAGCAAGCATATTTGCCCCGGTTGCTCGGCCATTTTACGAATAGGAGAGAGTAAAGCAACGTTTCTTAATTGTGCGCAGCTTTGAGAGAATAGATAGTGAAAGCTTGTTATGAGCGCTACCGGGGCAAGCCCCGGCTAGGCATTCACAAAGCGAAAACACAGAAGAGAATTCGATATTCGCGGAGACTTCGCTATGTATGGGCATTTGCAAGCGAAAGCACAAGAAGAACGCGGGTTTCGCTGTGATCTCGATATATATTGAGCGCTGTGCGTCTATAAATGGTTAAATTGTTATTGAACAGAATTTTAGGTGGGGCAATGCCCCAGTTGCCCTATAGGACGAGCCGCCACTGAATAGTATATTCATATTAAAATGAACCCGAATATTTTCGGCTGACATTCGTCATAAATTGGACAATGATATACCAGCTCTTAAAGCTTGGCTATCAGATTTGGTGCATTCTTATTGCGGATGCCCTATCGACAAGGCTGGTTTTTTGATAAACAAAGAGTGTTTCGTTGCTATCAAAGAATCATGCTCCAAGCCTGTCATTCATATCACCAGTTATATTGGTATGCAGCCTTGTCTTGTTAATGCTTAATTGTTCATGGTCGAAAATGTTTCCTCGTAAATATATATATGTAAACCCAAACAGAACAAGTCGTTTCATGACAGTCTTTCTCAGGTTGGAAAACTTGGATCCATTCTTTGGCGCATAACATTTGTCTATACTTTTAGATTAGGATTTCACTTTGACGGTAGAAACTCTCTGCGGGTCGATCAAAATGCCGTCGCGGGCCGAATCCGACCCGCGGCCCGTATGTTGCCCGTCCCTGCGCTAGATGCTGGGCGTGATATGTTCATAAAATATATGTTTCCTCAATTTGGTGCCATAAATGTTGCGACCACACCAAAAGTATCTTCGGAAGCGTTAATATTGCATTAGCCTCCATCTATCTTTGCGGAAATGGTTTCCGGCACTCCTCGTTCATATCAAAACGAAGACGCGGATTTTCAAGATACGACCACGTACTTCAAGAAATACAGCAGCAAAATTAATAAAATAATAAAAGGCTACAAATTTCTACATAAATACCATCATGTTATTTTCAAGAATAATTATTATTTTGCTGTTTATCACAAGCCTACAGTTCATATTTGCACAAAACAGATGAAGGTTGCACCATAATAGAGCTAAAATTGAACTAAAACTTGAGGGGGTCCGCGAAAGTCCGTGACGGTTAAAAGGGGTCCGCGAAGCCAAAAAGGTTGAGAACCACTGGTTTAGAACAATCGATTGACCGCAAAACAATGACCTTAACAATGGTTGCCGGTAAACTCGGCACTTGGTGAATTCGGCCATTGGTGAACTCGGCCATCGGGAAATTTTGTAATAAAGTGTATTAACAGCTGTTTGCGCTTGCGCATTTGTTAATTATGATTTTAGTAATCATTTGTAATCAAGCCTTTTCAGATAGGCTGCTGTTCTTACCGCTATATAAAGCGTCTGCGAACCACCATTTGTTGGTTATTTACGTTGACGCAAAATTAATTGTAAATCTTAATTTAGTTACGTTTATCTTGATTCTGTTACGTTCGCCGGCTGTATGTTGCTGTTGCTGTTGCTGTGCTAAGTGTCAGCTATCATCATCAAGTTGGGCGTGCTATTTTGTTATTAAAGTCATGGATCACGTGTATGAATTACAACGATTAGCATCCGTAGATAACCCCATAGACAGGCTTCTGCGCCTCTAATCGGCAGCGCAGGATTCAGACTGCCGCGCAGAAACAATTTACAATTAATTTGCAATTTGCAATCAATTCGCCGGTGGAAGATTTCCGTCGAATGTTCTCTACATTGAAGAGGGCGTTTTCCTCTTGGACGGAGGGGACGAATGCGATAATTCCACAGTCTATGCTCACCGTTTCGAGAATCGGGAGCTCTGTTTCATTTGGTCAGTTCAGTTTCCGTATTTCGACAATGCGTTGATCTTGTCTACAGCATTCTCCGTTTGTCTGAAAGTCGCATCGATTGCATGGCTGCCACATTCAGGATCATTGCAAAGATGGCAGCGCAACTGCATGGGGAGTATATTCTTTTCTCTCCAGATGATATCACCCGGGACCATATTCACTCGGGTGCTTGAGTCACAGTTGCCGACAGAGATGCACAGACGTTGGATGCGGAAGACTGGTCCGTTGCGTGAAACCGACGAAGACGAAGGTTCTGTGTTGTGTGATTCCATTTCAACAGAAACGACCTCTTGGAGATGAATGAGAACTCCACCTGACGATGAAGCTGATTGGCATTCAAGGCAGCATAGGGTCGAAGGCAGCATAGGGTCGAGACGGAACAATTTATCTGCACAGACATTCATTCCTCTGCGCAGTCGCTTCAGTTTCGCCCTCGCTACCGTTCCCTCCAGGTATTAACGCTCATCGTCTGTTAGATTTGTGTCAGGCACCTCGCATCGAAAGGGTAATTTGGCTATTTGAAGAATTGTACCGAGCAAAGCCTGAAATTGTTATGATTCCGAAATAATCATTTCGAGCTGTTGCACGTTGCGGGGACTCTAAGATCATTTTGACTTCTCCGATTGTGACGAATTTTCGAGTCTGTGATACGATTCATCCGACATCGAGAGTCATCATCACGCGCTGGGGTGAAACTGTCCAGGTTGAGTCGCGTTCGATTGTCTGCGCTCATTCATAGTGATTTATTCTCGTCGCTTGTAGACATGCTGAACGCCTCTGTACCAATTCAAAGTGATCTATTATCATCGCTTGTGTAGAGTTGCTGACTGCTTCCATATTTATTCCAAATGATTTATTTTTCTCGCCTGTAGAGATGTGAACGCCTTTCTACTATTTAGGGTGATATATAGAATGTATTTTGGATAGGAGGTTCAGCAGCTCTTTGTACGTTGCTCATGGTACAATCTCACTTTGCGTATGAGGATGATGATTCGAGTGATCGGAACGTGTATTACATTGATAATTCTGTTGACTAGGATCAGTCAAATGGAGGAGTGTTTGCGCTTGCGCATTTGTTAATTATGATTTTAGTAATCATTTGTAATCAAGCCTTTTCAGATAGGCTGCTGTTCTTACCGCTATATAAAGCGTCTGCGAACCACCATTTGTTGGTTATTTACGTTGACGCAAAATTAATTGTAAATCTTAATTTAGTTACGTTTATCTTGATTCTGTTACGTTCGCCGGCTGTATGTTGCTGTTGCTGTTGCTGTGCTAAGTGTCAGCTATCATCATCAAGTTGGGCGTGCTATTTTGTTATTAAAGTCATGGATCACGTGTATGAATTACAACGATTAGCATCCGTAGATAACCCCATAGACAGGCTTCTGCGCCTCTAATCGGCAGCGCAGGATTCAGACTGCCGCGCAGAAACTATTAATATGAATTATTAAACGAAGAATAGTCTTATCAAGTGATTGGCAATCTTGTAAGGAGGTCAGGGCATGCGTGGATCACGCAGTCACGGCGTGGTTAGATCACGTGATCACGGATTGCGCAAGCGCGGGAGATAACGCGACGTTCGCACATCGACCACGCGTGGTCGGCTCAGTGTTGATTTGACTTGGCGTGGGACGGACGGACGACTTTTGAGAAGATGGATATCTGTGTTTTATGTAATAACGAAGTTATAAAGGATCACCAATAAACGTTTCCCACGAACACGAACAAAAATTTATAAACGTAAAAATAAATTATTTTTTTTGTGCCTTTGGAGAGACGGATATTAGGGTTGGGGTGGGAGTATTAGGGTTGGGGAAAGAGGGATATTCATATTAGGTTTGGGGTTAGGGGGATATTAGGGTTTGGAGAAAGGGGGATATTAGGGTTTGGGGAAAGCGAGATTGGAGGTGGGTTAGGGTATCCCAAGATTAGGGTTGGGGATGTTAGGGAAGGGGAGATACTAGGTTGGGGAATTGGAGGTGGGTTAGGGTATCCCATGATTTGGGTTGGGGGATTGGAGGTGGGTTAGGTTATCCCAAGATTAGGGTTGGGGGAAAGGGGGGTTGGAGGTGGGTTAGGGTATCGCAAGATTAGGATGTGGGGATGTTAGGGAAGGGGGGATATTAGGCTGGGGGAAAGTGGGTTAGGGTATCCCAATATTAGGGAAGGGGGGATATTAGGTTGTGGAAAAGGGTGATTGGAGGTGGGTTAGGGTATCCCAAGATTAGGGTTGGGGGATGTTAGGAAAGGGGGATATTAGGTTGGGGTAAATGTGGATATTAGGGGAAAGGAGGATTGGAGGTGGGTTAGGATCAAAGTTGGAGTTAGGATATCCCAAGATTAGTGCCGAGTTCACCGGCAAACATTCCAGTAACCAATCATGGTGACCGGTACCGTTACGCGATCTATCACGGCACGTGATTCTTCTTTATCTGAGATATATATTTAATGCATTTTTATTATAAAATTTCCCGATGGCCGAATTCACCAATGGCCGAATTCACCAAGTGCCGAGTTCACCAAGTGCCGAGTTCGTCCGGCCGAATTCACCAAGTGCCGAGTTCACTGGTAATCTTAACAATGACCCGTTGCGGCTCTTCGATTATTCGGACAATGCCGATATTTCAGACTTGGAGGGCGAAGTCTAAGCGGTACAGAGCCTGATCATATTTTCATTTACATTTTCAGAGTCAGTGTGACAGTAGCTATCGATCAAGACCAGATTCAATAAATTCTGCGCTCTGGAAGACGACATTACACGAGATCCTCGTCAAAGGGGAATATCTACTTACCCCCACCCAATAGCAACCTAACTAAGAGATCTATCGACTACTCGGGACCTATCATTTGGAATGCATTACCGCCACATATCCGTGAATTGCCTTATGATAGATTCAAAAAAGCCCTACTTGATCACCTCTTATCGTTACACTAACACTGTCGCCTTACCTCGCCCAGACATTGCTTCATTGATCATTTGCTACCATCGTTTAATTTTTCTTCTATTTTATTTTTTTTAACTACTGTAACTTTTTTTACAGCCAGACTGTTTAGAGTCAAGTGTACCTGTTTGATGCTGGTGTGATCAGACTAGATGACCCTCACGGTCTTATCGATCATTCCTATCTAATACCGAATACTGTGCATGCATATTTTCTGTACCACCACCACTGCCGTGTGTTATGTATTTTGGTTTGATGAAAAATAAAGACTCTCTCTCTCTCTCTTTTTGGATTGCCAGAAATCCTACAATAGCTACCGTAAAGTAAGTCTAAGTAAAGTAGGCTTACCGGTTACAAAATGGGAAAAATTCACCGGCTTTTGAGACTTCTACTCCAGTTTTGGAAGTCTCAAATTTCTGAAAAAGTGTCCTCTTTTTAGATTTCCAAAATATGGTAATCCTACCGTAAAATAAGTCTGAGTAAAGCTTCAGCGAAGCGGAACGAAGCTGCAAAATTGGTCGTTACCATTCCACGTTTACATTCTATAGTACATCGCTCATCTCTGGGAAACATGGAATGGCAACGACCGATTTTCTGATTCGTTCCGCTTCGCGGAAGCTTGATTTAGAATTGTTTAGCGCCAGCGACTGTAGGATTTCTGGTAATCCAAAAGTATTCATCGAGAGCGCAGAATTTTCTGAATCTGATCTTGATCGAAAGCTACTGCTGTATCGATTCCGTAAATCTCACATTCAATAGCTTGCATTGCAAATTGCAATGCAAGCGTTGTCAAGGTCCGCTCGGTCCGCTGTTTAGTGTGGCCGTGATGTGATTACAATAACAACAATATCGTGTATATTTAATTATTTATAGAATATTCGCAGTCAGTGGCTCAGTACTCAGTTCAGTACGACTCACGAGGAGGGTTGTCGTGATTATATTCAGGATAAGGTCAGTCTCTACGTTCAATGTAAGATCAGTGTGCTGACAATAAGGTCAGTCCACGGTTGAGGGTTTATTGCATTGTAGGAGGAAGGGTTTGACACGAGACGAGGGTCCTATTCAGGGGTCGCTCACCACTACACGCGATATCCCCCTAATGATAGTAACCCCGAACCGATCCGAGCATCCAACCTAAGGACCCTTCCCCCCTCCCCTCAAAAAAACCTAATGACACTAACCCTTAACCGTGGACTGGAGTTATTGTTAACATAGCAACTGACCTTATTGTGAACGTAATCGCACCAAGACCAACGCTGTAGAATAACTTGTACGCTACAGAAGGGTTTCTTGCTTGGAAGAATTAGTTGAACAGAAAATTGTGTTTGAGATTGCCACTAATTCCACTCTGACACCCACCAACTGAACCACTTTGGCCTAGAACAGGGTGTCCAACCTTTTTGGGGTCTATAGTCTACTTTCTTATGAATTTAACCATAACAACATGACCATCACCAATCAAAGTTCCTCGTCAACATGTCTAAATCTATAGCGTTGTTTATAATCAAAATAGGGTTAGGGTATCATAGGAGCATTCTTCACCCTTACTCCCAACCCTAATCCTGCGACACCCCGACCTAAATGATAATTACCAACCACCAACTTCGGACCTCATTCCAACCCTACTCCACCTTAGCCTTCCAATACCCCAACAAGCCTAACTAACCCTCAACCATAATTTGAATATACCCTAACTCTCAATTTTACTATACCCTACCCATCCTCAGCCTAAACGGCTAAACCTAACCCTAATTTTATGTGACCCAACCTAACCCTTACCCCAACCCTAATTCTATGATACCCCAACGGGTCAACCTAACCCCTAATCCCAAACCATTTATAAATGCCAAAATTTCGATATGTTTATTGGGGACCCTGGTTCGTGATGTTGATACTTTTGTGGATAAGAATGTAGACGAGACACCCTTTTTGTTCAAAGAGAGAGAGAGAATTTATGCGGTTCCATGAACATTGATAATATACATAGATAAATACAAAGCAAGGTATATATAATTCAATTCAGAACCAGGCTGCAGCGAAAGGATCGGGAGATCTTCAAATCAGCAACAGCCTAGGGCCATATTCGGTTAACGAGAATGGTTACACGAGCCACTTGATTAGTGATGAACTGATGATTTTTGTGCTGTTTGTCTGCATACAACGGAGCTAAATTGCTATGATATAGGAAATCAGTGTGCATCAATTTGTCACCATATTCACGTATGCAAAATGAAATTTCTTGCAAAAAAATTCTTCGCGCAGTCTTCTGTTAGATTTTGTACATTTCCAAGTCCAGTGTGTTGGGTACTATAAACAATAAGTGTCACACGTAGAATGTTGTTACGGCAATATGGATCGATTGTTAAAAATATTCATGTCCCAACTTACACTTACACAGGTCGGTTCGTTGTCACAGTAACATTCTTATGACATTTGGTATCTCTGGAAGCTTAAGCTGGCCCGGGTAATTGGCGGACATGGTAGAGTGGGGTGAGGTAGTTGGTGTCAGACTTGCCAAGGTTAAATCATCGATATCGCAGCTGACGTTTTACGCCATATAATAGTTAGGTTGGCTAAAACAACGCTGGCTCAATTTCAAACAATACCGGTAGAAGCGAAGTTCTTGCAGTAAAACGTTTTGGATTTATTATATAACAAATAAACGAAAAACAAACAAAATTTAAATTTTCCGCCGCCTCATAAAATTGTTAGGCTGTCAGTCAGTAGAGACGGTACAAACCAAATTTATCTCAATTCCAACCACTACAAGCGAAGTTATTGCTGTAGAAAAATTTGGATTTGAATGAAAGAGTATTTACGGTGGCTATTTCATTATTTATTATAGAATCATAGAATAAGAAATTTTTCTACTGCAATAGCTTCTAGCTTCTAGTGGTTGGAATTGAACCGGATTCGGTGTGCATCATCTCCACTGACAGCCTAACATATTTTGGGGTAGATTAACATTTTTTTTTCATCTTTTACATAATAAATCGAAATTTTTCTACCGTGGGAATTTCGCTACTACCAGTTGGAATTGAGTCAAATTTAGTGTCAAGCGTTTTTCTGAACAATTTTGTCACGTAGTCCGTGAAATTTGAAGAAAATGGTTTTTTAACAGCCCTAATGCACATATTAGTATTTCGGCATTAATAACTGTTGAGATAGAAGTAGCACGGTATATGAAAATAAATACTTGAGCAAGTGAAACTAGTAGATAAATCCACCTGAGTATTACGGAAAAACAGAAATACTTCCCAACTGATGACCTCTTTTAGGGGGACAATAGACACATGGCGTGCGTGATAAGGAGTGATGAGTAGAGCTGGGCAAAATCGATTACCGTACCTGAGTCCTGAGTAGATCGATTGTGAGTCGAGTATTCGAGCATCACTCATTATGACGTCATCAAAATTTGAATGATGCGGAAAGTTCAAATAAGTGCTTTTAATGCGACCACAATGTCTAGAATGCCAACTCTACATCACATTGAAGATTTGGTATTTTCCGACCATACCTATGTGATCGCACTTTGTTACAATGCTGTGAGTGATCACGACTTCACAGATATGTCATTTCAACTAACGTGCACAGCTTTGTGCTACCGGTTTCGTATGTTGCGTTATATATATATATATCGGCTTTTCAATTAGATATAATAACAATGAAAAGGGCAAAAGAAAACAGGAAACAAAAAAACATCGAGATAATCAGTTTTAGGCTCATATTAAGCGTCTCCAACGTAGGCGGTCGTGGGCGTCTTCAAGCGACAGCCACCGCTGCTCCGTGGGAATGTGATTGATGATGGCGGCGGCTGGTTGCTCGTCTTGATGCCGCACTAGATGGCCAATTAGGCGGAAGCGTCGCTCAGCTGCCAGTAGACGGCATGGGACCGTTCCTGTGAGTTCTCGCAATGCATTCGTGGATATATGCTAGGCTTACCATACGTCCTCTTTTAAGAGGATTTGTCCTCTTTTTTGACTTTTTTGAAAGTGTCCTCGGAGGACGCTCTTTTGTCCTCTTTTTTGAGATTTTGTCCACTTTTTTGAAAATTTAGGTCAGATTTAGAGCAAAATGCTAGTGATATGCCGCAAATTAGCACATAAGTGAAGCTCCGGCGGTTATTTCGGAGTGAAAAACGATGATTATAGCTCTGAGCGAAAAGATGACCTTTTTTTTTTTTTTTAGTCAACCGATCACAAAGTGGGAAAAATTCACCGGTTTTTGAGAATTCTATTCCGGTTTTGCAAGTTGCGAGTTTCTGCAAAATTGTCCTCTTTTTAGATTTCCATATTTTGGAAATATTATGGGAAAAAGCCTGTACCCATGTATTGTATAGTACGCACCCTGCATTTGCAGTACAGGAATAGTTATGTTTTATTATTCGATGTCGTTCTGTTTTGCGATGTCACTGTTGAACAATTATGACATAACGATCGATAATAATTATACACTCAACAGCATTGTCTCTAAACGATAGTGTCGGAACTAAAGAACGAGTCTGTATTTGTTTTATCCAACCAAAATACCGAACAAACAGACGATATGATCAACCGAGATTCACAGCCGTACACAGTGTGAAAATTGCATCGAAATTGTAATTGGATAACTCAAATTTTAGCGACTAGATCAGCGGTTCTCAAGCGGGGGTCCGCGGACCGCTGGGGGTCCGTGAAGCATTTTCAGGGGGTCCGCGAAGCCTCAAAATATTTGATAACCTAATTTGTATTTTTTTTTAATTCGGAAAATGACGAGGCAGTCAGTTTCGCTTCATTACTAGTAAAAGTGTAGAGTTCACACATACATAATGGCCGTCTGAGATGAAATATTACTGTGCAGACTCATTTTAATTGCTAAATTGCCAATAGCCAACTGATTCAAATATTTTGCTGTTTAGAGATATTTTTTCGGGGATTGTGAGAAAGAAAAGTCGGATGAGTAAGGTCAATCACGGCGACTTCAAAATGTTTACAAAAATCCACTCTCGCATGCGATACACAACCATTTTTTATAATAACTCCAAAATAAACTGCTAGATAAAAATGACCAAGCTTGACGTTATATGTGCATTAAAAAAATAGTTTGTCAATTTTGGTGCCATATTTGTTGCGATCATGTCCAAATGTGTCGCCGGAAGCGTTCCGCGTTATTAGTACATTTGCCACCATCTATATATGTGGAAATGGATTCTTGGCACTCGTTCATGTCAAATCGAAGGTGCGGATTTTCAAGACACGACCACTTATTTCAAGAAATGCAGTTGCAGAATTCGCTTAGAAATAATAAAAGTCAAATCAATGTCGATGATTCGATGATTTGTATGATCCTATGTTCAAGAAAAGTCATTTTGTTGAAGTTTATCAACAAGTCTCTACAGTTATCATTTTGCACAAGACATATGACGATTGCACGATAATTGAGCTAAATTTGAACTAAAACATCGTGGGGGTCCGCGGGGTCCGTGACGGTCCGAAAGGGGTCCGCGAAGACAAAAAGGTTGAGAACCAGTGGACTAGATCATATAATTTCAGTGCTCGACAATATCATCTCTCACTATTCAACTCTAATCTTTAGAATTAATACTTGATTCAGATTCGAGTATGGTTCTCAAATCATTGTGCCCGGCCATAGTGATGAGTTGATTAGAGTAAACAAACTTTGTTACAAAATCTGTTGGTAATTTGTGCCCAACATTTAACACCTAAATACTTCAAGTATGATGTTATCTCAATTGCTATTTCTAGATAGTACATCCAGTAGCGATCATTTCAACAAGTGAGTGACACAGACTTCAATATTCTAACTAGTCATCATGTCTTTAAATATCGTATAGCTGATGCTCACGAGAGCAGTGGAGGATTAGAGGATATGCCTACCAGTGTCAAAATTCATGAATGTGATGTATGTGGAAAATCATTTACTCGCAAGAGTAACCTGAAGAGTCATATGGACATGCATGTTGGCGTCAAGAATCATGAATGTGCTGTGTGCAGAAAAGCTTTTACTCAGAAGGGTCACCTGAAGCGTCATATGGAGATTCATGCTGGCGTCAAGAACCATGAATGTGACGTGTGTGGAAAATCATTTACTGACAAGGGTAACCTCAAGCTTCACATGAAGACCCATGGTAGCGTCAAGGATCATGAATGTGCTGTTTGTGAGAAATCATTTACTCATAACTATCACCTGAATCGTCATATGGAGCTACATGCTAGCGCCAAGAACCATGAATGTGCTGTCTGTGGAAAAGCCTTTCCTCAGAAGCGAAACCTCGAGATTCATATCGGGATGCCTGTTGGCGTCAAAAATCATGAATGTGCTGTGTGTGGGAAAGCATTTACTCACAAGAGTAACCTCAAGCGTCATATGGAGATACATGCTGGCGTCAAGAACCATGAATGTAATGTCTGTGGAAAAGCTTTTACTGAGAAGGGAAACCTCAAGCTTCATATGAAGATCCATGCTGGCGTCAAAAATCATGAATGTGCTGTGTGTGGGAAAGCATTTACTCACAAGAGTACCCTCAAGCGTCATATGGAGATACATGCTGGCGTCAAGAACCATGAATGTAATGCCTGTGGAAAAGCTTTTACTGAGAAGGGAAACCTCGAGCTTCATATGAAGATCCATGCTGGCGTCCAAAATCATGAATGTGATGTATGTGGGAAAACATTTACTATGAAGCATCACCTGAAACTTCATATGGAGATGCACGCTGGCGTCAAAAATCATGAATGTGCTTTGTGTGGGAAATCATTTACTCAGAAGGGTCACCTAAATATGCATATGCAGATGCATTTTGACATCAAAAATCATGAATGTGATGTATGTGGGAAAGCATTTACTCAGAAGAGAGACCTCAAGCTTCATATGAAGATCCATGCTGGCGTCAAAAATCATGAATGTGATGTATGTGGGAAAACATTTACTATGAAGCATCACCTGAAACTTCATATGGAGATGCACGCTGGCGTCAAAAATCATGAATGTACTATATGTGAAAAAACATTTACTCATAAGGGTAACCTCGAGCATCATATGGTGATGCATGTTGGCGTCAAAAATCATGTATATGATGTGTGTGGAAAAGCATTTACTCAGAATACAACCCTTACCGGACATATGCGGATACATGCTTGCTTGAAAAATCATAAATGTGGTGTATGAGGGACGACATTTGCTCAGAAGAGTCACTTTGAACTCCATATGACTATCCTTGCCGGCATCAAACATCTTGTCTGCAATATTAACAATAAAGTTCGAACATCCCCCAGACGTGGCGTCCGAGTGGCATTACAGTCCAAATCTACCCCATACGTAATGCCGTCCGGCCGCTGGCATGCAATATCTGTTTACGAAGCGACTAGCAATCGTTAGCGGCAACTGGGTACTCATCCGTTAATCACGTGTTGCGCATCTATCCGTAGATTAGTTATCCATAGTCAAACGCTTCGTAGACACTCGGCCTCGTCTGGCGTCTGAGCCGGTTCAACTTCTGTTGCATTCATGGGCATAGTCGTATTGAACTTACTGGAAGCCAAACACCCATGTTTAAAGTCCATTTCTGGTGAACTCCCGATTAATCAATTGTTTTCATATCACCTTACTGTGTGCACCGAAATCGGGAGTGGTCTTGTTATGAACAGTTACTGGGAGTCAAGATGATCGCTTGAATTCACTAATGAATTTCGCCATTGATATTAGTAGTTTCACATATTACTATCGAATATTTGAATGATGAAGGGTGTGTTTTCAAAGATCTAGGGCAAGTTATGAATGCTAATGCATCTTAGGACTTCGTTGCATGCCGTTTTTTCTTGAGATTACGTCAGGATTGTCGGTATAGTGGTAAGATGTTGGAATCCCCCAAACGTACCAGAAACAAATTTCTTTCATAAAGAGCACATGGTTACAAATTGGTATTCATATCTTTTTCCTCTGCTGTTCACATCTGTCCTGTGGGGCTTGCAAAGGGCGCGGCACTATATTAAAATCGAAAATTTAATGAAGTCACAATGAATCGCGCATAGCGCAAAGAAAATCTCAAGCGTAATTAAAATTCCTAAAAAATTCGAGAGTCAAATCATAAATTCAATTTGCATGTAGACGGCCGCCGACACATACTAAGTGAATTACATGTTGACAGCCGCTCAAAATTCTTTCTACGGCCTCAGGCTGCAGGGTTGTAACCTTGTCACAAGTCAATTGACGAAATGTGTATCAATAATATGGTAATTTTACTATTCTTCGACGTTACAATGAAATGTCTGTCCTGGCCGCCCTAGTGTCGAGTCATATGACTTGGTTCGAGTAATGCACAATGACTCGAGTCACTAAAATATCTCGAGTCGAGTCATTACAACCCTGGCAGGTTGGCCAGCCATGAGCGAGAGTATCGATTTCCAGTGCATTACAACAAGTGTTTCACATGGCATGCTGTTGTGTTTCAAATTGCCATAAATATTGTGTTACTATTGTTACAGATAAGTTTTAGTCCCCGAAAATTCAAAAGTTCTGTATACAGGATAACGTGACTATGACTGGTAATTGGCTATGCTGCTGCCACAAGATTAAAAGAAATGTAAGGTCGGAAGGAAAGGAAGTAAAAACGACCTAGTACTTTTCAACGAAACACCCACCTTGGAATAGAACATATATATAAGAGGAATGCACGCTTAATTGATAGTATAACATACTAGAATCTGTATGTATAATGACTTGAACGTTGTCATCAAATGCTCAACCCTCTGCTTGAGTGAATGAAGATTGAGGAAATCGTTAGATTTTACCGGGCAGTAATCGCAGGGGAACTTATGCATTGATTTATCAATCTCTAGCTTACTCATATCTTCTATGTTTAGAACTCCAAAACTTTGGAGTAGGGTAATTATTTGGTAATGTAATATTATTGTGCTGAAATGTTGCAATATTTTAAATTTTTTGCTGTAATATGTGAAGAAATCCTCTGTTTATATAGCTAAATAATCTGTCAATGTTGCGGTGGTAAATAACTACGACATGTAACTAGTGCACATTATTTGTTTGTTACTTTTTGTCTCTGGCTGTGTTCTTTATTTTGTATTTCATGATAAATTATGGATACCAAGCCTCGATGACAGTGACAGTCGTTCTCTCGTTCTGCTGTCCTGTAACAGTATTTATCTACTATATGTTGCATTCATTTGATTTCCAAACTAAACTCTTCCGTGAAAAAACATAGCCTGTTTCGCATTTTGTATTTCGAACTTCAAACATTTTGAGTTTCCTCATATATGTTCAAGCGTAGTAAGTAACGCTGCGACGATATCAGTAAGCTAACATGAATCCAAATTTTGGCAAATTCACATTTCATGTATAATTTGGCTCTTGGCGTAACGACCTAAGACAGGGGTTCTTGAACCCTTTTGATCGCGGAACTCGTCAAGTTTTTTGGACGGTTTGCCCGTAACCGTAACCTTCAAATTTCAGAGGCCAAAGACTGGAAGGTCATCACCACAAACTCTCTTTAGGCTATTTCACTTCTAAATAACATGACAAATGCCAAGATAAAGTAGTTACAGTCCGACTCACGGCGTCATTTTCAGAGTAAAATCTGCTTTTGTAGTATCTTGATGACGTAATGCCCTTTCACGTCCCTCTGAACTAGCTCGCGGATTCCTAAGGGGTCCGTGAATCCCAGTTTAAGAATGCCTGACCTAAGATTTCGGTATGTTTTCGTATGATTATTTGTCACTCTCTGATCTGATAAAGAACTGAAGTTGATTTTTGTTGCATTTCTTTGTAATGTGGAATATAATTCAATCATCAAGTTGTTGAGGCTTCAGTGATTCTTATTGTTATCTCATTTTGAATAAATATGTGTAGCTAAATGATATTAATTCTGAGATCATTTGTTAAGCTGCCCAACTCTCCTTGACAGCTTGCGGGATGCGCCATTCAACAAGAGATTTAAACTTTCATCCAGGCAGGCGGGCTGATGGAGACGCAAGACGTAAATCCTGTGAAAATAACGGAAGACTTCCCGCTTTCGGTCATAGAAGATATCAAGGTTTGTGCGGATCAGTGCCTTATAAAATTGGTCCACTGCGACGACACACTACGTTCTGATTTTCCGAAATCGATTTGCACTTTCCGGGACATGTATCACGTTGTCGCCAGCCCAGTTATGCCCAGATTTTGTGAAAGTAGTCGCAGCTGCTTCTCTGGGGAAAATAAATATCAATTCACTACACTATTCAATAGTACATAGTGAGTATCAGAACTGGACACAGGACAAATATCAGTATCTGTAGAAACACCGATATTGGCCGGCTCCAGCCGACATTTCTCGTGAAATTCTACCGTTTTGTGTCAGGTCAAGTCCTGTTTTGTTGCAGAACACCGGTGGGTCAAAGAAATCCAGGCTCACAAGCTAGCCCAGTGGGAGGCCGCGCTGAAATGAAATGGCAAGCCCGATTTCTGCGCGTCGACCCACACCACTCCTTGACATGGTGTATCCGATGGCCGGCCAGGGACGGTTGATGATCCCGGGGCTGGTTCGGGAGGAGGCCGCAGAGATTTTGTTCGAACAGGTTTGATTTTGTTAGTTTTCAAATTTGTGCTCTGAGGCCAGTTGTTCCCAAGTGCTGCTTTGCCAAATATGTAGCAATTATATATCTCAATTGTGAGATGCCGGGAAGTTTAACGATTTCCCATTAATTAGAGAAGTGAAACAACCCATTTTATATTGGTTGAGAAGTTTGGAATGTATTCTATTGATTCTATACTAGAAACCGAACCGAGTAGTAATTCTGATGATTCTTGCGAGTACTGAAGTTAGCTACCAGTTGTTGGAGTACCAGTTGTTGGTTACGGAATCAGAAATAAGAAATATCGGCGTGGCGTAAATGACCATTGCAGTCGACAAACACCGCGATAACCACAAACAACATTAGGGTTAAGTACATAGTAAATGCTGACAATGCAAGTCTTCTCGCTTCGACGAACTTACCCGTAAGCTCCACTCTCGCACGCTGGGCAGTGCGCACACACGGATACATAAACATACAGTCACTAAAATTTGACGTAGTAAGCAAGTAGTGGGGAATCGCGGCAGACTGATCTGCCGCGGGCTACATTATCATGTAAGACGGGAAGCTGCCCGCGGGCCGGACAAAATGCCGTCGCGGGCCTGATCCGGCCCGCGGGCCGTATGTTGCCCGGCCCTGGGGTAGAGGGTCGAGTCCGAGTCATTGTGCTTTGACTCGAGTCCAAGTCATTGTGTTCGCTGTTCAGTTTTGAGTTATTGTAGTTAAAGACGAAAGACGAAATAGTGGCTCTTTTCACTTTAAAGCCTTTTGAATCACAGTTCAGAATTCAATCCGGCTCAAACCACGTTTTTAACTCAGCTCGAGTGATGTAGAATGGCTCGCATTAATAATATCGTAATTTTCCTCAATCCTAACATTTTCTGGCCCTATTTTTCAAGTATCAGGACTGATAGACGAAATACCTATCATGTGGTGACTTTACTATTCCTCGAAGTTACAATGAAATGTCTGTATTGGCTGTCCTTGTTTCGAGTCATATAACTTGGTACAAGTCGAGTCAGTATGCAAATTGGCTCAAGTCGAGACATTTCATGCATTTGAAAAAATGACTCGAGTCAAGTCGAGTCACCAAAAAATCACGAGAACCCGGGTGGAGAACCACTGTGTTGAATTGTGAGTTCTAGTTCGCTAAATCGAATCTATTTTCTAATATTTCAGGACAACGATCGGTTATCGCTGCCAACTTTGGTTCTGGATTCCATATTAAAATGTCCAGTCGACTCGAGAAAGACTCTCGCCTCGAATCTGGTTCTGTCAGGTAAACTGTTTTATGGCTGTGTAATGTTAGAAGAAATTCTACATGTGCAATATGTTGTGTTTGGCATTTTATTACGTTTCGTAGAGGTGGATTTCAAGCAGGAATAGTTGAGTAACTGTTTAAATAACCAGTTAGGACTTGGAAGTACTTCCGTTTGGAATAGTTTTGGGCTGTTTTAAAATTAGCCGCTTGTAACCAATGTAAAGTAGCGATTTCTAAGACGTGTCAAAACTATCTCAAGTGCAAGTAGAAAATGATGATTAGAAAAGAACTGCTATTGAAATATAAAACGAATGCCCTTTGTGTCTTTAATGTGGCTAAATATATTTGTTGCAGGTGGAACATTCATGCTTCCCGACTTTTCGCACAGATTGTTGTCTGAGCTCGAAGATTTGGTCGCGATCGAGGAACGCTACAAGCCTGTGAGTTATGTTTTTGTAGTCTTCAATTACTTGTAATTACAAAGAGAGTTGAACGACTAGAAAATTTTAAGCTATTCCAAATCAGATTATGAAATTAGGCATATAGCTGCATATTTGTTCAAATTAGATTTGAAATAGAATTACTGAATTTACATGAACTCGAAATTGATCGGTTTTGCATTCTCAGTGGTCCGAGTGTCGGTTTGGCGTTCATAACACACCGGTCCGCGGGAATATAGTGTCGTGGTTGGGAGGTTCTATATACGCCTCACTGGAGACCTTTCCTCACAGATTCATAACGAAATAATATTTTATCGAGGTGAGGGGAACTGTCCGTTATGGGTTACGTTCGAAATGGCTAGTGTCATAGCACGTCTGTGGAGCCGGTTTACTGCATATCAGACTCAGACATTTACAATATGCCTGTTTAATTCTGTCGCTGGAATCCGACTCCTAATATATTCTTCACTGAACTCAGACTCCAACATTCCTGCAAATCCTCTCAGATAATTTTACGTATGGCACATTTGTAATTATTATTATTGAATAGACTCTTGGAGGTACAAAACTTGAATATACAAATCATATATTCATATTGAAATAATCCGTAATGTTTTCAGCTGATACTCATCATGAGTAATCGTCAGCAACTAATGGAGAATTGGAAAGAACATTGTATGTCAACAATCGTATCACAAATGTTCTTTCAAATTTTCTACTAGTTGCTGACGATTGCCGCTGACGAGTGTCATCAGCCTAAAATATTCGGGTTCGCTTCGATATGAATATACTATTCAATTGCATATTGAAGTTTTGTACCTCCAAGAAGCTCTGCAAATAGTGAAGAATTGAAAGAACTTGTATGCCAACTATCGTATCACCAAATATGACGTGACATTCACAAAAATTAAATATTCGAGGAGAACAGATGGCTTGAGCTAAATGTACTACCGGTATTCTCATAGTATATAGCAGGATTGTAACCAAGTCACAAGTCAATATCACTGTAATAGTTTTGACTCGGGTCGAGTCGACTTGTTATTAATTCGTCATCGAGTCAATTCAAAGTCAGTTAGTAGATGGCCGAGTCAGAGTCGTAGTGTTTTGACTCTAGTCCAAGTCATTATGTTCACTGTTCAGTTTTCAGTACAATCCGGTTCAACCCACTTTTTCAACTCTGCTCGAGTGATATCGAATGGATCGTATTCATAATATCGTAATTTTCCTCAGTCCGAACAGTTTCTGGCATATTTTTCAAGTATCAGGACTGATAGACGAAACGAAATACCAACAATGTGGTGACTTTACTATTCTTACAATGAAGAAACTGTCTTGGCTGCCTTGGTCTCGAGTGAGGTCGTTTTACGGAATTGAAAAAATGACCCGAGTCACCAAAAATCGTGACTCGAATCTGTGTCAAATCGAGTCAACGCCTGCGATGATATAGTCTTTCCTTATTTCAGAACAGACATCGACTTCCGGATTGCGTATTGGATCTGCAACCTCCCGAATTTCAGCCAGAAAAACCAGCTGCGATTAAGTCCAGCCATAAAGCCTGCCTTATCTCGGCTCGTCAGGTCTGAGCACGTCGTTGAGGTCCAGTGTCGGATCGGTACCAAGAAATTCCGCAGCCGTATCGGCCCTGGCTGCGTTGGGACTGGCACAAGCCGAGAAGAAGTAGCTCGGTTTTGTTCAAGATAGGATTGTCGGTTGCTTGTTCTGTGGAAATATTGCTGTCTGCTGATATACAGGCCGCACCGGGGATGTTCCTGTGTCGGCCAATTGGTTCTGCAACTAGGGTTGGGCAATGGGCAATATTGATGGGCAATATTTTATGCGACCACTATGATAGGGTTGCGATATTTTGGGTTCGAGAAAGGAGGACACTTTTCAACTTACAAAATTCACAATACTGAATCCAAAAAGTGCTGATGCTACTATTTTTACGGGAAATAATGTTCCGTTAACTTGAAAAGTCAACTTTTCGACCCAGTTCATTAAAATGCTGCTGTGTTGTTGACTAAAAAATAAAAGGTAATATTTCCAGTCCTACTTTTGAGAGCCCCGCCCGAACCAGTGGCGTAGCAGCCACTTGGCGGTTCTGGCTCTGCGGCAGGGTCCGAGGAGGCGGCAAAATGTGGCTGCACAGTGAGAGAGAGAGATGGTATTCTTTTTCGCCTGCACCATCGAGATGCGATACGGACCTTTTTTTATAATAAGGTCATCTAGTCTGCACCCCCGTTTTTTCCCTCTGTGATTTCTGAGCACCTAGCAAGATAGCCGCAGATACCAGTTTTCGAGTCTTTGGTCTGACCCGGCCGGGGATCGAACCCACGACCTACTGATCAAGAAGCCGGACGCATCACCATGACACTATCTCACTCGGCACAGTGTACACAGCCGGCTAAAAGAAGCGTTAATTGGTAGTGCTATAGCTGGCGTCCCGTGAGGTCTCGATCGGAAGCTAGTGCAGCGCTGATTCCGAAAACACGAAATAATATGCTAACATGGCGATGGAACCACTCCGAAACAGCCGTCAATGCCGATTGTTCGGAGAGTTCGCAGAAAAAGGAGAATGCCTGGCGAACAATCGGAAGATGCTGGCCTCAGTGTTGTTGAAGAAGTTAGATGAGATACATCTTTCAAGCTTTGGACGGATTTAAACTTGAAGCTGAACTTGGATTACCGGCATACACCACTTAAAAGATATGTTTTGATTTTTGAATTCCCGCGTGCTGCTGCAAAGCGAAAGTCACAATTTATTCACCAGCGCTTTTAGAAGCACTTATGGCAACGAGGTGGACTTTTTGGAGTTGGCTGCGAAAATTGTCATGCCTTATACCAGGGGTGGGCAACATACGGCGCGCGGACAGTTTCCCGTCTTACATGACAATGTGGCCCACGGCCCCAGTCTGCCGAGATTCCGCACTACTTTCTTGAACGTCAACTTTTAGTGACCGTATGTTAGGGTTACCATACGTCCTCTTTTAAGAGGATTTGTCCTCTTTTTTGAATTTTTTGAAAGTGTCCTCGGAGGACGCCCTTTTGTCCTCATTTTTGAAAATTTAGGTCAGATGTAGAGGAAATTGCGAGTGATATGCCGTAAATTAGCACATAAGTGACGCTCCGGCGGGTATTTCGGAGCGAAATATGGTGATTTTAGGTCTGAGCGAAAAGAAGAGCTTTTTTTTTAGTCATCCACCTAGCAATGCGGAGAGAAAAACGGTATTCTGAGCTCTGAGCAAAAAGATGACCTTTTTTTTCTGTCATCCACCTAGCAATGCGGAGAGAAAAACGGTATTCTGAGCTCTGAGCGAGTAGATGACCTTTTTTTTTAGTCAACCGATCACAAAGTGGGAAAAATTCACCGGTTTTTGAGAATTCTGCTCCGGTTTTGCAAGTCTCAAATTTCTAAAAAAGTGTCCTCTTCTTACATTTCTGAAATATGGTAAGCCTACCGTATGTTATTATATTCGTGTGTGCGCAGCGTGCGAGTGCGGAGTTTACGCATAAGTTCGTCGAAGCGAGAAGACTTGCATCATCGGCATTTACCATGTACTCATTATTGGTTTATTAGCAATTTTATCAGTTCAATACACCACAAAAAATGCGATACAATGAATAGACAGGAAGATGTCGAAGCGACTTGGATTTGTCAATGGAATCGGACACCCACCTTGGCCTAGGCGTAGTAAAGAGGAGGCATGCACACTGAATGAAAGTAAAGAATACAGTATAGAAAAAGAAAGCGACAAGAAATAGGGCGGCATGTCATGGGAAGCGAGATCGATAGGTCAGTCGTGGTCCGGTAATCTTGAGGATGGACTGTATTTATTTAGTAGTAATTGCTTGTATTTCGACTTGAATGTGGACATGCTCGTCGACTGTCGGATGGCCGGCGGGATACTGTTCCACACATCAGGTCCGGCATATTTGATGGAGCGATGATCTTTTCGGTCGATCATATGATATTTGGACGACGTGGACGCGCGTGTGTTGTACTTGTGCGCTTTTGATTCAGAGGTAAAGAAGTCATTGAAATATTCGGGGCAACGACCGCAGTGAAACTGATACATAAACTTGGCGATTTCTAGTTTCCGCATATCTTCTATCTCAACACTAATGAATTGATATCTTGGTCAATTTGATGTACCGGGCTCATCGAACGCCTTGAAATCTTAACCAAGGATTGCACCATAGTGTCCTATATGATGTGGACACAAGCAAATATCACGGCTCAGTGAGATTTGTATGCGTCACACTTTCCATTTGGCTAAAGGCGATTTGACGGGAATTTTGAGGAGCTTGCCGAGCAATTAATTTGATAAACTGGTATCAATCGAAAGCTACCGCGGTACTGATTGCGAAAATCAGCCTCGAATGTTGCATTGTAACGGAGTTTGGTGCTGTGACTCAACCATGTCGTCTGAGCAGCTCAAGAGCAAGTGCGCACTAGAGCAGTGGTTCTCAACCTTTTTGAGCTCGCGGACCGGTAAAATTTCAAAAAATAGTCGGCGGACCGGTGGACCTTCAAAAATTGAATAAACTCGAAATGAAATTGCGATAAAAGCATGCAACCATTTTTGCAAGAATGCTACTAGAGAGTGACATTTTGAGAATTTTATTTGTGTTCATGACGACATTCATGAAATTATGTGGTAGTGTTGCGAAGGCCGAAGGCCTTGAATTAACCGATTACAGCAAGAGTTCCCAACCTTTTTATGGTTCGCGACCTCAAGACACCTAATTCCAATTTGAAAATGTTCCGCGACCCCACCTCTCAATTGGGCGTGCTGACTACAAATAAATGGTGAGCACCCCGCCCAAGCGTACTCCTGGTCTATATGGGAAACTGACGACCATGTGCGCAGTAATAGCAATTATGCAATTTTTGAAGTGTCAATCTTGTTCTCCGTCCCAGACTATATACCAATATATCGTTGTTTTGGAACGATTTCTCTCTATATCGAATTAAAGAAGTCGAGTACTGCTACGTGAAATTCTGCGCCGCGCGAAATGCAGACAACAATCTATATGTTGTTTGGCCGCGCTCAGCGTGTTTGTTTGTTCCGTTAACTCCGTGGTTCTCAAACTTTTAGGAAAACTTCACGAAACGGTCGCTTTGCAATCTTTTGCATGACTCAAGACTCCTTACCAAATTAACGCAAAACACCCAAAAACGGTGGTCTTGGTCGTCAAAGGGCGATCAACTTAATTTCTGGGGAAAGAATTCTTCAGACCCCTCTCACCGCTTCCGGTGATTTCAACACTACCCTTTCGTGAAGTTTTTTATGGAGTAAATTTTGTCGATATTACAGTAATTGATTTGTTGAAGCATGTTGTTATTTCGTGAACCCAGGTCATGATTGTGACTGATCGAATAATATAGGAGTCGCTAACACGGAACAGACTAAAATAAAGAAAAATCATTTTGCAATTCGCATTTCAACTCTGGGAGAATATTATTTTCCTCCGCGGATCGCATTTGTTCCGCGCGCGGCTTAGACTAGGACTATTCCGTGACGACTATTTCGGTGCCTGAACATATCAATATCGAAGGTTCCGGCCAACATGCCGCCAGTGATCTTTTTTCCAGCGCAGTTCTCGTGAAGTCGCCTGTTGGCCAAACCGCGTTTAGAGCCGAAATGCCGATATAGCACAGCCGCTCTTCACGCGCTCCTAGATTGAAGTATTTAACGGCCTTAAGCGATGCTCGCGTAATTGCAAATGCAGGAATATTCTTTAGATTTAAATTTTGTAAGTTTATGCGTATTTTGTTCCTCGGTGGGAATACGCACAATAAAAGGAGAAGAAATTCATAGTGAAACTAAAGCGCGCGAGGTGAGACTCAAATTTAAAATTGGATAATTTAGCACTAAAATATTCTACTTTTTGTTAATTAATGATATTATTTCGGCCATCATCGAGTTTGATTTAACAATAAGTTGCCTGAATTTTTTATATTCCAAAATTTTGTTTTTTCTGGATGGTTTGAATTTTTCGGAACATGTTTTGCAGACCCCCAACGAACCTTGGAACCCAGTTTGAGAACCACTATGTTAACACATAGCACTATCGGCCACTTGCAGTTTTCCGGGAAGGAAAATTACCATGCCGTTGATTTCTAGGCTCACGATATTTTAATTTTAATAGAGGTGGCCTGACACCAACCTTACGTTATAGTGGTGGCGCTTTAGTATGACCCTTCGACTAATCTGATACCTTGTTTGCCGAATTCGCATTTTTCAGAGGTCGTTTATTTCTATTTTGTAAAATGAACGAAAACATTCAGATATGAACTGCCGATAGCACCCGGTTCAATGGCATTCTTGTAATGGTCTTTGGTATTCAATTTATGTCCCCGCGACTCCGAAGAATAGGTAAACGGCCCGGTTGGGGTCGTGACCCCTAGGTTGGGAACCCCTGGAATACCCCAACTTGAATATTTTTCTTCGGTTCGATAATGTCGAGAGGAGAAGCGTTTCGAAGTCGGGACGAACACCTTTGCTCATTTGTCACTACCACCAGACCTATACGAAATGTGTAGTAGCCTACGAATAAAATGGGGATGTTTTCATTCAGTTTTAAATGTGATGTGTTGCTTTTTTTTTATCAATTAAGAAGCCTTCAACTCATTTTATTTTGCAATTGAAGTATAAAATTACAGAATGTCTGGCGGACCGGCAGAATAGTCGTCGCGGACCGGCACCGGTCCGCGGACCGGCGGTTGAGAACCACTGCACTAGAGTGAGAGTGTGAATGCTCAAGCTCAATCGGTTGCGCAAAAATGGCCAATGTGCTTGCGGTTTGCGCTGCTCTCACTCGCTCCCAGACGGAATCGTTGCGACACATTACCAAACTCTGTTCCAATGCAACATTCGAGGCTGATTTTCTGGGGTTCCGGGGCCACGAGCAGAATAAATTTTATATTTTCGCAATCAGTAGCGCGGTAGCTTTCGAATAATACCCGTTTGATCAAATTTAGCGCTCGGCAAGCAGGTCACTATAGGACACTATGATTGCACCGTGTGTTAATTGATCAGAGAGAAGCAGACATGGCGGCGCCTGTATGACAATGCTGTTCTCAAATCCACTTCGTCTTCTTCTTCGTCATTATCTGCGAAAAATGGCTTCGAAGTGACATTGCTGTTGTTAAAATACATTCGTTAAATACGATTTATTCCGTGTAGTCTTTATGTGTAATTGTGTATAAATGGGCGAATAATGTATCGATTCAGCAATCCGGCCCGCCAAGTACTTAATTTTCCTATATCCGGCCCGGCGATTGGAGAAGTTGCCCGCCGCTGCCTTATACCTTCGAATTAAGGATCATATAAATCAGAAGATTGCTAGCTTTTCGTACAAACCAATATGAGACCTCTAGGACGAACACAAATTAAGATATGATCATATGAAGTTGTTCAACTTGAGATTTTAAAAGGGTTAAGAGGCTGGTGCGGAGCAGTAAAACCACACGTTTGATCGCAGTGCAACAGCGTTTGATGTTCATCATCATCATCATCATTGGTTTATTAGCAATTTTATCAGTTCAATACACCACAAAAATGCGATACAATGAAAAGACAGGAAGATGTCGAAGCGACAAGGAGTAGTCTATGGAATCTGACACCCCCATTGGCCTAGGCCAGAGGTCTCAAACTCAAATGTGCTCGCGGGCCAATTTCCTATTTTTGATGGCGTCGCGGGCCGCACCACCAATAATAGGGGGATTCAATGTATTTCAAAGTAGGCCTTATTTCCGGGTTTCGAGCATAGGTCTACTCCTGATAACTAGGCTATATATCAAAGGCAATTTGACGGTAATTTTTGATCAATGGAAAGCTATCACGGTACTGATTACGAAAATATAAATTTTATTCTGTTCGTGACCCTGGAACTCGCCAAAATTAGCCTCAAATGTTGCATTGTTAGTGAGTTTGGTATTGTGACGCAACCATGCCGTCTGAGCAGCTCAGGAGCAAATGCGCACGAGAGTGAGAGTGCTCACTGCTCAATCGCCTGCGTAACAATGGCCAATACGCTTGCAGGTTGCGGTGCTCCTCGCCTGCTCCCAGACGTCATTGCTGCATCACAATACCAAACTGTCATGCAATGCAACATTCGAGGCTTATTTTGGGGAGTTCCAGGACCACGAACAGAATAAATTTATATTTTCACAATCAGTACCGCGGTAGCTTTCGATTGATACCCGTTTTATAAAATCTAGGCTAATACAGGATAAGCCGTACAAAAATTACCGTCAAATTGCCTTCGACCAAATGGAAAGTGTGACGTACACCAATTTCACTGAGCCGTGAGATTTGCTTGTGTCCACACCATATATGACACCATGGTTTGTTGCGTGCGTGGTTGTACCAAGTCACGGCATTCCGAATCTCAAAAGTCCTCTGATTGTAACGTTTGACGTGACGAGTACGAGTAATTCTACAGAGGGTCGCCTCAAGTCCAAATCACAATTTTTCAGTCACGAATCATCAACGGGTCATGTTTCACCAAAATTAAACAAGTAATGCCACGTAATAGTTGATATTCCACTGAGTGGTAACTTTTGAAAGTGATGTATTAGTGAAGTTTGATGAGTAGTTTCAGGCTTCCGGAGTAGTTTTAGAGCAAATTTTATGTTCTCAAAAATTGGTAGTAAAATATTGTCGAATACTTCGAAATCCAAAATGTCGTCGCGGGCCGCACAAAATGGTCTCGCGGGCCGCATGCGGCCCGCGGGCCGCGTGTTTGAGACCTCTGGCCTAGGCGATGTAAAGAGGAGGCATGCACACTGAATGAAAGTAAAGAAGATAGTATAGAAAAAGAATGCGACAAGAAATCGGGCGGCATGTCATGGGAAGCGAGATCGATAGGTCAGTCGTGGTCCGGTAATCTTGAGGATGGACTGTATTTATTTAGTAGTAATTGCTTGTATTTCGACTTGAATGTGGACATGCTCGTCGACTGTCGGATGGCCGGCGGGATACTGTTCCACACATCAGGTCCGGCATATTTGATGGAGCGATGATCTTTTCGGTCGATCATATGATATTTGGACGACGTGGACGCGCGTGTGTTGTACTTGTGCGCTTTTGATTCAGAGGTAAAGAAGTCATTGAAATATTCGGGGAAACGATCGACCGCAGTGAAACTGGTACATAAACTTGGCGATTTCTAGTTTCCGCATATCTTCTATGTTTAGGACGCCGAATCTCTTCAGCAGCGACTTATTGGATGGGCAGCCAGTGGTTAGTTAATGCAAAGCTACTTGATTCGACACCATATTTATGCTCGTGTCTTAAACTTTATCTGACTATTGGTGTTTCAATTGCGAGCTGTGCGAGGCGAGATTCTCAAAGCTCAAACTGATTAAGTCTTATTTAAATAATCGATCGGCTATCAGCTCTATCCATTCTGTCTAAGAGACTACGTTCAAAACTTGAATTTGAGGATACTATCGCTGATCTTGCTTTGAGGCGGCTATTGATTTTCTATTTGCACAATACATTCGATCGCTATTTCTTGTCTTTATGATTTTTGACCTTATTAACGTTAAGACGGTGAGGCTGAGACGCGGCATATTGTTTTTATTGACAAGGTTGCTTGAACATGAATCTATGTCGGAATTTGCTGCGGTCTACGGGGAAGGGGGCGGCATTTTAGGCGAGAGCCAGGGGCGGCAGCACCTGCTGCTACGCCAGTGGCCCGAACATCCACGGTAGCGACAATTTGTGTATATATTTATTGAATCCAGCCACTGGGAACATTGGTTGATTTGTTGTCTGAAATTTTATCCCAATAAAGTGCTATATTTTATAGTGCTGGTATTTTTTGCTGACTGTGTGCGCAGGAGTGGCTCAACATTGTTACTTCAGTAGAAGTAATACCATAAATTCCTACCTATTTGCAAGTAAAAGTATCTATAGTGTGGTGCCAGTAGCGTGTTGACTTTTGTCCGCAATATTTTGCTGTCATCTGGGTGGATAGATCGGATGATCAAAGTGTTCAATCAAAACATTCTACGCATTCTTAAGACAGAATACAGCAATTATTGGATCAATCCCTTTGCTTATTTTGATAAATCACTTACAACAGCAATTTACTGTTTCTGTATTTTGAGATTGTATGACAGACGACTTAATTTACTGACGTTCGTTCCTGATGAAAGTCAGCCGAATAGCTCAGAGTGGCATACATTTAGCGATATGATTTTGAGCGTATTGTTGTTGGCATAAAATTTGGCAGTTTAAATCTGTTAACGTAGGAGTACTTAGCTGACATAATCTCTCAAGTAAGCAGTACAGGTGGACTA
Organism: Botryllus schlosseri; assembly: GCF_051294905.1. Taxonomy (NCBI): domain Eukaryota; kingdom Metazoa; phylum Chordata; class Ascidiacea; order Stolidobranchia; family Styelidae; genus Botryllus; species Botryllus schlosseri. The sequence continues at coordinate 37,155,634 of NC_137236.1, forward strand.
AAATCATATACCAGCATGCTCCAAAAAAGCAGCACTTCGATACTTGCTACCTCTGATGCTACCCAAGTAGACGCCATAATAGTGAAGTAGATCAAAGCTACTGCACGTAGTAGCAGAATAGAACGTAGTTGAAAAGTCCTAGAAGTAAATCTGAACTAGACGATAGGGCTACCTGACTTGAGAATGAGTTTAAAAATGATGCGCGAACTTTAAAGATTATTGAAGTGAAAGTAGTCTAAGACCACTAGCGGAAGGATGGTCCGCTGTTGTGATTGTGGGATTTTGTGATATCATCAATGGACCACAGCTTTGCCATTTAAGGCGCGTTCCGCCGTTTAGACTCAAGCCACTCAAGGGATTTTATCGTAATCCGTCCGGTCCGCCGTTTAGTACTGGCCGTGATGTGATCACAATGACACCACTGTGATTCTGCCAGAAAATGCTTACGTCACATTTCCGAAATCGCCGAGTAATTGTTGTCGCAATGATTCACTTGTGCTAAAATCAAATATTATAACCGGAAAAACAATTTCGCGACAGTTTTGGAGTGCAAACGAACTGAAACACACGAGTTTTATCACTAAATGGCGCAAACGGTATGATCAATACAATATGTCATCGAAACTTGGAAGGAGTGCTTCATTTTACAACCGCCAGGTAGTACTTATGGCATCTAAGTTTTCAGCCGTTACGTAATCTACGCAGGCTCTATTCTCGCCTGTAGCCGAAGCATCAGAGGTTAATTTGTGTTCCTTCCCCCATGTTTGACTAGTTCTTACGTCAAGACGCCCGAAGTAAGACTCCACAAAAGATTATATGTGATATCGAACAGAAAAAAAACAAATAATAACGTTTAACGAAGACAGCCTATCCCACACTGTTACATCGGCCAATTGGCTTTAGTCGTTGTTTGATTAAAATACCATAATATGTAAATGCAACATCTTCTTGCCGGTTAACTACATCTCATTGCACACTATGTGTCTTGAGCACATCAGAATATAAATGATTACGATTATTGCGATCAACGTCATGTTCGTGTTCGTGTTCGTCGCAATTTATAAGTTATTCAATAAACAATAAAAACAAAAAAAATGCAATAGCGTTGCTTCTGCTTCGGGCATTTTATATATTCGCAAAATTATTTCATCGTATGGTTTTACGTAGCCTACTTTTTGAAGATCAAAACGCACGATTTTGCGTCAAATACGACTTTTCGTCAAATTCGATTTTCGGTCAAATCCATTTTTGGTAAGTTTCAATTGACAATTAGGACACTCGAATTGTAATGTCGTGCCCTCTGCTTCGGATATGTTACATATTAGGATAAGTATTAGATCATCATGTTAATGACATTATCAAAAAGTTGAGAAATTGCGTACTTTTTTAAGATCAAAATGCATGATTTTGCGTCAAATACGACTTTTTGTCCAATTCGATTTTCGGTCTATTTCAATCAACGATTTGGACACCCTAAATGTAACGGCGTGCCCTCTGCTTCGGATATGTTATATATTTCGTTAAGTATTAGATCATGATATTAACGATAATATCAAAAAGTTGAGAAATTGTGTACTTTTTTAAGATCAAAATGCATGATTTTGCATCAAATACGAATTTTCGTCCAATTCGATTTTCGGTCAGTTTCAATCGACAATTAGGACACCCTAAATGTAACGGCGTGCCCTCTGCTTCGGATATGTTATATATTTCGTTAAGTATTAGATCATGATATTAACGATAATATCAAAAAGTTGAGAAATTGTGTACTTTTTCAAGATCAAAATGCATAATTTTGCGTCAAATACGACTTTTCGTCAAATTCGATTTTTGGTCAGATTCAATCGACAATTAGGACACCCAAAATGTAACGGCGTGCCCTCTGCTTCGGATATGGTATATATTTCGATAAGTATTACATCATGATATTAACGATAATATCAAAACGTTGAGAAATTGTGTACTTTTTGAGGATCAAAATGCATGGTTTTGCGTCAAATACGAATTTTCGTCCAATTCGATTTTCGGTCAGATTCAATCGACAATTAGAACACCCGAAATGTAACGGCGTGCCCTCTACTTCGGATATGCTATATATCTGGACAGGTATTACATCATGATATTACCAATAATATCAAAAAGTTGAGAAATTGCGTACTTTTTTAAGATCAAAATGCACGATTTTGCGTCAAATACGACTTTTCGTCAAATTCGATTTTTGGTCAGTTTCAATCGACAATTAGAACACCCAAAATGTAACGGCGTGCCCTCTGCTTCGGATATGTTATATATTCGGATAAGTATTAAATCATGATATTAACGACAATATCAAAAAGTTGAGAAATTGCGTACTTTTTGAGAATCAAAACGCATGATTTTGTGTAAAATACGACTTTTCGTCCTGTTCGATTTTCCGTCAGTTTCAATGGACAATCAGGACACCTAAAATGTAACGGCGTGCCCTCTGCCTCGGATATGCTATATATTGGGATAAGTATTACATCATAATATTAACGATATTATCAAAAAGTTGAGAAATTGCGTACTTTTTTAAGATCAAAATGCATGATTTTGCGTCAAATACGACTTTTTGTCCAATTCGATTTTCGGTCTATTTCAATCAACGATTTGGACACCCTAAATGTAACGGCGTGCCCTCTGCTTCGGATATGTTATATATTTCGTTAAGTATTAGATCATGATATTAACGATAATATCAAAAAGTTGAAAAATTGCGTACTTTTTGAGGATCAAAATGCATGATTTTGCGTCAAATACGAATTTTCGTCCAATTCGATTTTCGGTCAGTTTCAATGGACAATCAGGACACCTAAAATGTAACGGCGTGCCCTCTGCTTCGGATATGTTATATATTCGGATAAGTATTACATCATAATATTAACGATAATATCAAAAAGTTGAAAAATTGCGTACTTTTTTAAGATCAAAATGCATGATTTTGCGTCAAATACGACTTTTCGTCAAATTCGATTTTTGGTCAGTTTCAATCGACAATTAGAACACCCAAAATGTAACGGCGTGCCCTCTGCTTCGGATATGTTATATATTCGGATAAGTATTAAATCATGATATTAACGACAATATCAAAAAGTTGAGAAATTGCGTACTTTTTTAAGAATAAAATGCACGATTTTGCGTCAAATACGACTTGTCGTCCAATTCGATATTCGGTCAGTTTCAATCGACAATTAGGACACCCAAAATGTAACGGCGTGCCCTCTGCTTCGGATATGTTATACATTTGGATAAGTATTACATCATGGTATTAACGATGATATCTGTTATAACATCATAATATAACAATTTCTGTTTTACCATGCTATGTCCTGTCCTGCTTGGTCATCTTCGTCCCTGATTTTTGTCAGCAACTCCCCTCGAATCAATGAGTTTCAGACGGATTAATATGCAAATTGAAAATGTAATTTCGAAACGTGTATTTTGTAAAGAATACTCGATGTAGATATAGGATTGTAGAAATGGACGTATTTAGAGAAAAAACGAAATATTCGAATTCATGCGGCATATCATTCTAATTAATCCAATGAAAACCCAAAGTCTTTAGATATTGAATTGTAGTCCTGATTTTTTAGTGCCATTGCGAAAAATATCATTCCTTCAAAATGCAGCACTTCGTTTACATATTCTCGTAAATTTCGTTTTTTGTCTTTAAAACTATGAAACAAAGCGTTCCCAAACATCTCAGGATTCGGATAAACGACTAAACTGTCTTTTGAGCTGTATAGGGACAATTCCCCGCTCATGTGCTTGAAAAATTTAACGGTTCTGGTTCTAAGGCAAAATTTCGATTTAATGAATTCCAATAAATATTCCAGATGCGTTTCCGTAGTTTCGCTCTCGGCATATTTCAGAGTCGAATTGAATTTTTTCAGGGATTTTAGTTGTCCTTTCACGAACAGAGATTGTCGATACCATTCTGCTTTCGCATAGTGGATCAGTCATAAAATCTGAACTTGATTCATATTGAAATCTTACTTGCAATTTGTAACGATGATGAAACTTTTTACAATCGAGTCCAATTCTTCAATGGTTTTCGCTCGAAACATTTTGGAAATCCAACACATGGCATGTGTTTTGAGGCGCTTTTTATAATGTTTGACGATCATGACTTTTGCAGCTTTCATGGCATGTGCCAAGCAATTCTGAATAAATGGCAGTTAAAGGTCATTCGCATTCGGCATTCCAGATACTACGCGATAGCAGCGGACGTAATATTGCAGTCTTGTTTCGTTGCAAAACGATCTTAAAATTGCATTCCACATTGCAGGCGATCCATCGATAATAATCCTTAGCGGAGCTGATTGAGCTCCGGTCAGGCGAAATCGTTCAGATAGAAAAAAATTCAGGAACTGTGAGATAGATATAGAGTCGTGACTTTTTGTAATGTAGGAAGCGATAGGAAGAGAAACTTCTCCTTTGATAGGATTCCGCACCAACAACGTATAAATTTGGAAGTCTTCGCCTCTTTTCAGGCTCCCACTGGCGTCGCAATAAATCATGTCTATCTTACATAAGGTATTAAACGCTTTGATCCCGAAAATTGTAAATATAATGATTTGCGGGGGAGATGTTTGAATGGATCTAATAAATCTTGTGGAATCCGCCTCTTCATCCTTCATTTTCTCTAAGTTGACGTACCATTCGCGTTTGACATCAATTAAAGTCTGTTCGCACTAGAGTTTTCGAAGTACGTTGGAGCTTGGCACGTCTGTATGGGAGCCGAGGATCCTCTGCTCAGCGGTCAGAGTATCGTACAACTCGTTGTGGAGCGATGCCGGCTTTCGGTGCTCCAGTTTACTTCTGATCATTTTCCGCTCGCTTCCGCGAACTGGACGTGATCGTACGCATTCTCCTGTGTGACAACGAGTTCCGTCGATAATAATTCTCCCTTCAACATCTGGACAATTTTGACGCTGCATAAAGGTTACACGATACGTAACGTAACATGTTTTGTGCGAGCAATACAGATTTGCATTACCGACTTCATAACAGTCACTCCCTCTTTCGTTGACGACATGTCGCAAATAATGATTGAGAAAGGCCGGAACGCATTCGTCGTACAAAGATTTTATAGGGTCCAGAATAACATTCCTGTACTCGTCCTTATCGAATCTGTTATTATCAACACCGACGATGTATTTCCATTTACTTCCCTCAATATTAAAGTGACCTTCGATTTCAATTGTTTTAGATGTAATAAGGTCGAATTTGCTGCTGGTCATTAATGAGCCAAGTCCGATTTCCCCTTCGTTATCCGACAGTTCATCAGAGAATGATTTGTGGATCTGCGCAATGCCATCATTACACGATGGAATCTCTTGTACATCATGAATGCTATCGGTTTGAGTCCCTTTTGTCAATAGCTCCACCGATGAGGTACAGGTACCGGCATCTTGAAGAATCTTTGATTGCATATTTCCATCAACACGGTGGAATATTCCTGATCCTGATTTGGTATGTACGGCTACAGTGGCGTGTTGGCACAGTAATGGTACTTTTTCCCACTTTCCCTTTACAAATTTACGCAGATCAGTGCCTTTGAAAATACAGATATCATGAAACCACGACTCACACGTGTCACATTGAACTAGCTCCTCCCCGCGCCACTCTTTGCGACACACACAGTACCTCTGACCAGCAAAATTTGTCAACTCATCAACTTGTTTGGAGTTGTGTTTTTCAACAATACAGCGGACATCGACGTCATCACTGGTTGCCACATCATCTGTTTCGAAACGAGACATTCCTTTGAGAGCATTCTTTATCTCCACGTCTTGAAGTTTACAGAAACTACGCAGAAGTGTTTTCCGCTGCGTCGTGCTTTTCCCTTTACAATAACTGCAGCTATCCAGAAAATCATTTTGGAGTTTATCAGTTCTTAGTGATTCTACTCCATTACGATGCAGAAAATTAGCTATAGTCCTCACTAGATATTTCTTTTTGGTACTTAGCTGCTTGATACTTGACTGCTTGGTAGTTGACTGCTTGGTACTTGGCTGATGGGTACTTGACTGATGGGTACTTGAATGCTTGGTACGGGTAGAAGCCCGACCCATGACCCTTGATAGAACAACGCTTGCAACATACAATTCTTAACACTGCACCGTATTGGTTTTGCCAAGTGACAACATTTCTTCTTCATATAGTTCACAAGTTCAAATGACATGACGAGCTGGTTCATCAACTAACGTAATTGTGGCGCGGGGGCCCTTAATAATCTTCGTGTCTACGCCGCAAAATACCAATTATTGATCGTGAACTCAATTGACAGCCATTATAGTCGTTAGCTACCGAGGTCGACTCAAGAATTCCAGCCTTAGTGTTGGATGTTCATCAAGACAAGTCGGCAGCTACGGATTAAAATGAACAAATGGCCTTGTGTAAATGACCATAGTAGTTGACAAACACCATGAACACCCTAAGTAAACAAAGACAAACCATATTGAAGATCAACCTATTACCAACGCCGAAAAGGCCTAATATCTCGAAGCTTTGCGTTTCATTTCGAGCGTCCTAATTGTCGATTGAAACCGACCGAAAATCGGATTAGACGAAAAGTGGTATTTGACGCAAAATCGTGCATTTTGATCTTAAAAAAGTACGCAATTTCTCAACTTTTTGATAATATCGTTAATATTATGATGTAATACTTATCCGAATATATAACATATCCGAAGCAGAGGGCACGCCGTTACATTTTAGGTGTCCTGATTGTCCATTGAAACTGACCGAAAATCGAATTGGACGAAAATTCGTATTTGACGCAAAATCATGCATTTTGATCCTCAAAAAGTACGCAATTTTTCAACTTTTTGATATTATCGTTAATATCATGATCTAATACTTAACGAAATATATAACATATCCGAAGCAGAGGGCACGCCGTTACATTTAGGGTGTCCAAATCGTTGATTGAAATAGACCGAAAATCGAATTGGACAAAAAGTCGTATTTGACGCAAAATCATGCATTTTGATCTTAAAAAAGTACGCAATTTCTCAACTTTTTGATAATATCGTTAATATTATGATGTAATACTTATCCCAATATATAACATATCCGAGGCAGAGGGCACGCCGTTACATTTTAGGTGTCCTGATTGTCCATTGAAACTGACGGAAAATCGAACAGGACGAAAAGTCGTATTTTACACAAAATCATGCGTTTTGATTCTCAAAAAGTACGCAATTTCTCAACTTTTTGATATTATTGGTAATATCATGATGTAATACCTGTTCAGATATATAGCATATCCGAAGTAGAGGGCACGCCGTTACATTTCGGGTGTTCTAATTGTCGATTGAATCTGACCGAAAATCGAATTGGACGAAAATTCGTATTTGACGCAAAACCATGCATTTTGATCCTCAAAAAGTACACAATTTCTCAACTTTTTGATATTATCGTTAATATCATGATGTAATACTTATCGAAATATATACCATATCTGAAGCAGAGGGCACGCCGTTACATTTTGGGTGTCCTAATTGTCGATTGAATCTGACCGAAAATCGAATTGGACGAAAATTCGTATTTGACGCAAAACCATGCATTTTGATCCTCAAAAAGTACACAATTTCTCAACTTTTTGATATTATCGTTAATATCATGATGTAATACTTATCGAAATATATACCATATCTGAAGCAGAGGGCACGCCGTTACATTTTGGGTGTCCTAATTGTCGATTGAATCTGACCAAAAATCGAATTTGACGAAAAGTCGTATTTGACGCAAAATCGTGCATTTTGATCTTAAAAAAGTACGCAATTTCTCAACTTTTTGATATTATCGTTAATATCATGATGTAATACCTGTCCAGATATATAGCATATCCGAAGTAGAGGGCACGCCGTTACATTTCGGGTGTTCTAATTGTCGATTGAATCTGACCGAAAATCGAATTGGACGAAAATTCGTATTTGACGCAAAATTATGCATTTTGATCTTGAAAAAGTACACAATTTCTCAACTTTTTGATATTATCGTTAATATCATGATGTAATACCTGTCCAGATATATAGCATATCCGAAGTAGAGGGCACGCCGTTACATTTCGGGTGTTCTAATTGTCGATTGAATCTGACCGAAAATCGAATTGGACGAAAATTCGTATTTGACGCAAAATCATGCAATTTGATCTTAAAAAAGTACACAATTTCTCAACTTTTTGATATTATCGTTAATATCATGATCTAATACTTAACGAAATATATAACATATCCGAAGCAGAGGGCACGCCGTTACATTTAGGGTGTCCAAATCGTTGATTGAAATAGACCGAAAATCGAATTGGACAAAAAGTCGTATTTGACGCAAAATCATGCATTTTGATCTTAAAAAAGTACGCAATTTCTCAACTTTTTGATAATGTCATTAACATGATGATTTAATACTTATCCCAATATGTAACATATCCGAAGCAGAGGGCACGACATTACAATTCGAGTGTCCTAATTGTCAATTGAAACTTACCAAAAATGGATTTGACCGAAAATCGAATTTGACGAAAAGTCGTATTTGATGCAAAATCGTGCGTTTTGATCTTCAAAAAGTAGGCGACGTAAAACCATACGATGAAATAATTTTGCGAATATATAAAATGCCCGAAGCAGAAGCAACGCTATTGCATTTTTTTTTGTTTTTATTGTTTATTGAATAACTTATAAATTGCGGCATTACAGTCGACCTATACCAAACACGAACATGACGTTGATCGCAATAATCGTAATCATTTATATTCTGATGTGCTCAAGACACATAGTGTGCAATGCGATGTAGTTAACCGGCAAGAAGATGTTGCATTTACATATTATGGTATTTTAATCAAACAACGACTAAAGCCAATTGGCCGATGTAACAGTGTGGGATATGCTGTCTTCGTTAAACGTTATTATTTGTGTTTTTTTTTCTGCTCGATATCACATATAATCTTTTGTGGAGTCTTACTTCGGGCGTCTTGACGTAAGAACTAGTCAAACATGGGGGAAGGAACACAAATTAACCTCTGATGCTTCGGCTACAGGCGAGAATAGAAGTAGGTCCGTCTGCGTAGATTACGTAACGGCTGAAAATTTAGATGCCATAAGTACTACCTGGCGGTTGTAAAATGAAGCACTCCTTCCAAGTTTCGATGACATATTGTATTGATCATACCGTTTGCGCCATTTAGTGATAAAACTCGTGTGTTTCAGTTCGTTTGCACTCCAAAACTGTCGCGAAATTGTTTTTCCGGTTATAATATTTGATTTCAGCACAAGTGAATCATTGCGACAACAATTACTCGGCGATTTCGGAAATGTAACGTAAGCATTTTCTGGCAGAATCACAGTGGTACAATGACAACAATATAATGAATATTAATTGTCAAGTCAGTGCTCAGTTCAGTACGAATCACGAGTAGTGTTGCTGTGATTATGTTCAGAATAAGTCAGTCTTTACGTTCAATGTAGGATCAGTATGTTGACAATAAGGTCATTCCACGGTTGAGGGTTCATGGCATTTAGGAAGGGCTGGGGACGAGGGTCCTATCCAGGGTCGGGCTCGCTCACCACTATACACGCTATCTCTCCCACTACTAATGATAGTAACTTCTGTTCAAAATTTTTCCAAATTTCACTGGATACGTTATAAAATAGTTATGTTGGCTAAAAAAATGTTGCACACCAAATTTGGCGGAATTCCAACCAGTAGATGCAGAGTTCTTGGATTGCATCAAAAAGTTTTGAATTTAATATTTAAAAAATAGTAATTGAAATTTCATGCCCAACCTGTAAAATTGTTAGGCTGTCAGTAGAGACGATGCAAGCCAAATTGGGCTCAATTTCAACCAGTAGAAGCGATGTTGTTGCAGTAGAAAAATTTGAAATTGAATAAAATACTTCATGAATGATGTGGAAGGTTCGAGTATCAACCTTTTATGCGATCACCATGATAGGGTTGCGATATTTTGGGATCCAAGAAGGAGGACACTTTTTACCAGTTACAAGATTCACAATACTGAACCCCAAAAGTGCCGATGCTATAATTTTAGCGGGAAATTATGTTGCTTTAACTAAAAAAGTCAACTTTCCGAGTCGCAAAAAAAGAAAAGGTCATATTTCCAGTCCTACTTCCGAAAGACCCACCCGAATATCCACGGGAGTGTATTGGTGTATATATTTCTTGAATCCAGCCACTGGGAACAGTGGTTGCGTTTGTTGTATAAAATTGCATCCCAATAAAGTGCTATATTTGACAGTGCTGGTATTTTTTGCTGATTGTGTGCGCTGGAGTGGGTTGAATTCCTACTCATATACAAGTAAATTATTAATTTCGAAGACACGCCCAAACTACTCGGAGTAGAAAGCCTGTACTCCAGTAAGTAGTTTTGGAAGTTGATTTATAGTTTGGTGCCAGTAGCGTGCTGACTTTGGTCTGCGATACTTAGCTGTCATCTGGGTGGATAGTATTAAAAAGCGTCTCTTCAGTTGAGCAAAGTGTCCTTTAATTGCCTCTTATCTAAACATTCTATGCGTTCTCAGTACGGTACAGGATACGAAAATTCATGACCAATCTCTTTGTTTGGTTTGTTACGATCACGTTAGAACAACGAAATTGTTTCCGTATTTCGAGATTGTAATGTATAACCGTATTTACTGACGTTCGCTCCTGATGAGAGTCGGTCAAATAGCTCATAGTGGAATTAATAAGACAATATGATTTTGATACTTAGCTGTCGTCTGGATGGATAGTGATAAAAAGCGGTTCTTCGGTTGAGCAAAGTGTCCTTGCCTCTTATCTAAGCATTCTATGCGCTGTCAGGATAGGAAAATTCATGACCAATCTCTTCGTTTGGTTTGTTATGATCACGTTACAACTAGGGCTGGGCAAAATCGAGTACTTGAGTGATTCGATTCTGAATCACGCAATATGCTTCGAGTCGAGTCGAGTAATCGAGTATCACTCATTATGACGTCATAACAGAATGTAATACGTCAAAGTTCAAATATGTACCGTTTATGCCACCAAAAAGAATATGATGACTGTTATCCATCTCATAAACGATAATTTGGTATTTTTTCAACCATACCGATTTCATTCCACTTGGTGACAATGTTGTGGGATAATCATGACTTCGGACATGTGCTACGTCCGGTAACCTTCGTAGCTTTGTACTATATGTTTCGTATGCTACGATACCACCAATCACGGTTTCATGGCTTCAACGGTCAAAATTAGTATCAAAACTATAATTCTCGTTGATAAATTAACTTTCAAGTAGTGAGAAGCTTATAATTTCAGTACTCGAAAAAATCGTCTTTTACTACTCGACTCGAATCATTAAAATTATTACTCGATTCAGATTCGAGTACTCGAATCATTGTGCCCGGCCCTAGTTACAACAACGAAATTGTTTCCGTATTTCGAGATTGTAATGTATAACCGTATTTTACTGACGTTCGCTCCTGATGAAAGTCGGTCAAATAGCTCATAGTGGAATTAATAAGACATTTGATTTTGAATATATTTTGTTTTTTGACGTAAAAGTTGACCAGCAGTTGGAATCTGTAGATGTGAAAATATTTTGCTGGCAATCCTGGCATAATATCAAGTAAGCAGTACAGCTACACTAAAATATACTAGCATGCTGCGAAAACGCAGTATTTCGCTACTGGTTACCTCTGAGTAAAATTTCTGATTCTAAACCATCCTCAGAATTTTACTCAAGTGGACGCGATAATATTGAAGTATATCAAAACTACCTCACGTAGTAGCAGAATAGAACGTTGTTGAAAAGTCTAAAAAGTAAATTGGAACTGGACGATAGGGCTACATGACTTGATAATGAGTTTAAAAGTGAAATACGAACTTTAGAGATTCTTAAAGTGGAAGTAGTCCAAGACCACTTGCGGGGGGACGGTCCGCTGTTGTGATTGTGGGAGTTTGTGATATCATCGATAGACCACAGCTTTGCCGTTTAGTATTGCGCGTTCCGCCGTTTAGACCTCACTCGAGGGATTTTGTCATTGTCTGTCCGATCCGCCGTTTAGTCTTGGCCGTGATGTGATTACAATAACAATAATATAATGAATATTATAGTCAGTCTGTAACTCAATACGGTATTTAGTTCAGTTCGTCGAGTACGAATCACGAGTAGTGTTGTTGTGACTATGTTCAGAAGAAGGTCAGTCTCTACGTTGAGGGTTTATGGCATTATTAGGAAGGGTTGGGGCCGAGGGTCCTATCCAGGGCTCGCTCACCACTATACATGCTATCTCTCCCTAATGATAGTAGCCCCTAACCTAATGACCCCAGCCCCCTACCTAAGGACCCTCACCCCCAAACCTAATGACACTAGCCCTTAACCGTGGGCTGAAATTATTGTGAGCATATAGCAACTTTACGGTACGGTATACTTACGGTACGTAACCACACCAACCCCGTAGAAAGGTTTCTTGCATAGAACAATTAAGTTATTAAAGAGAAAATTGTGTGCGAGATTACCACTTATTCCACTCTAGCACCCACCCACTGACCCTCTTTTGCCTAGAAGCAGGGTTGCCATACCGTCCTTATTTCTAAGATTTGTCCTTATTTTTAAGGGCAGGTCTTAGAAAACTCAACTGTCCTTATTTTTCAGAAATGTCCTTATTTTCGACTTGTGTCCTTATTTTGTCTTAGTTCCGAGAACTACAGATCTTCGATCGTTTTCCTCTGGTATCCGTGTTGAAAATATTCTAAAATTATGCTTTTGCGTCGTGATTTTATGACATCATGAATAAAAGGGACACCCGTGGTGTAGGCCTACACACCACAGGATTTAGCTTGTAAGTGGTGAGATAGCTAGGGCGCGGCAGCGAGTGGTACAGCAGTTTCGGATTTACCAAGGTATCGCAGCAGACGTCATTTTAGCAGTAAACAGCAGTACCGTACCAGGTTTCTGCTGTTTAGTCTACAGCAGAATAAGCTGTGGTAAGGCAGCTTTTATTGTGTAGCGAAAAAGAGAGCAATGCAGTCGACACTTGGGTTAAGAAGTAGTAAAGCTATAAATCATTGATAAATTTATCTAAATTATGTCGCACATATAGTTCTAGCTACTAATAACGTTAAATATGATTAGTTAAAATAAGCAACCGTAAAAACGTTATTTGTGACGATTATGGGAGAGAATTCAAAGGTATCAAACGAAGCTTGAAGGGCGAATGTTTCGCACATTGCAATATCTGCAATTGTGAAATTAACCTGGAGGTTATATGAAAGAACGCTATTTGAATTCACACAGAGTTGCACAAAACTAATGCTGATCTAAATTTTTGGCTGTCCTTATTTTTGGGTCCATTTCGATGGAAACCCTGCCTAGAAGCTAGGACAGGGTGTCCAACCTTTTTGACCAAAGAGCCATATTCTGTTAACGAAATATTACATGGGCCACTTGATTCACTGGTCAACACATATTTTTAGGCAGTCAAAGTAAGAGTGGTTTTGAGGGGTTCTGAAGGGCACTGATTCCGAATATGACCATAGTTTTTTCAAATTGGCTCTTGTTGTGGAGATAACCCATAGTGCTATCTTGACCAAAATCTCCTAGATATAAAATCGGCTCAGTCGTACTTCGAAGTTCAGAAATTCAATACTTGTTATTGTTACACACAGAAGGCTCTTTTATATCAAAATACAGCAACAGCATTATATTTAGGGTTAATCGATTTATTTTAGTTGGAGACTTTCACGGATAGGCTATCATGTACAAGTACATGAATAAACTCCAGTCGTGTATAATGTATATAAGTATTTACCTAGATACTCAAATACCGTGGCATTAATTTAATCAGTTTTACGTCAACCACCTAATGCAAATTTGAAATAATCAATCAAAAAACTTTTTCCCGATCCTGGGCAGTCACGGATTGAATTGATAGGTTGCCTAAAAAGACGCTACTCACCAAATCTGGCTCAATTCCAACGAGTGTACGTCGACACAGGGCTAATTGCAATTTTGACTTTAATATGAAAAATACAAATTCAAATTTTACCGTCGACTCCATGACATTGTGTAGCTGTGTATAAAAACGATGCAAAACAAATTCTACGCAATCCCGAACCGAAGAAGCCAAGTTATTTGAGTTTTTCATTCATAATTCTGGGATTTTCCACCATCCATGCTATTTTCCAAATCCGACACTTTCAGCTGCAATAACTTCGCTGCGTGTTGGACTTGCGTCAAATTTGTTTTGCATCGTTTTTGGAGACAGCTAAACAATGCCATGGGGTTGATGGTAATAAAATTGGCCCGAGTCCGCGTATAGTGGTTGAAATTGAGCCAAATTTGGTGTGCAGCGTTTTTTAGGCATCCTAACAATTTAATCAGTGAATACCCGCCTCCTGGGTCCAAGAAAAAACGTTATTTTTGAACAACTCTAGTGCACAGCTGTGTACTATACTATACTATACTATGCGCATCTGTATACTACAATACGACCAATCCAGGTTTAAAGGCATCCACGGAAAATAGTATTGGAACTATAGAGCGAGTCTTTATTTGTTTTATTCATCCAAAATACCTAACAAGCAGACGATATGATCAATCGAGATTGACAGCCGTACACAGTGTGAAAATTGCATCAATATTGTAATTGAATATCTTAACTTTCAGCGACAAGAAGGATCATACAATTTCAGTGCTCAAAAATCATCTCACACAATTTGACTCTAATCGTAGAAGTAACACTTGATCCAGATTCAAGTACGGGTCTTGAATCATTGTGCCGGGCCAGAGTAATGAGTTGATTATCTGTTGGTGATTTGTGATAGATAGTACATTCAGTAGCGATCATTTCTAAATTCTAACTATTCATCATGACTTGAAATGTCGTTTAGGTGATACTTAGAGAGTAGTGGAAGATTAGAGGACATGCATTCCGGTGTCAAAAATCATGAGTGTGATGTATGTGGGAAAATATTTACTCAAAAGTGTAACCTGACGCGTCATATGGAGATGCATGTTGGCATGAAAAACCATGAATGTGATGTGTGTGGAAAAGCTTTCACCCAGAAGGGAGACCTGATGTTTCATGTGGACATACATGCTGGCGTCAAAAATCATGAATGTGCTGTGTGTGGAAAAGCATTTACTCGGAAGGGTAACCTCAAACTCCATATGGAGATGCATGCTGGCGTCAAAAACCATGAATGTGCTGTGTGTGGAAAAGCATTTACTCGGAAGGGTAACCTCAAACTCCATATGGAGATGCATGCTGGCGGCAAAAACCATGAATGTGCTGTGTGTGGAAAAGCATTTACTAGGAAGGGTGACCTGAAGCTTCATATAAAGATGCATGTTGGCGTCAAAAATCATGAATGTTGTGTTTGTGGAAAAGCATTTACTCAGAATGGTCACCTGAAGCTTCATGTGGAGATGCATGCTGGCGTAAAAAATCATGAATGTGGTGTTTGTGGGAAAGCATTTACTCAGAATGGTCATCTGAAGCTTCATATGAAGATGCATGCTGGCGTCAAAAATCATGAATGTGCTGTGTGTGCGAAAGCATTTATTCGGAAGCGTGACCTGAAGCTTCATATAAAGATGCATGCTGGCGTCAAAAATCATGAATGTGGTGTTTGTGGAAAAGCATTTACTCAGAATGGTCACCTGAAGCTTCATATGGAGATGCATGGTGGCGTCAAAAATCATGAATGTGGTGTTTGTGGGAAAGCATTTACTCAGAATGGTCATCTGAAGCTTCATATGAAGATGCATGCTGGCGTCAAAAATCATGAATGTGCTGTGTGTGCGAAAGCATTTACTCAGAAGGGTGAGCTGAAGCGTCATATGAAGATACATGCTGGCGTCAAAAATCATTAATGTACTGTGCGTGGAAAATCATTTCCTCACCAGAGTAACCTCAATCTTCATATGAAGATGCATGCTGGCGTCAAAAATCATGAATGTGCTGTATGTGGAAAAGCATTTACTCAGAAGGAAGACCTCAAGCTTCATATGAAGATCCATGCTGGCGTCAAAAATCATGAATGTGCTGTGTGTGAAAAAGCATTTACTCAGAAGGGTAACCTTGAGCGTCATGTAGAGATGCATGCTGGTGTCAAAAATCACGAATGTGCTGTGTGTGGGAAAGCGTTTACTCAGAAGGGTCACCTGAAGCTTCATATGCGGATGCATGATGGCATCAAAAATCATCATGTGATGTGTGTGAGAAAGCATTTACTGAGAAGACAACCCGGACATATGCGGATGTATGCTTGCATGAAAAATCATCTTGTCTGCAATATTGGCAACAAAGCTTGAACATGCCCCAGGTCTAGTGGCATTACAGTCCAAATATACCCTATACGTAATGCTGTCCGGTCGCTGGCATGCAATGTAACAATCGCTAGGTACAACTATGTACTCATCCGTTAATCATGTGTTTCGCATCTATCCGTATGTTATTTATCCATAGTCGAACGCTTCCCTAGACACTCGGCCGCGTCTGGCGTCTGAACGGGCTCAGCTTCTGCTGCACTCGTGTGCATAGTCGTATTGAACTTACTGTACGCCAAATACCCATGTTCAAAGTCCATGGTGAACTTCCGATTAATCTGTTTTTTTTTCATATCAGCTTACTATGTGCACCGAAATCGCGAGAGGTCTTGTTATGAACAGTTACTGGGAGTCCAAATAATCGCTTGAATTCGCTAATGAATCATTGATATTAGTAGTTTCACATATTACTATCAAATATTTAAACTATTCTTCGAAGTTACAATGAAATGTCTGTCCTGACTGCCCTAGTGTGGAGTCATATGACTTTGTCTGAGTCGTGCACTAAAATATTGTGACTCGAATCGAGTCATCACAACCCTGGCAGGTTGGTCAGCCCTGAGCGAGAGTATCGATTTCCAGTGCTTTACAACAAGTGTTTCACATGACATGCTGCTGTGTTTCAAATTGCCATAAATATTGTGTTGCTATTGTTGCAGATTGGTTGTAGTCGTCGAAAATTCAAAAGTCTGTATACATGATAACGTGACGATGACTGGTAATTGGCTATGCTGCCGCATCTGCCCTTTACTGCGGTGTTGTTTCACATACGGCACGGCAAGCATATATGAAAGTTGGGATTGCGTCATACTCGACGGCCCACTGTTCTGAAAATCCATGGTGAGTTGATGAACACTGAGTTGTGTTATACTATTACTCAAAAGTATTCTAGTTGGACATTTTCTGATTCATAATTAGCGGTTTTTATAATTTTCATCAGTTCTAACCAGGCAATCCAATGTACAATGCGAAATGTAATGTACTGATGTAATAAACACAAATAGCTGGATTTCTAAACGCAACGATCAAGTCAGTATAGTTCAATTTAATAATAATTTCATCCTTTCAAAACCACAAGATTATGTTAAAGGTAAGGTAGGAAGGAAGGGAAGTCGAAACGACCGAGTAGTTTTCAACGAAACAACCACCTTCGAATAGAACATTTATATAAGAGGAATGCACGCTGAATTTATGGCATAGACCAGTGGTTCCCAACCTTTTTATCCTAATTCCCCATTTCCGATGTATTCCGTGCCTTCAATCCCCACCTAAAATCTCTATATCCATACCCCCCCTTTAAAGTGCTACCTCCAATAAAATTTTGCAAGACTTTGCTTAGTAAATCGTTAAGATCCCCTGAATTGATCAGTACACAATCAAATTAACGCAGCGGTGAACTGGTAGCCGTAAACGCAGCACCGTAACTGCCGCACCCCAAACCCCCCAATTGGGGGGGGGCCGAGCTCAAAGGGGGCCCAAAATTATTTTGTGAATTAGCATAAATCATAGAGTATTTTTTGAAAATTTATGCAATATTTTCAAAATTTGTTCGCTCCGCGCGCGAATTCGAGTTGTCATTTATCTTTATTATTGGGTATTGGGCCCTTATCGCGCCACGACCCACCAAGACATAGAATCAAGTTTTAGGCCATATAACATGTGACTCCAAGAAATGTGCCAGAACGATCGGCAGCGAGAAAACCTTGGCCGAAAAGGTCTATGCTCTTATGCTGACCGAAGACTTCGTTATATATACAAAATACATAAAGGTTTAATTGTCCATAGGTGCCTAAATGACTGGCGCCGTATGTTCCTGTCTTTGCAATCTGAACCTCACAAGACAAATGCCACCCCGCTGGTAAAAATTTTATGAGAGTGAAGAAATACCAATTTGAAATCGTGTGCGTCTCTTAGTTTAGAAGCCTACGTTTGGGCGATTCTACATTTTTTGATATAGCAGACTGGAAGTCACGAAATAACATTATGTAAGAAGTCATATCGACGGGTCTGCCCGCCCGAAGATGTTTAATTATTATTTACGAGCCCTCCCGTTTTCCAAGACACTTCACTCAGCTCTACCAGTGAATCTAATTACGTGAGTAGAGAGGACAATATATTGATAGCATAATATATATGCAATCGCCGATCTGATTGACCGATTTTATCATAAATTATTGAAAATTTTCGCGCCTCGCGCTGGCTCACAATACAGTACAGATGATTTCGTGACAAACGCGAACAACGTGATGGAGGGGTCGTTTCATCACCCTATGGGAGCACAAGACCCACGTTTTTTGGGCCTGATGAGGTGCTGCTTCGTTCCAGCCAACGGGTATACGCTTGAAGATGTTTAATTATTATTGAGTGGTCCTACCTTTTCCAACACACCTCACTCAGCTCTATCGGCAAATCTGATTACGTGAGCGGAGAGTATAGATAAAAATTGATAACAATATATATGCAATTCCCGATCATACTAACCGATTCAGTCAAGAATTCCGCGCGCTTAGGCGACAAAAGCTGATTCAGTAAACAGGCTATCGTCGGAGGGGGGTCTGGGGTGAAAGCCCCCCAGAAGTTCGGTCTATAACCCTATGGGGGGCCCAAGACCAAAGTTTGGGGGGGGGGGCTGACGAAGTGCTGTTAAGACCCTGGTAAACCGACCTCCATAAATGTATGTATCTACCCCGGCGCGCAGCCAACAGAAAAATAGGAGGGGTTTGAAAATTTTCCAGATGTTGCGGAGTATCATCAATTTAAATACGTAAATGCCGAATAATACATGGGTCAGGTAAACTTCCTGATGTTGACGAACTCATGCGTGCGATATATATATATAAGCTGCGTAAACTACACTTTCTCACAGCACTAAAAGAACTGGAAATAACATAAATATGTACCGTAATTTTCCGAATATAGTGCGCCCCCATGTATAATACGCACCCTTACAATGGCGTGCAAATTCCGGGAAAAAGCCTGTACCCATGCATAGTACGCACCCTGCATTCGCATTACATGAATAGTTGTGTTTCAGTACACGATGTTGTTCTGTTTTGCGAAGTCACTGTCGAACAATCATGACATAACCATGCGATTGTTAAGGCCTGTCGTTGACGCGATGAATCGGCAAGGATTGCCGCGGACGCTTGTAGCAACCAAGCGACCTGATTTCGCTCGCGTACAAACGGCTAACTAACTCAGCAGGCGCTGTGCAGACGACTCTCGTTCATTAGAAACACGCTTTTCGTTAATTGGTAACACCCTTCTCTATTTGGCTGCGTTGTTACACTCTATAATACGGATTACGAGGGCCCAATGGCTAGAGGTGATGCGCGATTTAAACAAACATGAAGAAAGGTGTGATTTCAAGTTTTTGATCGAGGGATTTTTTTCAAGGCTTGCTGTACCCATGTATAATACGCACCCCCTATTTTAGGGCAAAAAATCGGTAAACTTTTGCGCATTATACATGGAAAATTACGGTAATTTCATTTGTAACGGGGCCGGATGTGCTATCAATTATCGAATCTACGATATCCTTTGAATATATATTCAGCAATATGAGCTCTTATTACAACGAATCAGAATTTTTCTATCACTAGGTTTCGTGACCGATGATGGTGTACAAATGAATAAAAACATTTCTGGATATCGCGTGTCGCTATGCAGGCGATTCTCGCTAATTATGGAGGCACTGATAATATAAATCGCAGAATTGCTAATGAGCTATGAAATATTGGGTCGGCATTTCAACACGACGTTTAATAAAGGAGAATATTACTGTAAAGAATTTTTCAAAAGGGAGTCTATTTCCCACCAGAAATCCTGAAATTCTCCACCAGTGGGGAATTCCCCACCGTTTGGGAACCACTGGCATAGACAGGACAACCTCTAGATTTCATTTTCAAAAATTTTTATATAACACTCGTCAACACATATTTTTAGGCAGACAAAGTAAGAGTGGTTTTGGCGGTTCTCAGGGGCACTGATTCCGAATATGACCCAAGTTTTTCCAAATTGGCTCTTGTTGTGGAAATAACCCATGGGGCTATTTTGACCAAAATCCTCCATTTTTGCGGTACTGACTAGATATAAAATCGGCTCAATCGTACTATAAAGTTTAGAAAATCAATATTCTAGTTATTTTTACACGCAGAAGACCCTTTTAAATCAAAATACCGCAACAGCACTATATTTAGGGGTAATAGATTGATCATAGTTACAGATTTTCACGGATATCATGTACTTAAATAAACTCCAGTCATGTACATAAGTATTTACCTAGATGCTCAAATAACGTGGCAATAATTCAATCAGTTTTAAGTCAACCACTTATTGTAAATTTGAAATAATCAGTTGGAATATAATATTATTGATATATTTTAATTCAGAATTGTTTTTTTTGTAAGATTTTTGCCTGTAAGCTATTTAGTGCAGTTTCTTGAAAGGTTCCGGCAATGGTCTGACATAATATGTTCAATTGTTCATCTCATCTGCCCTGATTTCTTTCTTTCGTTGTTCTGATGTCTTTGTAGAACCTCTCCCCTTGCTTATCAACAAGATGATCAGGAAGTATATCCAGATTTCTGAACAGGAAGTGAACTTTTATGCTCATGTTTGTGCTCAAGTGTTCGATATGCAGATACGAATTTTCGGACCAACTGTTTGTGGTTGGGTGCTTTATGATCATCAGAAAAGTTTTAGTTACTAAATCTTGGCAGAAATTTCAGGCAGTGAACTCCTTCCTAATGTGAAATTGGAATCTTTCATCGGTATTCGAATATGCCAGATACCAGACTTGAGCTTCTCGTTTGATAGGGTTACTACTTACTAGGTATACCCATTCACGTTGTTGACTCAGCGAAAAATTATCCATTTACCAGTCAAAAAAAAGGAGACGCATATGAGTATTGTAGTTAGCCTTCCATGGACAAATTTTATAGTTTGATA
The DNA here is from genome assembly GCF_051294905.1 of Botryllus schlosseri. Taxonomy (NCBI): domain Eukaryota; kingdom Metazoa; phylum Chordata; class Ascidiacea; order Stolidobranchia; family Styelidae; genus Botryllus; species Botryllus schlosseri. The sequence continues at coordinate 37,176,923 of NC_137236.1, forward strand.
CTCCTCTTTAATCTTGGTAGAATAACCAATTGATACAGGAGAATATGAATTTCTGTTGTGCAAAAGTACAATTTTCATGCTTGACAAATTGCATTTTTGACAAACAAATCTTTCGCATCATGTCATGTTAATATTGATAGAATGACTGAGAATGACATGAGGGTTCTTCATAGTCAATTAGTTATTTATGCGCAGTATAAAATTTGAAAAAGCTACGATTTTCTTCCTATCAAGTGAAATATTTGAGGGTAAATACAATATTTTGGGCTTTTTTAGGGGTATATATATCTTCTGACAAAGAGCCAATCTGACAAAACTAATGTGATATTCCTAATCAGCAACCTCAAAAACCCCAGAAACGGCTCTCAGATGTTCTGCCTAAAAAAAAATTTTAATTTTGTTGACCAGTGTTATAAATCCAATTTTTTCTATCGTAGGAATGTCGCTTCTACCGGTTGGAATCAAGCCAAATTTGGTGTGCAGTGTTTTGTTAGCCAACCTAACAATTTTGTCATGTAGCCAGTGAAATTTGAAGAAAAATGATTCTTGTTGTTGAACTCCCTGACGCACAAATTAGTATTTCAGCATTCATAGACTTTGAAATAGATATAGTATATGAAACATACTACTTGATCAAGTGAAACTAGTAAATAAATCCACCCGAGTACTACGGAAAAGCAGAATTACTAACTAATGACCTCTTCTAGTGGGACAATAGATGTGTCAAGCGTGATAAGGGGTGATAAGTAGGGCAATTTTTTTTTTGACATGTTAAAAAAAGTCAAAATTAGGTCAAAATTGTAGCGTTAAGTCAAAATTAGGTCAAAATTGTTTAAAAAGTTGAAACTTTTTTGCAACCTGCATTTCGTTTGTATAGTAGATTTTGCACTGTCGGTGAACTTATTATTTGACATTTTACAGCTTGTAGCCTACTTTATAGGCCTACTGTTGTAGACGGCCCATGGTCTGCTCATTGTGAATCATAAACATTCAAATGAAACAAATAGGCTGATGTGGTGTTTGGTCAATGTGCCTCAATATCCTAACTGAAGCAAGACTGCGTGGGCATTGCATGGTTCTTATATCAAGAAACGCATGATGAAAAATTGTGATGTAGATAGCATTTTCAAAATGAAGCAACATGGTGTGTCACCAGCAGTGTACGCACAACTTCAGTGCTGTCAGCCAAAAAGGCAACAACTGCTGCTGTTGATCGTTCTTTCTCCATTTTTGGCAAGCTACTTAGTAAGGACAGACACTTTCTACCCGAGAATGTAGGAAAGTTTTTTTCGTTGTACTACAACAAATTTTAATTATTTCTACCATAATTCGTGATGTAACTACTGGAATTCTTCATTGGGCCAGATTTCGTCGAAATACTAGTTTTTTCATCTAAAAATATGTCAGTTTTCAAGCCAAAAAAGTGTTTTAGGCCTAAATACTTCATAAGGACAGACAGTTCCAACCAGAAATGAAGATAAGTAGTACAATTTTCACAATAGGTGCGAAAACACCTAATTTGCATACGTGAGGTCAAAATTTGGTCAAAATTCAGTTTTTTTAGGGCAAAAAATGTCAAAATTTTGTTTTGTTAGGTCAAAATCTTCCGTTTTTTAGGTCAAAAAAAAATTGCCCTAGTGATAAGTGTTAGGTTTCAACTCGAGTCGAGTATTCGATTATCACTCATTATGGCCTTTTATGCCACCACAATGACTATAATGCCAATTCTAGATCACATTCAAGATTTGGTATTTTTCAACCATACCGATGTGATTGCACTTTGTGACGAAGCTGTGAGTGATCACGAATTCACAGATATGTCATTTCCACTAATGTGTGCAGCATAGTTGCTTAAGAATAACTTTTTTCGGATCCTGGGCAATCACAGATTAAATTGTTAGGTTGCCTAAAAAGACGCTGCTCACCAAATCTGGCTCAATTCCAACCAGTATACGTCGGCGCACGGCCAATTGAAATTTTTGACTCTATTATGAAAAATATAAATTCAAATTTTACTGTCGACTTCATGGAACTGTTTAGCTGTCTACAAAAACAAAACAAATTCTACGTAATCCCAGCTCATAGAAGCGAAATTATATTAGTTTTTCATTCATAAATCTGGGAGTATCCACCATCTATGCTATTTTCCAAATCCGAAATTTTCAGCTGCAATAACTTTGCTTCTACGGGTTGGACTAGCGTCAAATTTGTTTTGCATCGTTTCTGGAGACAGCTAATCAATTTCCTGCGGTTGATAAAATTTACTTGTTATAGTAAATTCGAAAATTCAAATTGACTCTGCGTCAGCGTATACTGGTTGAAATTGAGCCAAATTTGGTATGAAGCGTATTTTAAGCAGTCTAATAACAGGATCAGTAAATCCTCGACATCCGAAAAAAAAGTTTTTTTTTAACAACCCTAGTGTACGGCGGTTTCATATACTACAATACGACTAATCCAGGTTTAAAGGCCTCCACGGAGGAAAATCGTATCGGAACTATAGAACGAGTCTGTATTTGTTTTTTCCAGCGAAAATACCAAATAAACAGGCGATATGATCAGTCGAGATTCACAGCCGTATGCAGTGTGAAAATTGCATTGCATGTAATTGGATATCTCAAATTTTAGCGACAAGATCATATAATTTCAGTGCTCGAAAATATCATATCTCACTATTCGACTCTAATCGTTAGAATTACCGTAATTTTCCATGTATAATGCGCAAAATTTTACCGATTTTTTGCCCTAAAATAGGGGGGTGCTTATTATACATGGGTACAGCAAGCCTTGAAAAAAAAATCCCTCGATCAAAATCTTGAAATCACGCCTCTCTTCATGTTTGTTTAGATCGCGGATCACCTCTAGCCATTGAGCCCCGTAATTCGTATTATCGAGTGTAACGCGCTGCCAAATAGAGAGTCATGTTGCCAATTAACGAAAAGCGTGTTTCTAATTAACGAGTGTCGTCTGCAAAGCACGCGATCTCTTGCTGAGTTGATTTGCCGTTTGTACACGAGTGAAATTAGGTCGCTGAATGCTACTGGCGTGCGCGGCAATCCTTGTTGATTCATCGCGTCCTTGTTGATGCATCGCGTCAACGACAGGCCGTAACAATCTCATACACAAAAGGCCATGTACGCAAGATATAATCGCTTGGGTAATCAGTCGCATCTCCAACTGGACTGGTGCGCCCGACATAACCGTTGGCCTAAGCAATCGCATCTGTAATTGTAATAGGCCACGTGCGCAAGATGTCGTGTGTCGCTAGCCTGGGCTATCGCGTCGCCAACCTCAAAGGCTTTGGCTACTATCTACTCTCGTTTAGAGACAATGCCGTTAATTGTAATATGATTACTAATCACTGATACTAATCGTTGTTTGGCGATCATTATGTCATGATTGTTCGACAGTGACATCGCAAAACAGAACAACATCGAATACTAAACCGCAACTATTCATGTACTCATGTACTGCAAATGCAGGGTACGTACTATACATGGGCACAGGCTTTTTCCCAGAATATACACGTCATTTTAAGGGTGCGTTTTATGCATGGGGGCGCACTATATTCGGAAAATTACGGTAATACTCGATCCAGATTCGAGTACGGTTCTCGAGTCATTGTTCCCGGCCATAGTGATATAGTTGATTAGAGTTAACAGTCTTTGTTACAAACTCTGTTGGTAATTTGTGCCCAACATTTTGAGCCTAAAGGACTTCACGTAGGATGTTATCTCAATTGCTATATATACACAGTTCATTTAGTAGTGATCATATCAACAAGTGAGAGACACACAGACTCTAATATTCTAACGATTCATCATACCTTGAAATGACGTTTAGGTGATATTTACGAGAGTAGTGGAGGATTAGAGGATATGCATACTGTTGTCAAAAATCATGAATGTGTTGTGTGTGGGAAAGCATTTACTCAGAAATGGAACCTGAAGCTTCATATAGAGATGCATGCTGGCGTCAAGAACCATGAATGTAATGTTTGTGGAAAAGCTTTTACTCAGAAAGGAGGCCTGAAGCTTCATATGGAGATGCATGCTGGCGTCAAAAATCATGAATGTGCTGTGTGTGGAAAATCATTTACGCAGAAGGGTGACCTCAAGAATCATATGAAGATGCATGGTGGAGTCAAAGATCATGAATGTGCTGTGTGTGGGAAAGCATTTACTCGGAAGGGAGACCAGAAGCTTCATATGGAGATGCATGCTGGCGTCAAAAATCATGAATGTGCTTTATGTGGAAAATCATTTACTCAGATGGGTAACCTCAAATTTCATTTGGACATGCATGCTGGCGTCAAGAACCATGAATGTGATGTGTGTGGCAAAGCTTTTACTCTGAAGCAAGTCCTCAAGTGTCATATGGACATGCATGCTGGCGTCAAAGTTCATGCATGTGCTGTCTGTGGAAAATCATTTACCCAGAAGGGTCACCTCAAGCGTCATATGGAGCTTCATGCTGGCATCAAAAATCATGAATGTGATGTCTGTGGAAAAGCATTTACTCACAAGGTTAGCCTCAAGCTTCATATGGAGATACATGCTGGCATCAAAAATCATGAATGCGCTGTATGTGGAAAAGCATTTATTCTGAAGGGTAGCCTCAAGCGTCATAAGGAGATGCATGTTGGCGTAAAATATCATGAATGTGCAGTGTGTGGAAAATCATTTACTCTACAGAGTAGCCTTAAGCGTCATATGAAGTTGCATGCTGGCGTCAAAAATCATGGATGTGCTGTGTGTGGGAAGGCATTTACTGAGAAGGGTCACCTGAAGCTTCATATGAAGATGCATGTTGGCGTCAAGAATCATGGATGTAGTGTGTGTGGCAAAGCTTTTACTCAGAAGGGAGGCCTCAAGCTTCATATGGACATGCATTCTGGCATCAAAAATCATGAATGTACTGTATGTGGAAAAGCTTTTATTCTGAAGGGTAGCCTCGAGCGTCATAAGGAGATGCATGTTGGCGTAAAATATCATGAATGTGCAGTGTGTGGAAAATCATTTACTCTACAGAGTAGCCTTAAGCGTCATATGAAGTTGCATGTTGGCGTCAAAAACCATGAATGTAGTGTGTGTGGCAAAGCTTTTACTCGGAAGGGAGGCCTCAAGCTTCATATGGACATGCATTCTGGCATCAAAAATCATGAATGTGCTGTGTGTGGGAAAGCATTTACCCATAAAGGTAACCTCAAGCCTCATATCAAGATGCATGTTGGCATCAAAAATCATGAATGTGACTGAGAAGACAACCCTTACCGGACATATGTGCATCAGGGATCAAACTTCAATCTTATTGTGTAAAGTGCTTTTGATTGTTTTGCAAAGAATCACCTCATGCGTTTGAATAGCAAACCGATGCTTGAGGAGGCACGGAAGAAAAATTTTCGCAAGATCCGTAAACTGACCTCGAAGGCTTCTGCTCAATGCTAGGCCAGTGTTCGATTTCCCATTTTGACGTCACCATCACAACTGTGACATCCTGGTCATTATTTTTATGTTGTTTCCTAATAAACATGAACAAAACACATGTCCTGGATGTTTTCTCAGTACTCTTTCTAGGTACATGGTTGCATCGACATCGGCCTGCTATCGGTCGCTCCTTAAAACCGTGTCCCATCCCGAAGTTCTAGATATCCCTGATGTGCATGCATGCTTGCATGAAAAATCGTAAATGTGGTATATGAGGGAAGGCATTTACTCAGAAGAGTCACTTCGAACTCCGTATGATTATCCTTGCTGACATCAAAAATCTTGTCTGCAATATTGACAATAAAGCTCGAACATGCCACAGACAAGATGGCCGTGGCCTAGTGGCGTTACAGTCCAAATATAACTCATACGTAATGCCGTCCAGTCGCTGGCATGCATTATCTGTTTACGAAAGCGACCAGCAATCGCTGGCTGCAACTGCGCACTCATCCGTTAATCACGTGTTGCGCATCTATCTGTAGGTTTGTTATCTGAAGTCGAACGCTTCGAAGACACTCACCCGCGTCTGGCGTCTGAGCGGGTTCAACTTCTGTTGCACTCACGGGCATAGTCGTATTGAACTTACTGGACGCCAAATACCCATGTTCAAAGTCCATTTCTGGTGAACTCCCGACTAATCTATTTTCGACATACCGGTATCAGCTTACTATGTGCACCGAAATCACGAGGAGTTTTGTTATGAACAGGTACTGGGAGTCAACATGATCGCTTGAACTCACTAATGAATTTCGTCATTAATATCAGTAGTTTCATATAATACATCGAATTTTAAATGTTGAAGGGGGTGTTTTCAAAAATATAGGGCAAGTTATGAATGGTGATACATCTTCGGACTTTTTGCATGCTGTATTTTCTTGATCTCCCATTTTTCTCTGCTGTTTGCATCTGTCCTGTGGAAACAGGCGCGTAGACGGGGGTGCGGGGGAATCGGTGACCAATATCCGCCGCTCCCAAGCTCAGATATCCCTCCTCTTGAATCCAAAATCTAGCTACTATATTAAAATCGAAAATTTAACGAAGTCGTAATTAATCGCGCATAGCCCGAACGAAATCTCTTTTTCAATTAAAATCTCTCAAAAATTCGGGAGCAAATTCACAAATTCAATTTGCATGCTGACGGCCGCCAACACATACTAAGTGAATTATGTGTTGACGGCCGCTGGAAATTCTGTCTACGGCCGCAGATTGCAGGCTTGTAACAAAGTCACAAGGTTCCGAATCGCATGATAATAGACGAGATACCAATATTGTGTTAACTTTACTATTCTTCGAAGTTACAATGAAATATCTGTCCTTGCCGTCCTAGTGACGAGTCAGTCACTAAAATATTTGGACTCAAGTCGAGTCATTACAACCCTGGCAGGCTTCTCAGCCCTGATCGAGAGTATTGATTTACAGTGCTTTACAACAAGAGTTTCACATGACATGCTGTTGTGTTTCAAATTGCCATATATATTGTGTTGCCGTTGTTGCAGATTAGTTATAGTCGTCGAGAATTCAAAAGTTCTGCATACAGAATAACGTGACAATGACTGGCTATGCTGCTGCATCAGCCCTTTATAGCGGTAGTGTTTCACATAGGGCAAGCATATACGAAAGTTGGGATTGCTGCAGACTCGACGCCCCACTGTTCTGAAAATCCATGGTGAGTTGATGAATGCCGAGTTGCGCTATACCAGTGCTTTTCAACCTTTTTGAGCTTCATTCGCACTTTTTTTGTAAAATAAATTTCATTTGCACAAACTAACCGAATATTATTATACAAAAGAAGAGGAAAATACAACATTTATTTTTACAGATGTGCAACAAATTGGTTCCAATCTATCTTAAGCTATCAAGTATGTCATTAAATAGGCTACTATTTTCGCTTGTTTTGATTTCAACTATTTCACTAAAACCCTTTTACTATAGTGTTTGGATGACCAGGTCTTGAAGTCTGTTCTGCACTCCTATCCAACATACAGCGTATTTTTCAAGAGTGAAAAATGCTTGCTGGACAAAATCGATTTTCAGATCTGAAAAAGAAGTCTAGGAGGCTCCTGTATGTCGGAAGTGTGAATAACTCGACTGTTTGTGTTGAGGCTAAAGCCTTATGTCTTGGAATATAAGGTCAAAATGATCAAGGAGAGTAGGCACATTTGAGCTCACTACCTTATGACACGCTGCTACAACTTGTTTATCGCTTTCCCATTTTATGTCACGCGAGAATGTGGTAATAGCAAATAAACTCACGATACTGGGTGTTCTGCACTTTAGCTCAATCTAGCTTGAGATTTCATTACTGTTTAATAACGTTATAGCAGTTATTTAGGGTGGAGGCCAAAAAGCTGAGTAAAAACATCCTGGATTTTCGCTTAATCTGCGAGTTCCAAGATCTCCCGATTTAGAAGTAGACTATCCGCACGCCAAAATATTGGATGTTCGTGCGAAGTTAGTAGATCTACAAATCCAGGATGTAGGACGCTATTGCGTCAAAATGACGCAAAATGTAGTGATCCGTGGAAGGTTGCCATGTCAATCAATCGACTTCGTAGTAAATATTGCTTCAATGGCAATGCTGATTGGAAATGTTGTCGATTTTGGTCATGTGCTATGAATGCCGTCGTTTCCTAGGTAGACTTATGGAATTGATTTGAAGCCACTTTGCAGCTTTAATGCATATTACTCAGTAGTTTATTCACAGTTATAAGTTCTAAAGACGGCATTGCAAACTGGTACTGTTGTTATTACTGTCTGTAGTATGGATATTTTGGACATCGTAGATGTCAGTTCGGACAACGAGAATACAATTGTTATGCCCAGGCATTACTTGGCAGACATATCGGACTCATTTGTAAAATACCAAGAAAATGAATTCGACGATGACCGCTACAGATTTTACAAGGGAGCTACGGTAATTCTATTGGACATGATTAAAGACAGCCCATGGTTGGATGTACGGTGCCAAGCTTTGCACCCCATGATGCAATTACTCTGTGCTCTCCGATTTTTTGCTTCGTCGTTTTCAACAAACAGATGCTGATTTGATTGGTGTGTAAGCCGGACAACTGCACGCCGAATAATCCACTGCATTTCTCGGGCATTATCAGAGAATAGAGAAAATTTATCCCACGATTGGATGATTCGTTACCAACAAAGAGTGATTTCTTTGACATACTGGAGTTCCAAATGTCATCGGTTGCATTGATGGTACCCATATCCCAATAAAGTCCCCAGGTGGCTCTGTACCAGAAAATTTATCGTTGCAGGAAGGAATATTTTTCTTCGAACTGTCAAATGGACTGCAATGCCAAGAGAATACCGGTAGTGACTATTGCTGTTGTGCTGGGAGACAAAGGCTCTATGCTCTAAAAATGTACCTGATGACTCCATTAACAAATCCACAGCTTGCACAAGAAAAAAAATACAGCTATATGTACTCAAAGACATGCATGCTGATCGAGCAATGCTTTTGCGTTCTGAAACAGCGTTTCCAGATGTTGCTAAATCCTATGCGAATGCAAATCGAAAACACTGTCCTGGCAATAATTGCAACCATATGTTTGCACAATTTTGCTACAAAAACCAATGAGCCAGTTCCTGATATTGCAGTTACTCCCGAGGAAGCTACGGATATAACATCTGAAGTTATATACACTAACGCAATAGCCTATCTTGAAAATAAGATCAACACATATTTCTACTAATTATGTTTATTTTAAAATTTTAACGAACACAGTAAACCGTGCTGGTGTAAAAATAATAAAGAGAATGAAATGTGCATGACTTCGTGGAATGAAAGATTTAACTAAAATTGCACTGTAGGTAATAAACAAAGAGCAGTGTCCCATTATTTGTATTCAAATTGACAAATATGAATTGAAAAAATGTACCAAAATATTTGCGCCATCGACAATACCTATAAGGCGAGGAACACTTGGCAGGCGGGCACAATGAAATATTATAAAGAAATGTTGCATTTCAAAAATGTGCACCGTCAATAATACCTATAGCAATATTCCCTCTAAGATACTCAAATGTGCAGTGCTGACATGGTCTCTGCGCACAGAAAATCCAAGTTGCGCACGAAAAAATCCGAAGTGATGACTTTTTTTACAGACGTTTACGCACTGTTGTCCAAGGGTCTGTAGTGAGTTGCTGAGTGTGCGCAAACTCGTCGAAAATTAGAGGGGACGGGCAGGCAGGCACAATGCAGGCAGGCAGGGACAATGAAATATTATAAAGAAATGCAGCTTTTCAGAAAATGAGTATTCGGCTATTTACATAACTTGACAGGAAGGCACAAAGAAATAATTGAACACAGAAATATTGCATTACAGATGTCACTAATTCCTCAATTGTCCAAGTTCTAATCTATATTTTTCCATTTTTATCGCATGTTCTTCGATACGCATTTCGAATTCTTGCTTTCTGAAATATCTTTCTTCGTCTCTCATGTCTTTTCTTTCTTTGAGCTCCTCAATCTTTGACACCACCAGTTTAATTCTCAGCTCATTGTTTTTCTGAATTAAAAGAAGTTCATAGTGACTCTGCGATGAGGTAGTAACCTATGATTAAACTAAAACTTGTATTAGGAAGCTAATCACAAAGAAATCATTTGGAAATTCTCCCTGCCTTGTTGGCTGATATTTTTTCCTCTAATGGCTGATATCAATATCTGTTTCCAAGTGGGGTATCCATTCGATATGAGCGGTGAACCAATAATCGGTCAGTCTCTAGTCATTAAAAGCTTGTAATTCTGCAACCAGCTGATCATAAAGTGCAGAATTGGTAGTTTTCATTGTATTGTATATGTATACTAGAGGCCGACTGATATTGGAGTTTTGGGCCGATACCGATAAAACCAATATCTAACCCCTTCACCGATAACGATAACCACTATAGCCTATATTCAAATTGTGTGGAATACCTTAAAATGCGCATTTGAAAACCTTCAGGGCATCTCTTTGAACAGCTTTACAGCCAATGCTATACTTGGACAGGAAATAAACTAGAAAGGGTGTATCAGGACACCTGTAAAGTGTAATATATGTGAAATATATCAATATTCTCAGTCTAGTGGTCAAAGATTATAGTTTATGGACTTCCTATCACCATGCTGTGACCTCACGAAAACTGCCCATATATATTTATTTCCAATGGCCGATACCAATAATTCTTCCAAAGAGTGATATCGAGTCTATATTATCGGCAAAGCGATATAATCGGTCAGGCTCCATTGTATACCATCTTATATCAATTGTTACAGGATTGTAACTATGTGTATTGCACTGGTAATCAGCAATCTTTCGAGCAGTCAAACACCATTTCCAAACTCTATCGTTCGCAGATACACTTCACTAGCAAACTCAGTACAATGTGGGAATTCTTTACATAACAATAGTTGGGGCAGTGGAGCAAAAGTTTGCCAAACTGCAAGATTGTATATTTTGAAATATCAACCCGACATGAAATTCAAATGAGTTTAAGCTACATACCAGGTGGCAGATCGGCAGATCACTTGTCTTGACTGCGATTCCATGTAGCTTGTTTCTGGAAAACATGTGAATGTTTCAGAAGGATTTGAGGCTATACGTATATTTACATATGCACAATGCAAATGCATATTTGCTTCAGTATGGTGGAAAATACTGAAACCGATCATTTGGCGACCAGCAAAAAATCTCATTTTAAAATCGCTGAATGTTATGACAAGAACGTTTGATATCGTGAATGCATTCCCTTGAATCACTGGATAAGAATTCGATATAATATACATCTACACTCATACAACTGATATGTTAGCAAAAAGTAGTGATGAAAATAACAAGAGTTGCCTCAGACACGAACCGATCATCATCATGGGGAACACTTCTCGATGCGGTCAATATATCGAACAAGTTCTCATTACTCTCTCGCAATATAACTTACATGATTGATTTTCTGCAGTAACTACAGACAATACGGTGGAATCACTTTTAAAATGATGTTCAAGTGGCTGATCCTATGCTGGTATGACATCTCTATAAAATTTACTGATATGCGCCACATTATGGATATAATCAATGTCTACAAATTTACCTTGAAATAAATAGCACCATCACCGGGTCAGATACCATATCTTCAGTCACTCTTCCAATTGAATGTTCTGTCTTCAGTCACTCTTCCAATTGAATGTTCTGAAGGCCATAACAGGCATTTTCAGTTTGGGCACTTTCTGTTGTTTTGAAGCAACCTTCAATTACTGTTCTGTTCTTTTGCCATGTTTGGCGATGTAGCATTTCACGGCTTGGTTGATTGTATCCAATGCAAGAGATCGGCGGAACTCATTTATTACATAATTTGTATGCAATTATCATTATCATTAAACATTCTGTAATAACATGATCATCAGTCAATAAGCACAATTGAGTACCGGTAACAAAATATCGTCAACATGCAATCTTCACTATCTTTATAACGAACCTCAGATAAGCAATTCCAATCTACAATGTCCTAACTATTACAAACCTCGCCAAATTTATATGCTTGTGTACATTAATCGAGACTTTAATCCTGGTGGCGACCAGGATCAAGAAGCAGCTATCTATACTCAGTTGGTTGTGGCAGAATCTTACTAATCTACCTTTCTAGTCCGCAGAAAATCCAGCAACGTGCAAAATCGCCATATCTATTATTTGATCTATATTTTTGGCCTCCACCCTTAGACAACCACCAAAATCTGAGTTTTTTTTCGTGGCATCTCGTGACCCGAGCCTCACCCATGAAAAGAAATTCATTTTTATTATTACAGTAGTATGCTATGATGTGATGTACATGCATGACATACAGAATGCGCGCACACACTATTCTATCCAACACAGCCCTACAAAATATGTCCGACGGACGTGATTTCAAATTAGGGTGAATTAAATCCCTTAGCGTGTCACAGTTGTATTACGGTTTACCTACTCAGATTGCAAGAACGGGACTATTCCGTGCTGACAACGGAGCATATGCATATCGAATGAATTGGCCATCCAGTATCGGTCATCTTTGACCAAGGTTTTGTCGACGCTTATGTTTTTGCACCGCAGACCCGACCCGACACAGAAAGGGTTGGCCTCGAAACGAATGAGTCTTATATACGTGAACTCGCTCGTTGCAGATCCCTATTAGCTACAGTAGTTCATCCCAACGGTCATCGCCATGTTTTCGAGAAAAACTAGTCGGACAAATATTCACAAATATTCTCATGAATTCTCATTATAAAGCTTATTCGCTCAAGTACCCAACACCATGACCTTAGATTTGTGAAATCTATCGCAGGATTTTTGCAATAAATTTAACAAATATCACATACTTATTAACGCATAGCTCTGGCACAGTGTCGACCCAAAATCATATCTTTTGCAGTCCATACTTTAATAATCCTTGAAGGGGTAAGATTTGCGATACAGTAACCTGCAAATTGGAGTCTGTGATGATATAATTTACTGTTATCCTCGTGCCTCGCACCAATCGAACATGTATTACATAATTATGATGATTGTTTAGCGAAAAGTAAGCAGAAAGTCAATTTAACGTCATTTTCCCGGCCTGTCGCATGTTCAGAAGGGCTGATATAGGCCTACTGTATGTCTGCCACTACACCAGCTTCCAAACCAAGCTTTTGGTTAAGTAATAATTGAAGAGCGAAAATGTTAATCCACTACGGCTTGTGAGAGCAACGACTAGTGTTGCGTCGTAACTTAACAAGTTTTTACAATTGCGTCGCAACAACAATAGTTGCACTGCCGCTAATTTCCTATAAGGTATATTTGAATTATTCCAGGCCAGAAAAATTGACAAATAATATTCACGATTTTCCTTCGCACTCATATGGGATTTTCATTCGCACTGTTCGCACCACCTTCGTCGTTCCCACTCATCCGGATTTTTCATTCGCACCGTTCGCACCATGCTCGTCATTCGCACTGCAATTTTTTTCATTCGCACAGGTGCGAACCGTCACACAGGTTGAAAAGCACTGCGCTATACTATTACTCGAAGTATTTCAGTTGGACACTTTCTGATTCAACATTAGTGGTTTTATAATTTTCGTCAGCCCTAACCAACCAGGCAATCCAATGTACAATGTGAATAGTGATGTAATAAACACATATAGCTGGATTTCTAAAAGAAACAATCAAGTCAGTCCACTTCAATTTAATAATGATTTCATCATTTTAAAAACATCACACAATTACGATAAATGTAAGGTAGAAAGGAAAGGAAGTCGAAACGACCGAGTAGTTTTCAACAAAACACCCACCTTCGAATAGAACATATATATATATATATATAAGAGGAATGCACACAGAATTGATGGTGTACCAGACTAGAATATGTATGTATAATAGGGCGGTTCAAAAATAACATTTTTTCCTTAATCTTGCGGGCTACATGATTAAATCGTCAGGTTACCTTAAAAAACGACGCACACCAAATTTGAATTCATTCCGACCAATATTCGCGGTTTACGTAGAGTTTGAAAATTTTGAATTTGCCCAGAAACGCAAAAAATTTTTTTTTACAAATTTTTCTGCTAACCCCATGAAATTGTTGGGCTGTCTTCAAAGACTATGCAAAACAAATTTTATTCAATTCCAAGCCGTAAGAGCGGAGTTATTCCAGTTTTTCGATGAAAATTCTTGGATTATCCACCAATCAAGGATAATCCCAGAATTATCAAAGAAAAACTGATATAACTCCACTTCTACTGCTTAGAATTGAGTCAAATTTGTTTTGCATAGTCTTTGAAGACAGCCCAACAATTTCATGGGGTTAGCAGAAAAATTTGTAAAAAAAAAATTTTTGCGTTTCTGGGCAAATTCAAAATTTTCAAACTCTACGTAAACCGCGAATATTGGTTGGAATGAATTCAAATTTGGTATGCGTCGTTTTTTAAGGTAACCTGACGATTTAATCATGTAGCCCGCAAGATTAAGGAAAAAATGTTATTTTTGAACCGCCCTAATGTATAATGACTTGAACGTTGTCATCACATGCACAACGCTCTTCTAGGTGAAGATTGAAGAAGCCGTTTTCGCAGTGGAACTGATGCGTTAATTTATCATCCATAGATTGCTAATATCTTTAATGTTTAGGACACCAAAACCTTGGAGTACCGGTATGTTATTTATTTGGTATTGTAATATTATTGTGCTGAGATACTTAAATGTCTAGTTTTCTGCTGTAATATGTGACAAAATCCTCTGTTGATATGGCTAAATAATCTGTCCATGTTATGATAGTAACGAACTACTAGATGTAACTAGTGCACTTTATTTGTTTCTTATTTTTTTTCTCTGGTTGTGTTCAGCATTTTGTATTTCAAACTTCAAACGTTATGAGTTTCCTCATTCGTGTTTGAGCGTAGTAAGTAACGCTGCGACGATAGCAGTAAGCTAACATGAGTCCACATTTTGGTAAAATCACATTTCATGCATAATTTGGCTGTTAGCGTAACAACCTAAAACAGGGGTTCTTAAACCTTTTTGATCGCAGATCCCGTCAAGTTTTCTGGACGTTTGCGCTTAACCCCCAAATTTCTGAGGCCAAAGAGTGGAAGGTCATCACCTCAAACTGTATTTTGGCCATTTCACTTCTGAAATAACATAGCGAATGACCAGATGAAGAAGTTACAGTCCGACTCACGACATTATTATCAGAGGAAAATCTGGTTTTGTAGTTTCTTGATGACATAATGCCCTTTCACGCCCCCCTAAAACTCGCTCGCAGATTCCTAGGGGTTCCGTGGACCCCAGTTTGAGAGCCTTGACCTAAGATTTCAATATATGTTTTAATACGATTATTTGCCATTCTCACACTTATTTGAATTTAATCTGATCTGATAAAGAACCGAACTTGATTTTTGTTCTATTTCTTCTTAATGCGTTATATAATGAAGAGCTAATGTTTGTAGATGTTGTACTTGTGTAATCTGAAGCCAGAAGGTTATCGCAGCATTCCTTGCGTATTTATTCCCTTCGACGCACCGCAGGGGTTCGTTGGCTGACGTACCACGAAGCCTGTCTAGTGCACACGTATTTCGAAGGTCACGCGGACAACTCTTTTTGTTTCTGTCTCCACGACGTGTAAATTTATTGAATCAACGTACGACGACGTAATATCTCTTCGATCATAAATTGAATTGAATGTATGAATACGCTGTATCACATTCGTATATATATCATAGCCACGAGAGATTACATGCACAAAACATCGTACCACTTATTACAGCTTATCTCTACTTAACGCGGCGTATAGATTACCATGTAGCACAAATGTTCTTATCGGGAATTTCACTTCATGGAATTAAGCATTGTTGGCAAGACTCCTCATTGATTAAATCTTAAATAGCGTTAACATTATATCCGGTTATACGTAATATAATTCCATCACCAAGTTGTTGAGAATTCAGTGATTCTTATTGTTATCTAATTTTGAAAAATCTGTGTAGCTACCGTACATGATAATAATTATAATATCTTTTGTAAAAGCTGTCCAACTTCCCTTGACAGCTTGCAGTACGCGCCATTCATCAACAGATTCAAACTTTCATCCGGGCAGGCGGGCTGATGCATACGCTGGTGGGAAATCCTGTGAAAATAACGGAAGACCTTCCTCTTTCAGTCATAGAAGATATCAAGGTTTGTGCAGATCAGTGCCTCGTGAAATGTACCCACTGCGACCACACCCTACGTTCTGATTTTCCGATATTGTTTTGAACTTTCCGGGAGCTAGATCACGTTGTCGGCAGCCCCAGTTATGCCCATATTTAGTCAAAGTAGTCACAGTTGCTACTGTAGTGAAAATAAAAGTAACGTTATAAATCTCTACTCGAGTACAAGAAAGGATTTATACCAGTGGTTGTCAACCTTTTTCACCTCGCGGACCGGTAAAATTTCAAAAAATATTGGGCGTACCTGTGGATTTTCAAAAATTGAAATCAACCAAAAATGTAAAGTATGCAACCGATATTTTCGTAAGTATATGGTGCTAGAGAGTGACATTTAAAGGGTTTCTATTGTAACTAATTATGTTCATGAAGGCATCCATGTCATGTTACGGTAGTGAGTCTGCTGAGTCGAGGTAGCATTACCTTGCCTAGATAACCGCGCCAACGCCGAGACTCGTGTTCATTCGTTTTGCGCCGAAGGCCATGGATTTAACTGAACACGCCAACTCGAATAATATTCTTCCCCTGGACAATATCGAGAGGAAGCGGTTTGGAGTCGAACCAACAACCTTGTCGTGCTACATTGCCCACTACCACCAGAGGTAGGATACTCTGGCTAGTATATCAATACGACGCGCCGTACGAAAACACCTGACAACAGCTATAGGCATAACTTGCCATCCACAAAATCAGGGCCAAAAAAAGCACTTCATGAGCCCACCCCAAAAAATCGTTGGTCTTGGGGCCCCCCACAGTTGGATGGATGTTTTCACCAGTACTTGTGAGCACATTCTTTCTACTCAGTGTATATACAGAGAGGTTATGTAGCCTAATCGCTCCAAGCGCGAACATTTTCTCTAATTCATGTCCGAATCGGTTGATAATATTGGCAATTGCGTATAGGCCTACATTGCTATAATTTTTTTTAACATCTCGAAATTATCAGATTTTCGTGTAGAACTGGGTGAGGTGTCCTCTTGAAAAATTGATGGCACGTAATCAATAATTCAATATTCGGGCGGACCTGTTGGAATTATTACTTCGCTGCATGTTATTATTTCTGTTATATTGTGAATAGATAATGAAATGCCCTAGCGTACTAAACTAAAAGACACACACCATGCCAAATTTGTATTTCTTCACTGACAAATAACTTTTCACTGCGGGATGGCATTTGTTCTGCTGTGTACAGATTGTCAGGACAGCCAAATTCGGTGCCAACCATTTAGACGCCTATGGGCAATTTGACATAGGCCTATATCGAAGTTTTCGGTCAACAGAGGGCAGTCCTTTTTGGCCAAGGTTTTCTCGCTGCTAAATTTTTTGGCACACCTTTCGAAGTCGCATGTTGGTGAGTCGTGGCGCGGTAATCGTTGACACCGAAAAATGGCTCACACCAAAATACAGGCTGTCGTCGAAATCGCTATTCCTATGGCTATAAATCATGTGTAGTTCGTGGGCGAATGGCACCAAACAATCAATGCATTTAGTGAACTTGAATCGCGCAACGTGCGAAAAAATTGAAACAGTAGGATGAAGTTTGAAAATATACTCGTAATTTATGTTCATTAGGGCTGTTCGAAAATAACTTTTTTTCCTGAATCTTGCTGGTTACGTGATTAAATCGTTATGTTGCCTTGAAAAAACGACGCACACCAAATTTCAATTCATTCCAACCAATAATCGCCGATTTCGTAGAGTTTGAAAATTTTGAAGTTACCCAAAGATGCAAAAAAACTTTTTCGTCATATTTTTCTGTTAACCCCATGAAATCGTTGCGCTTTCTTCAAAGACGATGCAAAACAAATTTGACTCAATTCCAACCAGTAGAAGCGGAGCTATTTGAGTTTTTCGATGATAATTCTTGGATTATCCACCCATCTAGGATGATCCCCGAATTATCATCCACTGGTTGGAATTGAGTCAAGTCAAGTCAAGACCGAGCACAGCTGCACACCATGACAAAGTCACTCACACTTTCAATACTGGAAGGTTAACCAGGCAAAACTGCAATCACAACAGCGGACTCACACTTTCGATACTGGAAGGTTAACCAGGCAAAACTGCAATCACAACAGCGGACTGTCCTTCCACAAGTGGTCTTGGATCACTTCCACTTCAAGAATCTTTAAAGTTCGCGCTTCAATTTTAAACTCATTATCAAGTTGGTTGTCTGATTCCATAGACTACGTCAAGTCGCTTCGACATCTTCTAGTCTATTCATTGTATCGCATTTTTTGTGGTGTATTGAACTGATAAAATTGCTAATAAATCAATGATGATGAAGTTATGTAGCCCTATATCGCCCAATTCCGATTTACCTGAAACCACTTTCTATTCTGCTACTACGTGAAGTAGTTTTGATCTACTTCAATATTATGGCGTCTGCTAGGGACTCTATAAAACGTATGTATTGGTGTTGGTGTGTTTGGTGTGCAGCCTCTTTTTAGCCAACCTAACAATTTTGTCACATAGCCAGTGAAATTTGAAGAAAAAGGGTAGTATTTCAGCATTCATAAACTTTGAAAGAGAAGTAGCATATGAAACAGGCTACTTGAGCAAGTGGAGCTAGTAGATAAATCCTAAATACCACGGAAAAGCAGAAATACTTCCTAACTGATGACCTCTTTTGGGGGGAAAATAGTAGTGATGGTGTGAACGTGTGAGGTTCACGTTCGCGTTCTGTGTGTGAACCTCAGAAATTTAGATGTTCCGGTTAACAAACGAACTTTGGTAGGTTCTGCACTGTGAACCTTTTTCATATATTACAATTTTCAATTCATCATAACATCTTTGGTTAAAATGTATTGCTTCTCAACTGCAGGCCACTCTATGCATGGCGCTGACAGCATAGAAAATCAACACTAAACGAGCATCCCCCTTGATAATCTCAGAAATTTTACTTGCTTTGTTACAAAATTTGGATTATGAAAAAATAGTACTTTCCCAGACCTTTTATAGTAGTGCTCACCGTAAATACTATTTTATTCAAATCCAAATTTTTCAACGGCAATAACTCCGCTTCTACTGGTTGGAATTGAACCAAATTTGGTGAACATCGTTCTATAGACAACCCAACATTTCCATGGGGTAAACAGAAAATTTTCAAATTTTTCGTTAGTTATTTTTATATAATAACTAGAAACTTTCTTCACCTGTAGCAATGCGGAAACTGGTTGGAATTTAACCAAATTTGGTGTGTAGGCTTGAATTAGGTAACCTAACAATTTTATCAAGTAGCCAGTTCGATCTGTGAAAAAAAGTCATTTTTGAAGAGCCCTAATGCTCAACCCCCTTGTAGAGAGAAGATTGAAGAAGTCGTTTAATTTTACCGGTAGTGAACGCAGTGGAGCTAGTGCATTAATTTATCAATCTCTAGATTACTCATATCTTCAATGTTTAGAACACCAAAACTTTGGAGTACGGTAATTATTTGTAAATGTAATTTTAATGTGCTGAAATAAGCTGTAATATGTGAAGAAATCTTCTGTTTATATAGCTAAATAATCTGTCGATGTTACGGTAGTAAAGAACATACTAGTAGTAGATGTAGCTAGTGCACTTTATTTCTTTGCAATTTTTTTCTCTAGTTGTGTTCTGCATTTTGTATTTTATGATAAATTATGGGCACCAAGCCTCGATGACAGTGACAGTCGTCCATTCGTTCTGCTTTCCTGTAACAGTATTTATTTACTATATGTTGCATTTATTTGATTTCCAAACTCAACTCTTCTGTGAAAAAATGTAGTCTATTTCGCATTTTGTATTTCAAACTTCAAACATTAGGAGTTTCCTCATTTATAATTAAGCGTAGTAAGTAATACTGCGATGATAGCTTTAAGCTAACATGAATCCACATTTTGGCAAATTCACATTTCCTGCATAATTTGGCTTTTGGCGTAACGGCCTTAGACGGTAGTTATTGAACCTTTTTGATCGCGGATCCCATCAAGGTTTCCGGACGATTGCGCATAACCCCCCAAAGACTGGAAGGTCATCACCTCAAACTCTGGGCTACTTCACTTCTAAAATAACATAACAAAGCCCGGATAAAGTAGTCACAGTCCGACTCACGACGTCAATCTTGGAGGATACTCTGGTTTTGTAGTTTCTTGATGACGTAATATCATTTTCTGTCCCACTAAAACTAGCTCGCGGATCCCTAAGGGGTCCGTTGACCCCAGTTGGAGAACCCTGACCTTTGATTTCGGTATGTTTTGATACGAATATTTGCCATCTCATACTTATTTGAATTAAATCTGATCTGATAAAGAACTGAACTTTATTTTTGCTGCATTTCTTTCTAATTCGGAATATATTTCAACCACCAAGTTGTTGAGAATTCAGTGGTTCTTATTATCTAATTTTGAAAAATCTCTGTAGCTACATGATATTATTTCTAATATCATTTGTAAAAGCTGTCCAACTCTCCTTGACAGCTTGCGGGAGGCGCCATTCACCAACGGATTCAAACTTTCATTCGGGCCGGCTGATGCAGACGCAAGACGGTAATCCCGTGAAAATAACGGAAGACCTCCCGCTTCCGGTCATAGAAGATAAAAAGGTTGGTACAGGTCAGTGCCTTATAAAATGGGTCCACTGCGACGACAGGGTGCGTTCTGATTTTCCGAGATCGTTTTGAACTTTCCAGTAGCTGGATCATGTTGTCGCCAGCCCAATTACGCCCATATTTTGTCAAAGTAGTCACAGCTGCTACTCTAGGGAAAATATAAGTAACGTTGTAAATCTCTACTCAAGTACAAGCAGGCGCGTAGCCAGCCAAAAAATAAGGGGGTGGTTTGAAATAAAAGGGGGGGTTTCGATTTTTCCCGAATTTAGTAACATACCAATGACTCATTAGGGTTAAGTACATGTGATGCGTAAATAACGATTATACAACATCCCCGTGTTGGTGATTATAGGCGTATGATAATCTTGCCGACGAGTTCGGAAGTGCTGTTAATTAGCGACTCCCTGATCTGTCGTGAACAATGAAATACGCACTCGTCGAACATTTGAATACACGCGCTTATCAACGCGCTGAACAATTAAATTCGCGCGCTCATCAAAGCATCCAACAATTAAATACGCCCGCTCATCAATGCGTCTTGCGTCTTACGTACAGCCTCGGCGACGATTTGCGCAAGTATAAATGTACGAGTTTTTATGGAATACGTGCTATAATGACGCTGATTTCAGGTGGTGCAAACCTTTACCTCTTATAACCCAAGCCTACTGGACTATAACTGAAGACTAGTGGAAATGAATTACGCATGTACGCACGCGTCGAACATGATTGCGGACATTCGATGTCATTCAGTTACGAGATGTCACTCATTAATCACAATCGCTAATCAGCATATACTTAATAGCATTTTATCTAAGCCATCGAGAAATAGGAACCAAAGCATGGTAGGTCCAAGACGCGGTAGTTAGGCTAGCGATATCTTTAGTACTAGGCATATTCCAGATGCGATTGTGTAGGCCAGCGAAGATACCAAGCCAATGCAGATGTGATTGTGAAGGCCAGTGACGATATCGTGCGCCGCAGGCCTATTGCAGATGTGATTATTCAAGCCAGCGGAGTTAGGCTTGTTGGAGACGTGGTAAATCAGGCTAGTAATGATTGCCAAACGCGCGACAATGAATGACCTGATTTCGCCAATCATCTCAGCGGGAGATCGTGTCGTGTCGCGTTACATTGTGCAGTGCACAGACGAATATTGCTAATTAGCAACACGTCTTTCGTTAATTGGCCGCGCGCAATACTGATAATATGACTTATTGAATTGCAACCGAGTATTAGCGTCAGAGCGGTCATTTAAAAAGAGCAAGGTTTCGCGTTAAAGGAGGGGTTTCGACCTCGAAACCCCCCCTGGCTACGCGCCTGAGTACAAGAAAGGATTTATACGATTGATTAGTGGTATTATATTCATATTGAAATTAACTCGAATATTTATGGCTGATATGGTAATAATAGTCAGCAAGTACCGTAGTAGCGAATTGTTAAGAACATTGTATATCAACGCACAACTCAATAAAATTATTTGCTTTATACAGAATCAAGATTCCGATTAAGTTGAACATGTAGTTGAGAAATATAATCATTGTATATCAACAATCGTATCACAAAATATGACGTCACCAACATGAAATTTCAAATTGTGGCGAACAGAGTGCTTAAGCTCAATGTTCTATTTTTAGATGGTAGGCTACACGAATTCCGTCTGTTGGCACAAACTGAGTTAGCGCATTTCGATCAAAGTTGACTCCAAGGCACCCAACCAAGTCTGTGCCTACGGAAGAAATTTGTGTACCATCTGAAATAGTACATTGAGTCGGGGTTGTAACCAAGTCACAAGCAATGTTCCCTCTAGGCTGTGCAGTGTGCACGTGCGCAAATGCGCAGTGCTGACACGGTCTCTGCGCACAGAAAATCTGAGCTGCGCAAGAAAAATCATTTTCAATTCAAGTCCGAGTCGATATCAGCTAATAGAGGGTTGAGTCCAAGTCATTATCTTAACTGTTCAGTGTACAGTTCAATCCGACTCAACCCCCTTCCAACTACGCTCAAGTGATATAGAATGGCTCACAATCATAATATAAACGTAAGACCTTAGTAGCTTTCACACTCTATTTAACGTCCACTTGCGAATGAATATAATTTTATTAGTTACACGAGCTTTCGGAGCGCTGCTCCTTCGTCAGGTGTCAAAGCGACGACACTATAGTTTTGACCTGAGTCCTTTTCAATTCACAACCAAGTCACCACTATAACATTATGACTCGATTCGAGTCACTACAAACCTCAATTGCGTTTAAGCGCTCACTTTGCTTCTATTATTTAAAATTTAATGCCGATGACCTCATTTTTTGGGATACCATACCATTGCTGATATACATAATTCTTTCCAACGACGATTACCCCTGGCGAGTGCCAGCCAAAAATATTCGGGGTCGTTTCAATATCAATTCACTACTCAATAGTACATACTGGGTATCAGAACTGGACTCAGGACAAATATCAGTGTCTGTAGAAACAGCGATATTGGCCGGCTCCAGCCGACATTTCTCGTGAAATTGTATCGTTTCGTGTCAGGTCAAGTCCCGTTTTGTTACGGAGCACCGGCGAGTCAAAGAAATCCAGGCTCATAAGCTAGCC
This sequence comes from Botryllus schlosseri, assembly GCF_051294905.1. NCBI lineage: Eukaryota > Metazoa > Chordata > Ascidiacea > Stolidobranchia > Styelidae > Botryllus > Botryllus schlosseri. The sequence goes on from NC_137236.1 coordinate 37,200,273, forward strand.
TAGCCCACTGAAACTAGAAAAAGGCGTGGAACGCCCGATTTCTGCACATCGACCCATGCCGCCACCTGACATGCCGCCACACCCGACATGGTGTAGTATCCGATGGGCGGCCAGGGACGGTTGATGATTCCGGGGCTGGTTCGGAAGGAAGCCGTGGAGACTTTATTCGAACAGGTTTGATTTTGTTAGTTTTCAAATTTGTGCTAGGCCAGTAGTTCTCAAGTGATGCTTTGCCAAATAGGCCTACTTAGCCTCGCAAGCTTTGGCTGCTATCTACTATCGTTTAGAGACAATGCCGTTAAGTGTATAATGATTAGCGATGGCCATGTCATAATCGTTCAACAGTGACATCGCAAAACAGAATGACATCAAATACTAAAATATAACTATTCATGTACTGCAAATGCAGGGTGCGTACCGTACATGGGTACATGCTTTTTCTCAGAATTTACACGCCATTTTAAGGGTGCGTATTATACATGGGGCGTACTAATTTTGGGAAATTACGGTAGTACAAAGCTATGGGCGATACTGACATCAGTGAAGTTATGATCAACTCACAGCGTTGCCACGAAGGGCAATGAAATAAGCATGGTTGAAAAAACGACCAAATTATGTTTAATGCGATGTAGAACTGGCATGGTATTTTTTTGATGGCTTTAAAGGGTCATTTTCTCTAACTTTTCACTAATTAACTTGAATACTCGACACAAATCTAAGCCTAATATGTGATTCAGAATCGAATTACTCAGACACTCGGTTTTTGTTCAGCCCATGTCATAATATATGCGTACGCAGCAATGCTGTGAGTGTAGTACAACACAACTTGAAAGCAGCCTGGGCCTTGTTGAAGACTTGTTATCTGCGAAGTCTAAGGAGACTCTGTAAATAATAAATAATTAAAATTCATTGACTTTGGACGGTACCAATTTAACAATATTTGGCAGTATGGACCTGATCTTGTCTCGCTTCGCGGTGTAGTTGGTTAGGCGTTGACATTTTGAATCCAACGATATATTACTCGTTGGTTTCGCATCCCGTTAAGGTCGCGCTTTACAGTTTTGAAAAGTGAAGCAAAATATTTCGGGAAACCCACCGCCGGTGCCGGCCGGTTAATACCTCTATCTGTGAAATCTGGGAGACTTTAAAAACTAAATGATTGAAATTCATTGGATTTGGACAGTCTATGATTTAGCTAAATATAATAAAGGCTTGCAAACAGCTTAGTCGTAATCTTACGAAAAATACTACACTGAAGTTGATGATTTTGAACAGGACTTCGCCTTACAGAGACTTTCATAGAACCATGCATGGTTGTAACCAAGTGACAAGACTCCGAGTCAAAAGTCAATTTCATTTTTATAATTTTGACTCGAGTCAAGTCGAGTCATTTTCAATTCGCCACTGAGTCAAGTCCGAGTCATGGTATTGTGACTCGAGTCCATGTCGTTGTGTCGACTGCCAAGTTTCCCGTTGAAGACTTGTTGAACAAACTTTGTATAACTCTGTTTGATGATATCGAAAAATTCGCATTTATATTATACTAATTTTCCTTACTTCTAGCAGCTTCTGGTCGCATTTTCAAGTACCCTACCAGTACCAATAGATGAAATCCCAATAGTATGGTTACTTTACTATTCTTCTAAATTACGATGAAATTTTGGTCTTGGACGTCTGTGTCTCGAGTCCAAATCGAGTCAATACACAGATTGGCTCGAGTCGAGTCATTTCCGTAATTTGAGAAGTCGAGTAAACAGAAAATCGTGACTCGAGTCATTACAACCCTTTGGAACCCTGTATGAAATGTGTGATGTCACAAATGTGGCAGCAATTGAAATTTGGAATATTTACCATCCAGTTGCATACATTTCTTGTAATTACCTGTTTGGTAAATTTTGATATCGGAATTTCTCAAAATTTGTTTTAAAATTTTACTACTTACCACGCTAAGATGGTTGAGAACCACTGTGTTAGGTTGTGATTTCCAGTTGACAATCAAATGTATTTTATATTATTTCAGGACAACGATCGGTTATCGCTGCCAACTCTGGTGCTGGACTCCATATTAAAATGCCCAGTCAACTCGAGAAAGGCTCTCGCCTCAAATCTGGATCTGTCAGGTAAACTATTTTATAGCTGTGTAATGTTAGAAGAAATTCTGTTCGGGTAACAAACTGACTTTACAACTTGACAGCATCCGCAAAATCTTTCTTTATCTTACTCAAGTCACGATTTTTTTGGTGACTCGACTTGACTCGGGTCATTGTGCATGACTCTAACCAAGTCATATAACTCAAGACTATGACAGCCAAGACAGAAATTACATTGTAACTTCGAAGAATAGTAAAGTTACCACATGATTGCTATCAATCTATCAGTCCTGATACTTGACAAAACAGGGCCTGAAACTGTTATGACTGAGGAAATTGACGATATTATGAATGCGAGCCATTCTATATCACTCGAGCAGAGTTGAGAAAAGGGGGTTGAACCGGAGTGAACTGAAAACTTGAACAGTGAACATTGTGACTTGGACTCGACCCTCTACTAGCTGACTTGGACTCCATAGTGAGACTCGAGGCAATATCGTAAAAGTTCAATTGACTTATAACTCGGATCATTGTGACTTGGTTACGATCCTGGTTTTAACTAGTCGTTATGACAATTTCAATTTCTTGTTTCAAAAGCACTATCTACGTTACAAAATCCAAAAGTACAAGTGAAAGTAGTCAAAACACACTACCTCTTTGGTAATTATTGCGAGTACACAATGTACAAGTCGAAATACTTTGTTACTGACAACCTCTATATGAGGTATATTTCTTGAATTATTAAACGAATTGACCTCAGTGCCTTTATTGCGTCCAAATGCATCTGTTGCAGGTAGAACATCCATGCTTGCCGGCTTTTCGCACAGATTGTTGTCAGACCTCGAAGATCTGGTCGCGATCGGGGAACGATACAAGCCTGTGAGTTATGTTTTTGTTATCTGCAATTACTTCTAATTACAAAGAGAGTTTGACGAATAATAAATTTTAAACTATTCCAAATTGTATCATAAATTACACTTATAGCTACACAGTTTTTCAAATTAAATTAGTATTAGAATTAATTACTGAATTCGCATAAACTTGAAATTGAATTAAGTCCCTAATTCTATAGATGTATTTCGAATTCTCGGTTTTCCGAGTGTCTGTTTCGCGTTCAGAACACGCCGGTCCGCGGAAATATCGTGTTGTGGTTGGGAGCCTCAATTTACGCCTCGCTGGAAACTTTTCCTCACAGATCCATAACGAAAGAATATTTTATCGAGGTGAGGGTAATGGTCTGTTATGGCTTGCGTTCGAAATAGCTGAGTGTCATAATATCAAGGCATTCAAAATAGTGACCGTACTGGCTGGGCAGGACAAGCAGGGCTGTGGAGTCGGTTCACTGTATCTCTAACTGAGAATTTTTGAATATGCCGATTAATATTTTTTTCACCGAACTCAGACTCAAGCACTCCTGTAAATCCTCTCCGATAATATTACATTTAGTTATCATTATTGACACTCTTGAAGGTACAAAGCTGAACGTACAAATCATGTATTCATATTGAAATAACCCGTAATATTTTCAGCTGATACTCATCAGGACTGATCGTCAGCAGGTAGTGGAGAATTGGAAAGAACATTGTATGTCAACAATCGTATCACAAATGTTATTTCAAATTACCTACTAGTTGCCGACGATTGCCGCTGATGACTGTCCTCAATCTAAAATATTCGGGTTCATTTCGATATGAATATACTACTCAATTGTATATTGGAAGTTTTGTACCTCGTAGAACAGGGGTGGGCAAACTTTTGAGCCCGCGTACCGCATTCAACATCTGAATCCATTCGCGGGCCGCACCATACAAAATTGATATTATGAACCAAAACGCAATATTGCATGGTGTTTGATTATATAGTGACCCCGTGAAGATAATATATATGTCTATTTAAAACAAACCAAAGATTGCTTTGATGATATCGTACTCGTGTCAGAAACAGTGGCGGGATTCATAGGCTGGTCGACCTTAATAACCAACTTATCAAAACTATAGAGATGAAAGTCGGTTATCCCGAATCTTAAAACTAAATTTAAATCTGTGAAGAGCGATCTGTTCATAGATTTACTAATTCCGCTTTTTGTTCAGTTCTAGGACACACAATGCTGACAGCATCTTAACCATGTTAGCTTCAAACACGCTTCTACTATATGTGTAGATAAAATATAAATACCCTTATTTTACCCACACAGAGAACGAATCTACCTAATTAAGACACGCGCGAATCGTATTTTATAAGCTCATCACTAGGGCGATTTTTTTTTTACCTAAAAAACTGAAGATTTTGACCTAAAAAATCTAAATTTTGACCTTTTTTGACTTAAAAAAATTGAATTTTGACCAAATTTTGACCTCGCGTATGCAAATTAGGTGTTTTCGCACATAATGTTAAAATTGTACTACTAATATTCATTTTTGGTTGGAACTGTCTGTCCTTACGAAGTAATTTGGTCTGAAAAAACGTTTTTTGGATCAAAAACAGACAAATTTCTACATGAAAAAACTAACATTTTAACGAAATCTGGCCCTATGAAGAATTTAAGTAGTTACATTATGCATCATGGTGGAAAAAATAAAATAAAATTGTAGTACAACGAAACATACTTGTATATACATTCTCGGGTAGAAAGTGTCTGTCCTTACTCAGTAGCTTTCCAAGAATGCGGAAAGAACGTTCAACAGCAGCAGTTGCTGGCTGACAACATTGAAGTTGTGCGTATACAGCTGGTGACACACCGTGTTGCTTCATTTTGACAAGTTGTCTACATCACAATTTTTCATCGTGCGCTTCTTGATATAAGAACCACGCAGTGCCCAAGCGATATAAGAACCACGCAGTGCCCAAGCAGTCTTGCTTCAGTTGGGATATTACGGTACGTTGAGCATAACATCATTTGTTTCATTTGAATGTTTACGATTCACAATGAGCAGACAATGGGCCATCTACAATGGTAGGCCTATAAAGTAGGCTACAAGCTGTAAAATGCCAAATGATAAGTGCACCGACGGTGCAAAATATACCGTACAAACGAAATGCAGGTTGCAAATAAGTTTTTGATTTTGTAAACAATTTTGACCTAATTTTGCCCTAACGCCACAATTTTGACCTAATTTTGACTTTTTTTGACATGTCAAAAAAAAATCGCCCTACTCATCACTGAAATAATTAAAACTGGAGTGGCCAATCTGAAATCACACTCGTGTCGTTATCCGAATAATGTCAATGTCGTTTAGGATTTTAGGATTTCTGTGATGCTTGGCAGTTGAAACCCTTCAAACTGCGTGGACCTTGACATCGGGCTGTCGCGCCAGAAATTAAACATAAGAAATAAGATAGTATTTATAAGTATTTAATAGAGAACAGTGGTTCTTTTTAAGACACGCCCCCCTCATGATAGCGAAAGATTTCGCACCCCACTTATCGTCATATCACAAAACGCTGCCAGGATGCTAGCAAACATACCGGATAGTATGATGTCATGGAAAGTTACGACTGGATGAGAGATTTTTAAATATGAAATTCAGACTAAAAACATAGCAAATATCATGAATTAAGTGTAAATCGCGCGAAGCGCGTAAAAAATTTCGGTCGAGCTCAACTTCGCGACGACCTTCATAAGGGAACGGAGCGCGCACCCCAGTTTGAGAACCACTGCCTTAGAATTATCATGGCGAAATATACTAAGAAAAAATTTAATCACGTCCCTGCATTAATTCGATTTTTAGTACGCTTTTTATCAATATTTTTAATAAGTTTCTTTAGACTCTCGCGGGCCGCACAGAACGGTGTTGCGGGCCGCATGCGGCCCGCGGGCCGTAGTTTGCCCACCCCTATCCTAGAAGCTCTGCAAATAGTGAAGAATTGGAAAGAACTTGTATGCCATCCATCATATCACCAAATATGATGTCACATTCACAAAAATTCAAGTATTTGAGGAGAACAGAGGGGTTGAGCTACATGTACTATTTTTAGAGTACCATATATAACAGGATTGTAGCCATAAGTTACAAGTCAATATCACTTTTATAGTTTTGACTCGAGCCAAGTCGAGACATATTCAATTCACCATCGAGTCCATTTCAAGTCGGTTAGTAGATGGTCGAGTCAGAGTCATAGTGTTTGACTTTGGTCCAAGTCATTTTGTTCCCTGTTCAGTTTTAAGTACAATCGGCTTCAACTCCCTTTTTTCAACTCTGCTCGAGTGATATAGAATGGATCGCATTCATAATATCGTAATTTTCCTCAATCTCAACAGTTTCTGGCTCTATTTTTCGAGTATCAGGACTGATAGACGAAATACCTACAATGTGGTGACTTTACTGTTCTTACAGTGAAGAGACTGTCTTGGCCACCTTTGTCTCGAGTCAAGTCATGTTACAGATTTGAAAAAATGACTCGAGTCATCAAAAAATATTAACTCGAATCTGTGTCAAATCGAGTCAACGCCTGCGATAATATAGTCTTCCCTTATTTCAGAACAAACATCGACTTCCGGATTGGTGCGTATTGGATCTGCGACCTCCCGAGTTTCAGCCTGAAAAACCAGTGGCGATAAAAGCCTGCCCTATCTCAGCTCGTCAGGTCTGAGAACGTCGTCATGGTCCAGTGTCGGATCGGTACCAAGAAATTCCGCAGCCGTATCGGCCCTGGCTTCGTTAAGACTGGCGCAGGCCGAGAAGAAGTAGCTCGGATTTGTTTAATATAGGATTGTCGGTTGCTTGTTCTGTGGAAATATACCTGTCTGCTGATATACAGGCTGCGTCTGGGATGTTCCTGTGTCGGTCGATTGGTTCTGCGACTAGTGTTGGGCAATATGGAGTATTTGAGTATCACTAATCATGACATGGCAACGGTATGAATGATGTGGAAGGATTAGGTATCTACTTTTTATGCGACCACTATGATAGGGTTGCGATATTTTTGGATCCGGAAAGGACACTTTTTACTAGTTACAAGATTCACAATACTGAACCCCAAAAGTGCTGATGCTATAATTTTAACGGCAAATTATGTTGCTTCAACTAAAAAAGTCAAATTTTTGACTCGCGAAAAAGGAAAAGGTCATGTTTCCAGTCTTACTGCCGAAAGACCCGCCCGAACCTCTACGGGAGTGTAGTAGTGTATATATTTCTTGAATCCTGCCACCGGGAACAGTGGTTGCGTTTATTGTCGAAATTTTATCTCAATAAAGTGCTGGTATTTATTGCTGATGGTGTGCGCGGGAGTCGGTCATCATTTTTACTTCAGTAAAAGTAATGCTACAAAATCCTACTCATTTGCAAGTAAAAGTATTGTTTTTAAGGACCCAACCGTCCGAACTACTTAGAGTAAAAAGTCTGTATTCGAGTGAGTAGTTTTGGAAGTTGTTCTGTAGTTGGCTGGTACGTAGCAGATATTAGCGTGGACATGGCTTTGAAAGATCCGAATTTGTGAAATTTTGTCGGAGTAGGATGAGAGATTTTTTTCTGAGCGGATTTGGATTGGATTTATCGATTTTTTAGGAGAATGGCGACCAATTATATTCAGATCAGTGCACTTATGATACGCTCGGTGCCAATGAACATAAGAGGTTCAACCCTATGCCAATTTATCTTAATTCGAGAGGATTGTTGGTCGCGAAAGAAAAATTTCACGTCTTTACTGAATTTCAAGTTACGATCGGAATAGGATTGGACACGGATTTGAATATACAAAAGTTCTAGATTATGATTTGAAGTTTCGGATTTTGATTGGATTAGGACATAGAAATTCTAAATCCGCTCATGTCTGGAGTTTATCTATCGAATGTAAAAATCACTTGGCTTGTATGTATTATCTAAACATGGAATGGCAACGGCAGATATTGCTGGTTCGTTCCGCTTCGCTGAGGCATGATTCAGAATTGTTTTGCGGCAGCGAATGTGGGATTTCTGGTAATCCAAAAGTTATCATTCAGAGCGCAGAATTTACTAAATCTGACCTTGACCGAAAGCTACTGTCGAATCGAGGTCGAAAATTTCACTTTCGATAGTGTAGCATTGTAATTTACGCCTTGTCTACGGTCCGCCGTTTAGTGTTGGCCGCGTGATGTGATTACAATAGCAACAATATCGTGAATATTATAGAAAATTGTCAGTCAGTAGCTCAGTTCAGTACCACTCACGAGGAGGGTTGCTGTGACTATTTCGCAATAAGGTCAGTCCCTACGGTAATATAGGATCAGTATGTTGACAATAAGGTCAGACCACGGGTGAGGGTTCATGGCATTAGGAGGAAGGGTTGGGGACAAGGGTCCTATCCGGATTACCAGTGAACCCAGCCCTCGGTGAACCCAGCCTCACAAACCCAGCCCTCGGTGAACCCAGCCCTCGGTGAACCCAGCCCTCGGTGAACTCGGCCCTCGGGAACTTTTGTAATTAAGTGTATTAACAAAACAAGTATTATTATGAATTATTAAACTGATAATGTTATTATCAACTGATTTGTCGATCTTGTAAGGAGGTCAGGGCATGCGTAGATCACGCAGTCATGGCGTGATCAGATCACGGATTGCGCAAGCACCAAGCGCGGCCTTACAAACTCGGCCCTCGGTGAACTCGGACCTCGGTGAACCCGGCCCTCTGTGAATTCCGCCCTCGGGAAATTTTGTATTCACCGGCAACCCTAATATCCCCCCTCCCCCTCCCCTAATATCCCACCCCCGGCAACCCTAATATCCCCCTCCCCCAACCCTAATATCCCACCTCCCGCAACCCTAATATCCCACCTCCACCAACCCTAATATCCCACCTCCGGCAACCCTAATATCCCCCCTCCCCCAACCCTAATATCCCCCCTCCGGCAACCCTAATATCTCACCTCCGGCAACCCTAATATCCCACCTCCGGCAACCCTAATATCCCACCTCCGGCAACCCTAATATCCCACCTCCACCAACCCTAATATACCCCCTCCCCCAACCCTAATATCCCACCTCCGGCAACCCTAATATCCCACCTCCACCAACCCTAATATACCCCCTCCCCCAACCCTAATATCCCACCTCCACCAACCCTAATATCCCACCTCCAGCAACCCTAATATCCTACCTCCGCCAACCCTAATATCCCAGTACCAGCTTTAATTCAAAATTGTTCGGGGGCGGAATTCACCGAAGTCCATAGTATTCGAGAACAAGTAGAGTATGTGAGCGTCGCGTTATCTCCCCCGCACGCTTGTGAATACAAAAGTTCCCGAGGGCCGAGTTCACCGAGGGCTGGGTTCACCGAAGGCTGGGTTTGTGAGGCTGGGTTCACCGAGGGCTGGGTTCACCGGCAACCCCTATCCGGGGGTCGCACACCACTACGCCATCTCCCCTTTATGACAGTAATCCATAATCTAATGACCCGAGCCTCCAACCTAAGCACTCTCACCCCAAAATCAAATTACACTAACCCTTAACCGTGGACTGAAAGTCTTGTGAACATAGCAGCTCAACTGACCTTATTGTGAATGTAATCGCACCAACCCTATAAAATAAGCTGCGTGTTACAGAAAGGTTTGATTGCATGGAAGAATTGAGTTATTAAACAGAAAATTGCGTGTGAGATTACCACTAATTCCACTCCAGCTCCCGCCTCTTGACTCACTTTTGCCTAAAACAGGGTGTCCAAGTCCAACCTTTTTAACCAAAGGGAAATATTCGATTAACGAATGATTACAAGGGCCAAAAAGAATATCATATCTTTCTCTCTCTTCATCACTGATGATTTTTTTGCTGTTTTTCTACATACAATGGTGCTGAGTTGCTAAAATAAATGGTATGAGAAATCAGTGTGCATCAATTCATCAGTCGCGCCAAAAATCTATACCTGCAGGCTAATTTATTTCTCTGCTCAAGGGTTCCATACTCCTGTAGATGTTTTTAGTGTGATATTTCCAAGTCCAGTGTGTTAGATACTATAACCAATAATTGTCACACATAGAAATTTGATACAACAATATAGATTGATCGTAAAAAAATGTGCCCGTCCCAGCTGACTAACAAAATTCGTCTGACATTTGGTTTTTCTGGAAAGCTTCAACAGGCCCGAGAAATTGGCCGACATGGTAGAGTGGGGTAACTTTGGGCAATCTATTATTTTGCATGTCTTTACACTCTGTTGTTTGTGAAAGAGTATTTGGTGAGAGTTGACGAGAGAAGTGACTATAATGAGACAAAATAGTATACGTCTGGCCTATTGCATGATTTTTTACCTAAACCCAACAGAAAAATTAAAGTCAAAAATTTACAAAAATAAGGTCAGTTGTGAACTCTAACGCCTCCCCTGGATTCATCGCTTATCTCAATTTCCACTCATATCTTCCCCTATTGGGACTTATAAATAACATATGGGGATTAATTAGGTTATCCCACGGGTTGCGTCAGCAACATTCAGCTTGTTACCGTGATTTATTGCTGATTTCAAGATATTTTACTGTTCTTTAAAAGATTACCAGTGAACTCGGCACTTGGTGAATTCGGCCCTTGGGAAATTTTTTACTATAATTTATCTGTACCTCCAAGAATCTGTTCAAATAAAATATATTACCATTATTACCAACTATTTTTCAGAATTAGCCTAATAAACTAATATCATTATTATCAAGTGATTTGTCAATATTGTAAGGAGGTCACGGCGTGATAAGATCACGTGATCATGGATTGCGTAAGTTATTGAGATAAAGCAACTATAGAATGTAAACATGGAACGGTAACGAACGATTTTGCAGCTTTGTTCCGCTTCGCTGAGGCTGGAGTGAAGAATTCTTTTGCGTAAGCGACTAGAATTTCTGGCAATCCAAAAGTTAACTTCCAGAGCGCAGAAATTACTGAATCTGGGGCGGCATTGCAAAACAACTACTGCACTGCGGAATCAACATTTACCGTCATAATTCGAGAGAAGCGGACAATCGCGATTACAAAACCCTCAATAACGATGTCTTCGAGAGCATTTTTACCGCTGACATTGACTTACCGCAAAACGTAGGAATCGATAGAAAACGTGAACGATCTGCGTCACGAACGTCACTATTCGCGAAGTTCGGTATTACAAAATTGAAATTAGCGCAGATTTCTCGCGGTAACTTACCGCTTAGCTTCTAGCTGGTGGAGTTGAATCCGCGCTGAAAATTGCAGCTTTTTGAACTGCAAAATCTTAATATTCTACTTCAATAAAGTAAAGAAGTGAGGCAGTAATCGATCTAAAAGGAAAAAGGGCATGTCCTGTAAGTTACCCAATTGGGTTGTATTTCATAGGCCACTGTTAGTAAAATCAAGCGAAATAAGGCAGTGGCGACATATAATGCTTATGAATTGAATTCTCATATATGGACCAGTAAGTGCGTGGACTGAGTAGGCTACCTCGCCGTTTAAAGCATGTATGAATATAACGGGGACTTGAGCTCTATGTCGGAAGCATGCTATTATAACCTACCGAGGTTAGTAATCTCTTGCCAAATAGATTTTTTGATATCCACTTTTTAACTTTGGCTAGCATATCGTGTGGTCTTGGTCGCCTTGTCAATAAGTAATTCGCTGCCGAACGGTAGAATTCAGTCCGATTCGGTAGGCCTATAAAGTCGTTGCGAATTACGATCACGGCCGGGTCAGATCATGTCAGGTGATACAGGCCATATTTCCACCATCTTGGATTGTCATGAAGATAGGCTGCCTTACAGAGCTGTGTTTTCTGATTTCAGAAAATCAAATTTCATCAAAAAAGGTCTTCTTGAACCGAAGCTATGACCGTCCAAAAATTGCTATTTTTGTGATCGCTCAAGCGGAAAAAATATCAGAAATTTATACTTGTAGTTTAAATTTGCTATATTTCGGTCAAATTAGGGTTGTTGAGAGTGACACTTACACACTTGTTCATTTATATCCTGCTTGATACTTTTTCGATTTCTTCGACACTTGGAGTTGCTTAGTCTGACCTTTAACCTTGTGATTTTGTTCATGTCTTTGAAAATCACTCACGCGTGACTTCATTTTCAATTGCAGATATCTCTTGGTGACTAGGTGATGTCATCAAGTGTAAGGTATCATTGGAAAGCTCTTGACAAGAGCTTTTAAAAACAAAAATAACATTAGTTACTTTTGAATCGTAACATACCATAAGAGCGCCATGAAGCTAGCTTGCAAATTTATTCAAAATCCTCCCCCTTTTCAACAAGAGCAGTTGAAAAAGTTGTGAAATTTTATGAAAACAACGAACATAGCAGGTTGATGCCAGGGATGAAAGACCGAATTAGCATTAAAAAGAATGTGTATCAACAAAAACGTCTACTTTTATGTACTCTGAAAGAATTCCATATAAACAGCAAAACCCGGATGCAAAAATTGGATTCACAAAATTTTGTGAATTGAGGCCGAAATGGTGTGTTAGTGCAGGATCATCTGGAACACATGCCGTATGTGTCTGTACCATACATCAAAATGTTGTTCTTTTGCTGCATGCTGCCCGCATTGAAGACATTACGAACGATAATCAACCTAAATGTAACAGTATTGGGGAGAGAGTATAGGTAAAGCTACTGCTGCAGAAGCGGGAATTCAGATCAGCGATGATAGCAGGCGCACCAGCCTACTGCGTATCAGGCCTGCCCCACACCACACACAGTCGATAGTAGCACATGGGCTGCAAGAGATGTCAGTAACCTCAGATCGTATGCCGCTACACACAGTCTATTGTCACTAATTTGCATCACTAATAACAAAATACTAAAATGCAAATGTATGGCGAAATATTGGACATAAAATCGGCATTTTAAAACAAAACGGTTTCGATTTCAACATGGAAGCTGTTTCGACCCTGGCTGGCTACGTCACTTCATTTATGTGCATTGCGGTAGTTATTAACGTAGGGTAGGAAGTACTGATTCAAGAAGTCTGAGCTATCGCGGCGGTTTCCTCAAAAATCACTAAAAGACAAATGACTAGCTGAACACATGTTTGTTAATAACTGCATACTTTCCAGCACCAAACGGAACCATTGGTCTATTGCCGACGGCTAAATGAATAGGAGAAATATTTGCTTATGACATCACAATCAAGCGGTGTACAGTATTACACTTGAGATAACAGCGTACCATATTGCTCATTAACCTGTGCGTCAACCTGTACTGACCCATAAACCTGTCTTTGTGATAGCTAGCCATCGGCTCATTGTAATTCGGTTCTGGTACACCCCTGTACACCCCATCCGAGTGGTACACCCTGTGCAAATTCTGGTACACCCTAGGGTGTACGACAACCCCGGTTGAAGAGCACTGGTGTAGAGTACATAAAACATCGCATCTTATCCTGTCAGTTGTGAATTCTGAAGTGTTGTGGAAGTATTGTGTGTCACCTCAAACTGTGTAGCAAAATTTTCTCAAATTTTCAAAAATATCTCAAATTATTGTCAGCATAATTTATGTCAGCAATTATCTGTCTGAGTTATACTGACTACCTTATGTGTAAAACACTTGGCACGGTACTGTATATAGAATAAAGGTTGAATGAGTTGCTTTACAGAGTTTGCTCTTGTTGAAAAGGGGGAGGATTTTGAATAAATTTGCAAGCTAGCTTCATGGCGCTCTTATGGTATGTTACGATTCAAAAGTAACTAATGTTATTTTTGTTTTTAAAAGCTCTTGTCAAGAGCTTTCCAATGATACCTTACACTTGATGACATCACCTGGTCACCAAGAGATATTTGCAATCGAAAATGAAGTCACGCATGAGTGATTTTCAAATACATCAACAAAAAAGCGAGGTTAAAGGTCAGACTATGCAACCCCAGGTGTCAAAGAAGGCGAAAAAGTGTCAAGCAGGACATAAATGAACAAATGTGAAAGTGTTACCTTCAACAACCCTAATTTGAACGAATTGTAGCAAATTCAAATTACATATGTAAATTTCTGACATTTTTTCCGCTTGAGTGATCACAAAAACAGCAATTTTTAAACGGCCATATCTTCGGTTCTACTCATCCGATTTCGATGGAATTTATTTTTTTGAAAGCAGAAGTAAAAGTTTTTTAACCATGCCAATTTTAATGACAATCTGAGATGGTGGAGGTACATTTTGAAATTTTTCTGGATCACCTGACATGATCTGACCCGGCCATGTTTCCAGAATATTATACATGTATTGCTCCAACTGTATTATCCTCATACGAAGTTAAAACTCAATACACGCGTGATACTTGACGCAGCGGCCTAAAGCAGACAAACTATAATGTACCGTACGCCTGTAATTTAGTTCTCTTCAGAGCAAATACCACAAACAATTAGGGTATTTCCATTTCCCTGTATGTAAAAGATTATCGCAGCTAAATTACAAATCGTTGCTGACCAGTGACCACCAGAGTTGGATCACTGTAATTGAATGTAATTCATTACATTTTTCAATATAATTGTAATGTAATTGTAATTGAAGCATTTTTATTTTGTGTAATTGTAATTGTAATTGTAATTTGACAAAAATTTTGCTCAATTACAATTTCAATTACATTAAATTGCTATTGAGACCTGACAAGCACTATATAAAATAATTGACTTATAATGCATTCTCTTTAAATGTCGACAAGGAATTTGGTGGATCCATTCGCGGAAGCCCTTGACTTTTTATTTTTACCGCTGTGCTGGCCTCGGCTGCCATTGTATACAATTTTTAGATTACTAACCAACGGATGGATTCGCAACACGTGACTCACGATTGAATACGCCGAGAAGCGAACTGCTGAGCCGGCTAAAAGCAGCAGAATTGATCGTCCCATAGCTGGCGATCCAAGCGTCGAAATTTGATATGTATGGTCCTAATCGAAAGCTAGTGTCGCACTGATTCCGCTATAAAAGTATATTTCCAGGCAATGGTACCATCCCAAAATAGTCGTGAAAGTCTGGGAATCGGCATTGTTCTGAACAATCCCTGGGCGTAATTGGTAATTGTTGTGGTCATGCTGCTGCAGCGCTCTCACTTTTCAGAACAGTCGGCCTTAAACGGCTATTTTGGAGCAGTTACATTGCCCTGACGAGATTTTATTTTGTATTTTCGGAATTAGTACATCAATAGCTTACGATAAAGAACAGATGCATCAAATTTGGACGCATGGATCGCCAGCTCTAGGACTACAAAGTTTGCTGCTTTTAGCCGGCTCTGCAGTACGTTTGTCGGTGCATTCATCCGTGACTCACATCTTGCGCATCTATCCGTGGGTTGGCAATCTATCATACGATTTCAGATCACGATGCTGCATCGTTACTTCGTCTGGCTAACTAACCAGACCACTGGATATTATATAACGTCTAATCTGACAAAGCACGGTTTTGTTTTTACTCCTCATCCTAATTCCTACGTCCCTCGATAAAAATAATATTATTCCTTTAATTATATACTATATACGCAAATCCAACACATGCATATATTATAATACTTTTTCAACGACATACTGCACCCTATCCTTAATCCTAACCCATAGGAAATTAGGTAAATAACATTTTACATTTCCAATTACGTGAGCCATAATTACCGAGCATACAAAACACGCTTATATTACGTCACAATGACATCTTACATAGCATACTATGTAGGCACATAAACGCATTTATTACTACACAATCTGAACTAGACTTGAATTGTTGTTAAATACGACGCTACGGTTGTCAAGGAGCACGGTTGAATTTATGATTATTCAATTACATGTTCAACAGCAGCAATTGTAATTGTAATGTAATTGAAGCATGCAAGGAGTAATTGTAATTGTAATTTGATATTTTTAGCATGGAGTAATTGTGATGTAATTGAAACATGCAGGAAAGTAATTGTAATTGTAATTGTCATTGAACTGAAATAATGTAATTGATCCAACTCTGGTGACCACACAGCATTATAAACCCTCATTTGATGCCATCTTTTACTGAGATTATCGACTAGACGAAATCACAAATTAGCGCCTTGATTGCTAAACTTTGTGTTGCGTCTGGAATTATGAGAGTTTACGTGAGTTCAAAGTCCTCCTGCGTGAGCTGGCCGCAAAATGATTTGAAATACCAATATTTACATTATGCGGTAATCGAATTCGAGAGAGCTCGTTACCGCTGGTGGAGATTCCGATTTACCGCATTGTTTTGTAATGTCCCCCCTGGTCTTGATCGAAAGCTATTGTCGCACTGATTTCAAAAATATGAATAAAACTATGGTCACGCTCCAGTCTTTGACGAAAAATCACCCTCAACATCTGGAATGTGCATTGTTCAGAACAATCGGATATCCGCGACACAATGGCCATAACAATGACCCGTTGCGACTCTACGATTGTTCGAACAATGCCGATATTTCAGACTTGGAGGGCCGATTCTAGGTTGATCAGTGTCTGGTCATATTTTCATTTATATTTTCGGGATCCGTTCGACAGTAGTTTTCGATCAATACCAGATTCAGTAATTGCTGCGCTCTGGAAGATAGCTTTTGGACTATCAGAAATCCTACAGTCGCTTACGCAAAACAATTCTCCACTTCAGCGAAGCAGAACGAAGCTGCAAAATTGGTCGTTGGTGTTCCATGTTTACATTCTATAAAGCAACGCTCACTAATCGACCACGTGTGGTCTGCTCGTTATTGTAACTGTAGGTTGGGGAGGGATGATGTTAGGGTTGGGGAGGGTTAGGTTCAAAGCTGTGGTTAGGGTAGCCCAATCTGTAACCACAATAAGGCAGTTCAAAATTCACTGACTACGTTATAAAATTGTTAGATTGGCCAAATCAATGCTGCACGCTAAATTTGGCTCAATTCCAACCATTAGATGCGAAGTTCTTGCATCAAAAGGTTTTGGATTTGATATTAAAAAATAAATAATTCAAATTTTATGCCCACCCTGTAAAATTGTTAGGCTGCCAGTAGAGACGATCACACCAAATTGGGATCAATTTCAACCACTAGAAGCGATGTTGTTGCAGTAGAAAAATTTGGATTTGACTAGAATAGTATTTACGGCGGCTAGTCCTTACATTATTTATTATAGAATCATAGAGTTAATCATTTTTGTACTGCAATAGCTTTGCTTCCAGGGGTTGGAATTGAGCCGAATTTGGCGTGCATCATCTCCACTGACAGCCTAACAAATTTATGGGGTAGACTGAAAATTCTAGAAATTTTATTTTTCATTTTTTAAGTAATAAATCGAAATATTTCTACCATAGGAATATCGCTTCTACCTGTTGGATTTGGGCCAAATTTGGTGTGCAGTGTTGTTTTAGCCAACCTAACAATTTTGTCAAGTAGCCAGTGAAATTTTAAAAGGTTTTTTTTGTTGAACAACCCTAATGCACAAATTAGTATTCCAGCATTTATAAATGTTGAAATAGAGGTAGTCAGGTAGTATATGAAAAAGACAACTCGAGATAGTGAAGCTAGTAGATCAATCCACCTGTGTACTACGGAAAAGCAGAAATACTTCGTAACTGATGACCTCATCGAGCGTGATAAGTAGAGCCGGGAAAATCCAGTATTAGGCTTCGAGTCGAGTGATCACGACTTTACAGATGTGTCATCTCAACTAACGTGCGCAGCTTTGTACTAATGGTTTTGTATGTTGTGTTATGATCAATCAAGATTAACAGCCTTACACAGTCAAAAATTGCATCAAAATTATTATTATCGTTAATAAATTGACTTTTAGCGACAAGAAAGATCGTATCATTATTAGAGTTAGCAAACGTTGTTACAAAATCTTTTAGAAATTTGTGCCTAACATTTTGCGCTTAAAGACTTCAAGTACTATGTTACCTCAATTGCTAGATATAGATGGAATCAGTAGCCATCATTTCAACAAATGAGCGTTACAGACTCTCGTATTCTAACTATTCATCGTGACTTGAAATATCGTTTAGGTGATATATACAAGAGTGGGGAAGGATCAGAGGATATGCATTCCGGCGTCAAATATCATGAATGCGATGTGTGTGGGAAGGCATTTACTGGGAAGGGTAGCCTGAAGCTTCATATGAAGACGCATGATGAAGTCAAGAACAATGAATGCAATGTGTGTGGAAAAGCTTTTACTCAGAAGGGTAACCTCAAGCTTCATATGAAGATCCATGCTGGCATCAAAAATCATGAATGTGCTGTGTGTGGAAAAGCGTTTACTCAGAAGGGTAGCCTCAAACTTCACATGGAGCTCCATGCTGGCATCAAAAATTATGAATGTGCTGTCTGTGGGAAAGCATTTACTGGGAAAGGTAGCCTGAAGCTTCATACGAAGACGCATGATGAAGTCAACAACCACGAATGCAATGTGTGTGGAAAAGCTTTTACTCAGAAGGGTAACCTCGAGCTTCATATGGAGATGCATGCTGGCATCAAAAATCATGAATGTGCTGTGTGTGGGAAAGCCTTTACTCAGAAGGGTAGCCTGAATCTTCATATGGAGATGCATGCTGGCATCAAAAATCAT
This sequence comes from Botryllus schlosseri, assembly GCF_051294905.1. NCBI lineage: Eukaryota > Metazoa > Chordata > Ascidiacea > Stolidobranchia > Styelidae > Botryllus > Botryllus schlosseri. The sequence continues at coordinate 37,218,802 of NC_137236.1, forward strand.
GAATGTGCTGTCTGTGGGAAAGCATTTACTGGGAAGGGTAGCCAGAAGCTTCATATGAAGACGCATGAGGAAGTAAAGAACCATGAATGCAATGTGTGTGGAAAAGCTTTTACTCAGAAGGGTAACCTCAAGCTTCATATGAAGATCCATGCTGGCATCCAAAATCATGAATGTGCTGTGTGTGGGAAAGCATTTACTGGGAAGGGTAGCCTGAAGCTTCATATGAAGACGCATGAGGAAGTAAAGAACCATGAATGCAATGTGTGTGGAAAAGCTTTTACTCAGAAGGGTAACCTCAAGCTTCACATGAAGATCCATGCTGGCATCAAAAATCATGAATGTGCTGTGTGTGGGAAAGCATTTACTCGGAAGGGTAGCCTCAAACTTCATATGGACACGCATGCTGGCATCAAAAATCACCAATGTGCTGTGTGTGGAAAAGCATTTACTCAGAAGGGTAACCTCAAACTTCATAGGAAGATCCATGCTGGCATCAAAAATCATGAATGTGCTGTGTGTGGAAAAGCATTTACTCAGAAGGGTAGCCTCAAACTTCATATGGAGATCCATGCTGAAATCAAAAATCAGGAATGTGCTGTTTGTGGGAAAGCATTTACTGGAAAGGGTAGCCTGAAGCTTCATATGAAGACGCATGATGAAGTCAAGAACCATGAATGCAATGTGTGTGGAAAAGCTTTTACTCAGAAGGGTAACCTCAAGCTTCATATGGAGATCCATGCTGGCATCAAAAATCATGAATGTGCTGTGTGTGGGAAAGCATTTACTCAGAAGGGTAACCTCAAACTTCATAGGAAGATCCATGCTGGCATCAAAAATCATGAATGTGCAGTGTGTGGGAAAGCATTTACTCAGAAGGGTAGCCTGAAGCTTCATATGAAGACGCATGAAGTCAAGAACCATAAATGCAATGTGTGTGGAAAAGCTTTTACTCAAAAGGGTAACCTCAAGCTTCATATGAAGATCCATCCTGGCATCAAAAATCATGAATGTGCTGTGTGTGGAAAAGCATTTACTCAGAAGGGTAGCCTCAAACTTCATACGGAGATCCATGCTGGCATCAAAAATCATGAATGTGCAGTGTGTGGGAAAGCATTTACTCAGAAGGGTTGCCTGAAGCCTCATATGAAGACGCATGATGAAGTCAAGAACCATGAATGCAATGTGTGTGGAAAAGCTTTTACTCAGAAGGGTAACCGCAAACGTCATAGGAAGATCCATGCTGGCATCAAAAATCATGAATGTGGAGTGTGTGGGAAAGCATTTACTCAGAAGGGTAGCATGAAGCTTCATATGAAGACGCATGAAGTCAAGAACCATAAATGCAATGTGTGTGGAAAAGCTTTTACTCAAAAGGGTAACCTCAAGCTTCATATGAAGATCCATCCTGGCGTCAAAAATCATGAATGTGCTGTGTGTGGAAAAGCATTTACTCAGAAGGGTAGCCTCAAACTTCATACGGAGATCCATGCTGGCATCAAAAATCATGAATGTGCAGTGTGTGGGAAAGCATTTACTCAGAAGGGTTGCCTGAAGCCTCATATGAAGACGCATGATGAAGTCAAGAACCATGAATGCAATGTGTGTGGAAAAGCTTTTACTCAGAAGGGTAACCTCAGGCTTCATATGGTGATGCATGCTGGCATCAAAAATCATGAATGTGCTGTCTGTGGGAAAGCCTTTACTCAGAAGGGTACCCTGAAGCTTCATATGGAGATGCATGCTGGCATCAAAAATCATGAATGTGCTGTCTGTGGGAAAGCATTTACTGGGAAGGGTAGCCTGAAGCTTCATATGAAGATCCATGCTGGCATACAAAATCATGAATGCGCTGTGTGTGGAAAAGCATTTACTCAATCGGGTCACCTCAAACTTCATATGGAGATGCATGTTGGCGTCAGAAATCATGAATGTTGTGTGTGTGGAAAAGCATTTACTCAGAAGGGGAACCTCAAACTTCATATGGAGATGCATACCGGCGTCAAAAAATCTTAAATGTGCTGTGTGCGGGAAAACATTTACTGGGAAGGGATACCTCAAGTTCCATATGGAGATGTATGCTGGCTCCCAATTTGACTGAAATTTGAAGTGAAATTATGACAATTTGAAATTTCAACCATTTTGTAAAATAATAGTACTGACGGTGCCGAATTTTTTCAAATGACCAAACATCATGTTCCATGCGTTTTTATTTGAGATGTGATGAGACTGCGTTTGCGTAAAGACATTGTTTGAATACAAACATAGACGCTTATTCGCTGGAAATCGGTCAGATTCATTTTGATAGCCCATTGTTCGGATCAAGTCATCGCGAGTCGTTGCATATTTTGGCTCGAATCAAGTAAGGGTCAATTTTCGAAGTATGAGGCGTTATCCAAAGCCAATACTTTTGCTAGCTGCTGGAAAGTGGGAACACAGATTGAGTCGTCATGTATTATGAATCGTGGAACGAGTATAGAGATAATTATACATGCAAAATGCTTTCTAGCGCTGACACATAGCTGACATAGGCCTACGGAGAACTGCTGAACTACGTAAGTAACTGTGTACTATTCATAACCGCAGTTAACTGCTAACCAAAACGGGATAGAATACGATAGAAACCTCAAGATAGTTGAAACAAATTCATAAGATGCCCATACATTACTCACCCATGAAGCACAATGTAAGCTTGCTCCTATTGGTAACGACTAATAAATACATTATACGTACATACTATTCGTGTGGTTTAGGTCATATAAGAGGGGTGATTAAGGTGAATATTGCCGGAGTGAGAGCAGTCTACAGAACCCGGGATGTAATAATTAAATTACTATGCTTCTCAAGTTTTACAGCAACGTCAGCTGTGATCAACAATGGGGGCTCAGTAAAACGCACTATCATCGGACGACTGGTTGTGCTCACAGGTCACACCAGCGTATCTCGAACAATTAGAGGTGGTCAGTACCGAAGTAATTCTAATTTCTGAAGTACTCAAGTAGTTTTCTGCTACTCGGGTACTTACTCAAGTAGTTCTAATTTCCTTCTACTTTTACTTCGTAATATTTATTGTGATCAACTTACTTTCACAATTCCACTTTGTCGAATAGAAGTAGTTTAATCCCACAATCAGGAAGATAGGCTGGGGAATTCAAGGGAAGTTTTCACGCAGTATCACCTTTTAATTGTCATAAAAGTTCAGTAAAGTTAATAATATTTACTGCGCAGAGTGGATATGGTGTGACCAGTATGATTTCACAAAAGTATCGGTGAATTCGATTTAGGTAGCGGGTTGTGTGGTTCCGTTCACACCGCATTGTGGACCGTGTAAAATATTTCATCGGTGTATATAAGGCTCATCATAGCGTTTAAAACTGATGTTTGGCAATCTGCTGCTTAATTACTTGAGTAGAATTAAAGTCAGTCATTTGAAGAGACTCTTTGGGGTACAGAACTTTAATATACATGTTAATAATATATTCATAGTAAAATATAATAAAACCCGAAGCTTTCCGAGCTGTCACTTTTCAAGGGCAATCGTCAGCAAATGGAGAATTTCAAAAACATGCATCTAGCTCAGAGGTGGGCCGCATGCGGCCCGCAACCCCGTTCTGTGCGGCCCGCGAGAGTCTAAAGAAACTTATTAAAAATATCGATAAAATGCGTACTGAAAATCGAATTAATGCAGGGACTTGATTAAACTTTTTCTGACTATATTTCACCATGATAATTCTAAGGAAGTGGGTCTCAACCTGGGGGACGCGTACCCCTTGGGTCATGAAAGCATCTGAAGGGGATCGCGAAGCTGAGCTCAACTGAAAATTTTTTCGCGCTTCGCGCGATTTCCTCTAAATTCCTAATTAGTGCTCTGTATTTAGTATGAATTTCATATTTAAAAATCTCTCATCAATAGTCGTGACTTCCCATGCCATCAAACAATCCGTTAGGTTTGCTATAGCATCCTGATTGCGTTTTGTGATATGACGATAAGGGGGAGCGAAATCTACACATAGTAGATTGCGTGTTTGAAGCTAACATGGTTATGATGCTGTCAGCATTGTGTGTCCTGGAACTGAACCCAAAGCGGAATTAGTAAATCTATGAACTGATCACTGCTCAGTGCTCACAGATTTAAATTTCAATCCTGTTCTAAGAATCGGGACAACAGACTTTTATCTCTATAGTTTTGACTAATTGGTTATTGAAGTCGACCAGCCTATGAAATCTCGCCATTGTTTCTGGCGCGTATGTACGATATCATCATAGCAATGTTTGGTTTGTTTCAAATAAGCATATATATTATCTCCATGTCCTCACTATATAATCAAATACCAGCAATATTGCGTTTTGGCTTATGATCCCAATTTTATATAGTGCGGCCCGCAAATGGATTCAGATGTTGAATGCGGCCCGCGAGCTCAAAAGTTTGCCCACCCCTGATCTAGCTACATTGCATACAACCAATTATGACGTCATAGAAACAAACAACATGAAATTATAGAGACTGTAGGATGGAGCGACGACCCATTGTTCTAAGTTTAGATCCGTCACGCTTGACTTTGCGGAGTAAAATTCCATTCGCGAGAGTCGGATTGTCCTATTTTACATGTAAAAGTATAGGCGATTTCGGAAATACATGGACGAATTTGACCGCCGAAAAAGGGTGGAAATATTCTAGCTAGACGTTTCAAATTTTGCATGTTACGAGGAAGCATCAATATGTTCTCACTATAAAAATTTCACAACTGGCCTCCACCCAGAACACGTTTAAAATCAATTTCCCGCAATGCCTTATTCAGCGATAAACTCTCCGCGGCCGAATCCCGTAAACTCGTAGACAATGCTATAATTGATAAGGCTTTATGCGGTAACTGAGTGGCCGCTGATACCGATACAAATACAAAACTGCCCAAACTATTTTCTGTGCATAAGCAACCGATGAAAAAAACGAATAGACTACACGGAAAGCGGATGAAAAAGAGCGACGAAAAGATTATCACTACATCCAAAAGATCAATATCGTACACTATTTCATCGGGCATTAGGCCTATGTTACATTGGAAGACTGTACTTGTTCGTTTTGACATCTTCTTTTCTGTTCACTAGAGGCTACATCGCATTGTCTTATATCCCGTTGTACATTTCGCGTCTTTAGCAGTTAAAAATAATAGATCCTCCGCGGCAATTATGGCCAAAAACTGCGCTATACCTGGATGTAGGCCTACCTATGTGAACATTCCGCGTAGTGATCAATCTCGTAAGAGGTCCTTATTCACGGTACGAAGACCAGAGCTGGGAATGAAGCGGCCCAGAAGCAGCACGCAGCAATGGCCAGCCTCCTTCTTTCCATCAGGGACCTCTCGAAAGGAGATCGTATCAAGACGTTGCTCCATAAGGAGACGTAAGTAAAGCAGCTGTCTCAACTTCAACAGAATTAACAGTGTAATTTATAATAGAGCCGCAATCTGCGAAAATCATTTTGAGGAGAGCGACATCATTCAGCTCAAAACCAGAAAGCAACTCAAAGTGGGAGCTCTGCCTAAGCTAAATTTGCCTGAAAGATGTAGCACAATCATAAAGTTATGCAGGGTATCTCTATTACTCAGATCAAGAAACCAATGCACCAAACGATTCCAATTGATATATTTATTCATATAGAAAGAAAGGAAGATACCTTTTCCAAGAAAAGATCGAGTTGCCAGAGACAGTTAGGCACAAAAATATTCCAGATTTGGTACAATATTCCATACCCGATTCCCTGCTATTGATACCAGACATTCTTGCAGTGGAAACTTTTTCCTCAGCTTGGTGAACAAGTGCATCAATAATCTTCACGAGCAAAGATGCAGCAAGAAGCTGATGCTGCAGTCCAAGAAGTTCGCTTACCTGCTGGCAAATGTTGGAGTAGTATTGATAAATACCGTCAGTACCAACGTCACAGAACACAGCATTCAAGCGTTTGACAAGTGGAACAATAAGATTTAAATCCAATTCCTCAAATCGTGGTCCACATACCTGGAAATAGAATGACAATTACGGCAAGCAATCTTCAAAATGTCCATTATTCGGTCGATGTCAATTTGCTCAGTCGGTGACGGGAGCTTATGCACTTTCCCGTGTTTCTTGAGTTCCCTTACGGTGGGAAATATGGCTTCACAGACGTCACAACTTATTCCACTCCACTCATCCAATCCTTCAAAGCATTGGGAAATTTCCTCCTCGGTGATGGATTCCCAATCCTCCCACAATGATTCTTCGGCCATAACTTTTACGAAAAAGTATCGGTTATAAAGGAATCAAAATTTCTGTGAAAGCATAATACTCAGAATTTTATTTCCGTTTTGCTAATCAAATAACAATTACCATACCGGAACAGTACATGAAGATAGCTCGCTAATTCTATAGTATCACAGCAATGTCCTCCAATAGTGCGGTAAGTGACTTATATTTTCTCGTCGGCAAGTTAAAATACATACAGATTCTGCTGAATGACGCCTTCCAGAAGGACCATGATATGGCATACCCACTTCGCCTGCAACGAAATGCCGTTTCATTTTCATCGCCTGCCCTATTATTGTTATCTTCTATAATCATATAATACGCCACTATAATAGCTATTATATCATAAATCATCGCTGGTATTCACCGACCGTGCGCATTGTGCAGCGATTATATACCGGTATATTCATCGCTTCGTACGGCAACGAACGCAAGACCGTCACGCAAGTATCCAAGATATTCACTAATCAGGCCAAACATATTAAGACGTCCAATTAGTCACAGAGTCCGTTATAAGTATTCAACCTCCAATACTCCGACTCATTCCCATCCATAAGCATGCATTAAAGTTAAACCAACCAAACACTAAACTTTCCACCGTCTGAATTCCATGTGGGATTATTAATGATACACGTAACAATGGGAAGCTCCCTCCGCAAAGCGGAGCGTGACCTATCTAAAGGGAGTTGAAAATATTATTGCGCGCAGTGTAAATAGAGTAGTTCAACTTATATAGATATTTCGGTATATCAATGCACTAATACCGGTATAATATCTCATATTTATGGTATTATGGGCAAAAATACCATAAATATCCATTTTTACAAGATAATTGCTGAAAAACCACGCAAACAAAATATGTCGCGGATGAATATTAATTAGGCATTTAAATCAGTCGTCACTCCATCCTACAGTCTCTATAATGAAATACAGGCAAACCGCGAGCGCAGCTAGTGGCCAATTATAGAGATTCACCATAGAATGTAAACGTTTACATTCTATAGATTCACTAAAAATTCCTTCTGCTGACACAAGCGTGGTCGGTGGATTTTAATATAAGTCGATTCCAGTGCAGACAGATGGAAATTAGTGCGGCCTCTACCTAATATAGAAAATCTTTCATCGCGATAGTTTTTAGCGCAAGTTGCATTCTCAGTCAAATGCTTGCCGATGACAGAGTTCATAGCCATGGCCTGATTACGTTCTAGTAATCGCAGATCAGTTACGGCTGCGTCTTCGCGAGAGTCCAATGCGCGTGATCTAATAACGCTCGGAACATGTTGTTTGATGCGTTCCTGCAAGCGCTGAGTTGTTCTTCCCACGTACCGACAATCGCGTGCGCAACACGTGATTCATGGTTGAATTATGCGACAGTCAGCAGATTTGTTGTCACTTCATAGCATGAAACGGCAACATAATTGCTAATCCCATGGATGACGACCCTAGCGCTCAAATTAAGTAAAGTTGATCTTATTTGAAAGCCACAGTCGCGCCGAATCTGATAATATACAATAAACTTTCATCAAGACAATGGAACCACCCCGAAATAACCTTCGAAGTCTGTAAATCAGCCTTGTTCCAAACAATCGTAACGACGCAGCACGATTACAATAACAACAGTCCTTGCGTGGTCCTCGACTCCCGCATTACCATCCATTTTCAGTACTTCTGTAATCACCTCACATTTCACCTGCCCCTTACACCCTGCCGCAGAGCCATAAGCGCCAAATGGCTGCTACGCCACTGTGACTACTACGGTATGGAGCAGTGGTTCCCAACGTGGGCGATTTTGCGGTCTTGGGAGCGAAAATAACCAACTGAGTGTTGGCGCGTTAAACTTAAAACGGCTATATTTGAGTCAAGTCGGAGAAATGGGTCTAAAGCTACAGGTAGTTCAGCTTTATCCTGGGGTTTACGAAGATGTTGAACGTAATCAGCTTCCTAAATAGGACGTGACTAAGTCCTGGCAAATGTGCCGACCTTTGATTGGTAATCAGGTCATCAAATTATGAGCCGGGCCACGGACCAGTGAACTCAGACCTCGGTGAACTCGGTTTTATACCAATACCGAGAAAACCATTACCGAGAATGGACATTACCGAGAATACGATTACCGAGAATGGACATTACCGAGAATGGTCATTACCGAGAATAGACACCACCGAGAATGGACATTACCGAGAATGGCCAATGTCAAGAATATAGCTTATTGGGACTGATGTTGTCGAGAAATTTATACCTGAGCATCGATACCGAATGTGGCAACGCCGTGATGCTCTCACACGACCTGTGCATATGCATAACATGCCTGCATTGCATATATTGCATTCTCGGTGGTGTCCATTCTCGGTAATGTCCATTCTCTGTGGTGTCTATTCTCGGTAATGTCCATTCTCGGTGGTGTCCATTCTCGGTAATGGCATTCTCGGTAATGGTTTTCTCGGTATTGACCGGACACCGGTGAACTCACCCTTACAAACTCGGCGCCTCGATGAACTCGGACCTCGGTGAACCCGGCCCTCGGTGAATTCCGCCGGCAACCCTATAATATCTCACCTCCACCAACCCTAATATCCCACCTCCGGCAACCCTGATATCCACCTCCGACAACCCTGATATCCCACCTCCGGCAACCCTAATATCCCACCTCCACCAACCCTAATATCCCACCTCCGGCAACCCTAATATCCCACCTCCGCCAACCCTAATATCCCAGCTTTAATTCAGAATTGTTCGGGGGCGGAATTCACCGAGGTCCATAGTATTCGAGAAACACCATGAATACCACAAAACAAACAAGTAGAGTATGTGAGCGTCGTGTTATCTTCCCCGCTTACTCAATCCGTGAATACAAAATTTCGCGAGGGCCGAGTTTTACTTTGTAAGGCTGGGTTCACCGAGGTCTGAGTTCACCGGCAACCTATCAAATGATAAATGGAGTCGCGACCATGAAAGATTGGCAACCGCTGTATGTGGGGTGTTTATAGCTCAAGTGATGCAGTGCGCATCGGCATTAAACTGATAAATAATTGTATCAGTGCGACATGAGCATGACTTGACGATGTACTGAACAGTTATACGATCGTTGCATTTTCAAAGTCATCTTTTGGGCAGAGAGAGCATCAAGATTATATTGTAATATATGGAAGAACCAATATCATTCAACGACGAAATGCATATAGTAGCCTAAGCCCCCAGAAGTTGCATCGATCACCCTACGGTGGCCAAAGATCAGCAGTGGTTATTTGGGCCGGAGGGGGCTTCGGCCCTGGTTACAACTTACTGCTGAACCGGACTGGTGACCTTTAGTCGATAGACAAAGCTTTGCTGGTGTGACGTCACCACATTGGTCGACAATGTTTTTACCTCATTTTGAAATCCGCTAGTGAGAGCTCTATAAAGAGCGTCCGGAATTTGTGACCCTTACCCCAGCCTTGGTGCATACATCTACATCGCCTAACTAGGCCCGGGTGGGTGACCAATTTCTACAACTAGGCTATTCCAATGTTGTTTTGACACCTTCCTATCTTTTCATTGTATCTCAGTCTTGAGGTGTTGACAATAAACTGATACTGAACTCATTTCCAGCAAGCCACGTGCAAAACTAGCAGTCGGTGTGGTATGTTTATTTGAAAACAGAAAAGTAGAGATTTAACGATGGCTGCTTGTGGACGAGGGCTTCTTGGCGAGCAAACTTTCAAACGTTACGATGACGACCGCCAGCACGAGACCGGCTTTCGAGCCTCTCATCGCAAACTGAAACAAAATTATATTTTAAGCTGCGTTAGTGAAATAAAGTGACGAGTGAATTCGAGAAAACTTGTACATAGAATCAAGTTCATGTTCGTACGGCAAGCTTGACTCGTTCCACACAATACAGTTATTCTGTGGCATTTTCAGCAAAACCAGAAATCAGTTTGGAATTATACTGAGAGCATAGAAACAATTCACTAATTTTTGCGGTTTTAACAGTTTCTGGCCCTATTTTCCAAGTATCAGTATTGATAGACGAAATCTCAATAATGTGGTGACTAAGACCATTTTTCGAAGTTACAATGAAATGTCTGTCTTGACCGTGCTAGTCTCTCATATGACATGGTTCGAGTCAAGCACAAATGACTCTAGTCGATTCATTTTATATATTTGAAAAAATGAATTGAGTCAATCAAGACTCGAGTCATTACAACCTTGACTTGCACTGGACTAAAAATTTAGATTCTACTTCTACATGAAGAGCTTTTTTGAGGTACAGAACTTCAATATACAATTCATATTGAAATGAACCCGAATATTTTCGGCTGACACTCGTCAGGGGTAATCGTCAGCAACTAGTAGAGAATTGGAAACGAACATCGTATCATAAAATATGACGTCACCAGCAGAGTTGGATCAATTACATTATTTCAGTTCAATTACAATTACAATTACAATTACTTTCATGAATGTTTCAATTACATTACAATTACAATTACTCCATGCTAAAAATATCAAATTACAATTACAATTACAATTACTCCTTGCATGCTTCAATTACATTACAATTACAATTACAATTGCTGCTGTTGAACATGTAATTGAATAATCATAAATTCAACCGTGCTCCTTGACAACCGTAGCGTCGTATTTAACAACAATTCAAGTCTAGTTCAGATTGTGTAGTAATAAATGCGTTTATGTGCGTACATAGTATGCTATGTAAGATGGCATTGTGACGTAATATAAGCGTGTTTTGTATGCTCGGTAATTATGGCTCACGTAATTGGAAATGTAAAATGTTATTTACCTAATTTCCTATGGGTCAGGATTAAGGATAGGGTGCAGTATGTCGTTGAAAAAGTATTATAATATATGCATGTGTTGGATTTGCGTATATAGCATATAGTTAATGAAATAATATTATTTTTATCGAGGGACGTAGGAATTAGGATGAGGAGTAAAAACAAAACCGTGCTTTGTCAGATAACACGTTATATAATATCCAGTAGTCTGGTTAGTTAGCCAGACGAAATAACGATGCAGCATCGTGATCTGAAATCGTATTGTAGATTGCCAACCCACGGATAGATGCGCAAGATGTGAGTCACGGATGAATGCACCGACAAACGTACTGCAGAGCCGGCTAAAAGCAGCAAACTTTGTAGTCCTAGAGCTGGCGATCCAAGCGTCCAAATTTGATGCATTTGGTCTTTATCGTAAGTTATTGATGTACTAATTCCGAAAATACAAAATAAAATCTCGTCAGGGCAATGTAACTGCTCCAAAATAGCCGTTTAAGGCCGACTGTTCTGAAAAGTGAGAGCGCTGCAGCAGCATGACCACAACAATTACCAATTACGCCCAGCGATTGTTCAGAACAATGCCGATTCCCAGACTTTCACGACTATTTTGGGATGGTACCATTGCCTGGAAATATACTTTTATTGCGGAATCAGTGCGACACTAGCTTTCGATTAGGACCATACATTAGGGATGGTGTGAACCTCTGAAAGGTTCGGGTTCGTGTGAACGCGAACCTTTTTGAAAGGTTCTGTGTGAACACGAACGTGAACCTCGTGACGTCATATTGCTAATTCCAACCCTATCTTTCAATGAAGTGATAGCCTATTATACTAATGTACACGATACCTAGCGAAGACTCGGGCCACATAATGTCACATTGCTGCAGTACATATTGGCGTTTTAAACACCGCTAAATGTATCAACCGCGGTTATCAAAGGATATAATAATCTCATAAAATCAATACATTCCGACGCTTTGCCAACAATTTCGACGAGGACTTACCAGGGAATATAAGCTTACGCCTTAACGGTCTGTGACAGACCGGACAATGCGTTCGGAGTCTGAGTATTGCTACATTGATATTGAGCAGAGTGTAAAACGGGTTTCTATACTCGCTACCGATACCATAAAAAACAAGTTATATAGCAGTAGCCAGCACCTTAATCGTACGGATTTGGTTTTAATGATACAGTAAAGATATGAAGTCAAGATCGACCCCGCACGCCCGCTCGATTTTTTACATTAGAAAACGATATCAATGTCATTGATTGGTTGAATAAGCATCATTGGCTGACTACGTATATCGCTCGTGATGTTGCGTGATTGCGGTTCAAGCTCATAGCAGAGAGTCACTAAATATTCACAAACGGAAAGCTGGATATTTCGAGAAATTTTTTGTAACAAAAAAGCAAGTAAAACTTTTAAGGTTGTCAAGGTGCATGCTCGTTTATTGTTGATTTTTTATGCTGCCAGCGCCATGCATAGAGTGACCCGCAGTTGAAATGCAATAAATTTGAACCAAAGATCTTATAATGAAGTGCAAATTACAATTTATCAAAAAGGTTCACAGTGCAGAACCTACCAAGGTTCTGTTGTGAACGCAAACCTCAAAATTTCCGAGGTTCACACACAGAACGCGACCGTGAACCTCACGTTCACACCATCCCTACCATACATATCAAATTTCGACGCTTGGATCGCCAGCTATGGGACTATGAATTCTGCTGCTTTTAGCCGGCTCAGCAGTTCGCTTCTCGGCGTATTCAATCGTGAGTCACGTGTTGCGAATCCATCCGTTGGTTAGTAATCTAATAATTGTATACAATAACAACCGAGGCCAGCATAGCGGTAAAAATAAAAAACTTCGCCCGCAAGGGCGCAGTCAAGGGCTTCCGCGAATGGATCCACCAAATTCCTTGTCGACATTTAAAGAGAATGCATTATAAGTCAATTATTTTATGTTGTGCTTGTCAGGTCTCAATAGCAATTTAATGTAATTGAAATTGTAATTGAGCAAAATTTTTGTCAAATTACAATTACAATTACAATTACACAAAATAAAAATGCTACAATTACAATTACATTACAATTACATTGAAAAATGTAATTAATTACATTCAATTACAATTACAAATTACAATTGATCCAACTCTGGTCACCAGCATAAAGTTTCGAATACCAGAGTGTTCAATGTACTATTTTTAGATGGTATACGAACTCTTTTTGTTGACACAGCCTTGACTGGTGTATTTTGATAAATGTCAACTCCAAGGCAAACAAGTGAGTGAATGGCCCCTCCCCACGACACGGAATCTGTCGCCTCGATAATTTTTCTCACAATCGGGATTATCCAACAGATGTTTGTCGAATACACCAGCCGAGGCTGTGTCAAGAAAAAGAGTTCGCATACCATCTAAAAATAGTAGCCTGCATAGAACGCTCTTGAACTCGAAATTTTGATGACATCATATTTTGTGATACGATTGTTGATATACGATGTTCTTTACCAATTCTCCACCAGCTGTTGACGATTACCCCTGACGAGTGTAAGTCGAAAATATTCGAGCTCATTTCAATATGAATATACTATTTAACTTCTACACGAGTGCCAACAATGGCTACTTTGACCACCTCAGGTTTCACATCTCATTAATGATAACTTCAGTTCAAATATATACCTTTTATGCGATCCACAAAAAAAAAACGAAAAAGTTAAGACAGCTCTACACCAGATTGAAATTATTTGGTATTTTTTCCAGCATACTACATTTTTATGTATGCTGCGTACGACCAATCGAGGTTTACAGGCTTCCGCAGTGGAAAATACTATCGCACTTTTGTTGATAAATCCTAGCCCTATTGATGAATTGCTGGTTGATACCTTTGACTCTACGTTCTTTACCAAATAAAATCTGGACATGTAATGGGAAACACAAGCCTACTCACTTTGAAGGGGGAAGTTTTAACATCTCTGCTGAGCCTGTATTTCCAGACTTCATTTCGTAGCCAGGAATCTCGGAGACCAATCTTTGCAAGTCTACGTTGAACGCTTTCATACGGAGTGTCTTCCACTTTCCATGTGCTGCAAGCAAACATACATCGTTATACAGTGTCGGCAGACTTGTACAAACTAACGTTCTAGATCAGTGGTTCTCAACCTGGGGGTGTGAAAGCATCTGAAGCTGGGCGCGCAACTGCGGTAAACTGAAAAAATTTTCCACGATTTAACCCCAATCCACAGTTAAATTGCTCCGTGTATGGTTCGAATTCGAGAATTCTCTCATCAACAGTCATAACCTTCCACGCCATCAAACTATCTGTTGGAATTGCTAGCATTCTGGTTGCATTTAGTGATATGACGATGAGGGCGGCGCGAAAATTTTCACTACCGTATCATAAGTGGAGCATGTCGAAAAAAGTTTTGAGAACCACTAATCTAGATGGGTAGTTTGGTCAGCTATATACCGTTATTTCAGTAGGCTTTGTTCTAGTTGCGGATTTTAAAAAGTGAGCAGTTCCAGATCTGGGTTTTGAAGCGAGACATTTCTAGTTCTAGTTGTGGATTTGGAGAAGTGAGTCGTTTCAGTTCTAGCTGTGGATTTTGAAAAGCGAGAAGTTCTAGTTACGCCTTTAAAAAATTAGTTGCCGAGGAACTAAAAGACTTGTGATACCTGTGTTCTGTTGTGAGATGTTCTTGCGGCCATTGCTAGCTCAGAGTCATCACTACAAACGGCCAGGGGGTGACATTTGGGGGTAAAAACCAGGGTTTTAACCAACTCACTTTTATGGCTTCGACTCGAGTCATTTTCAATTCACCGCCGAGTCAAGTCCGGGTCAGCTAGTAGAGGGTCGAGTTCGAGTCATAGTGTTTTGACTCGAGTCAAAGTCATTATGTTATGTTTAGTTTTCAGTTCAATCCGGTTCAACCCACTTTTCCAAACTCTGCTCGAGTGATATAGAATGGCTACTATTCATGATATAGGCTTAGTAATTTTACTCAATCTTACTGGCCATATTTTACAAGTATCAGGACTGATAGACGAAATACTAATAATGTGGTACCGTAGCCTAACTTTACTATTTTTCGGAGTCGCAATGAAATGTCTGTCTTAGCCCGCTCCAGTTTGTGCTTTTGAAAAAATGACCCGAGTCAAGTCAAGTCACCAAAAAATCGTGACGAGTCATTACAACTCTGGTTAAAACCCCTCCCATTTCAAACACGAATCCTTGTCGTTTTGAAATGCCAATTCTATTCTCAATATTTCTTGGCTCATTTGCAGTTCAGAAATTCGTATTTGATTATCACTGCTTCCAATTAGGGAGTTGCTTCGAAAATAAATTTAGTTAGTTTTGTTTTAGTTCTTGTTGCGAGTTTTGACAAGCGAGCAGTTCTCGTTAGCACATCCAGTACCTTGTAGGAGTCCGAGTGTTGGGAAGACTCAAATAACATTCTCCGAGAGACTTGGCTCGAGTGAGGAGTGATTACCGTATCACAGTCTGACCGATATCGGATGATTGAAAACAGGGGTGTAATGACTCGAGTCACGATTTTCTGATGACTGGACTTGACTCGAGTCATTTTTTCAAAATACGGAAATGACTCGACTCAAGTCAATCTGTGTATTGACTCGACTTGAACTCGAGTCATCGTGCATGACTCGAGCCAAGTCATGTCACGCGGGACTCAGGCGGCCAAGACCGACATTTCATTGTAATTTCGAAGAATAGTAAAGTGACCACACTATTGGGATTTCATCTATCGGTATTGGTACTTGAAAATGCGACCAGAAACTGCTGAAAGTGAGGAAAATTAGTATATTATAAATGTGAACCATTCGATATCACCAAACAGTTATAAAACGTGGGTTCAACAAGACTTCAACTGGAAACTGAGCAGTTAACACAATGACTTGGACTCCAGTCATAACTCCATGACTCGGTGGTGAATTGAAAATGACTCGACTCAAAACTATTTAAGTGAGATTGACTTGCGACAGGGAGCCTAGTGAGTTGATTACAACCCTGTTTGAGAAGATACCAATAACTATCAACTCCCCCTCCACCGATATGTTCAGCCTATATGCAAGCAAAAGATACGACATCTAGTCACATTTACAAAACTTCACATTCTTCGAGTGGCTTTACAGCCATCGCAATGCTTGGATAGTTCTGACTCAAGTCAAGTCGAGTCATTTATATTTCACCACCGAGTCAAGTCCTAGTCCAAGTCTTGTTAAACCCACTTTTTATAACTCTGTACATGGTGATATCGAATGGTCCGCATTTAATATATACCGGTACTGATTTTCTTCACTCTTAACAGTTTCTGGACGCATTTTCAAGTACTAGTACCAATAGGCGAAATAACAACAGTCTTGGTTACTTAACTATTCTTCGAAATTACAACAAAGTATTGGCCTTGGCCGTCTGAGACTCGAGTCATGCGCAATGACTCGAGTCCAAGTCGAGTCAATACAGATGGACTCGAGTCATCAGAAAATCGTGACTCGAGTCATTAGGACCCTGATTAGAAATGAAATAAACTAGAAAGGGTGCATCTGGATACTACTTTTACTCATGAGTTTACAGATTTTTTGGAAAAACTAGGCTTAAAACACTTGCCGTTTTACATATTGTTAATCGTATAAGAGTACGAATGAAGTGAATAAATTTCAAATAATTACCTTTTATGCGTCCATAAAGAAAATAATGCCAATTCTGTTTGGTATTTTTTGACCCAAACCAACTAAAACTTAGAAATCCCTGATCCAAACACTGTTATTATGACATTACATGTAGATTTCTGAAGGTTATCATCAAGAAAATATGAATGCTATTGTAAATCACAGGATCAGATGAAATTATCCTTACCTCCAGTGCGGCTTGTACTCTTTAGGAATGTCTTTCCATCCCACACCCATACTATATATAATATATTGGACTACAAGAAATAGACAAAGATAAATTTATAGCAACAGGACAGTTTGCATTGAAACAGGCCACGGTGGATTGCAAGATAATTACGCTGTAATTGTGCACTTAAATCATACTAATACCGTAAGTGAAATATTGTCACGAATTTTGTACAGTAACAGCAAATAATACGTCATTTCACATCAGGCTACATCAAGATCAGATATTCTTGAAGGTGAAGAGAGCGTCCGCATACAGTTGAATGATATAATCATGTTGGAATTAACCAGATTAATTTCAATATGAATATATATTTAATGGTATACTGAAATTCAATCAAATATTCGGAACTAATATATAAGTTTTCAAGATCAGGGCAAAATCGAGTAGGCTACTAGGATTCTTGTCGGAGTAGCAACAACAAAGTATGGATGATCCGGAAAGTACAAATATGTACCTTTGACGGGACCGCAACAAAATAAGACTGGTTGAACATGACTTAAAGATAATATGGCATTTTTTCGACAATGGATATTCCATTACACTGTGTGAGAATGCTATGGGTCGATCACTTCACAGGAATGTCATTTACATTAACGTGCTTAGCTTTGCACTGCATGTTATAGATGATCTGACACGACTAATCGAAGTATCAAGGCTTCCAAACAGGGAAAAATGCATCAGATTCATAATTCGTGTTGATAATATAATTCTCAACGCATAATTCCAGCAGGCTACCCAAAAATATAGCCTCTCACTGCTCGAATGATTACAGTTATTACTCAGTTCAGATTTGAGTACCTGAATCACTTAGCTCAGAATTAGTCAGCAGGAAACTTTTGAAAGAATGATTCGATGTAACTTCACAGTCGATTATTCATTGGAACACTTTGGGTGAAACTAGTACATAACAAAATACTGGGGCTAGCTACCAGTCACAAAGTGCCTTCTACGTTTTCGGAGTTATGAAGTAAGTTTGACCTGCTCACGTGCTATGATTTTAGACAACTTCTACTAAAAGAGGCACTGCACTCAAAAAATGATGTGGTCTCAAATTGAAGTGCAAAACAATAACAAAAAATTTGGCCACAGCCATTTTTTTTCAGATCGCCACCGTAATGGAGCTGCAATTTATTGAAATTTCCACAAACACATCACGCTCCAGCAGTCACGCAGAGATTGAACTTTATACCGTCGTCAGCCGATGTTACGAAGGAAATATGTCGTACACGCCAAGGTGGTTAAGATACCGCGTTCAACGGAAGATGTCAGTCAGGAGATTTATGTCAAAATCGGGCCTAATGTATTCTATTTATTTAGGACATAGGTGCGATAGGGCGTGTACGACATCTCCTTCATAGCATCGGCTGACAACTATATAAAGTTCTATCTCTGCGTGACTGCTGAAGCGTGAAGTTGCTGTGGAAATTTCAATAAATTGGCGCTCTATTAGGGTGGCGTTCTGAAGAAAACGGCTGCGCCAAAATTTTTATTTCGTTTTGCCCTTCAATTTGAGACCACATCATTGTTAGAGTGCGGTGCCCCTTCAATTGTTGCTGATTTGGAAATAGCGACTTATACTTATACTCGAGTGAAAACTTCTGACGTTAAAGTCCACTTCTACTTGAGTACAAACAATAGCTAGCGCATAATACTTGAACAGTGAACATTGAACACGCATGCACATACAATCTTCGGAAGTGAATTTTGTACAGAAAGAACAGCAAATGGGCGCTCGTATTTCAAATTAAGAGACTCTCATAGGCACAAAACGTCAGTACCAGTAGGTATACAATTGAATGTATATTCATATTGAAATAAACCACAGGCGCGTAGCTAGCCAAGAGAAAAGTAGGGAGAGGTGAAACAAAACGGGGAGAGACGGAATATTTTGAAAACCGACAATGTTCCAAATTCTAATAGATTAATTGGGTTGAATCTATGCACGAATGTCAATGAAACTCGGATCAGATAATCTTGCTCAAACATAGGCCTATGCCAGAAATGGTATATTAAAATAAAGTTTCAATAAATTTAGTATGGATATGTGAATGATGACTTACTCACAAAGCTGGGGTTTTTAAGCGAATCACAAACAAATTTGTGCTATGACGGATTGTGGAACATAATCTAGTATGACAAATGGTTAATTATATAGATTTAGGTTGTTAAGAGAGTTTACAACAATGAAGAAACAATATGTGACTGCATATTACTCTCTCTGAGAGAACAACAACAGACCATAAAGGGGGGTATAGACTAGCTCAGAAAGGGGGTGGGGGGTTCTCCAATTCTGCCCCCATCTACACCACTGAATGCCAATATGAATACATCATTCAATTATCAATTGTATACTGAAATTCAATGAAAAATTCGGAAACCCGAGTACGGTACAGCAATAGAATAATTCAACAAAATTTCACAGTCCATTTTCTGTCTGCCCACTTTGGGTGAACTAATATCCGATCCCCGCTTTCGAGAGAAATATAGTAAAGTGTCTCAGTGTCTTTTGACATGCTGACTACATGGTCGGGGTTGTGATGACTGACATACTCCAATCTTTGTTCTTTTATCGGGATTTTTAGGAGACGGTAAATCATCATTTTCAGGGCGCCTACGGTCATGGAATGGGGAAGTTTTTTTTCGAGAGGTCGCAATTCTGGTTTGTCGGGTACGACGATAGTGACTTGAAGTAAATTCGACTTGAGTGCTGTTGATTTTATGAGGAATTCACCATCTTCCATTGCGCCGTGAACTTTGACAAGCTCTAAATATCTGGGATGGTCGTTTTGGAAGCGAGACGACGGATTATTCTTAACAGGGTCTTGATTCCCGCCACTTTCTCTCCAGTATTTGCCGTAACGTTTCATGTAGTCCATCTCGGCGCCTTGCCGTTCCGTCGCGTCCACGGCGCTACGATTAAGCATTTTAAGTCCTCGAATTTTTGCGATGATTATCTCTCTCATTGTTTCGCTCGATTCCTTTTCCAGAACAGGGTTGCTGCGGAAATTTAACTCGTTCAAAACCGGTAATTTGTTGAGTTGATCAAATATATCTTCGTTACAAAATTTGTTACCGCTCAGCGACAGATTTGTTAACGCGGGAAAGTCGGCTAAATCGATACACGCTTGATCCAACGAACAATTATTCAGTATCAATTTTTCAAGTTTTCGAAGACTCGCTAAATTTTTGACATGTTCCCAACTTTCTACAGGATTGCCGGTCAAGTTGAGCACTCTCAAGTGACAGAAAATTTCATGTTCGGGTTGCGTTATCGCAGATATATTATTCATACCAAGGTGAAGCTCGCAGATTTGAGGCCACATTGACGATATCGACATCGCGTTAATCCAAGTCAAACCACAGTTGTTTAAAATGATGATTCGTAGGGAGCTGAAATCATGCGCCATATCTGCCGGGGATTTTGGAATTTGAAGTTTATTTTCCGATAGATTCAACTGCGTGAGATTGCAAAGTTGTTTTGATATTCCGGCGATACTTTCCCATTCGTGGAACAGATTTTTAGACAAATCCAGCTCTTCTATATTCGGAGCACGATTTTCAAGGAAATCATTGTCTCCAACATGAGAAATATCTTGCATTCTTAAACTGACTGCTCGCAGATTGCTCAAATTTTTGAAAACTTTGTGAGCTTTCTCCATTCCCACTGCCTCAATTTTCATTTTGTGATGAGTGACTGGATTTGATAAATACGTCTCGACGTTCTCCAATCCCGATAATCCAATATCTGAGCCAGCGTAGCGATCTAAGATCGCAGTTGCTATCGAAATTCCGGCCGAAATCTTGTGCGGTTTCACAAACGAACCACCAGTCTCGTGCGAGCATTTAAAATACACAACACCGTTTTTAGTACCATTATGTTTTCCGCGGCTTGGTTCATCCCATTCCACGCCTACCCAGTCGCCTTTAGTTGGCGGTACGGGTCCCAGGTATCTGACCGTCCCGATGTCACCCCCGCTTGAAATTCTCTGGCCCAGGTAAAGTATTCCTTCTGCTCCCATTTTGAATTCTACTCGCGAAGGAGATCTGAAGTCCTGCTGAACCACAATCAACCTTGTCAAAACACAGGTCATGGGTCGCGTTATGGCTCGATGTTAGTCGAACCGACTGTTTTCGTTCCAGTTCGTAGTGCAGCTCGGTGTTTAAGACGAGCTAAATGGCATTATTTGAATGCTATTATCTGAAAAGATTATTAAAATACTGTCACATACGACTCAATATTTAAGAAGCAGTTTTTAGGAGTATCAGCTGTCTAAATTGTAGAGGGTCCGGGGAAAGTAGCAAACTGTACAGTTCAGCACCGATCATTACCTTAGTAAGCATAAATGGTATTTTTAAAATGCAGAAGCGTCGGAGCTTTATCTGGAATGCGATTATTTGAAAACTTCACTGAAATACTGGCACTTATTTTTTAGGATAATCATTTATGACTCTGTTTTATCGAGCCTTCCGTTTATACCGTGCCTATCTGTATAGTATATATCACATGTCACCGAATTGTATTATTGATTTGCACGACGAATAGAGATTATCTCTTTCTCTATCAGCTGTTGGAATTCGTAATGTTCTACTGCCGAGAATCGAACCAGCAACTCCCAGTGTCGGTGACTGTAGCAGGATAAAAGCACTACGCCAACTACCGGCGAGTTAGAAGAGTATAAAGTCACTGGTCGGACAAGTTGAAAATTTACTGTAACGGGTATTGAGATTGCGTAATACGGAACTAGATTTCATTGAAGTCAATTAATGTTATGGCGCTGCATATCCTAGCATACCTTTACTGCAGTATCCTGACTACTGGGTGACGCGGCTTTGTATCACCCTTTCGACTATGCCGTTGATATCTAGACTCAACCATCATCATCATCATTGGTTTATTAGCAATTTTTATCAGTTCAATACACCACAAAAATGCGATACAATGAAAAGACAGGAAGATGTCGAAGCGACTTGGAGTAGTCTATGGAATCAGACACCCACCTTTGCCTAGGCGATGTAAAGAGGAGACATGCACACTGGATAAAAGTAAAGAAGACTCAATCAATCAATCAGGTTTAATAATATTTTCATCGTTTCAAAACATCACAAGACTGCGATACAATGAAAAGATAGGAAGGTGTCGAAACAGCTTGGAGTAGCCTTTACTCATAGCTATACCATTACCTTATATTTTTCAGTGTATGCTATTGATAAGCACGGTCAGGAAATAAAAGATTGTCTCTCTACTTTGATAACCTCTATTGGCGCTAAAATCCGCATATCTGCCTCCTTCTAGAACCGACATAAACTCGCATGGCCGTTCGAGGTTAATAATAAATGCTATAGATAGTGTCAACTCCGTCCTCCGTTGCACTTTGAAAGCATAACCGAGAGTTGAACAAATTCTTCGCATCATTCCAATACAGAGTGCAGAAAAGACACAGCAATCTAGGCGGGTGGCGTATGGGCGTTATTGTATATAACTTGCACGATACCGGAAGAGTCTTTGTGTCACTTACGCTCAGCTGCATTCATGCAATGATACATAGGTCATTCGAGCTTACGCTACAATGATATGCCATGTAAATTACTGGTGACGCATGCACGCGGACATTGAGAGCAATAATGGTAAATAATGGATCCTGGTAAAGGTTTTACCTTCAACTTATGCATTTTAAAATATGACCTTTTTATCAGCAAAAGTCAGGGGTTCCGTAATTTTCAAGGTAAGGTTTTACAAATCTCTGTATTGGGCCTGAAATTGCACTATTATTAGAGTCCGACCGATAATATCGATTCGATTTCCCATTTCGAGAGAAATAGCGGTATCGGCCTTAGATGTAAAAACAGATCGGCAATTTTCGTGACCTCACACCATGCTAGCAGGTAGGGATAGTGTGAATCTCTGAGAGGTTCAGGTTCGTGTGAACGCGAACCTTTTTGAAAGGTTCTGTGTGAACGCGAACGTGAACCTCGTGACGTGACGTGACGTCATATTGCTAATTTCAACCCTATATTTCAGTGAAGTGATAGCCTATATACCTAGCGACGACTCAGACCACATAATGCCACAATGCTGAAGTAGGCTACATATTGACGTTTTAAACGTCGCCAAATGCATCAACTGGGGCAATCAAATGATGTAATAATCCCATAAAATCGATATCTTCCGTCGCTTTGCCAACAATTTCGACGAGGACTTGCATGGGTATATATAAGCTTACGCCTTAACGGTCTAGGCCAGACCGGACAATGCATTCGGAGTCCGAGTATTGCTAAGTTGATATTGAGCAGAGCGCAAAACGGGTTTCTACACTTGCTACCGATATTACCCCTTCAACATAAGTTATACAGGAGTAGACAACACCCAAATCCCACGGAGTTGCTTTTTATGATACAAAAAACATATGAAATCACGTTCGATGCCGTACGCCTGCTACATTTTTTTTTATATCAGACAACGATATCAATTTCATTGATTGGTTGGATAAGCATCATTCGCTGACTACCTACATGTAGTGTATTTCGCTCTTTATGTTGTGTAATTTCGGGTCATGCTCTGCTCACAGCGGAAAGTCACTAAATTTTCACAAACGGAAAGCTGGATATTTCGAGCAAACTTTTGTAACAATGCAAGTAAAATGTTTGAGATGGTCAAGGTGCATGCTCGTTTAGTGATGAATTTTTGTGCTGCCAGCGCCATGCATATAGTGGCCCGCAGTTGAAGTGCAATAAATTTCAACCAAAGAAGCTATAATGAAGTGAAAATTGTGATATTTGAAAAAGGTTCACAGTGCAGAACCTACCAAGGTTCGTTTGTGAACGTGAACCTCTAAATATCTGAGGTTCACACACAGAACGCCAACGTGAACCTCACGTTCGCACCATCCCTACTAGCAGAGAGTCATATAACTATAATATACGATTACTCGACTGGGAATATTGATCTATTTCTTTTAGCTTGCAGGCAGTGGTGGTAAAAGTAGTCACCGTTGGCACTCATGTAGAAGTAACGTAAATATCTGCTCAGGTAAAAGTACAACTACTGATTTTTAAGTACGAAAAAATATAAATGTTCTAGACCTATTTTGCCATAAAAACTGAAAACTGTCAAGTAGAAGTAGTCTTAAATCATATGCACTTGAGTATTTAGTGTAAGAACGCCCGATATAGAGTAGTCCGTAGAAATAGAAGCAGTGACCACTCGCAGATGCAGCCTTTCTAGTTCATTGTTCATGTCCGAGCATAGCAATTGGTGCTGTAAAGCTGCTACAACAAATGCTGCGAAGTATTAGAAATGCGCTTTAAGCTAGATGTTGTATCTTTTAAATATCGACATATCGTTGTTATCGGTGAAGGTGCTAGTTATCACTATGGGCAATCGGTCTGGCTCTAATTTATACACCATTGCCTTCTGTAAAGGCTATCTACGACTGTGGGATGAGACTTGAAATCAGCATTGCCGGTGTGATCATTTTGACAATTTAAGGATGTTGTAGTGTTTTACACTGAATTATACTAAATTTGTCAGCCTATTCAAACACTTTGGCTGCCACGAACAGAAATTCGTCTGCTGATCTAAACAATTGAAGTGGGGCCCTCAAGATCGACACTTGACCGTTCGTAAAACGATCGTTTCTCGAACCGTTTTGTAACAATGAGACGCCGCTAACGAAAGAAAAACAAATACTCGATCAATTTCGAGCGAGAATCGAATCAGCAAACCCACGCGGCGTTTTCTGCTGGCGCGATGAGTCATTCTTCAGGTGTCGCTAATTGATTTAATACAGGTGAGTCATTCTGCGAGTGTCTGAAGATTACACAAGGCACATGTTCGACGTGACATAGGGTTACCATACTTTTTAAAAACTCTGAAAGCTGTAACACCGGAAATGAAAATGGTCAATTTCAAAAATTTTCGACCAATAGTACATGTGCTGACCCGACTCCTGAATTACCCGCATTTTTACGATGCGTAGTGGGATTGACTAAAAAAAAGGTCGTCACTTCGACTCGACCTCCGTTTTCATGATTTTTTTTACGAACCTCTGACGTTAGCTGCGTCGAGGTCGAGTTTTTATGGCATTTTAATACTTTTCTAGAAAAAGAGGACAAATTCTAAAAAAAAAGAGGACATTTAGGCCTCCTCCGAGGACGCTTTCAATAAATTGAAAAAAGATGACAAATCCTCTTAAAAGAGGACATATGGTAACCCTACGAGACACGATTACCGAAAACATTTCATATTCCAGTAGCCTGACTGACCAACCAACCAAAACCAACCAGCCAGCCAACCAACAGCCAACCATAGAAATAACCAGAGTTGGTCAGCATACGGCAACGGAGTTCTTCCAGTTTTTCGAAGTAATCAGGCACGTTTATCCTACTTGCACTACTTACTCAAGTTATGAAGAGGCTCTTGGAGGTACAGGAGTTCATAACTCAAAAAAGACAATTTACCTAGAATGACAGTTATCCGTATAAGTTCCACGTCTGCTATAGAAACTTGAAAAATGTGTCATAAATCAAGATGACCACAGAAGAAGATCGTTTACTCTGAGAACCCGGTACAGTAAACACAGCATTCGGCAGAATGTTTATTCTGAGTCTGACTGTGATGGATTAGACTTGTTCCAGGGGGTCTCACCATAGCCCTGGGAGAATTGAAGTGTTTTGACAAGCCTATAGTTCGCAGAGTGGGATTTTTGTCAGTTGTGGCTGTAATGTTGTTATTGCATTGTGACGTGTTCGCGGTAAAGCAGGCTACACTAAACACCAGACTTTGATCATTGCAGCGAAATATAGGCAATCTAATTCTAATCTACTTCCTGGTGCTCCTACAAATGCTACAGGAGGACTGTATTGAGCGAAACGAGTCAAGCTTGCTGTACAGATATTTGCCATTCTCGTGCTTTTGATAATGATGTGATACGAATTGTACAATATTTTTAATTCGTGATTAATTGCCGAGTTTTTGCGAATTCAGTCATTTTATTTCTCATCTAATTTGAAAGTCTGAAAGTTTTCTCTTACAGTTTCGTAGTTAGTTGATACGAACGGACTATATAGGTCTACCAAAGTCTACTATGATCATGCTATAGATAACTAACCTACCTAGGTTAGTTATCTATAATCATACGGTCTTAGCCGATTTTCAACTTTAACCCAAGTCGGCAGATGTCGGTAGAGAGAAACTTTTTTATTTCTTGCAGACACGAGTATCGTATCAGAATCTGACCACATTTCCAGCAAAGAACCAATTTTATTCGTAAGTTGCGTGAAAAGTGCAGTTTAACCGTAATAATTTGAGGCGCGTAGTTAGGCCAGTAGTAGTTGAGCCATAAAAGCTTATAGGCCTACGGGAAGAGTAGTCCTCATTGATATTCAAAGGGTTCCCAGGTTATCATATTTAGAGATCCGGAAAGTATGACACTTTCCGTAGGCTGCAAAAGGTACTAAAGCGGACGAGAAAACGGCGTATTTTTATATTTATAGCGCTAATTTCGTTGGGTTGGCTAAAAAAGGTCATTTCTCCGACTTGACTCCCGAAATACCCGCTTTTACCTTGAACAAGGTCATTTTTCCAATTCAACCCCCGAAATACCAGTCGACGGTGGGTTCGGCCCGATATTTACCTTAATTCATGGTCTTTTGGGGCATTTTAGGCTAAAAAGGACGACAAATTGCCAAAAGGAGGACATTTCTTGAAAAAGGAGGACAAATCCTCCTAAATGAGGGCGTATGGTAACTCCATATTCGAGTAGAAGTAGAGGTAAAGTTGTAAATTTATCCTGGAGAATAAGTAAAAGTAGTGATTTCTATGGGAGGTCTGGTTTTGCCTAAAAACAGATAAATGTAAGTAAAAACTGATGAATTCAAAAACACTAAACAGCCGAGGAAGTAGCACAAGTAAGCCGAGAGTACTGCAGGTAGTAGCGTCTAATTAAGTGGCCTCTAATTAAGTACAAGTATAAGTAGCGATTTTGAAGTCAGTGAAGGTAGAAATACGGTCTAAAATGATAACCGCTCTAGTGAGCAGTGCAAGTGTCAAAAACTACTCGAGTATAATTAGACGTACTACCGTGACTATTTACTCAAGTAAAGCTGACGATTTTAAAGTAAGTAAATAAGTACGAATTCTAGGACTAGTTTTGCCTAATAAACTGAAAACTGTCAAATATAGAAGTATAGTTTAAACCAGACCTGGGCAAATTGCGGCCCGCTAAAAGTTGCTTGGAATTCAAAACATAAAACCTTCTTTAGAATGTTGCTGCGAGGACTTTAACCATAAGCTGTGTCAACTGAACCGGAAATTCGTTTACTTTGAAGCCTGTTCAATAATATGCCGCCATTACGCACCCTACGTACCTCGCATGCGCAATTCAGATACAAAATAAAGTCAATGTACAAAGTATGTCGTAACAATTAAAGTTACACGGAGTCAATCTTTCCATATAGTTTAGTTCAAACGTTCTTTGTTGCTATTGTCGCATTACGAATTACGCGGTCTCTGCTTCAAATTGTTACGTGATACGTTTCCAAATTCCTAATTCGTGAAACAAGTCAATCAGTGATCTTGATTTTATACGCGTCACCATCACCCATTGGGATGAACGGGCATGTCAAAAAAGCCGAAATCTGAAATGCAACGAAACTTTGGAGCATTATATGTTTGTTTACTGGAGTCGGGGGTGAACCCGTCCTTCAAGTTTGTGCCAAGCAGGTCGCCGTGTATAAGAAGTATAATATAAGCCGGTCTTTATGACAAAAACACGACGACAGACACTCTGTCCAGGGAGGGTGAATTTCAGACGACCTGCAAGTTTCGCTCAACAACAAGGCTATGTCGCTAAGCCTGGATGTGCAACTGATAAATCGCTTCTCAAAATATTTGGTGTTCTAGACTTGGAAGATATGAGGAAGCTAGAAATTGCCAAGTTTATGTATCAGTTCCATTGCGGTCAATGTCCCTCAAATTCCAACGACTACTTCACCTCGGAGACAAAAGGGCGCAAGTACAGCACACGCGCGTCAACGAAGAACAACTACCATATGATCAGGACTGAATACAAGAAAACGCATTGCTCTATCAAGTATGCCGGACCCCAACTGTGGAACAGCATCTCGCCGGCTATCCGACAGTCGTCGAGCATGTCCGCATTCAAGTCGAAATACAAGCAATTTCTTCTAAATCAATACTAGCCAGTCTTCAGGATTGCCGGACCACGACCTGACATCGACTTCGCCCTCCGCCACATGCCACCTCATTTTGTCGCTTGCGTCTTATATTCTCTGCAATACTTTTCATTCAGTGTGCATGCCTCTTATTTACTTCGCCTAGGCCAAGGTGGGTGTCTGATCTTAAAGGCTACTCCAAGTTGTTTCGACACCTTCTTATCTTTTCATTGAATCGCAGTCTTGTGATGTTTTGAAACGATGAAAATATTAAAAGACCTGATTGATTGATTGAAGCTGCACAGTGCACACTGCTCGGAAGGCAGCGACCAAGACTTTGTATAGTATTCCAAATACATTTCAATGTCTTAATAGAAAAATGGGGATATGGGTTTAAAAATAGTTTCAAATGTATCATGTTTAACATTGTTTCGAATTATGACGGCAAATAAATATTATTTATGTTAATCAGCCGTCGCGTTCTCATTACCTTATACCAAAACAGCCACTGAGCAGCATGTATCAACAATATAATTCACTTCTTTCAATTTAGAAATAAAATTAATACGCCACTGAATATAGGTAAAACTTTTGACTCGGCCCGCCAACATATATTCTGCTTCTCATTTGGCCCGCGGAGAAACATAATTGCCCACCCCGGGTCTGAACTAAAATGATAGCGAACTGAATAAGTAGTGTGAGTATGCAAAAGCTATTTGAGTAAATGCAGAAGCAACCTCATATATTTCTACTCAAGTAGAAATGATAGATATGTACATAAAACTGTACCCAAGTGCGATGTAATCCAAAGGTATCTCGAGTATGATCTGGAAAAGCCGAAAATTCCCACATCGCATATTTCAACGCGTCATCTTGTGGAATCTGATATTTTTATTCTGTGAATGAACATCCACAAAGGCGGTTCCCAACGAAACAAACCATCTCGTTATCCGTGTTGTAATCGCTTCTAAAACCAGTCCGGACCTACATGTTCCACGCAATTTCTCCCGCTTCGATGTACCCAAAACAAATAGAACAACTCGTGATTCTGTACTCAAATAAAGGAAAACTGATTTCTGCGGGTAGAATGAGTTTCGCGTTTCGCTACCCGAACAACTTCCCGTCTGTTTGTGCGTCTGTTCAAAACAAACTTGTAGCAGAGAATGAGAAATGAAGGAATTTGTACTTTTTTATAGAACCGCTCCGGAATTATATCAATTGCGAATCGACTTTCAATGATAATGGAAACATTTCCTGTTTACCCTTTGTAATTTGCAAAGAATAAAGTAGTTTTGTGACATGTTTATCCCATTTTTACGAATTAAATTGTCCATAAAACTGGTAATAATTGAAAACTGGTTTCGCACTGATTCTGAAAATATAGATTAAATTCTGGCAACGGCAACGCAACCACCCCGAAATAGGCTTCAAAGTCTGAAAATCGGCATTGTTCCAACAATGCGAACGCCGCAACAGAATGACCACAAAAATGGCTAATTTTGTGGAGCGATTTTTCGAAAAAATGTCGATTTTCAGACTTTGAGGGGAATTTCGGGGTCGTACGATCGGCCCTTGCCAGATTTTAATTTATATTTTCGGAGTCAGTGCGACACTAGCTTTCGATTAAGACCAGAGCGACTCGGTCGCCAGCTATGTGACTACCAATTATGCTGCTTTTAGATTGCACAGCGGTAAATGACACTGCTTGCTCAAGTTTAACGACAGGAGTTGTGTGTCTATCCTTTCGTTAGTCATCTATACTTCTATGGTTCTGAAATTGGAAAAATTCCTCTGGAAGAGCAAATTTCAATACAAGATTCTGACACAGTTAGTAACAACAAGCCGAAGGAATTCGTCTCGCACATCAATGGCGGCCAAGAGAAGATCGTTATCGAGTCGCAGGAGAATCGTGTCGAGTGTTTCCAAAACACCGAGATTGATCGAAAACTCGACAATGCGCGTTTCGACGGATATTTAGAAAAGTTGCTTCTCGCGTACATTGGTTTCCTTTTATCCAGCGAAGTCAGTTTGGGACATGACAATGGGTAGACATGGCCAGAATCAAAGTACCTCTAGTCCTTCAGCGTGCTCAAGCAGATTTGGCCTGCAGTACTTGCTAAAGTGACTGTGTTTCTGGACCCTACTCTCGTTTGAACTTGATAGTTTAGGAAACACACTGCATACTTTTTGCTTACTTGGAAATCACTAATTTTACTTGCGCTTCTACTTCTACTCAAGCAGTTATGGTATACTTGCACTTGCTTTTTGGTCAAGTGGTTATCATTGTAGATCAGGGGTGTCAAACTCGAATTGCGTCGCGGGCCGGATTCAAGTCTTGAAATCGTTCGCGGGCCGGACCAGTCAACTGAATTCAAAATGTTGCCTCGTACCATTGCTTCTCGCTGGAACACTTTATTATCGAGCATATGTAGATAATACATGGATCGTAGGGGTTTTATTCTAGCGAGTCGCAACACCATTATTTGCGAACAATGAAATTGGCGAAAATACGATGATTGTACGGTTGAATACAGTTAAGGACCGGTAAAACAGTGGCATTACTGACGATACAAGGAGACATATTTCTGTGCCCCCTCTGCTTTAGTCATAATCTGGCATTAGCCCTGCGTATATATAGGCTGTGATGAATTCAAGATATTTAACAGTAAACGCGGACGTTGTAATTTGGTTTATTATTGTTCAATCGCGAGTCGGGTTTCTCGTCCTGGAGTTATTGCGTTGAAAGTGACACGGCAGCGCGACCATATATATTTGAAATATATATCTGCGTAGCCGATAAATTCTCAATGTAAACTGCAGATAACGGTGCAGCATTGGCGTTTTCGCTGCTTCTGGTCCATTTATCCATAAAACTCTGAACTGAGCGCGCACTTTTTCCGTTCTCGAAATTGGGTGTTAATGTCACCGACTTGTTGCCAGCGGTTACTACAACGCTGTAGTCGGGTGGTTATAATGTGACCTATTAAATATGCTCGACATTTGCTGTCCTGAGGGTTATTTGAAGGAAGTATTTCTTACAAATCTCAACATTTGTTACAAATGTAATGAATAGTATAATCTTTTTTCAATCTACTCAGAATTGCTTCGCGGGCCGGATGAAATCGTCTGGCTGGCCGAATCCGGGCCGTATGTTTGACACCGCTGATGTAGATTGTACTTCTACCTTTTGTCATCCATTTTCACTTTTTAGGCAAAATGGGTTTAAAATGATAGCTATTTTACGTACTTGAAAACGGCTACTTCTACTAATACTTGACCATGAATTTACGACGTTACTTGTACTTCTACTCAAATATTTTGCCTACTAACGGTACTTGCTCAACAGGTTATCTTTTCAGACTAAACCAGGGGCGCGCGATATACGGCCCGCGAGTTCCCGGTGTTGCATGATAATGTGGCCTGCGGCTGGAGAAAGGTGGCCATGAAACTACATGTTCTGTTCGGGTCTACCTACATTTGCGAGCAGACATTTTCGACTACGAAAATGAACAGACAAAGCTGCGTTCCAATCTAACTGATGCTCACGTGCACTATTGAGTCTTTATCAATGGTTTCTACGTCCGACATGCAGCCATAGTTCAAAGAACTTGTCTTCAACTTTGATCGACCACATATCTCATTAATTCACAGCTATTGAAGTATATTATGTTAATAAATTCATTAGATACTGCATATTATGTCAATAAATTCATTAAGTACTGTTTTTGGCCTCTATGCTTTCAACTTGAAAATTAACATTATGTACGATTTATTCCTTGTGTATGTGGATAAATACACGATTACTGCATCGATTCAGGAATCCGACCGGCCAAGTACTTCATTTTCTTATACACGACTCGCCGACTGGAGAAGTTTCCCACTCCAGTCACTAGATTATACCAATACTTTACCTTACAGGTTTCATTTTTTAGTCTAAACTGTTCCTCACTATTTGACTTGCATATAAGAACTTTCTATACATCTGCATGCACTCCAGTAGAAAATGTGTTACCTATCATTGTGCACTTGAGGTAGATTTTACATGTCTCGGGAATGGCTGCTTCCATCTGTATATGAGTTGAAATTTATAACGTTACTTTTATCTCAACTTGAGTACCAACGATGAATACTTTGAATGCACAAAATCTTTGAAAACGAACTAATTTCAACTTCGACCAAGATTGAGTTGGCAATCAATGGCGTGTCATGAGTTCGCGGAAACGCGGTCCGTTCATCATGTCGCGAAAAATAACAAAATTCGTGTTTTGGAAAGAGAAATCCGTTTTCTGCAGAAAAGTCCTTCTAATTTGTTTAATTTATATTATGATTTCGCTGACGAGCGGCCATATTTGGTGTGGGAAACGCTAATCGTGAGCGCGCGAGTTTTGGGTTTGGAGCTGATAACGATCTGCATCTATATTCGTCTCGTGCGATGTTTTAGTTTTGGCATGACTAATAATATCCCGAGACGCTGGATTGCCCATCACTCGAATTCTAAATCTAATTGTTGAAAACTAGCCAGGTTTTTTGAGTCCTAATGATAACGATCTGCTCACAACATTTCCACAAAACGAAAAACCGGGAAACAACAAGATTGCGTCGACTAATAGCCCGAAACATGACGATTAATAGAGTAGATGTATTGTTTTAAATGTTTGACGACAAGACGCTCTAAGAATCAGTATAGGAAGGAGAATTCTCGTCTTAAAAGACTACTTGGTGGGTGTTTCCAGGAAAATGAAGCGGCTACAGTAACGGCAGAGTCGGACGACAAGAAAATTGCCAGCTTTTTCAAATCAGATTAGAATCAGAATGAGTGAATTCACATAAACTTTGAAATTGAATTCAATTCATAGAAAGAAATGCAACAAAATCAAGTTCAGATGGGATAAAATCATAATTATTTTTCGTAATCACGAGAATAGCAAATATCTGTAGAGCGAGCTGGGCTCATTTCGCACGATACAGTTCTCCAGTAGCATTTTCATGAAAATCAGAAATCGCATTAGAATTATAATGAGAACAAAGAAACATTTCACGTGTTTGATTAAAAGTAGAATTACCAAATTCGCAAACACTCAGAAATTGAATGCAATTCCGATTTTGAAGGAAATAAAACAAAAATCAAGTTTATTTCGTATCAAAGCATAGTTAACTTTCATAAGCACGAGAATGGCAAATGCCTGCATATCAGGGGTGTCACACTCAAATTGCGCCGCGGGCCGGATTCAAGCCTTCAAATTGCTCGCGGGCCGGACCAGTCAACTGATTCCAAAATGTTACCTAGTGCTCTTTTTTTCACTTCAATACCATAAAAATATATATAGATAATACGCGGTCACGGGGTTTTTAAAGTAGCAAGTCGCAAAACCCCAAAATACGATGATTGTATGGTTGAATCAGGGATATCTAGATATCCCTGGGTTGAATAAAGTTTAGAACTGCTAAAACAGTGGCGTTAGCGACGATATAAGCTGCCACATTCTATGCTCTATTTGATTTAGTCGTAGTCTGGTGTAAGCCCTGTGTATGGGTTGCGAGGAATAAAGATGTTGGGAAACGCTGACGTTGGAGTTTGGTCTATTATTATTAAACCGCGAATCCGGCTCCTCTCATGTCTGGAGATCTATTGAGTCGAAATTGACACAGCAGTGCGATATCTTTGGGAAACTGACATATTTTCCCTGTAAACTGTATATAACGGTTCCGCAGTGACGTTTTCGCTTCTGTGAATAACTAATTTTTGTCCATATTCGTATAAAACTCCGAACTTGGTGTGCACTTTTTGCTTTCTTGAAATTGGTTGTCGATTTCACCGACTTATTACTATAGCGGTAACTAGACTGATTAACCATAGCGCCGTAGTCAGGTGGTTATAGTGGGGACTCTGAACATGGAAGTATGTCGTGTAAAATATCTCAACATTTGTTACAAAGGTGCTGGAAAATATAAGATATTTTCAATCTACTCAGAATTGCTTCGCGGGCCGGATGAAATGGTCCGGCGGGCCGGATGCGGCCCGCGGGCCGTATGTTTGACACCATTGCTGTACATGGAGCTTGGTTCGTTTGGCATGATACAGTTCCCCTGTAGTATTTTGAGGAAAGCCAAAAAAAGAGATCTGAATCAAAATTAGATCATAGAAATATCTCGCAAAT
The DNA here is from genome assembly GCF_051294905.1 of Botryllus schlosseri. Classification (NCBI taxonomy): domain Eukaryota; kingdom Metazoa; phylum Chordata; class Ascidiacea; order Stolidobranchia; family Styelidae; genus Botryllus; species Botryllus schlosseri. Next base: position 37,253,104 of record NC_137236.1, read on the forward strand.
TAGATTAGAATTAGATTACAGGCATTTCGTTGTAATTAGTACAATTTGACAACTACAATAATCAAGTTGTCGAAGTCTGTGTTATAGTCCGACATATGAGTAGCGACCGAAATCGTCGATCCGTGTTTTGCGGCATTCTTGCGTCACAAGCGGTCAGCATTTACCAAGACTTGAAACTTCGCCTTATCGCTTTTACGATTATTTATTGTCTTTGTTTCTAATCGACTCGTAAGATCGCTTTAGAGTTCCCCTAGAGTTTTGCAAAATCATGGAACGTCTTGCATAACAACAGTTTCAGAAATAGGAATTTTGAGTTCTCTTCGTGAAAAAGTCGACAGTTTTTGTGGAGCTGTCGCTGCCATTGCAAGTAGTACAATAGATATATATCTAACGTTTTCTAAACAGCAACAAATAGCCTTATAAATTTAGACTAATTTTAGAAAACAGTTTATTATATAACCAGGGCAAATATTTGCAGCTTTTCGTAAAACGACTCCACGATTCGCAGATTGGCAATATTCCAACGTAAATTGTCGGCAAACAATATTGTTTCGTATATAACAGAAATACCTCGTATGTCGCAATTTCGACACTGGTACTTAGAGGTGGTCTGTATCGAAGTACTTCAACTTCTACTTCTACTCAAGTAGTATCCAAGTCGTCTTTACCTACTTAAGCTACTTTCTCGAGTGCTTATTATGTTAGGCTACTGGGTGCTGGCCGTTTAGCAGTTATTTTGGGCGAAACTGGGCCTAGAATACTTACAATCCCACTGACTTGAAAATCGTCACTTCTATTCGTACTGGACTAGATATTTATGGAGATACTTCTACTCAATGAGTACTCGAGTACTTTTCGACATCTTGCACTACTTACTCAATTGTTTAACGATTTTAGACCACTTCTAATTCTCAGTTTTCAGTTTGTTTTTTCAGACACAACTGCTGCGCATGCGCACGCAGCGGAAAATTTTCTAGATTCTAATCGGCAATGCTGCGTTACAGCATTGCGGCATCGAATAATAAACATTTCAGCGACAAAGACATTTCAGGATAATTGTTTTTTTGTTTGTTGGCTGCTTAGACGAAGTTAATGGAAAATATTTGGATCTTACAACAACAAACACATCGCGAATCGATTTTAAGTGGTTTCGTCTTATTTCAAGCAATCCAATTGCACGATGTGTGCGGAAATGCTGATTACAGTGACTTGACAATCCAGTCAGGTCCATTCAGAAATGGTCAGAAATCAAACTGAAGCCTCATTAGGAAATGAGCCATAATTTGAGTCGATCGTAAACGATACTGCGAAATGTAAGACCAAATATACATCTTGTGACGCACTAGAGCAGGCTCAATGAAAAATTAGGCCTCACAAATTTTACATCCTCTTAAAATTAAGTTAATTAACGCCGATCTCATTTCCGATGCGTAAATCTTCCCTCGCAATTATCACAACAGAACGTGAAATCGAAAAAGATTTTGAAATGTTCGCGATTGGTACAATTTCGGGATATTTCGGGGATAATAGCCGAGCGCGGTACCCAAAAGATTGTGATGAAACCGATCTCAAGGCGATGATTATATTCTAAAATAAATTGCCGTATAATCAGTTTGATTCGTGGGGATTTTAGTCGATGTAAGACTTATGAGAAATGAATTTGTATTTTAGTGTCCCGGATTCGGATTTGGATGTAAGAAAACCGGGTTTTAGGATTTTGGTCGGATTAGGATTGGCTATTTGTAGCAGAATTTTGACTTCAACTTGAAATATGTGATGATTTACAATTTCCAGGCGACTTTTGAATCAAATTTCTTTGTTTTTCAATTTCACTCGGATTTGGGAATGATATAAAAAATAAATTCCTAATATGGGTTAGGACCTACACATAAAATTTCTGGCAAATTTGCCATTGCATGTGATTTTTGAATGAAATTTATGTCATTACCGGATATGAAATTAGATTTGAATAGAATGAAATTTCATGCAATTTTGGTATAAAATCAGAGATCTCTTCACAATTTCACTGGGATTTGAGCATGGTGCAAAATAAAATCTATATTTGAATTTGGATTTGACAAAAAAATTCATAATAATTCTGTATTTTCAGGCGCTTTTTGAATATAATTTCAGTTTTCTTTTCTACTTCATTAGAATTGGGACATGATACAAAATAAATTCTGGATTTCGATTAGAATCTAAAATCAGGAACAGGATTTGGGCTAAAAAAATATGAATTATATTCTAAAGGGTGGACGCTTTCAATACGTACAATGTTATTTTCAATTTACTACTAATTGCTGACGATTACCACTGACGAAAATATTCAGGTCCATTTCAATATGAATATATTATTCAATTGTTAATCAATGACTGTGAGTCAACAAACGATTGTCGGCACGGTATTGTTTCACAACGCGGACGACTTGAAATTCCAAATGTTCGCTCATTATGACGAAACAGATGTGATGGTTAGCGAAGAATGGAATTAGTCAGTCGAGTTACAAGCTCACAGTTTATTGTCGCGGGCGGCAGCTAATCCGATTAGCGACCGTGTTTTCGTTACGGGCATTCCTCACGCGTGCTTTGAAGACGAGATATTGTAAACAAGGAGTGCCGAACGTTGTGCTTCTTGGAACAAGGCAGGAATATTCGTTTGCACATAGTGCATAGCATACAGGTATATAACACGGCATTCTTAAGGCACCATGGTGGTCGGTCAGTAATGAAGAACTTCCACTTTTTTGTGGTATTAAAGTAAGTTTACCCTACTTATCCAACTTACTCAAGTGGGTATGATGTTAGCAGTGGGAGTTAACAGCCTCGAATAGAGCGCTAGCTACAAGCTGGACGATTGGGGGCGCTGAGAGCAAAAGTGGCGTTATGCTCTATAAAACCAAGGTGGAAAATCCATTATTCACCTTCATATTTGCGCACTATGTGGTCACGGCGTTCGCTGTTGTACAAGACGAATTCAATCTGATATCATCATCAACGCTCTCCCTAGATCTTCATTGGCATACAATATTGACTTTTCTAATCAATAAACCATTGCGAACTGAATGCCTAGCCACTGTGGTTATTGTACACACATCTATAAACGGCTGTAAAACGAGTATGATGAATATTTAAGAAGTTGATGCCCACAACGAAGTACAATGGCATTTGAAGGGAAATTGCTATACAGTGTACACGATTTCATTCCTTGATGGTGCATGTCCAAGGATTTATCCAGACTTGTGATTTTGAATGAACGTGCAGCGTGCTGCCTATGAATTATGAAGGGTTAGGATAGGGTTACCATATGTCCTCTTTAAAGAGGATTTCTCGTCTGTTTTTAATAAATTGAAAGAGTCCTCGGAGGACGCCCAAAGGTCCTTTTTTGGGAATTTTGTCGTCATTTTCCACGAGAAGTGTATTAATGCGATCAAAAACTGGACTGCGACGAAGCGAACGCCAGGGATGGCAAGATAGAAAACGGAAAATACGGCCCGACGGGTATTTCGGGAGTCGAGTCGGAGAATTGTTCCCCCTTTTTTAGTCAACCCCGGTAATAAAAAGAGAAAGCGGGAGTTTCCGAGTCAAATCTGAAAAATTATCTTTTTTTTATTCAACACGATGCTATTACTGGAAAAAAAATTCAATTCACCCGGCTTTTAGAATTTTGAAAAGTTGCCTCTTTTTCGGATTTTAAAACATGGTAATCCTATGTTAGGGGGACGGGTGATTCGTGTAAAAACATGTACGAACACTGATGTGTTGAACTATATTTCGGCTACACAGTTTGTTTTCAGCTTTTTAGGCAAAATTGGGCCAGGAACACTTACTATTTTTCGTACTTGAAAATCAATACCTCTACTAGTTAGTTAGATTATAAACGTGAGACGTTATTTCTACATTTTCTAAAGAAGTACACAACTAATACTTCAGTTGTTCTGGTCGACTTGCACTTCTTACTCAAGATGCTGGGATTCTAGAGTACTTCCATATCACAACACTTTATAGTATTTTAGGCTAAAACGGGCCCACAGCATTTACTGTTTTACGTACTTTAAAATCGCTACTTCAAAATGTATACTTCATTGTAAATTTCCTATGGTATTCTGACTTCTGCTCAAGTAGTGCTCAGACTATTATGTTGATGGGATAATTCTTCTTCTACACTGTTTACTTTATAAACACTTTTGAAGTAGACAGTGGTTTCAGAACTCTTTACACTACATTTATGATTGAATAGGGATAAAGAACCGACATTGTAGCACGATAACTGCATTTAACTCCATATAACACCGTAACCAATAAGCACGAGTGTATATAATGTTTATATTCTCCAGGGTTCCGGCTTAACGTGAAGGTCGTAAAGATCATATCGCCGGCACCCGTCTATACCGAGATCCAGTCATTTACACACAATATTAGGGTGTATGTGTTTTGTTTGGGGGTATTTTGTACAGACTCAATCTGTTTTATTATTAATGTTCCGGTTGACGTAGCAATGGAATCTCTCTCTCTCTCTCTCTTGACGGACGGATTGCACCTATTTGAGTAGCATTATAGTCATTTTACTATGGTCGTGCCGGTGTAATTCCGAAAGCAACCACCTCCCATTAACTGATGAAAGTATGCGACCCTTTGATCGAAGTGTATTTTTTGAAACTACTAGCTTGTTTCAGTTTCCTACCTTTTATTTACTACTCTTATTTGATATTCTTGTAAAGGGCTACTTCTACCCGCAATTAAGTCGACATTTGAAGCGTTACTAGTACTTCCATGCTTGAGCAATTGAGGACACTATACTTTAACCAGCACTGTTATGCGCTAGCAAAACGTTGCTTTGTTATGTAATGCGATCCGCCATCAATCACGTTATTACATCAGTCTATGACTAACTAAGAACTTGTCATTGTTTCGTTACGTTGTAGTAATAAACAGACGTGACAGCTGTCAAAACACTATTCGCGTCTGGGATAGGCTCTAATTCATGCCGTGTAATTACGAGGATTTCTGCATGTTTTCAATGTTTATATTTACGTTTCAACGAGCTAGATTACTCAGGTATCGAGTTCTCAAGCAGAGTCAACAAACATTCGGGCGGTTGGCAAATCCGATGCTTGATTGTAGTAGTAAATTAGAAGTAATGCCGTAGCTTTTACTGAAGCTTTCCGACAGTCGTCGAGTATGTCCACATTCAAGTCGAAATACAAGCAGCTTCTACTGAATAAATAGCATTCAGCCCGGAAGATTACCAGACCAAGATCTGACATATCGAGCTCGCCTTCCGGCACATGCCACCTCGTTTTGTCGCTTGTCCTTTTATGCTTTATTATAATACTACTCATTCGTGCGCCTTATTTACATCGCTTAGGCCCAGGTGGGTGTCTGATTTCGAAGACTACTCCAAGACATTTCGACACCTCCCTATCTTTTCAATGTATCGCAGTCTTGTGTTGTTTTGAAATGATGAAAATTCTACATAAACTAGTACTGATACTGATACTACAATGATAGGTTATCAGAAATTTTTCTACACCATTTTAGTCATCTCACCAGTCACCATACACATCATACCCGAGGCTCTGCTAGGAATTCATTTCGACAGCGAGAACATCCAAAAACAATTAGGTTCCAGGGCCTGATGATATGGAACTTCATTCCGTCTTATATTAAGGATAAACCTCTCCTTACTGTATGTTTTCCCACTGCCATTACTGTGAATTGTGAATGCTTCCAATTATTTTCTTCTGTCTTTGCTACATTACGAATGTGTTATATTTGTATTCTGAGTTACACAATGCAAAAAAAAAATCCATTCAGGCTGTAGCCTCCCGATACTTGATCTCCCGATCCCTTCGCTTTCTAAATGGGTTACTCTCTGAATTGCAATATGTTTTTTCGCAACTAACACAAAATGACCAATGACACTTCGAATTTTAGAAAATGTATTCACATGCCGTGATATAGGGGCCATTTCACGCCGTTTTATTGACAATTTCACCGATTGAATCAAATTTGTCCAAAAAATACTTTTTACTTCTCCCAAAATGACTGATGACTAGGGCGAATTTTTTGACATGACAAAATAAGTCAAAATTTTGTGAAGATTGTAGCGTTAGATCAAAAAATTGTCAAAATTGTTTACAAAGTCAAAAATTTTTTGGCAACCTGCATTTTATATCGTAGTCGTTTGCACTGTTTTTCATTTGATATTTTACAGTTTGTTGCCCACTTTATAGGTCTACCGGTGTAGACGGCCCATTGTCTGCTCATTGCGAATCAGAATCGGTCAAATGAAACAAATAGGTTGATATGGTGTTATGCTCAACGTACCGCAACATCCTAACTGAAGCAAGACTGCGTGGACATTGGTTCTTATGTCAAGAAGCGTACGACGAAAATTGTGATGTAGGTAGACGACATTGTCAGAATGAAGCAACGCGGTGCAACACTTCGTGTTGCCAGCCAACTACTGCTGCTGTTGAACGCTCTTCCTCCATTCTTGGCAAGCTACTTAGTAAGGACAGACACTTTCTACCCGAGAATGTAGGAAAGTATCTTTCGTTGTAATCCGGGTCCAGATTTCGTTTAAATAAAGATTTTTCATGTAACAATTTGTCAGTTTTTGAGTCAAAAAAATTTTTTTTTTCAGGCCAAACTACTTCGTAAGGACAGACAGTTAGTTCCAACCAGTAATGAAGTTAAGTAGTACAATTCTAACATTATGCGGGAAAACACCTAATTCGCATACATTAGGTCAAAGTTTGGTCTAAATTAAGTTTTTGTAGGTCAATAAATGTCAAAAATGAATTTTTTAGCTAAAAAATCTTCCGTTTTTTAGGGAAAATCGCCCTACTGATGACACTACGGTGGAATTGCCGAGAACATATCCAGGTACAATGATAGAGCGAAAAATGTCTGTTTCACTATAGATAACTAACCTACGGATAGATGCGCAACACGTGATTCACGGTCGAGTGACGCTACAGTCGCAGATTTGTTGTTGCTTCATAGCATGAAACGGCAACGTAATTGCTAATCCCATAGATGACGACCCTAGCGCTCAAGTTTAATAAAGTTGATCTTATTTGAAAGCTGTAGTCGCGCTGATTATGATAATATATATCAAAATCTGACCAGGGCAATGGAACCCCCTCGAAATACCTCTCAAAGGCTGAAAATCGGCATTGTTCTGAACAATCGCAACCCCGCAAGGACCATTGTTATGGTCTTTGTGCTGCGTCGTTGCGATTGTTTGGAACAATGCAGATTTTCAGACTTTGAAGGCTATTTCGGGGTGGTTCCATTGCCTTGATGAAAATTTAATCTATATTATCAGAATCAGCGCGGCTGTAACTTTCGAATAATATCAACGTTAATAAATTTGAGCGCTCGGGTCGTCATCTATGGGATTAACAATTACATTGTCATTTCATGCTATGAAGCGACAACAAATCTGCGACTGTAGCATCACTCGACCGTGAATCACGTGATGCGCATCTATCCGTAGGTTAGTTATCTATAGTTTCACACCCTTGTACCACCCGTGATATACGGGCGTGGTTATACACCCGTGGTACACCCGTATATCAGGGGTGGTGCACGGGTGGAAATACACAGTCTTTTTGCTAAGAGTGCACTTCGTAACAAACCACCTCCGGAAACAGAACCACATAAGATAAACTGCAGCAAAACATGTCGATAATCTTTTAATAGAAGAGGCTCCGATGATTCATCGTTGTGGGTTTGGGTCAAAAAATGTTCAGGTTCAAGTGGGATTTGTCTAAAAACACAGGCACTTGTTGCATAAGTAAGGAAACACGTGAATACGTAGGGCAAAATCAGAAGTTTCAATAAGAAATAGTTTTGTGTCAAAACTGTCTAGAAGAAATTGAAGTATAGGCTAAAAACTGAATCACTCCAGTAAGTGTTGACAAGGAACATTGACAGACATTAAAACGAGATATCTTTAATAAAATTGGCGATCGCTCGTATAAGTTGACTGAAAAAGCGGTCATTTTCCGAGTCGGTACCTAGAAACCAATTTTGGTTGGGTTGACCTTTTTTTAGTCAATCTACGTAGCAATTACAGTACAACCCATTTTTACGTGTATTTGTGGACGATATGGCCTTTTTCGGTTGTGTGTGTGAACTCGTCCAACAATCAACGTAATAAAAGAGTCCGAATTGCTAAAAAAGAGGACATTCGGGCGTCCTCGGATGACAGTTAAGTTTTCTTGAAAAAAGAGGACGGATCCTAATGAAAGAGTCTCTTAAGAATGATCATTTGTGTTAAGTTTAATATAAACATATGAAACATGCTTGAGAAAATACGATTGTTGATGTACAAAATTGTTTTCAAATCTCTATTAGTTACTGACGATTAACCCAGACAAGTGTCAGCCAATAATATTCGGGTTCATTTCAATATCGGTATACCATTCAGTTGTACTTGAAAAAAGCAAACATGCTACGTTACCGATCAAGGCTGTTCTGCAGCAAAACATACCGATAATCTTTTAATATCAGCGGCACCGATGATTCATCGTTATAAACACAACGTGGCTGAACATCATACCGAGATGAACAATCACAAATTAAATCCAATTAAGAATTAATGAAGACTTGGGCCAGATGCGGACAACTGGAGTCAAGTGCCGCTTCTAATTATTTGTTTACGAGTTCGAGCCTTCAGTACGGTGAGGTCATCAATCACGAAAAGCTACTCACCATAAAAGGAGGTTTTTACATCTATTTTCAATAAAATCATTTAGAAGGTACCTATACCGGATCTGGTCAAAGCAGTCAACGTTGCTACTCAAGTAAAAGTAGACGTAAGACACTAAATTCTTACTCAAATGCAAGTAAAAGTGACAAGATGTCTCACAAATTCTTCAAGTGGAAGTAATGTAGAAGGCAGTGGATTCAATCGTGGGGTCTCACGCTTGGAGCAGATGATGATCGGATGTGGCTACTCTCGAATTTGCGAGATGCATCTTCCCGACTAACGCAAAATGATCAATGACACTATAAATGTATACTATAATCTTTCCAATTCTCCACTAGTTGCTGACGATTACCCCTGACGAGTGCCAGGCGAAAATATTCGGGTTCATTTCAATATGAATTCAATTGTATATTAAAGTTCTGTACCTCCAAGAAACTCTTCAAATATGGGTAGGATGTTGGGAAATAGATTCAGAAGTGGCATACAAAATATATATTAGGTCACGAAAATGAGTATTGACACTGCAAATAGCGCAATTTTTCAAATTATATTCCGTTACCGTATTACAGGGGCTATTTTCCATAGTTTTTTTGACAACTACAGTCATAAGAGTGATGCAAACTAATCTCTGCTGTACAAAAATCCAAAAAGAAAGTCGTTCTGCCTAAAATCTGTTCAAGTGCGAACGTAGTATAGTCTAAAAACATTAACAGAGCAAATAGTGCAAGTAGACACTGCCCCCTTAAGTATTATGTTGGGTTACCATATTATAAGATCAAAAAATATGACAATTTTTTCAAGTTACAACAAGAGACATATCAATGGAAAATTTATACAGATAATGGTGATCGCACGGTAGGCTGACTAAAAAGTTCAATTTACCGCGTCGGTACCTTAAAGCCGGGATTTCACAGACAGTTTCCGTTGGGTTGACCTTTTTTGTAATCACGGCAGTTCTACAAAAAAGCAGGTTTTCACATGTACTTTGTAGCGAATTGGCCATTTTTAGTCGCATCTGTATAGTCGCCTAAGACTCAAAGCAAAAGGAGAGGACGGATTGCGAAAAAAGAAGACATTTCGCCATCCTCCGAGGATATTTTTGCTTTACCGCAAAGAGGACAAATGGTATCCCTATAGTATTATGAAAAGGTAGCAGTACTTCATCCTTGTCGAAATCGAAAGAACATTTTGATGTCATGTATTGAACGTACGAACATATTCGAGAAAAGCATTTTGACGTACAGAGTACGCGTACGAATGCGACATTGGCGCCATGGAACGCAAAATTTGAATCGGATAATCTCAAACTAAACTCTCCGCAAGCCCGACTTAAAATCGTTGGATGATTCCATGACCTCAGCTCGGAATAATACGGCGATAGTGACGTGTCAATCAACCGGTCATTGCGCGTAAACAGAGGCCATTGTGACGAATTCGCTTCAGACCGAACGAATCAAAACATGGGTTTATGCGAAGGTCAAAAGAGCGATAAGTTCGGGTGATTGACTGAGCTTAAGTCCCCAGTTCAATTGTTTAGGTATCCAGCAGATTTCGACACGTAGTGAATTCTAGTTGTTTAATCAGACCAATTAGAGTGGAATGCTAGTTATATAATTCTAATCCTATTCGTGGAATGTTTTAATTCTCTAAATTCAATTCAAATTTAATTTCTGGTTTTCATAAAAATGCTACAGGACTGTATCGCAAGAAACGAGCCGAGCTCACTGTACATACATTCGCCATTTTCCTGCTTGTGAGGATGAACTCTGAGTTGACATGAACTGAGCTTGATTAAATTTCCAAGTTTCAGGGAATTCAGTAATTCTAATTCTACTCTAATTTGAGAACAAAAAACTGTACGGCCATAATTCCAGTTCCAATATATTTTGGAAAAGTTGAAATCACATCGTTGTCCAGCGCACAAAGTAATTTATCCCTTCCGGGTACTCGAGCCGGTTCTGCTAACGTGTACTGGTAACTAGAATAGCATTTTTATAAGTATTTCCCCTTATACGTATAGCTGTACTTTCTTTTCATACTTTGGATTTTGTGAAGACATTGCACGCGCGAAGGACTTTTGGTTTTTTCGGGTGCTCAAACATAGGTTTTTATTGCTTTACCTTCATGCAAGTATTACGTGTTTAAATACTTCCACTTCTACGTAAGAATTTTTAAGCGTAGGCGCTTACTTTTTTTGGCTTTGGAGTTTATAAAGACATTAGACACACAAAGTAAATAGACCTTTTCCGAGTACTCAAGTAGGTTTTATCTACTCGTCCTGGTAACTCAATTTGTTCGGTTGAAAGCACTTCCAATTCTGCTTGACAGTTTTTATGAAAAGCTACCTACTTTTACCTGAGATTACCATGTACGTCCTCCTTCAGGAGGATTTGTCCTCCTTTTCAAGGAAATTCCTCTTTTTCGACAATTTGTCCTCTTTTTACCTAAAAATAACAAAAAAGAACACGAATTACGCGAAATGTTGGCCGAATGGAGGAGGAACGGGTAGTTCGGGCGGACTTACTTTATTTTTAGTCAACTCGGCTAATATGAGCTATAAACAGGTCTTTCGGGAGGAGAGTCGAAAAAATAACTTTTTGTTAGTTGACTTTATCTTGATAAATTTGAAAGTCACCCGTTTTCTCGTCCGCTAAAATAACCTTTTCAACCTGTGAAATCTTCCTTTACGGATCTCAGAATATGGTTACCCTACTTTTAACACGTACTATTGTGCGAAGTAAAATCAAGTTCTGGGGTATGCTTCATAATTTTGATGAGTCGGGAAGATTTAAAAATTTGGTAAAAGACTAAAAATATACGGAGTCACGACCATATCTTTTGTTTCCTGCTTGCGCACCTTTAAAAAACCTAGTTTTGACGTGCCATTTTCCAGTCAAAAAACAATGGTTTTGATTCAGATTTGCGCAGACAATTTGTGTCGATCATCTCATCATTATGAGATCATACATGATCTGATTCGGTAATAGTGAAGGTTGGTGTCTGTAACAATCGCGACTGCGGATGATCTCTCTAAGCGCACGAATCCGCGCAAAATTAACGGATCAATTCGACGAGACAATCCTCATGAGAGGGCGCGCGAATCGAGATATTGGAGATGTCATGGCCACGCGCGAAATTGAGCCGGAATTTCGATCCGCTTATGTGAGATAATGTTTCGTAACAATGCGGACCGACTTTTGATTGTTGTATTAATTTCATAACATATTCTATTTGAATAAACTCATACTGAGACTCCAGACGATGATTTTACCAGATTTGGATATGGATTTATGATTTTTGTAGTACTGGACTTACATTGGGATTTTACTCCTGCAGAAGTAAAAGTAACGCGTGATTGTATACTCACGTACAAGTACATGTAAAAGTTTCCGAGACATCTTCAAAACTGCTACAAGCTCAAGTTGAAAAGTAAAGTTTTTAAAAGTGCTTTCTACTCTTTCAGAATCCAAAGCGTAAAAAGTTTGGCGTGTCTTGTTGACATCACCACTCTGATACAACAACATCAAGTTCGGCTTATATCAAATTATACTTCATCCTCATAAGCACGAGAATGGCAAATGTATGTACAGTTTGTACACCACGCTTGGCTCGTTCCGCGCTATACAATTCTGTAGCATTTTGAGAAAAACCAGAAAACAGATTATAATTGTAATTAGATTATAGAAACATTTCAAAAAATTCGATTACCATATTCTCTAATTAGTCAAATTGACAGTTAGATTTATTTAGTTGCCCAAGTCAAGCAGAAGGGCTAGCACCGAATGTAATATTGATGTTACTTTTGAACAAGTTTCCGTCATTACCGGAATTTGATCAGAATCTAAAGTGCGTAACACCATTTAGATTCAAAAATATGACATCCGCGCATCTGTGGCAGGAACGAGTCATCGTAAACGACCGGAGACTCCGGATTGCGGCTGAAACCGGAACCAGCAGTCTAGGATTGGCGACCGCGACATTGTAAACAAACACGAGCGGTACGTTGCGGTTTAGGCGCGCCTCAAACAAGACCAAATTATTTCTTTCATGTATCGACAACGGGTCGTTTGAATCTAATGTCGCGCGTCAAACAATACCGCCGATACTGGCATTGTCTTTGTGACAGCATAATGGATCTATCTCTCTTTGATGTGATGTGTGTCGAACAATTTTGTAGCGAAGGGCGAGTTCGTGGGATTTTCTAGAGACATTGTAGAGTTATGATTCATTTTACCGAAATGCGACAATAAATCTACTTTTCTTTCAAAATTCTATTTTGCAAAGTGTGACTAACAATTTTTTCGCCATTTTTTCGTGAGTTCGTAGAATTTTCGCCGCGTTTTTTACAGCGATTGTAGACTGGCTTTTCATTCAAAATTACGTTTTTAAAATTCCACCGTCAAGGAAGACAAGCTGACTTTACTCAAGTTATGCGGTCGCCTACGTCTATTTAACAGAATTTCACACAATACTACTTGCGGCCTAGACCGTGATGTAGAAGGTAGTTAGGGGATTGGTTTGCTACGCTTCTATCTCCACTGACTTACTACAAAAAGTAGGATAACCATGTATGTCTGCTTTTTTAAAGAAGTCGAAAGTGTCCTCGGAGGTCGCTCAAATGTCCTATTTTTTTGGAATTTGTCCTCTATTTAAAGAAAAAGTGGTAAAATACTTGCAAAAATGGGACTCCGGCGTACTGAACGGCAGGGTTGACTGAAAAAGAAACGAAAAATACGGCCCGACGGGTATTTCGTGAACGAGATCGATAAAATGACCTTTTTTTTCAGTCAACCCAATACTACTCGAAATAATTTCCAAATCTCCCGTTTTGCCCTCCGGTATTATAGCTTTCATAATTTTAGAAAAGTGTCTCCTTTTTCATTTCTCAAAATATTGTAAACCTAACTAAAAGATCTAACACATCGGGTCAAATATGCTGTTCTCTTGGTGCTTGAAGCAGTTTGACATGCATTGGAGATAAGTCACGTCCACTTGCACTCGGATGTAAAATTATGACGTCATGTCTACTTTCTAGCAATGCTGACTATTACAGTGACCAAATCTTCTTAAATTTCTATTAATTTTTACCATTAGAAATGAGTAACATCATAGTATCAATTTTCCGAAATAGTCCCTGTGTCTTGTTGGCAGAAAATATATAATATAAATATATATGGATATATTACCGATTACTTTTCATAATATTCATAGTTCGGATGTGTTTTGGAAATCGAGGCCTCTGCTTGTACTAGAGAAGGTGTTTACGATGTTACCTCTTATGTTGTAAGTATAAATAATTTTTGTGTACAATTGAATGTTAAATTGATATTGGAATAAACCCAAATATTTTCGGTCGACACTCGTCATGGGTAATCGTCAACCACTAACCGAATATTCAAAAGAACATTATATATCAATATTCACATCAAATATTGACGTCAGAGCAGGCTTGTAATGACTCAAGTCATGACTCGACTCGAGCGGCAATTTGTCGTTGGTTCGACTTGTCTTCAATCACGTTCCTAAAAAAAGATAATGACTCTACTCGACTCTAGTCAATTTCCGTATTGACTCGACTTGTACTCGTGATATTACGCATGACTCGAACCAAGTCATTTGGCTCGAGACTCGGAGAACCAAAGTTGATCATCATCATCATTGGTTTATTAGCAATTTTATGAGTTTAATACACCACAAAAAATGCGATACAATGAAAAGACAGGAAGATGTCGAAGCGACAAGGAGTAGTCTATGGAATCTGACACCCACCTTGGCCTAGGCGATGTAAAGAGGAGGCATGCACACTGAATGAAAGTAAAGAAGATAGTATAGAAAAAGAATGCGACAAGAAATAGGGCGGCATGTCATGGGAATTTAAGACATTTCGTTGTAACTTCGAAGGATAGTTAGCTACCACATTATTGGTATTTCGTCTATCAGTACTGGCTACTGGTATTTGTAAAATAGGACCAGGAGCTCTGTAAAATGAGAAAGATTACTACGTGGTGAATTGTTGTTGTTGTTCGATATTCATGGTGTTTCGACTACATTGGTCATTTTATACCAGGCCGTTATTCTTTTTGTGATTCCATATTTACCTACTTGTAGCACGGACCACTTCTAGGCTTTTTTCAAAGACACCGCTTACGCGGAACACGTGGCGAGGAGGAGCCTGGATATACTTCCAATACTTAGGTAGGAGTTCTGGAGACGACCTCGGTCAGACTCGAACCCGCAACCCATTGGTGTCGCAGGTGTGGAACGTACCACCAGAGGTGGTCAGTAACGAAGTACTTCTACTTTTTGAAGTACTTGAAGTAGATTTTGCCTACTCGCACTACTTGATAAGTAATTATGATTTTAGATTACTTCTACTTGACAGTTTTCAGTTTTTTAGGCAAAATATGAGTAAAATACTTACTTACTTACTAACTTGTGAGCCGCCTCTCCTACTTCCACTCGAGTAGAAATTCCGGCGTTACTTCTACTTCTATTTGTGCAGCGACGGTGACTACTTTGAGCACCTCTGCATACCACTACGCTATCTCGCGACGGCGGTGAACTGAAAATGACTCGACTTGACTCGAGTCAAAGCTATAAAAGTATAATTACCTTTTGAATTGGTTACAACCCTGCGTCAAAGGTATACAAAAGAGAATAATCGAGGGGAGCCTTCGGGTTTACTTCAATGTAAATATATCACTCACTTGTGTATTATAGTACAAAAATTGCGACCTCTAAATCAAAGACCAATCGCGCGATATAGCAAAGCTGTCAAACGTGGCAGGTAAGATCTATGTAGCGGTTGGAAACTTGAGCACGTTCGGCCGAATTCTGCGTTTGTGAATTGGCATCGATAAAATAAATCTCGACAGCTCGCAGATAACGGTGTTTACTGTTCGTTGTCTGGCATTGTTCGGGAATATTTGAGTGTTTGTGAGTTATTGGAACTTTCTGGGGGATCGAGATTCTTCTCTATAATGCCAGAGCATATTTTTGTTTGTAACATTGTTTTCGTGATGCCATAGCGTATTTTTGCGTTGCGATCCTGCTTGTAGTGCGGCCAACACCAAAGGGCCAAGTCATTTAACACAAAAGGAGCGGCTTATTATCGCTCATACCATCTCACGCGTCGCAATGTAGCAATTGTAGCAATTTTGAATCTGCGTATAGTTTGGAAGAAACATTTATTTGCGGAAGCCATTCTCGCTGTGTGGTCTTAATCTGCATTGTTCGCCGATAAATTTCAGGGATTCCCGCTACTGCACGTTTTGTGTTGTATATACCCGTGATTTATCAAATGTGAAGATATAGTGCTGTGATTGCGATTTTTTAAACGACGATTCTACAACAGTTGACATAGTATCGCGATGAGATTGCTTCAATTTTATGTGTGAAATCGTCGTTAGAACATTTACCGCGTGAAATAACTCCCGCATCACAGTTGGACAACCGAAAAACTTTCCTTTTTTCCAAACTAGGTTGAAATTTAAACATCCAAATTCGCAAAAACTCGGAAATCGAATTCAATTCCTGATCAGAAAGAAATCAAAATCAGTTTATATCAAACAGAGTTAATTCTCATAAACATGACAATTCCGAATGTCTGAACACCAAGTGTGGTTCGTTTCGCGCTATACAGTTCTTTCGTAACATTTTCTGGATAACCAGAAATTAGATTATAATCAAAATAAGAGCATAGAAACATTTCACAAATTGGATTAAAATTAGATTCGTCTTATTAGTTTAATCTGAAATTTTACCCTGTATCACGGTAACTGAATCTATTTCCGAAAATCGGTAGGCTACTTATTTGTAGTGTCATCAGCCATTTTGCGTTATATTACTTTCATAAAATAATTGAGTACTTTGACTAGTTTGGATACGTCTTCGAAATAGCTTTAATTGATTGGAAATTCACGGTGTCACTTCTACTTGAGTGGCTACGATGATTACGTTGACCGACTAAGTTATTTCGTAACAAACCTGCTCTTGTAGCTTATTTTTTCCGAATTTATTAATTCTAATTCGATATAATTTGGACACAACTGTGTAACTGTCATTTTGATTGTAATCTAATTCGATAAAGCTGATAATTTTATACCTTTCCAACTCAGGCTGCGTCCGTGATTTGTCAAATGAGATGATGGTGCTTTGTCGGCTATTTTTGAAAAGAATATTCCACAAATTCGAGTCACTAAAGCAATAGTCGTTTCACTTAATGTAGACACGGCCGAAATAGTACTTAGCCACGCCTCCCCTCAAACGATGGTCTTGGGCCTGCCATATGATAATAATCAAACTTGGGCCCCCTTCATGACGGGCGTTTTAGCCTCTAGCTAAAAAGCACGTTTTACTGTTACAGGGAGCATGTCTATGATGTTCCGTAGTCGCGCGAAGTGCGAGAAAATTTCATACTGAGGGTTGAATTATGTCTATAATACTGGTGATTGCATATATTGCTGATAATGTTTCATCGTCTCCCAGTCCACGTGATTAGATTGACTGGTAGAGCTGATGGAGGGGAACAATTGGCTGTAGGCTATAAATATTGATGGTTTCGGCCAACATACGGATGTATTTTTCGGCCAAGGCTTTTTTTGGTAACACACTTCACGAAGTCACATGTTGGCCGAAACTCTAGGAGTCTTTTTGTGTCGTGAAAAGGCAATGGCCGGCTCCGAAATGCCTATTTGTTTACATGAACGATATGCTTTTTGTTGGGGTCCTGCAGCTACCCATATCAAAAAGCAGACATTTATCGCGCGAAGCAAGCGCTAAGAAAAATTTTGATGTTGTACGAAATCTCCCACAAAATACTCTATAATTTATGTTGATTTGCGAAATAATTTTGGGCCCCCTTCGAGCTCGCCCCCCCGCCCCGATTGGGGGGTTTGGGATGCGTCAGTTACGGTCCTGGATGCTTCCTCTATATACCCCGAGATCAAACAAGTGTTCCCAATGACACCGATAAATGTTTCCCATGAACATGTCGAAAAATTTATAACCGTCAAAATAAATTGCCTTTCGTATTGCGATTGGAGTTGTCGGTGCGGGATATTAAGGTTACGGGTGGGGGATATTAAGGCTGAGTCTTAGGGATATTAGGGTCGGAGGGGGTTAGGGTATCCCAAAGTTATGGGTTGTGGGTGAGGGATATCAGGGTTGTGGGTGAGAGGTATTGGGTTGTGGGTGAGGGATATTAGGGTTGTGGATGGGGGATATTAGGGCTGAAGGATGACAGATGTTCTGGTTGGGAGACGTTGGCGTTGGTTTGGGGATATTATCACCCCTGACCGTAATATCCTTCACGCCCAGCCCTAATGTCGCTAACTCCATCCCACCCAAACCCTAATATACGTCAGCCCCCAACCCTAATATCAGTCATTCCCCAACCCTAATAGTCGCCATTCTCCAAACCCTAATACCCATCATTCCCCAACCCTAATATCTGTAATCCCTCAACCACCCCCCACCCGTACCGCTAATATCCTGCACCGACTAAACTAAATAATTTCTTTTGACTTGTGCATGGAAAACATTTATTGGTGTGACTTGTTTGATCTCGGGGGTATACCGACGAAGCGCCCGGTTCTGATTGTTCCTATGTTATGCTTTATACGGTGTTGATTACAAAGAGTATGGCGTCATGGCGAGGTCGTTCGAGGAACAAAATCGAGAGAACACAGGAAGTTGGCGATTCGCCTTATTAATAATTGCTGGAACCGTTCACCATTTACCAGCTTTATTAAATCTAAATTGAAGGTTTTGTGCGTCATTCACCGGTTTGGGGAAATCTGATCCGTCAATCCAAAATGTACGCGTCAGGCGACCTTTTTGGGAAGATAAAATCAGCTTCACGAGACCTCCCGTCAAAGACGGGCTGTAGAGAGACTTTTCAAAGTACGCCGACTTGCAGACACTTAGTCGATTGGTTATGTTTTCAGATCACTGCCGTTTCTGCATCACAGATTTTAAAGCAAAACTGTGGTTGGAGTCAACTCGTTAAATCCATATCCAGAGATCAGTAATGCAGTAACCC
Source organism: Botryllus schlosseri (assembly GCF_051294905.1). Taxonomy (NCBI): domain Eukaryota; kingdom Metazoa; phylum Chordata; class Ascidiacea; order Stolidobranchia; family Styelidae; genus Botryllus; species Botryllus schlosseri. The sequence goes on from NC_137236.1 coordinate 37,271,868, forward strand.
AACTGTTTCCAATAAGTGCCTACTATCTCGTGGTTATGGTTTTAGACTGCTCCCACTCGTGGTTTACCAATTCTTTTAATCAAAACTACTTACTTACAAAAATAGAGGTAATGAAAATGTCATTCATGGTAAATGTACCAAGGCGGTCAGCAATGGAGTACTTTTTGTCGAGAGCTCAAGAAGGATTTGCGTCCTTGGATTGATCACTCAAGTCGTAATTTTCTTGCGCTATTTTAATTCTTTCAGGCCAAACTGACTTTTTGACTGACTTGCCAAGAAATCGCGACCGTCACTTGTACCCAAGTAGGACTTTACGATATCGCTTTTATTTGAGTACCAAGGATGACCACTTTGACCATCTCTGACAATAATACAGACTTGCGTTTTTTCTACTTCCCTATTTACTACGGTTGGTTACCATATGCCCTCCTTCAGAAGGATTTGTCCTCCTTTCTCAGGAAATCGAAAATTTCCTCAGAGGACGTTTAAGTGTCTTCTTTTTTGGGAATTCGCCCTCCTTTATAGCTGTGAAAGCCGGTCTAATGGACAGGCACAATTGAAAAAAACATAAATAACGCGAAATCTATAATGTGTGTATGTTCGAGTTCGGCAGCAGGACTGAAAAAGATGACCTTTTTTCTTTCTAGTCAACGCCACAGCAGTACTATTATAGAGTGGGTTATTCGGGAGTCGAGTCGGAAAAATAAACTTTTTTTAGTCAACAGAACAGGATTTCCCGTAAAATTTCAGATCCAGCAGTTTTCTAGTCCGGTAATCTAACTTCTGTGATTTGTAAAAAGTGTCGTCTTTTCCAGATCCCAAAATATGGCAACCCTATTATTTACACATTTCAGACTACTTGCGATTATCATTCAAGCTTTTTATTCTTGTATGGAGAACTGCACTTATAATGCTTACTAATTTATTTGCATAAACATTTTTACATGTACCTTTAATTAGGTATAAAATTGCGAATAACTTCTACTTGTATTATATTACCAACGAGGTCTACTTAGACTAAATATGCTTCCTACGCGGATTTGAGCCCGAATTTGTTTATCTTTGTTGGTAGACGTCTAAACTTTGGAGGCCTATCTCTAAATGTAGAGTATTGAAATTTTAGCCAAAAAAGAGTCCCCGAAAGTTTCAATATTTATTTTTTCGAAATTATTTAATGGCCGCGACTTCCTAAATCTATTTATTGCCGGGAAACGAAACCTTACCAACGCGTTTCACACAAAGCGGCGAAATGTAGGTAGTTTTAGAATCGGGTATTTATTTAGTTAGAAGGGGTTATTTAGACAATCGGGGGATATGAAATCATGGCTATTCGGTCACAATCGCGTTTTGGAATCTTCGTGACCGGATTCGAAATCTTGGCGGGCTTCGTGTTTGTTGTTTCAAGATCCAAATCTGGGAAGTCAGGCCTGAAATGAATCGAGTGATCGACGATTGGGCGTAGACTATACTCGCTGCATTTAAAAGCAGACCAGGATCGCCAAAAACACGAACTCAGTTATCTCTTTGATCAGTGCTTCTCAACTTTGGCAGCTCGTTGATTGGTGAACTTTCAAAAAACTCAAAATCAACCCAAAATGTAACAAATGTATGCAACTCTTAACCAAATATTGTAATCTTCAATGTAATGAGAACTACGCTGCCTTTAGATATGACTCGTGTTTAGATTTGACATGTAACAAGTCCTAAAGACGTTTTAGGATACTTCGAAGCAGTTTTGATACAACACTTGCTGCATTGTTACGTGCGTCGAAAGTAGACTCTCGATGTAATGAGAAATTTTCTGCAATGGCTTTTTGATGTAACACGTGTTACGAGAGGTTGTATCGAAGTTTCTGTGAGGTGAAGTCCTGTTAAAAAAAACCACCAACACAATTTTTATTGTTTCCTTTCTTTTTAATGATATGCGACATTTTCTGTTTGATTGACTATATTTTATTGTCAAACTTCGATATACTGCACAGTCGAAATGCAAAGAATCGCTTTTTAAAAGCTTTCGCATAGACTTAAACGAGTTGTAGGCTAGTTGTCATCAGTTTTCTTGAATACTTGCTGCAATTTGATCATATTTGGTGATATGATGGCTGACAAACAATGTTGTTTTCAATTCTCGGCTTGTTGCTGACGATCAACCTTGACGAGTTTCAGCTGAAAATATTCCGGTTGTTTCAACAGGAATATATTATTTACTTATATATTGAAGTTGTGTACCCCTAAGAGTCCTTTGCAGCATTATAGCCAGACCCGACCGATTAGTATCGGTTCGCTGATAACATCGAGGGATGTCTTGAAGGGAATATCGGTGTCTTGAGTGATTATTGCAAGTGGGCAAACCTTACTTGAGTGCTTCGAAGAAGCACTTGGTTACTGGTCGCCAGATGCAACTTAAGCTGGATAGCATAATTTTAAATATCGGCTTAATGTATATCGGGTTATCAGTAGATGAGCTTCCTTATCGATATCGGCTCAGAAACTCGATATCGGTCATTCTCTAATTGTAAAGTAGGATAGTTTGAAAGTATAGACAATGGAATCTATATTACAACGCGATACAGAAAATTACGTTCCAAATTTAGAAGTGGTTTTAAATTTGAATCTTCGTTTATTTAATTAACTAGCTTCAACTTCATTTGCAACCGAGATAGCAAATTGCAATATCTTTCACAGACCGGCATGCTAATTGACACGCGTGAAAACCACTGCATTCGACCGTTTTATTAAAAACCAGTAGGATTTTAGCAATTCGTTCAACCTTTCAAATATGTTCACCTCGAATCGCAAATGTGACGAATGATTTTCAGTGAAATACCCGGAAATCAGAGTTAAATGCATTCCGCTGAGGCCTAATTGAAGTTTTTAAAGTTCCATTGCTCGACCACAATATTGTTGTAAGATCTGATCGTTCATAAATCGCGATATATCGCACCGAAACAGATACTCTGCCTCACTCGGTACGTCAGATAACGTTAAAGAGCCACGTGCCCGAACCCCTGCCTGAAATGGCAATCGAACGATTGTGTCGAAACAGATGTCTCTTTAGAACGCACGCTTCAGATCTTGATCGATTTTATCGGAAGCGCGAGTTCAGGGGAAGGTCGAAAATATTTTATCGCGCTTTTAATAATTTCATGGACGGCGGAAATTTCAACGTTAGAAACCTCAAACTGCTTGTTTGTTTTAGAGATCTCACGCTGTTTCTAAACTGGTTGGGCTTTCTTCTGATAGCGAATCATCTAAGAAGGTTAGCTTAGAGTTGTAGATGGATTTCGTACTGTATGGAAAGTACTTTTGTGATGAGTTTGCATCACCTTAAATTGCGCTAGTTAAGTCGCGATTACAACTTGGTTAAATATCCCCCGTCTAATGGTAACTGAAAATATTTTCGAAAACTGCACTTAATTGTAGTGACATAAGCTAGGGTTGCCATGCGTCCTCATTCAAGAAGATTTGTCCTTCTTTTTCAAGAAATCGGAAATGTCCTCGGAGGACGCCCAAACATTTGACAATTCGTCCTCATTTATAGCTTTGACAGCCCAGTGATGGCACAAATATAACTAAAACAGGATATCGACGCAGCGCCGTCAAAAACAGACGTCTTCCGGAAGTAGATTTAAAGAAATGACCTTTTTCATTTTTTACTCAACACAAGAGTATGTATGTAATTTTCAAACTACCCGTTTCTCGTCCGATTTTATAAGTTTTGCTATTTGTAAAGAGTGTCCTCTTTGTAACTTCTACTTTTTATTCAGTAGAAATCGACTCTGGCTACCCCCTGTTACGTGCTCACGTGCATATCTCAGCCAAACTAATTTGTACTCAAGTGTCTCTTCGCTATTGTGTGAGTTAATCGACATCGCTGGTGATTTTAGTCTGAAGGGCCTTCAACAACGCAACACAAAAGGCTTCATTCACGTTCGACACTCGAAGATTCTAGTTTAATCTTGTAGCATCACACTGAGAAAGAGATTCGCTGCTGCAACGCTGAAATCGGGACGTTTCTAAATTGACGCGCGTCGTTGGGGACTGAGTAATCACGGGGATGCTCCCAGAGGTAGCCAGTAACGATGTACTCTACTTCTACTTCAAGCAAATTTTACCTACTTGCACTACTTTATCAAGCGCGATGTTTTTAGGCTACTTCAATTTCTACTTCGGTTTTCAGTTTTCAATTGCATAAAACACTGTTGTTGGAATAAACCAGTCAATTTTCGGCTGACACACTTCAACGGTAATCGTCAGCAACTAGTAGGTAATTCGAAAGTACTTCAAAAGATAAAAGTTGACGTCAAAGTTCATAAATGGAAATTTTTTATCAAAATACGCAAATCAAGTTTGTTTCAACAAAAGGAGCTCGAGCATCATCTAGATCTGTTCGACTCAATTATTAGAAATTTCATGCCTGTAACTCGGGTTGCATTTAAAACAAACATATGTTTAAAACATGGACCTTGTTTAAAACATGTTTTTTTGTTCGTTTTTTTAGCCATGACGTCAAGAATCCTTAAATGTGACGTCACAGTGGATTGACATTGACAATTGAAAATAAAGAGTAAATATGGCTCCTTTGACGAGAAAGGCTTCCGACCACTGTTATAAACGGACCAAAAATATCTTATGCCAGGACTACATCGTTATGCAGTATATTCACGGTCGGCGGTCATCCAACCATCTGGTAAACGAGCTTAATAAGTGATGGCTGCTGTGATATGGGGTGATTGTGGTTCGAAATCGTAATCGATTACATTGAAAAAGAAATCAAAGTCATCTTAACAGAAAAGATTGTTTTACAGATACAGTCGATTTCGCTTCATTTAGATACCTTGGTTCCGATCACTTTTGTTCGAATTAAGCAGAAAATCAATTTCACGACTCATGGTCACGCATAAAGGCAGATAACGTGTTAAGAATACTGCACTGTTGCGTAATAAATGAATTGCACCAGCGCTGCATTGCAGTAGCCTAACTGGCACTGGTCGCATAGAACACACAAGAGTTATACCTTCACAATTGCATCTCAATAAAAGCTACTACGCAGATGGCACGGCCTTATACAACTTCATTTTCGATTGACACTCCATTGGACAGCACTGGACCAGTACAAAACGCCAATCTAGTTTTTTTACGGTCAACTGCCTGCTGGTTTTTTGAGTAGGTCTAGTTTTAGTTGCGGATTTTGAAAAGAGAGTGGTTCTATTGTTCCAGTTGTAAATTTTTAAAAGTGAGTAGTTTTATCAGTAATGATTTTATTGTGGATTGTTACTTCATGGGTCGTCATTGCTTCACTGCGATCACACATTTTATGTTAAAACGAACGAAGTACTGTTTATTGTGTTGTAACATAGTAAAAGGGATGGTGCGAACCTCTGAAAGGTTCAGGTTCGTGTGAACGCGAACCTTTTTGAAAGGTTCTGTGTGAACGCGAACGTGAACCTCATGACGTCACGTGACGTCATATTGCTAATTCCAGCCCTATCTTTTAATGAAGTGATAGCCTATATTAATTTGCACGATACCTGGCGATGACTCGCGCCACATAATGCCACGATGCTGAAGTACATATTGGCGTTTTAAACGTCGCTAAATGTATCAACTGAGTCAATCAAATGATATAATAATCCCATAAAATAAATATCTTCCGACGCTTTGCCGACAATTTCGACGAGGACTTGCCTGGGAATATAAGCTTACATCTTAAAAGTCTAGGCCAGACCAGACAATGCATTCGGCGTCTGATCATTGCTACATTCATATTGAGCAGAGTGTAAAACAGGTTTCTATACTTGCTACTGATATTACCCCGCAAGTTATACAGCTGTAGCCAACACCTCAATCACACGGATTTGGTTTTAATAATACAGTAAACCTGCTATATTTGTTACATCAGAAAACGATATCAATCTCGTTTATTGGTTGGATAAGCATCATTTGCTGACCACATGTAGTGTATTTCGCTCGTGATGTTGTGTGATTGCGGGTCAATACCACAGCAGAGAGTCACTAAATATTCACAACCGGAAAGCTGGATATTTCGAGCAAACTTTTGTAACAATTAAAGCAAGTAAAATTTTTGAGATTGTCAAGGGGCGTGCTCGTTTTGTGTTGATTTTTTTTCAGCCAGCATCATGCATAGAGTTGAAATGCAATAAATTCGAACCAAAGATGTAATAGTGACGTGAAAATTGTATTATATGAAAAAGGTTCACAGTGCAGAACCTACCAAGGTTCTGTTGTGAACGCGAACCTCTAAATTTCCGAGGTTCACACACAGAACGCGAACGTGAACCTCACGTTCACACCATCCCTAATAGTAATGACAGGAATTGCAAACCTTTGCCAGAATTAAGCAAATAATCTTACGAACTAACGGGAGTTTTGCGAACAATTTTTGCTTTTGTTCTGTTCCCGAGCATGTTGCCTGAATAAAACGACCGTCCACGAAATCTCTCGGTTGCCAGAGGCCAAAGTGAATGTAATCGTGAATAATCTCAATTGGTTTTTCAAGGTTAACTTAATCGTAACCGAATACTGCAATATAGTAATGTTATTTGGGACTTCCCTAGTATAATCGCAATCGTAACCGCTCCTGTGTGGTTGTCTGTCGATTTTAAGGCGGGTGAGCATTTGATTAATAACAAACATTGTCATTCCACGTTAAAATTTTGGCATGGTGGGAATCTTTATAAATTCGGGGTCGATCTGGTCTGAAATGAGCGACGCCATGAAGACGTGTCAACCAAATCTCGCTGCTAGAAGAGCTTGTTTATTTACGCTCTTCTCGCGGACCGTGTCAGTAGATCGGATATTTATGGAAAGGTCAAAGTTGGAACTTAAATCTAACAACTTTTGGTGATATGCTTACATATTCTCACATGTAGGGGTGTAACGTCATACTAGCGGCTCGGTACTCGTGACGTATTCGGGCAAAGACTTAAAGTCTGCTGGGAATAGACTTTCGTGTCGCGAAAGTCAGACTATTTCCAAACAGGTTTCGAAATAGACTCATCGAATTGTTTATTATCACGAACCAAATAGCACAGACAGCCGTTCCTCTACTAGCTGTCGGTTTGTTGTTACAACACAATCGGCTTCAGAAACGTGACAATCCGCACAGAAAGGGGCTGCGTTGCTTTTTCAGGGATTTACATCAAACTTTGTGTACCTAATCCGGATTTCGGAGAGTTTGAAGAAAATCGAAGGAGAAATCTGCACCGCACGTCCAGTTTCGTGGACTATTTTTTGTTATGCTGTTTACACGAAACACAATAGATTCTAAGCTTGCTGCGATCTAAACAGAGACGGGGAAAGTAGTCACTTCCTTAACTTTCACTTAATTACTAGTAGAAGTAAAGATTTTAAAAATACGTTCAAACTATTTGAAGTGGAAATGAGTAATGGAAGATCTAAAAAGTACGCAAGTAAGTAGTTTCAAAAGGTAGATTTGGTCTAGGGCAGTGGTTCCAAACCTTTTTGTCTTCATTCCCCACTTGAGATTTATTCAGAGCCTTCATTCCCCACTACCCAAAACTTTCGTCATCACGGAGCAGCGACTAGATTTTTTGAGTATGCAAGACACACAACCACACCAATACGCACGACAATCGCCTTTAAATGTAACGTAAAACGTATTGTGAACCGATACCGGTAACTCTAAAAATTCAGCGAAAGCGTTATATTATAGATAACTAACCTACGGAGTAGGCCGTAGGTTAGTTATCTATAGTTATATCACGCCATACTGCTCATACCCAATGTGTCTGTGACGCCATCATTGGTCATCCGGAGTAAAAAATATATAGTGTTTAACCAATGGGCCTATTCCCCACCTGAAACCATGGAAATCCCCATCAGTGAATTCCCCACCGGTTGGGAACCACTGGTCTAGGGGTCGTATACCCTCTGCAATCAATCGGAGGTGACTACTGACTACTTTAAAAATTGTAAGATGCATGTTTTAGTACTACACAACGACACTACAGATAGGTGTAAGTGGTAGAAGATGTAACATCGTACGTTTCTACCTAAATATGTTGTGTCTAATCCGGATGTCGAAGGGTTTTAAGAAAATCGAAGGAGAAATCCTTGTTACCCGTCCAGTATCGTGAAGATTTTTTGTTCGGTTGTTTACACCAAACACAAAAGCTGAAAACTTCGAGAAACGGGTTCTGCGAATGGAAAGAGAGGTGATGAAAGTAGTCTGTTGTTTTTCAAGTAAAGTACCGCTCAAAATGTTTACTCAATTTCAAGTACACGTCGCGATTTCTAAGACATGTCAAGTGGAAGTCAGAAACGAAGGTATGAAAATATTGAAAGGAATGGAATCAGAAATGGGTTGAAATGGCTATCGCTGCTACTCAAGTAACATTTCTATTCGATTACAAGTAGAAGTAGCGATACATGCCCAGACTGCTTCAACTACTTTTTGAAAAGGAATGGTTTGAAAAGTACTGGAGTAAATACTTTCAAAATGCGGATTTGGTCGAGGGGTCGCATGCCTTCAGCAGTTAAACCTAGCTGACTACTTTCCAAATTCCAAGATATGTCGTGTATGCATCCATATGAAGATTATGGTGCTTAGCAACTATGGCCTTTTGCACCAAACCTAAATGTTATAAGTCTATGAACTACTAGATTAAAGTTTCCTCTCGCTAACGAATACACAATCAATGACTGGTAAAATGGTATAGGGGTTACCGAGTATCAATATCAATAGGCATGTGGTTCCGTTCTGTTATATCCATTAAACAATTTCGCAGCCAGTTATTGCGAGTACATTGTAGCAAAATGCTCCACCGTTTCAGTCACGCCACATGTCGTACAAAGAACGTGATACAAAGACCATATATCATTGTAATGCAACAAAATGACTAAAAGCACTACAAAATAAGTACAATCCTCCGAAACGTGACAATCCGCACAAAAAGGACATACATGAATTTTCGAGTCTAATCCGCATTTAGAAGGGTAATTAAGAAATTTTGGAGTAGAAATCCTTACCGCCGGTTCAGTTTAGTAAACGTATTTTATGCGGCTGTTTACATGAAACCAGGGTTGCATTTAAAACAAAAATCAATTTAAAACAAACATGTTTAAAACAAGGCTCTTGTTTAAAACGTGTTTTTTTAAAAGCTATGACGTCACGAATATTCAATTGTGACGTCATATTGGATTGAGATTGACAATTAAGAATGTAGGGTAAATATAGCTCCTTGGACAAAATATCTACGTACTATAGCGGTTGAACCGACTATTTTGAGGGTTCCAACCATCCCATATCGTATTCGTCGGCTATATCGGGTGGTAATCATCCGTAGGCTCATACAACATGTTTTTGGAAAGTACTTACACAATTATGGCATAATTATACAACTTGAAAAAACGCAATTATTTTTTAAAAAGACCTTTGATCAAAACCATTTGTTTTAAATGCAACCCTACACGACACACGAAAGTTGATAACATCGAGAAACAGATTCTGAACTTGATGCCACCGTCAAAGCAGTCAGTTGACAGGTGGCGAGATAGCGCAGTGGTATAATCCGCGGCTGCAACACCAATGGGTCCGACCGAGGTCGACTTCCGAATTCCGATACCTAAGTGTTGGAGGTTTACCTAGGCTCCTCCTCGCCACCTCATCCGCGTCAGCGGTGTCTTACAAAAGCCTAGAGGTGGGCCGTGCTATAAGTCGGCAGTTACGGAAAATAAGTAGATTATCGGCCTGGTGTAAATGACCTTAGTAGTCGACAAACACCATAAATACCCCCCCAAAAAAATAAAAATAAAAATAAAAATAAAAAACAGTCAGTTGACGTAAAAGTTGATGTCACGCCGTGAATTTCTACTAAATTGCACGTAAAAGCAGCTATTTTGGAGACTTGTAAAAACTAATTCTAGTGGAAGTAGATAAAACATGGCTTGTAATTTCAAAAATTAGATTTGGTCGATGGTTCGCATACTCTAGGCGCGCAATCAGGACTGGGTACTTTTGAAATTAGAATATTCATATTCGCGACTAACGCAACACCACTACAAATGGGTGAAATCTACGAAAATATATTAAGTGACCGTAATGCTGGAGCTATTTCACACGTACAAAAACTATTTCACATATAAATATGATGCAAACTCATCCTAAAATAAATCAAACCGAAATTAAAACCAACCAAATCTACAATCTCAAACTGTAAAAGCAAGTATTCTTGCTTGAAAAACCAATCAGTAGATGCGGCAGTAGCAAATATAGAAGGCACAAAAAGTGCTGAAGTAAATAGTTTCCAAAAGTAGGTGGGTCACACACTTTTAGCAGTTATCAGAGCTGGCTACTTTTGTAATCGCCATATTCACGCAAAATAACTATAAGACACCACAAAAAGTTAGAATATTCGCAATTATATTCATTTAACTCGACGCAGAGCCATTTCCCACTCGTGGTACGACTCTTTCACTAGTAAAAGTGTCGTAAAATTATCTTAATACTAATATACGGTTGTCTAAATCCAATAGTGTAAAAGTAAGCGGTGCTCCTAAAAAATGAAATGTAGCAGTGAAAAAAAAACAGAGCCACTTAAGTGAGTATGAAGCAGGCAAAACCTTAAAACAATGGAGGTCAAATATTTTGAATGCGAAGAATTCAACCAACGAAAGTGACTTGATGTCAAAGCGAAAACGAAAAATGTTCTCGGCAAACTTACAACTTTCAAGACTACAAACGGCGGTGATTATGAAAGGTACAATGGCGCAATAATCGCATCTACTTAACTAATCCTTGTGCACGTATCAATTGTGACGTACACGCCACCATTGATGATAAGATGCAATAGAAACATTTGTTCCGCCGGGACAAGGCGGTCGATTTTTCACAGAACAGTCAATCAAATACAGTCTGAATACTTTCATTAGATGTGTAGATGTGTAGATGTACTCAACACTCATTTTGTTCGCATCTATTTTTGTTTGGTGATAAATAAAGATCATTGTAAGTCTCGAGTGACGAGTACACGTTAACCTAGTAATTTAGCGATGATGTTTCGAAAGTAGACAACCTCCTATTAAATGCAGGTGGCGATTAATTCATGGATTACTGGAATTAACTATTGGTAACGACCCTGGTAGCACTGCTGCAAATATGAGCATGGATTTGGATTGACAATTTGTGATTCTCTCAATTTTCATGTGACTTTTGAATAAATACAAACCATTACCGGATTTTGACATCTCCGTTACTTACTCAGGTCGTTATGATGTTGCCAGATTACTTCTACTTAGCCCAGAGAAGGAACGTTCCTTTCCAAGGATAAAACCTTTTAACTGACGCCAACATTAACGCCGACGTATTGGAGTTTTTACGGGAATCAAAGCGTCACTATCATTGTGTAACATTCACATTCTGAAAATTTGTTGAATCACATTTGTCAAAATATCTCAATTGCCGTGGTGCAAAAATCCTTTGATGCGAAAAGCACCACTAAATGTTTTTACACATAATAATAGTAATATTTATTACAATATTACATTTCTACCCACTTGAAAATCACTACTGATATTGAGTATGACTTTGCGGAGTTTCTTCAATTTTTACTTGATTACCAACGACGAATACTTTGACCAACTATGGAAATATCCTTTGTCGGATTGTGCGTTTTGGTTTTTGACTTGAATCTGATCCGGAACCCGGAACAGGCTTTTGATTCGAAAGTATTAAATTCACTCATCTCTGCCCTGGTGGCTGCAAAGTTGTCTGCAATGATTTACTTTGCAATTTTTTGCAAAGCAAAGGTATGTCGTGACTGGCTATCCCACAATACGAATCACTATGCTCATTTGCGTCTGCGCCATGTCTTGTAGCTCGTTACGGTGCATCAATTTTGTGACATCGAAATCTTTATTTCATCTGACCGTAGAGCACGGTTGAACTGCGGCTGACTTTCGACTTTTTTGTGTGATTCAGGCGCGAACCACCCGCACTGATCTCAGTTTACGAGGTCACGGCGAAGGTCGCGATCATCTGAGCCGCGCCAAACTAAGTGACTTGAACTTTGTTCGTCTTGTTTTAAAGTCAGAAAATTGCCGCTTGGTCGGGATGTTTTCAAGTCGCGAATTGCGACCAGTCAAAGTGATCAGCGTTTGCACTCAGATGGGAGTGACGCGGTGAATTTCCACTCACGTGCAAGCGCGCATCACGATTTGCAAGAGATTTCTGAACTGCTTTACTTATTAGGAAATAGAAAATGAAAGGCCCGAGAGAGTTAGGCCTGGGCTCAATGATTCGAGTGCTTAAATCTGAATCTCGAAATAATTCGAATGATTCAAGTTGTGAGAGATTATTGTTTCGAGTAATGAAATTGCACGCGCTCCTTGCCACTAGGCGGTAATATACCAACAAAAACTATAGTTTCTATGTACTATTTTCAACTGTAGAAGCCTTGAAACTTCAATTAATGGTGTCGCAGCATACGAAATATGTAGTACAAATCTACGCATGATATTGAAAATGACATATCTGTAACGTCGTGATTAACTCACAGCATCGTCTCAAAGTCCAATGAAGTATCATCGAAAATATGCCTCATTATCTTTAGCGTGATAGAGCTGATGGTATTAAATTATTGGTAAAGCATTAAAGGTAAAGTATTTGAACTTTCCACATACGAAGATACGAAAGTTCGCAGGTTTCGTAAAGTAGAGTTGGTCGAGTGTTAGCATACTAATAGGTATAGAGCTGGGCAAAATCGAGTACCTGAGTGATTCGATTCTGAATCACGTATTACGCTTCAAATCGAGTATTCGAGTATCACTCATTATGACGTCATAACAGAATGTACCATGTCAAAGTTCAGATATGTTCCTTTTATGCCACCACAAAGAATATAGTACCTGTGATGCGTCACATTAAAGATATTTTGGTATTTTTTTATCATACCGATTTTATTGCACTTCTTGACAATGTTGTGGGATGGTCATGACTTCGGAAATGTGTTATTTCCAGTAACGTGCGTAGCTTTGTACTATGTCTAGTATGCTGCGACTCGGCCAATCAAGGTTTCAAGGTTTGCTCAGTGGAAAATAGAATCAAAACTATAATTCTAGTTAGTAAATTTGACTTTCAGTTGCAAGGAGCGTATAATTTCAGTAGTCGAAAAAATCGTATTTTATTACTCGACTCGAATCATTAAAATTAATACTCGATTCAGATTCGAGTATACTCGAATCCTTGTGCACAGCCCTACTCATAGGTGACTACTGTCCAAATTGCAGACTGCATCTTGGTGAATCACGCGAAATGATCGATGAAATAAGCAGAAAATTGACGGGAAAGCGTTTAAGACACAAATTGCGACCTACTAACTATATGGAAGAACGATCTCTTGACTTCATGTCACGGAGATCATGGTTTCAGCAACACTCTCGGTTATATGCCTCATTTTCAATTTTTAGCGAAATGAACAGGAATCGTGTTTTTAATTGAGTTCGAGTGTGTGTCAATTTCTGGAATAGTCTTTGTTTGTTGTCAGAGTCGACAATTTGTGTAAATTTCCAAATCGCGACGACATAATTACCGGCATCGATAATTGTACGGAGAGGTTTTAAGCGGTTCTAAATCTGACTTTGCCATTAGCGACGCTTTGATGAGGCCGCGAAAAGTCGAGTGTTTCAATGCAGAGTCAGATAACTATAGTACTACAACTAAAAAACTTCAGACTTTCCATATTATAATAGAAACTGAAATTATAGCCACACAATTATTTCTATACTATAGTAGTATTAGAATTATTGAATTCGCAAAAACAGCGATAATCAAACTCAATTCCTATCAAATCAGCGGTCATTCCCATAAGACAGACAACGGCAAATGTCAGTACAGCCGAGTCAGTATATCGAGCTTTGCTATACAGTTCTGCTGTAGCATTTTGAGGGAAAACTGAAATTAGATTAGAATGAATATTAGCGCATAGAAGCATCTCACAAATTAGATTAGAATTACATTACCGGCATTTTCTATAATTATACAACTATAATTATTTAGTTGTCCAAGTCTTGTTTCAATACAGGCGATTCCATGAGTATTGAGGTGATTCAATCTATTGCATTACACGCAGACTTTGTTTTACAACAAAAAATAATTGACAAGAAGTATAATCAAAAGCAGATTCTCCTCTGGCTTTGCAAAAACCAAATCTTCATCTTTAGCGGTTCGCTGGACGCCAATTATTGTGCGATAATGAATTAATGTGTGACCGCGTAAAGCGATCTGCTCTTGTCCGCGGTTCAAATTGCGCGCCCACAAAATACGGCTCTTAAATTTTTATCCCCTAAATTACTTAATAAGTCAGGAGAATGTGAGTTTAACATTATCCAGTTGAAACACGGAGTTCAAGTTTCAGCGTCAAAATAAACGCGCAGAAATAGAAGCCGATTCGAAAATTTAACCATTCAAGAGTGGTAGGTTATCGCCGATATCTGCGCGTTGTGGCCAGAGTTCCGCATTTCTTATTCAGATCTAATTAAAATTAATTTTGTATCGTGTCCATACCACAGTCTAAATCAGATAAATATCTTTAAATATGACGACATGGAAATTTAAAGTTAGAATTTTCAAGTCAAAATCTAAATTAATGGTCAAATTATCATAAAACCATGACCGACCCAAAAACCGCAAAAATCGGCAATTCGGCGCTCAGCAACTAGGGCCTTGTGCGCCGTGCCAGGTTGGGAGGGTTTATGTGAGTCTATATTCCATTACATATAGTATCACAAACTCTTGAGTGTATCATCATAGGGTTGCTGAGTAAGGCATTGAGGTTCGACGAAAAATGTTGCAGATTAGAGACCACGTGTAGGTACAAACGCCAGCACTGCATGGTACGAACGGATCGTGCGGTTCGTAATCACCATCTGCGTTGGCCGGTAATGAATGCGCGTAGACACAACATGGCGCCGGCAGCCCTTTCAAATCAAACTTGCTTTTGACCTGCGCAGACTAGATCCAGGATGACGCTCCGTAATTATGGTCGTAATTGGATGATTCGGGTGATGTTTTTGTTGGAAAGATTCCTGATTGCTTCAATATTGATTTCCAATTGGGTGATATGTTAATATTGAAATAAACCCGATTATCTTCGGCTGACACTCGTCGCGTGTAATCGCCAATGCCTGCAAAGTTATTTCAAAGTCTCTACTATTTTCTGGCGATTACCCCTGAAGAGTGTTTGCCGAAAATATTAGGATTTATATTAATATCAATATAATATTTAATTGTATATTGCAGTTATGTACCTTCAACAGTCTCCTAGAATATTATCATGAATCTCAACTTTCTTGCCATGATATGCCAATTAGAATACAATTTTGTGTCTCAATTGCTAAATGCAACAAGTCGGGCGCTTAGAAAAATGAAACATCTAATTTTGAATGGACTCTGAAATTCTGCAACAATCAATATGTTCATATTTCCAAAATATTGAAGAATATCTGCAATATGAACATATTGTTTGTTACAATATCAAAGTTCAGTATTTGTAAAAGCCTGTTTTGAAATTAGGAACGTATTATTGCGTATCGTGTCGTAATACGTAGAAAACATAGTCTGATTTGGACTTATCTTACGTTTAAACGGTGCTAGGGTTGTGGTAGACTGTTTAAGTGGTAGCCTACAGCTCGTTCAAGACCAGTGCTGTTTGATAGGTAGGACGACTTGTTAAACAAAATTTGTTTCATGTCGAAAGTAAAATTTAACGAAATAATGCGAACAATCAAAATCGGGTTAGCGGTTTTTGACAGGACTTTGCCTGTAGCAGAAACCTCCACAGTATCACGTACTACACGTGTGACATAAAGCAAATTTTCCCATTACATTGAAATGTACAATATTTTCTTTTGAGTTGGATACATCATCCGTACGTGCATTGCGGATTTATATTAATTTTAAAGGTTCACCAGTCAGCTAAATTTACTTAGCAGTTATATCACTGTTACAATCTAAAAGACGGTTGGGAACAACTCCTCTACAGCATTCGTCGAAAGCGAATATGACATCGTGCACTTGCACCCCTGAAGTGTCTCGCTGCGAAAGACCGCGACGCTGACTATAGGCACTTAAGCCGACCGCAAATCGGTGGTTAGTGGCCGCGATATTAGTCACGTTCGAATGCCAGAAACTTTGAAGCAAATCTCTTCTGCGAATTGGTAGTAATCTTCCGATAAAAATCACGCCTTTGGAGGACACAGAAGCAATATTTGTACGCGAGCAGCTTTTAAGCTGGACTACTTACTTTCTAGAATGTCGATTTCAAAATCAAAAAGTAGGTCGGGGATAAGTTTGCAGCTCTTTTACGCGGAAATAGTCATAAAAATCGCTTGAAAAAGCTTTTGTGTCAGCGTTACTGCATATATTTTCAAAGAAGCTTTAGTAATTTTACGCTTGTAACCAAGATACAATTTTCTAACGCATGAAGAAGCCACTGTCACTGCCATCATGCCACCTTAGATTAACTGCTTCAGGTATATGCCAACCCCTCGACAAATCTACATTTTAAAACTACTTCCAAACCTTTCACTGTCTACTTCCAATGAAGTAGCTTGGAATACTTGGCCTTTCGAAACAATTTTGACACAATTTTGGCTCTTTTTGACATGTCATAAAAAATCGCCATACTTATTAGGAACTCGCTACTCCTGCTTCTAATTCTGTATCTCATAGACGCTATTTCTACTTCACAATTTCCATTTTTGACCGGGAATGCCCATGCGTTTCAGAGCACACGAACAGATTTGGCACAGGCCTACTTGCACGACGTACTCAATCGGTATGGATTTAGATCACTTCTACTTTACAGTCGTGGGTGCATTTGGGAAAACTAGGCATTCAATACCACTTTTCGACTTACTTCGAATTCAGTACTTCTGCTTGCAATTGAGTAGAAATTTACTACCTTACTGGTACTTAATTTAGTTTTCAGCGTTTTTCCAACATCTTTTGGGCCTAGAAGACTTATTTCGAAATCGGGAGTGGGAGCTTACGTTACTTTTAGTGTTAGTTGAATAGCACCGCTGAGTACTATGTCCACCTCTATAGACTTGCATGTGAAGCAATCAACATCTGTTCAAGTACTTCACGTTGTCCAATGCACGTTTCTGTACAAATAACATTCCCTATCGCCAGGTGGGTGTCCTATAGTCTATTTAGATACGTGATCAACAGAGACAAGCTAACATAGCGTCTTCGTAAACAAGTACGTCGGAATTCTAGGAAGATTTTAGTGTTTTGACCTGGTAATTCAGCGCTAAGCGACGTCGCCAAGCTTCTAATAGCTCGTCATTAACGTTTAATTTATTTTTTCCCTCTAATTTGGAATAAGTGACAAAGTACCGCTCCACATCGCAGACTGTTGCGTCAGAATCATCATGCTGGTTACGACATTTGGCTTTGGAATATGTTTTGGCAACGTGACTAAGTTTAACCTGCGAGTAAGATGGTTCTAAAAGTCTAGTAGCGTCTGGAAAACATCACCTTTCGCGTGATATCAAAACACAATAATTACTGCATCGACTTGATTGCCGGCACGCAAGCTGCAATTAGGACGCGAAACCTATCGGGCGACCCACTTGTCACGTGCCTCGTAACGACACTGTGACGCAACGGTGAGCATGGATCGTAAACAAACAACGCTGAATCATTGTCTAAAGGAGAAGTCGACAGTTCGGGATTTTTTGGATTAATCGTGAAGTGAAAATGATGAGAAAATATCATTTCTACTTAATTTCGGACGAAATCTTCCCGAATTTCAGACTGTCATCTTTTTGGGTCCACACTAGAGTGTATTGCGACTGGTTTTCTTGAAAATGCTACAGGAGAATTGTATAGTGCGAAACGAGTCATGCTCTTGGTGTACAGAGATTTTCCATTCCCATGCTTATACGAGGATAAACTCTGATTTGATATGAACTGAACTTGATTTTTGCTTCATGTCCTTTTAATTTGGAATTTCCTTCAATTACCAAGTTTTCGCTAATTCAGTTACGCTAATTTTAATCCAAATTGAAACAAATGTGCAGCTGTCATTCTAGTTCTACTCTGATTTAAAAAAACGTAAAAACTTGTTGGTTGTCAAACTCTGCAAATAATTTAATGACAAGTGTTGCAGCACATGGCAATCAGTAAATACGAGGGTTGTTTTAGGAAACACTTGAATCCGACATGCAATCGGAAGAATTAGACGATGACTTTTGGCAACCGTTACTGTTACGCAACAGGCGTTAAAAAACTCGCGGAGAAGGGATCTTCAAATGAGTTCCGGGATCTCAAGAATAGTCTCAATTCGAAGCAAACGCAATACCAAGATTTTTGACTTAGTTAGTAGTAAAGGTGGAGGGATTTACAAGACGCGTAAAACTACTTCAAACGCAACGGCAAAGGAAAGGTCTAAAAGTGCTGAAAAAGTAGATTTGGTATATTTCTTTTAGTAGTTCATCGGACGTCAATACTATCGTAATTGCAAGATTTACCTTCGCAACAAGCGCAAAATCATGCATGAGGATCAGGGTTGTAACCAAGTCACAAGGTCCAGAGTCTCAAGCCAATCTCTCTTTTATAGTTTTGACTTGAGTCAGGTCGAGTCATTTTCAATTCACCACCCAGTGAAGTCCAAGTCAGTGAGTACAGTGCCGACTCCGAGTCATAATGTTGTGATTGTAGTCCGTGTCCAAGTCATTGTGTTTACTTTTCAGTTTTGAGTTCAATCCGGTTCCAACCACGTTTTCAACTCTGATCGAGTGATATAGAATTCACAATATCGCAATTTTCTGGCTCTATTTTCCATGTATGTTACAATGCGTTACGATGTTACAATAAAATGTCTGTCTTGCCCGTCCCAGTCCCGAGTTATATGACTTGTTTCGAGTCATGAACTCGAGTCAAGTCGAGTCAATACACAAATTGACCAGAGTCAAGTCGAGTCATTTTGCGCATGTAAAAACATAACTCGAGTCAAGTCGAGTGACCAAAAAATCGCGACTGGAGTCGGACTCGATTCGAGTCATGACTCGAGTCCTTACAACCGTGGCAACGATACAAAGAGGTGCAATATTTCATGAAAACTTCTGACAAGAATACTCTCTACTATTCAATATCAAAGGTGTAAGAAGTATGTAGTTTTGGCGACGAAATGATCAAGTAGAAGTGTAAGCAGAATAAAAACATAACCACCCCAGTAAGTATATAAAACCTACTTGAGTACTCGTGAAACGGAGTACTTCGTTACTTGCCATCTATGGTCATGACTCATGTGGTTTTGGTCGCAATTGTTTCCAAAAAATCTCAGAAACGGTCGGCCCGCGTCCCTTTATTACGCAGCTAAAGAGCGATTGTGGCGTACAATCGATTTCCGTATCAGCGACAATTACACATTCAGAGAGATCGCCGCTCGATACGTCACGCGCGGTAATTATTACCTCACTATCAGCCCGCGCGTAATTACTAACGATGGCAGGTGTAGAAAACCGAAATTGCGATCTTATTTCATTCCTAAAAATGTCTCTTTAACGATTGGTTTTGATAGAAATAAGCGATTCGCTGAATCTAGATTAAAACATTTTCGCAACACAACTTGATCAAGGCCGTGGGAAGCCAGCTGCCAGGCTTGGGAGCATCATTACAATAGCATCTTGAAATGCTACGCAGCTTGGCCCCGATACCTACGCTTTCTTCGAAGAGGTTTCAATATTATGGCGGCTATTTCCTAACAAGTATTTCAGACCGACTGTACACTGGACGTCTGAAAACTGTATAGTGGAAGTAAAATCGAAAATATCTACAGAATTCCAAGTAGAAACAGTGATTTTCATGCAAGCATTCGCCATAAACACTAAAAACTGAGTAGTTGAAGTAGGCCTAAATCCTAACCACTCAAGTAAATAGCGCAAGTAAGCAAAAAGTGCTCGAGAATACTCTGAAAAGTAGTATATTCCAGGCCTAGTTTACTCGACACATACTCAACTCAGTCAGAACTAGACATTGCCACCCCAGTGTAATGTAAGTGTTCCTCGTCTAGGTTTGTCGCGAAAGAAGCAGAGGTAGTAGTCTAATGATTCAGCAAGTATTGCAAGTAGCATTTCAGGCCTAGTTATTCCTAAAATCATGACGAATCGGGAATGTGTGCAAGCAGGCAGAATGTACTCTTGTAATATGAAAAGTGCAAATGCTTTGTCACTGCCTACCCCTTGTTGTATTTAGAAACGTAGTTTCTGGAAGCCAACCCGAGCTATATTTTCAATATTTCATCAAATATTACAAACTCCACGAATGACTACACGACGACTCGAATCCCGCGGGAATGGCGTTTGGAATGACGCGTCTGGAATGGTCGAAAATCTGCCAAGAGCCGTCTGGAGATATCGTATTTCGAAAATTCATCTATTTTTGGATAGAAAATTGCCGGTTTGGTTACTGATATTTTCGAACGAATTAAATAGAGGTGATAAATGTTTTGCATCGCAGACTCTTCGCAGAGAAATTTTTCCCGAGTCTTTGGTTTGGCACGTTCTTGAGTCATGTGACATTAACTGCAAGTGGGTCGTACAAGAAGGTCGAGTAGAGTTTGTAAACTTGCAGTAATGGATCCAGTGGTTATGTTTTTAGGCTTCTCCAACTCATAAGTATAGGGCGAATTTATTGACAAGTCAAATTAAGCCAAAATTTTGTCAAAATTGTAGCGTTAGGTCAAAAAATTGTCAAAATTGTTTACAAAGTCAAAGCCTTTTTGCAACCTGCATTTCGTTTGTATCGTAGATGTTTGCACTGTCGGTGAACTTATCATTTGACATTTTACAGCTTGTAGCCTACTTTATAGGCCTACCGTCGTAGACGGCCCATTGTCTGCTCGTTGTGAATCATAAACGGTCAAACGAAACAAATAGGTTGACATGGTGTTGTGCTCAACGTACCGCATTATCCCAACTGAAGCAAAACCGCGTGGGCAGGGCATTGGTTCGTATTTCAAGAAGAGCATGATGAAATATTGTGATGTAGACAACATCGTCAGAATGAAGCAACACGGTGTGTCACCAACAGTATACGCACAACTTCAGTGTTGCCAGCCAACAACTGCTGCTGTTGAACGTTCTTATTCTCTATTCTTGGCAGCTACTTAGTAAGGTCAGACACTTCCTACCCGAGAATGTAGGAAAGTATCTTCCGTTGTACTACAACAAATTTTAATTATTTTTACCACAATGCGTGACGTAACTACTGGAATTTTTAATAGGTTCAGATTTCGGTAAAATAAAGTTTTTTCATGTAAAAGTTTGTCAGTTTTCAAGTCAAAAAAGCTTTTTCATGTCAAACTACTTCGTAACGACATACAGATCCAACCAAAAATGAAGTAGTACAATTCTAACATTATGTGGGAAAACACCCAATTTACATACATGATGTCAAAATTTGGTAAAAATCGAGTTCTTTAGGGTAAAAAATGTCTAAATTTTGATTTTTTCATATCAAAATCTTGCGTTTTTAGGTTATAAAAATTGCGCTACTCATAAGAGATTTCGAGACGAAATTACATTGCATTTGATATCGCAGATAGCAGCTACGGGATGTGCTTGTATCAGTGAAATAGTCAACACGACCAGGTGAAATATCCCACGCCACGTATAATGTTTATTAAACATTTTTTTTGAAAATTGGGCATATTTGTAATGTTACTCGTCATTTTGCGTTATTCATGAAGCTCTGAATTTCAGCAGTAGCGATATCCGAGTAAATCTTAAATAAGTTCTTGAAACTGTTTGCATGAGTAGTTTCCAGATATACATTAGATACATCTACTTTCTCTTTAAGTAGTTTTAAGATGTTTTGGAAGTTGCTACTTCCACTAGAGTTAAGTAGGAATTGACAACACTACTTCGACTTCCCCAAATATCAACGCTTTGACATCCTCTGGGCGTAAATGTGGGCGCAATGGTAGAGCCTAGAGATTAATAATGTTTGGGCCGTGTCTCTGGCTGCGAATATTATTTGTATCACCAATTCGCCATTCACCAGCCATTACTATACTCAAAGTCTCGTTGCAGCGAATTCGCCGCAGCGTCACAATTTATTTATCACTGAGCACTTTGCCAACGGGTTTGGCCAATTTTCGATCATTCATTGACAGCAATGGATCCATTCAACCCCGGTGGGGTTGGCTACAGATTTTGGGATTAATTCATCAGACGGTAGCTCTACCGGAAAATTGGATATTCGCTTCAACGATTGCCAATGACTTCAATTCAATTACATTTAGAATTCGTGACAAGTCCAATCGCTTACAAAACATGGTGACGCCTCTGTCAACAGCCTGCGCGATTGTTACGACACAACAGTCGATCAAACGCCGTTTTACAATTTCCTGTCTTCGATAAAAGCTTGTGTTTGCTGTGACCCATAATCAATCTGTCGAAGTCAAATATTTGCGACGAATTGTGCCATCACAAGCCATAGGTTTTCATTTCCCTTGTTTGATAACAAACATTAACACCGAGGCTGAGGCAACGTCACCATAGGCTATTCTTTAGAGGTATCCTAGTTGTTTTCAAGGAGCTACTTTCGAGCAGGGCTGCGCGAAATAGAGTGCCCAAGTGATTAGGTTCCAATTCGGGTATTGCCTATGATGACGTTAATAATCAACTATAAAGGTAAAGAGTACCTTTTGTAGCCTATGTTACACGTATTCAGAATATAGTTCGTTGTTCATGATGTTTGGACTGCTATAGTCATTTACACCGGGCCGATATTTCGATCGTGATTCCTGATCTGCCGACTTTTAGCACGGTCCACTTTCGTTCTAGGATTTATTGTAAGACACAGCTTACGCGGATCATATGTATCCAATGTATTTTATAATTCTTGACCATGCGGACTAGACATCGCGCTTTGTGATAATGACGATAGCCGAAAACTACTACCGGAATTGCCATTTCTTTGAATATATAGGCTTGTGTAATATGCTTGGTAATGCTCAATGCTGATTGTTGAGTTACGACCAACCCAAGCTTCGAGCCTCCCGCAGTGTGAAGATAGTTTCGACTCGAAACATTACAATACATGCTTGGATTAGTGTATCGGAATCGTTGTTGTCAGCCCTACTTGCCAAGTGCTCCATCCAACTGTAGATAGGTTTCAGTAGTCGACACAAACTTGCAATTTCGCGAAGTGCCTCCCGGTTGTTTTGAAGATGTGACTTGTCGGAAGTACAATTCTTGTTTATATTGGTTGGAGCTACCGAATAGCCGTACAGCATCCATGCATGCGTCTAACACTTGACGCAAAACTCATAGTTTCGTTCTTAACCATCAATGTATAGATTTAAGAGGCTAAATCTTTGTTCACTAGCCTACAAATCGCTTTTCGATGTCATTAGCGAACTCCAACGAAACTTTAGGAAGGCCATTACATCAATATCAAGATACCACAACATCGACTGGCATGTCGCGATTAACCTCCCAGACGCGTTTCGAATGATAACGAGCTAGAGACTGCTGTCTGTGACAAAATAATGATCGTGTTATTTGTTGATTGTGGCGTCAAACTTGTATTTAATGATCGCGGCCAACACGGGACTTGAGAAATGGAAAAGGCTGGGAATACTACGAATGGCTCACAGGCTGCTAGTTTGATTCGCAAAGCAAATAAACGGAATGTATGAGTAGCTTGTTAACTCGTTGCTTGGTAACAACATGGTTATAAGCCTGTGGTCTGGCACGAGGCTTAAATCGTCTTCGAATTATAACTGCATCTCATTGCATGGTCGAAAGACATTGAAATGTGGATGGCTGCTGTCGATTCTCCTGATATAGAGGCAGTCTATGTTTAGATGCCCAAGGCAGATTTACATTTTAGATCGAATATTCTTTTTGATTTAAATTTTTCGGCGGCCTAATGTTTCTTGTTTTCGCGTGGAAGTAGTCGAAATCTCGATAGCGATTTCACGCTCAGAGTAACAACAGCAGTGTGTTTGTCTGAGATATGCCAGATTCTGCTTCAGTAGCGAATTGCGTGTGAGGCTGAAACAGCCTAGGCACCGTAAGACAGTCAGATTTGGGAGTTTTAGCGCAAAGAAAGGTGATTAGTAGGACTGGGCAAAATCGACTACCTCAGTGATTTGATTCTTACTCGAGTATTAGGTAGGTTTACCACACGTCCTCTTTTAAGAGGATTTGTCCTCTGTTTTGACTTTTTTGAAAGTGTCCTTGGAGGACGCCCTTTGGTCCTCTCTTTTGAGATTTTGTCCTCTTATTTGAGAATTTCGATCCAATGTACGGCCAAATTCGACTGAGATGCCGTAAATCAGCACCGCAGTGACGCTCCGGCGGGTATTTCGGGAGCTGAGCCGGAGTGTTGTCCTTTTATTTAGTCAACCAACTGATAATGTGAAGGAAAAAAACAGTATTTTGGGCGCTGAGCGAGAAAGTTGAGCTGTTTTTTAGTCAACCGACTACGAAGTGGGAAAAATTTACCATATTTTCAGGATTTTCCTCCGATTTTGAAAAAGTGTCCTCTTTTCAGATTTCCAAAATATGGTAACCCTACTATTAGGTCTCTAGTTAAGCATTGCAGTATCACTCGTTTTAACATCATGGGAGCACATACGACGTAGAAGGTTAGATATGTACCTTCTATGAAATCACGAACACAATAACGCTACTTTTCAACCACATTTAAGATTTTATTTAGCATTTTTTCGGCAATACCGACTTGATTACACTTCGTGACAATGTTGCGGGTTGATCTCTGCTCTCCATTTATGTTATTTCCACTGATGTGAATAGCTTTGTGATGCGTGTTTCGTATGCTGTCATACGATCAATCCGGGTTTCAAGGCTTCAACCTTGAGAAAAAAGTATCGGGACTGTAATGCTACGTGAAAATATAACTCTTATTTCAAAGAGGGGTATTAGTTTAGGCAATGGGAAATAATGTTTAGGACTTGTTTCGGATTCGAGTACCCGGGCCTAACCGTTGCCAGTCCGGAAACACATGTGAATGAATAGTTACGTGAATGAATGGGATCATGAGTTGCGAAAGTGCGAATCGGTGAAAACTTAGCCATCGGAATCACTCTAATTTACGATCTCTGTTTCAAAACACTCTCCGATCTCAAGTGGCTTCAAGTCTGAACGCGCACGCTGAGTAAACACGACACTGCAAACTAGGCAGAGTCTTACACGCGTTACAGTCGCGAATCAAAGGCCTCACGCGAAGCAACAAGGTAGACTAACTCGTAGTCAGGCTTGTAGTGAGCCATGAGAATTGTGGTTACCTCCAAGGCCGCAGAAACATGAATTCTTCACGTCGTATTTAAAGATATCGGCAGAAAACAGACCTAGCAAAAAGCCGGCTTATCTTTCTGTGTTAGTTTTGCCAGCACGGTGCTATTGAGCCCATTCACACAAGTTTCAATTGTGACGCAAAAGACACATCCGTGTGTTAAATTCGCCGCGGCGAGAAAGTGGTTTTGCAGGAATTGGCCTAGGACTATAAGCCAGATACAATGTTGGCACCCAGTAGACTTTCTAGTCGGTGCAAAGCTGCACCATGAATTGGCGACAGTGGTGGTAAAACTTTACATTGAAATTCAATACTGTAGTACGCATTACAATGGCGAACGGCTCTAGGTAAACTTCAGGCAATGGTTGCGAGCCAGATATGAATAACGCAGTGAGAACGCTAGCCTCAATTTGGCTTCCTAGTAGTTGCAACGGTCACGATCTCGCTAAGAGTCGGCTGCAGTGATAGCAATACTTAAAAGTGAAAATCAGTATCGGATTACGCATAACATCGGGAACGGCTTTAGCGCCAATCTTTCCATGTTATTGAACCGATTTTGTCAAATATATCTCTGCGCGAAGATGGCATATTTGTATCTCAATGATAAGTGTTTTTGACCCGTCTCCTAGCCAACATTCAAGTGCACCAGTCCAGGCATCCCACTGGTATATTTCGGAAAAACGGTGATGTGGCTGCTAAGAAACCCAGATAATCCCAGATCCTATATTTCACCAAATTTCAATCAGATAGCCCTGAAATTGGAAAACGACACTCAAGAATTTCAGTCATACAATTAAATAATATATCTAGATCGAAATAAACCCGAATGTTTTCTGCTGACACTCGTCAGGGGTAATAGTCGGTAACTAGTACATAATCGGAAAGTACAATGTGTATCGACAATGTGAATAATATCAATGAGATATTATTCAATAGTATATTCAAGTTCTGCGCCTCCAAGAAGCTCTTACATTACAGTTAAGTCAACGTAGGAGTGAGTTTAAGTCTGTGATATTGAAGTTCCAATAGCAAGTTTGGAAGTTAAATTAAAAACGCGGGGACGCTAACACGGTATTGTGACGCGATAATTCTAGCAACTCTCCATTCACCCTTTTGGTCTCAAGAGCTTCTGACACAAAATCAACAAATCTGTTCCTAAATCCTGTCAAACAAGGATTTATCCGCCGATGAGAAGCGTCCTGTAGCTACGCGGGAGAAAGGGTGACTGCTGGCAACCGTTTGTGGGAATCAGCCTGGTTTGTTGTCACAAACGGCTGTATATCTCAGTGTATGTATTGTATAATTCACGGACCCAGCATCCATCTACCGAACTAGGCGAGCTACAATCGATGGGGTGTCGGATTTCTGATAACAAAACCATTCTTAGAAACCAGTCTTTTTATGACGCGGGTCAGTCTGACAATAGGCGAGGTCAGTGAAGTACCAGGAAGCATCATTGTCGATTAGTTCGCAGAAAACAAGTTTGTGGAAAGGCCAGGCGAATATATAACTGAGCTGGTTCAGAGAATAAGTTTTTGAGTCGGATATATTTGATGCTATTGGTTGCCGATCATCTCTCAGTATAAGACATAAACAGCTAGGCTAGAATAACAGATCGAATGCTAGACAGAAGACCAGTTTGTGGAAGGCATGTCGACTATACAACGGTGCAGGTTCATATTTAGATATATTTCAGGCCGATGTCGCGTGCCGATCATCTCACAGTATAGGACATAACAGCTAGAATAACAGATCAAATGTTTGCAAATTACATCCAAAATACATGTGCGGTCGTATCAAGATCGGTTTGTTGATTGCGTAAAGTCACGACCAAGCGTCGACAACAAACAGCCCTCAATACTATCTATCGATTCGAAACTGTGTTTTGAAGGCGAATCTTGTAAATTTGTATGGAAAGTCCGCAGATTAGCGATGTCCCATTTCGCCACGGAAACGTAACTTTTCGATTTCATCTCGGCGGTAGATTTTTCCTGTGTTTATTTTGCTGAAGCGTGCGTCTGAGGTGTAAGGCTGCATTTCGACTCGATGCGCGAAGTATATTCGAAGGAGTAACGCCCCGCAAGCAAGGGTGATCAAATTAGTCAACGAAAACGAAATTAGTCATCGAAAAAAGTAGATGTAACTTCGTGAATTTATACTCAAGTACAAGTAGAAGCATGGATTTCCCTTCAGAAAAAGGAAGCCTTCTAATCCTAATTTAACCTAAAAATATGAAGTAGTATTAGAAGTATTGCGAAGTCATAAGCATCTGAGTGAGTAGTTCAAGTGTAGGGAAACCTACTTGATTATCACGGCAAGTAGTACTTCGCTACTGATCACCGCAGTCTGAGGCCATTGCAACAAAGTAGGCCGAGAAAATAAAACTGTTTTTGGCAGCTCTCAAATATAAGGACCGCGTTTTCCATTTGTAATATCGACAGGTGTTGTGCAGCTTGCGATCCCAGCCGAGATTTGTCGAAATTTTTCAAACGAAACGAAAGCGTCCAGTTTTCGGCCCGTTGTCAGCGTTTATTGGTTTCGTGAATCCATGAAAATGAGTTTAGAAAGTTCTACGTTTTGAAGTCGTTTCATGTACCAGCAATGAGATCTAATCTACCGAGAGGCAGGACATTGTTTCTGGCATTCCAAGCCTGCTGTCGATGTCGGTGATTCAGCCTCGGAAGCAGATCTTCTATAAATAACCCGCGGCCTTCTTTGCGAGAACTGGCGATAAAACTGCGTCGCGCGAACCACCAGCTTCAGAATCGAGAGTGGACGCCTTCGCGGAGACAGCTCGCAAGTAGCGGACGTATCATCGAACGTAGAGTTGTTTGCAAGGCTTTCTGCAGTCGCGAGTTCAATAGAGATGCTCATGTTCAGTGAAGTTGGTGTTCATAGATCCATATTACAAATCTATGCGAATGGTAGTGCCTAACTTAACATATAGCTTCCAGAACTACATCCATTTCAGTATAGTTCGTTAAACTTGAAGACTCTTCATGTGTCCCTTATCAATATAGTTAACAACCCAACTATAACAAGTATATAAGCAGGGATTCAAAGTCTCAAGTTTGCATAGGTGACGGGCATCTTGAATATAGCTTTCAATGATACATTGTTTGCGTGTTGTATAATATATCAAACTTGAAGACTTTTCTTACGCGACTTAACGAGAGTCAACGGCTCAACGCCGCAATAACAAGCATAGAAACAGAGATCCCAATGTCAAACTATGAGGTATCGGTAGCGCTCACTATAGCGCTAAATTATTCACTTTAATGTTAACGTGATGCCCGAACCCCAAATTATCTCGCGTCACAACGATCGCGCGATGTTTCGGTGTAAGGACTCAATTGCTACCTTGCCATAGCCTGGCGTTTCGATATGAGAGTGAGATGTATGTCCTAAATATTTTGCTGGACCGATACTTTACTGCTAAGTTCCAAGATCTTACCCTTCTGTGCTGTTTTTTGCTGCTAAATTGGTGTTCTCTATGCATCATTCTTCATTTTGCCGGTGCAAAGCCGCAGTCTACGTGCTAGAACCTGTCTGCTGTCGCGAATGCTAATCAAAATTGTTTTTCTTTTAATAGACGACATAAATAGCTCGTTAACGTATAAGCGTTCCAAAGTGTCATTATTATCATATCGCGATTGTGACCGCACTATGCATCATCAAGCGCAACAATCGTACGCAGTCATGCAGAACAAGAGCCTTATCTACGGAGACCCGTGTGAAAGCGGCTACTCAACGACGACTTCTAGCGAGGAAGGAACCCTGCAGAGAGGATTCACGAAAAAGCAAAATGGTGGATTTGAGAGCGAGTCCTTTCTCAACAACCCGAAATTTCTCGAGATGGTGTCCAGATCGAAGGAATGTGACTACACTTACAGCCCTGCGTCGTCGCACGGATCAGCAGACTCGCCGTTGGCTTTCGGCATTCCAGACCACATTCCTACTACGATAGACGGATTACGCCACGCTGATGATATCACGAGTGTTGATGACGTCAACGTAGCCGCGTTACAAAAGTTTAAAGACAATTTGGAGAATATCAGAACCTACCAAACAGCAAAACCACAGAAACCAGCTTTTAGTTATTATGACCCCTTGCACATTGCCGATGTGACGCAGGGTAAAACCGCAAAGTCTGCGTCACCTTCTTCAAGCAATGGCAGTCCCAAAAAACCGATTCCGATGAGAAGATCCCAAAACAAGCATAGGGGTCCCATAAATTTCTCTTCAGAAGCACCTAAGAACGTTGAAACGTCAATTAAATCAATCTCGCCCGCGGCAGATCATAAATCAGCGTTCGTTGTGGTGAAACCACGTGTTATTCATCGGCCTAGTCCAACAGAAAGTCAATTAACTTACCAGCACACTTGCAGTCACGATACGTGCGATAAAACAAATCCTTTGCCTGCAGCGAGGTCCCGAAAACCACAGAGGCCTGCCTCTCTCGAGATTCAGTCCCCAACAGAACGTATTCCGACTCTGAGTCCCATAGACGGCGGTATCGTGTACATTCCAGCGCAAATCGATGAGAACGGAATCGCCAGACCTGTGGCGAGCCTCGGTTCGAAACGGGAAAGCCGAGTTTGTGCTCGAAACAAGAAGAATTCGAACCGAACCGAGGTCGCCGGTGACGAAGCGGCTCGGTTGCGGGAATATCTCGAAAAAGCGGAAGCCAAAGACTTGAAATACGCTCTGGAAAAACTTTTGAAGTCGCAAGACCCGAACTCTATTGAAGCGATGACAAAACTTTTTCCGACGACTCGAAAGCCAGAAGCGTCTCACTGTCTCCGATGCCACAAGGTAACTACATTCATCAATACTTTTTTTGTTCAAAATTACGATTATTCTCTATTTGAATTCCGGCACTAAACGAATAATTAGACACTGCATTCAATGATTATGATATTTTATCAATCTCGATGTTCAATCACGATTATTCGATTGCGATTATCGATCATTTTGCTGTAAATTCGAGATCTAAACAGGTAAACAGGTTGAACATTGACCGATTACGATTTTTACCCTAGTTTCGATCATATCGTCGTAAATTCTGGTTCTAAACTTGCTATTATTTTGTCAGGACTTCAACCCCAACGAACCGGGCCGATGCATTCTCCCACATCCCGAGAAAATGGTTACCAAAGTCTCTCAAGACGCGATCGGAGCCGACTTTGTGTGCGGCTGTTGCGACGCCAGATTCCGACTCATCCAGATGGACTTTTACGAGGAATCGACAAACGCGTTTTTGACAGGTAAACAGATTTCCTGCTCTGACCTTGAGAAATAGAACTCGGTATCTAATTGCCAATTCGAAATTCGGGCCAGAACAAAATCTGGTTCGGGTACCCCCAAAATCCTCCTGATTTTAAATATTCCGGTAAAAAAAATCCTGCAAAATGTTGCCAATATCGCATATTTTAGTGGGAAATCATAGAAAATTATGCAATTTCACATATTTTGGTAGGAAATCCAACAAAAATCATGATAGTTTAGTATTTTTGTGGTTGTAAAATAATGGAATTTTAAAATATTTCTGCTCCAATACCATTCTAAAACCCGTGTTTTTAAAGCAGTCCGGCTCCAGTACTAAATTAGCCTCTTACTTTCAGGACATTGCTTCAGCGGCTCACACACAACCGACCCGAGCGACGTCGACTACAGATCAAAGCGATGTGCCGCCAAATCCTGCGTGGATTCAGGATGCGTCGAGTTGTACGTCTAGATACGACTGTGCGCCACTTCAAACTTCCAAAGTCAACTACGACAAAAACAATGAGATGACAAAACGGAAACTGATTTCCGTCGACAATCGAGACACTGTCACGCGGCAATCTGGGATTCTTCATGACGTCACGCTATTTAATGACGCAATGACTCTGTCGGTCGTAGAGCTACATTCCTTGATTGCCTTTTCATTCCTTTATCTTATTCTTAAACTTGATTTTAAATAGTTTCCTTTTTATCAAATCATCCTAATTTATCATGCAATACAATGAAAATCACGAGAGATTTTGCAGTCTTTTTGATGAAGGTCAGCATTCAGCATAGTCGCATTTCACTAGGGTCGGGCAGAACGATTTTGGTGCTCGCATTAAAATCGAATATCAATTGTGATGATTCGAGATAAGTAGTGAGATTCGATTCTAAAAGAGTACAGAAAATATACGACATGATTCCGAGGATAATATTTTATCAACGAAAAATATAGCTTCAAGACTGCATTGCCAACGTTAGAGCCTTGGAACCTGATCCAGCCACAGTTTAGCATTGAAACACGTGTGAGAGACAGATAGACAGACAGAAGTTTGTTTCCACAATAAGATATTATAATTCAGTGACGAACTAGCCAACCATCAATACGACCGTTAGGTGATCGAGTCGTCGTATACAGGCCGATATGTTATAAACATAGACTTATGTGGTAAAACGTTTAATGCAATAATATGCACGATAATATATATGAATGTAATATGCATCATATACGGATATATCATATATCCTAAATTAATTTGTTAATCGGGCCAGTCAGTAGCATACATAGCAACATTATTGAGCGTAATATGATGTACTTATAGGCAAAGTATACTCAAATTTGAGTCAATTCCGACTTGTAGAAGCGGAGTTATTCGAGTTTTTCGTTGATAATTCTTGGATTATCCTTGATCCGTGGATTATCAACGAAAAACTCAAATAGTTCTGCTTCTACTAGTCGGAATTGACTCAAATTTGATTTGCATCGTCTTTGAAGACAACTCAACAATTTCATGGGGTTGAGAGAAAAATTTGAGAATTTTTTTTTAATTTTTAATAATAAATTAAAAATTTCAATTCAAGATTGCACGGCCTTTACTGGTTGGAATTGAGTCAAATTTGGTGTGCATCGATTTCTTGGACAACCTGACGATTTAGTCATTAGGCGAGTGAGATTTGGAAAAAAAAGTTTTTTTTGAACAACCCTAGCTCAAGTGTTAACATGCTCACGTGTAGCCATGCTGAATTGTCGTCATGCCGATGAGTCCCAATGCTGATGTGTCACCATGCTTATTTGACCCCATGCTCATGAGCATAGGCGCCGACTTTTATTTTTGCATGGAGTGGCGGCAGGCGCGTAGTCAGGTGGGTGTCGAAACCCCTTCCTCTTAAAACGCAAAACCCCGTCCTTTTGAGTTGACCATTCTTACTCTAATGTTTAGTTACAATTCAACAAGTCGTGTTATCAGTGTTGGGAGGGCAAATTAACGAGATTCGTCTGTGCACGCATATCGCATCGCACAATGCAACGCGACGCGATATCCCGCTGAAATGATTGCGAAAGTAGGTCATTGATTGCCGCGAGCTCGGCATTCGTCGCTGGACTGAGCAGTAACATGGCGCGACAATTCTGGGACACGAAAGACGGGCAAGACTGATGATTACAAACGCGCGCAGCCGATCAGTAATTCTCCCTTACCGCCAACGCAATGGTTTTTACTTAGTATCTGAGTAGCTCACATCGCGACAAGTGGTTGCTGATTAAAACATCGATTTTGACTGAATTGCTGCATTTCCCGATTTACGTTCGCAAAGCATAACTGGATTAATATTATGGGCACTGGAATAAATTCCAACTAGCTGGCACACACCATAAAACACTGTTTAACTTGCGCTCCGAGAATATTTATCACAAAAATGGTACACTAAATATTTTAAACGCGGCTTGCGGCCGTCATTGATGCAAATAATGCACTTTAATTTGTAGAAGGTGAACGGATATTTGGTGCTTCTCAGAGCGCGCGATGAAATCTACGTTTCTAACGATGACGTCGAATTTGTGTATCTAATAAGGATCGTTAGTTTGCTGAAATCAGCATCAGTTCACTGTGCAAAATACATAGTAGTGATCAATTTTATCGGACTGTACAATCGGCCGGCAAGGTTGCGCCGATTACGAAATTGCAGACATGCCGCAAACATGCAATAATTACAATTACAGGGTGCGCTAGTCATACCTAAATACCCAGATTTGACATTGGCAACGAGCACAATTTGTTCAGTCGCGGGCATAAGTTTTAATCAAAAAGATGTATAAACACAAACAATATTACACTCAGAGATTGGTACTGTTTGGCGAAATTGTTTCTGCGGGTGGTAGTAGGCCTGCATGCGGACGCGATTAATCAAACCACCGCCGATAGTGCACAAGCACATGAGATATCGATGACCCATTTCGCATACAAATGATTCTCGCTAATTTGCAGTACGCAGCATCGATAATACGAATTAGTGAATTGGCATTTCAAAGGGACTGGATTTCTAGTTTTAAATGAGAAACTCACTGGCTGCGCACCTAGGGTTTTGATACCGACAACGCGCTGGTTAAGATTAGTCAGGGGCCTACGGCATACGTGAGTCCCGATCAGCCAGTCGAATTTGATCGTGAAATGGTGCGATTTTAATTGTGTTATTGCAGCAAGAGCAAATATGGCGCATGCCGCAACCTTATCAATAGAAATACAAATCCCGATGGTTTGAAATCGATCCCCGACATGGCTGCGCCCGATAGAGTCCGTCCAGCGAAGTTGGTTGGAACATAGAAGGCTCCCGCTCAAACTAATTGAGTAAATTCAGAAATTCCGCCACCGAGGATCTCTGGTTGCATCAATATTTGACAGCATAATTCAACGCCGTGCATTGCACAATGCGCAGTAAGAATAACAAATCAACGTGAATTCGCTCGTCCAGTAGAGAGAGCTGGTGTTTCTCAGAGCACGCGTGTCGAAATCGACGTCGTAAACGAGGTAGCTTCGATTGTGTGATTACTAATCACGGATTACAATTTATTGGGGCGTTTTAAGCACTAGTTTAAGCTGCGTATTCAATTATTCGCGCGCGTATCGGTTAATAGTAAATAGTTGGCATTTACGCGACAATCACAGAACCGCTAATTGACAACACAGACGGCGGACGTTTAAGCATTTTGTATGGGGTGGCCGCCACCCCATAATTATGTCAAGTCGCCGCCTCGTAACTCCGCGCCTATGCTCATGAGTACCCATGCGCATGAGTCCCTTTGCTCAGCCGTCGTTATGATTAAAAGACGCCGTGTGTAAGTGTCGCATGCCTATGTGTGACTACACTCATGTGTCCCAATGCTACTGTGTCGCATGCGCATTTTTCCACGAACCCTCTGAGATGAGTCGTTTTGTCATGTTACGATGGCGCCATCTTGAGGTTAAAAATATTTGCCGCAAAGTGAAAATTGGATCTTAGGTTCAGAAAATCAAGAATCAAAATCAAAGAAAAACAGAGACAAGGCAAGGTCATCTAGTCTGCACAACTATCATTTTCTTGTCCATGCTATCCGTGGATGCAGACTGTGCATTGTAGAGCGCCTATCGGGATAGCCACGGATGTCAGTTTATGAAGTCTTTAGTCTGACCAGGCCCGGGATTGAACCCACGACCTACCGATCAAGCCGGACGCATCACTATCTCCGCTATGTCGCTCGATAAAAATCTTAGCCACAGCGTCCTGGATTTCGTAACAGTCATGGCAATTGTCTTTGTTCAGCAATTTCAGCATCGGAGCCAGTTCCGACAACTATGGAGTGCACGTATCCGGATACTCGTGGAATACAACCCGCGATGCTCTTTCATATCAAAACAATCGATACTTCACAACGAAAGGCGGGTTTTGCAGAAGATAATGAAATGTAGGACGGTCTTCAAAATACGTTGACATTGAGACACGTCTCGCAGTTTATTTTTCAGATACTTTTCACATTTTGAATGAGCCATCTAGTTTAAAAATTTCTGTATATCTCTGTTCAATTCTCTTCTGAATTAAACGGACTGATTTCAACACATACGGTTTGCGAAATAAAGAAAATGAAGCTGACATCTTCAGCGTCGATTTGCATTTGCCTTTGCATCTCTCTGATTATAACTACC
The DNA here is from genome assembly GCF_051294905.1 of Botryllus schlosseri. Lineage (NCBI taxonomy): Eukaryota > Metazoa > Chordata > Ascidiacea > Stolidobranchia > Styelidae > Botryllus > Botryllus schlosseri. The sequence continues at coordinate 37,307,127 of NC_137236.1, forward strand.
GTGTTTCTTAGGTGACTAAATAGGAAATGTAAAATAGCATATTCTATACCTTATAAAAATAAAATGTGTCGTCATGTTGTTAATGCACAGTGCACACATGCCGTTTCTTACAAATTCGACCAGAAGTATTCCGTGCCAAGTATACTACACTGTATACGGAGAGTTAGACAATTAGAGAGTTTTTAGCCATTTCAAATTAGACTAGTTATATAGTGATCTAAGCTACACAGTTTTTTCAAAAATTAATTTCAGTTTATATCAAATCAGAGCTTGGCCTCAAAAGCATGCCGAACACACCGAGCGTGGCTAGATTCGCATATATACATTTAGCAAATTAAATAGGAATTATTAGACCATCAACATTTCGGTATATTTATTTTACTTAGATGACTAGAATTATCTAGTTACTCACATCCGACTAAACGTGTGCGCGCAGCCTCTTATAATTGCGTGCTATTCGAAGCTATTCGAAAGACAGCTAGCCTGGATTCTCAGTATATAATACTATCCGCTAGGTGGCGCTGTTGGATTAAATCCAGCACGGCCTTGTTCGCGAATTATATACAAAGCCTTCGACCGCATGCAAACTAAATTCCACGACCTCATTTTCACTCTTTGACTTGGACATGATAAACGTCATGTCAGGAATTGAGGATCACATTGCCAACGCGAAGCCCGAGACCAGTGGTTCTCAAAATTTTCAGCCTTTCGGCAGATGGATATTATAGCAGTCCGGTGTTCTTGAGCTCTGTCAACGTTTACTTACACCTTATTTTCCATAGTCTGTGTAGCGGTCGCTGCAAGGACTTGTTGCAAGACACGCTGGTATAGTGCTTGATTGGAGTCGACGGTACAGCTACAGTTCCTGTTGTACGCACTAATCGACTGACTAATGACTACTCTGAGTACTCTTGCAATCCTGATCACACACGCAGATCCAAGGAGCTTTCTTTAATAGCACAGAACAGCCAAATAGTAGTAATTAGTGGTCAGAAACATGTAGATTTACCAGGTCCAAATGATACTGTGGTACAATAAGAAATAGAGAAAGATAAATGAAGCCAATTGTCCATCTTACGACTGAAGCGCGAGCGCGCCAACCTCAATATGCGAGCTTTGAGAACACGTGCCTCGCAGACTGCCTGAGCCGTCACGGTTGTGGTTCGGAGCGCGGCGTATTTATGCTATCGCGCATGACGGAATTGGCATCCTGCTGGGACAGCTGTTAAGTCTGTATTCAGTCTTTTTTAGCGATTGGAAGGGTCAGTGAATTTGGTTATTTAGCAGGAAGCGCACTGGTTCAACAGTCAGTGTTGGGAACAAGTCACTATTTTCGAGTCATAAATCTTATTGAGTCATTTGAAATTTTTACTCGAGTCAAGTCTAGTCTACTTCTCAAATTACGATGTATGATTTAAGTCATTGCATTATTCTGCAAGAAGTTTGAAGTACATATTGAATCGATATTTATTCCCAGTCGAGAAAATTATATAGAATTACTCACACACTGAAAATGCAGTCGCTCTCACATACGTAAAACTGCCTAACTACGTTGGTAACTGGATAAACGCAGCGAATAATTGGAGGATGGAATTGGAAACCTCATTAAGTTGAATCGAGTTGATATGATATAATGCGAAACCTACTTACACACACATAACATAAAAATCAGGCTTGCGCCAATTTATATAAGCTTATTAGTAGGATTTTCCATACGTTCTCCTGTGGGAGGATTTGTCCGCCTTTTTTAGGAACTTGAAAATGTCATCTGAGGATGTCTAGCCTAAATGTCCCCATTCTTGGCAATTCATCCTTCGTTATCGCTAGGGTGATGAACCTGAACAGATTCAACTGAAAATCGGCATAAATGACCTGAAATAGGTAATGCAGACGTTCGAGCGAGTCAGTTGGGAGTCGCATGAGAGTGATGACCTTTCTTTTAGTCAACTCAACAAAATTCACAGTAAATATTGCAAAATCGGCTCTTTTCCGCTTCGATCAACAGGCTTTTATGATTTGGTAAAAGTGACTAGTCGAGTTGGGTATCCCTAATTATAACGTTCATTAGTATAAAATAGATTATGCCGATTCCACATGACATTGAAGATGATTCGGTGTTTTCCGACCAGACAGATTTCATTACACTTTGTGACAAATGAAAATGCTGTAGGTCGATGACGACTTCAAGAATGTGTCCTTTCCGCAAACGTACATGGCGTTGTGCTACATGTCTACTATGCTATCATACGGCCAATTGATGTTTAAAGTCATTCACAGTGGAAAACAGTATCGAAACTGTTATTATCGTTGATAAATTACCTCTTGGGGGCATGGAGCGTATATAATTGCAGTCGCCGAAATACATCATTCCAAACTAATATACTCGGATAATCAGAATGAATACCCGATTCAATCTCGATTACTCGAATCATTGTGTCCAGCACCACTTACGGCTGTGAGAATTGTTTTTCAAGATTTCGCACGCGCATGATAAATACCATGTTTCAGGGAACATAATCCACGCGCGTGCCTTTCCAAAACACTTCCAAAACAGATTTATTTTGATTTAGTAGTGACAAAAAACAATGAAATAAAACACAAGACCCAGGACAATTAACCTCCCCGTATATCCAATCGTAGACGTGAATTTGGGACGTATACATCGGGCTCAAACCAGGTGGTATGAGCTCGTACCCAATGGTTGTCATAACAACCTTGATTTAATCCAGAACATAGCGTGTAAACTTATTGTATCGGACATTAGTCGAGTGGTCCTAGCGCGCGATTCAAGCGTGAAATATTTCCAATAGTAAGGTCCCAACCCGAAAAGATCGACCGGTCGTCGACCTCCGTTGTGCATTAAAAAAAAAACAGTCCTTGAAATGTGTGTGGGGGAGGGGGGCGCTAGACCTAAGCAATTTTTGAAAATGGGGCGCTGGAGGAAAAAGATCAAGAACCACTGGTTTAAACAATGCATTGCATCCATGGTTACTGATTTACTCAATAGTAAGGGCCCTAAGCTTTAAACCAGTGTTATTTTGTTCATTTAATGCTAATTTGTTAGCATATCTACTGTTTTGTCACTAACCTCGTGTGGCAACACTAGTTGAGAATCATATTTCGCTCGAAATCCACGAAGTCTATGACCAGTGATCGTCAACATTTTAACTTGCGACAAAGGAGTTAAATTGCGCTTCTGGCCTCGGAGGAGGATGGTGGTGTGGCGACTACACCAACAACAATCTGAATGGAAACTTCAACAAAACAGGCGAGAAGGAAATTTGGTGGGATGATCCCTTTATCCTCCTGCGCTTCTCGGAGATGAAGTTTCGCACAAGATTATGAAAAGAATATTAATCTCAAAATAAAATGAAAAATAGCTGTATCCATGTATGTGTCTATGATGTATCCATAAAAGACTATTTTGGTAGTGGTTCCTCCATTCGCCTGTCTTTTCAATATATCACGATCTTGTGATTTGTTAATCTCCAGCGAAATCTCAATTAATCACGATGACATTAATTTTTTCTTAGAATTTTTCTTTGAAGACATATTAGAAGACAATATAACGATATTGATGGGAAGGCCTCATGAGATAACAATTATAATTTTTAATGTGACGTCATTTCTGTCTTACGTCACAAAATAGTCATTGCTTAACCTTATAGCTGGCGATTTATCGCACCTAACGATTTGTATTCTAGCCAGGGCCGTAACTGTTGCACTCCAAACCCTCAAATGGTGGGGGGGGGGGGGGCAAGCTAGAAGGTGGCCCGCCAACAATATTTCGTAAATCAACCCTTATAGAGTATATTTTTGAGATATTTATTTTACTAGAAAATGTTCTTCGCGCTCCGCGATTTAATGTCGCTAAATATCTTTTTATATCCATATCCCTACCCCGACTCCACGAAGTATGCTACCAAAGAAAGACCACGGTCAACACTTTCTATCTAAATGTGTCTATTGTCCGTAGCCGCTCTGAATAGGTGTGAGGAATAGTACTGTCCTGCCAATCTTAGCCCCACATTATACAAATGCTACCGCGGAAAGCCACAGATGAAATGATGCGTACACGAGGAAATCTCAATTTATGTTTGCGTGACACTAAAGAAGTTTTTCTTTTAGTTCAGTCCGGTACGTTTGGGCGACTCCAATATCCTTTAGGTCTATAGCAGACGGGATGTCACGAATTAATAACATGCAACAAAGTAATAATAACAACGGGCACGCCCAAATATGTTGGAATTGTTAACTACGTGCCGTAAATTTTCGCAGTCACCGGCTTCCTCAGCTCTACCGGTAAATCTGAACACGTGGTCTGAGAGAGGATCAAAAATGAATAGCTATATATTCAATTACCAATGTTATTGAGGAAATGCAGTCATGAATCAGAAGTTTGAATGATCACCCGATAGGGGTCCGAGACCCACGTTTGGGGGAAGGGCTGACGAATTGCTGTATCGATTCTGATTCTGGCTACAGCCCACCATGGTGTCTAGATCAGAGGCCGGGAACCTTTTTCATCAAAAGAGTCATATTCATCAAAAGAGTCATAATTCGGAAAGAGCCATACAATGATTCAAATTGACGGTTACGTCACAATTGAAGATTTGTTGCGTCGTGGTGGCACTATAGAGTATGACTGGAGTGACGACTCGATTGTTCTCCCATTGTTAGCCGGCAGAATGGTCACGGTCAGATGGATCCACCCAAAACAGGATAGCTCAGTGCTTGTTTCAATGGCGTTCAAGGCGATTCTTCGTGTATTTCTTGAAGTTGCGTCGGAATTAGTTAGACAGTTCAACATTTAGGTAGCGGTGGCGAGTCGTTATGACTAGTGAATAATACCGTGTAGCCTCTGTTATATTTTTCGCCAGATTTAGATCATATTTCGCCACGGATATAAATCGGTATCATGACTGATTCAGCTGCATCACTTTGGGATGACTGGGAGGGACTGACTGAAATGGAAATTGAAGAATGTTTCGAAGGACTCGATAACTGGAAAGGTGTGATTTGTGAGGAATGCGAAGCATCCTTTCTGACTGTGAAAGCTCTGAAAAAAAATTACAAAAATCATAAAGTTCCCACCAGTACTTGGGATATATCTGAGGATGCTGTAATTGCTGTTTTGAAGAGGGCTTGTGTAAATACCAAAAAATACTTTGAATGCGCCCCATCATTCGAGGAACTAGACGTGACCAAAGCTGTTCCATTGGTGAAACAACTCCATTCTGAATATTGCAAACTTGGTGTTGACGGATTTTATCAACATTATTCTAATATCTGTCACCAAGCTAACAAGTTGCTGGGTTTGCCGCAATTGCCAGCTTCAGCATCACTTTTGAAGATGTTTGATTCTCTCGTGTGCGGTAAAGAACAGGATCCAATCACAGAGATTGGAGGAGTCAACAGCAAGGAATCTGGTAAGTAAATAGCCTTTGATACTTTGCCTTTCCATGGAAAAACTTTGACATGTTTTTAGACATACTTGAATATATTGGTGGAGTGCTTTTGGGAGCCATTTCTAAGCAAGCTAACGAAGCAATTGCCACATGCCTAACATCTGCAGCGCCATCAGGAAACCTCATTAAAGTGATGCAGAAGAAAGTCGGTGGATTGAAGAGCCCGTCTGAACAGTTTCATGGCATGGTTCTCCGCTTTTATGTTATCCACAGTAAAGAAATGGCAAAACCCCTGAAAAAGATCAATTTTTTCAGGGTACTTGACGCAATTCACTGTGATCCATTCTTTAACAAATTAATTCATACTGTGTCACTTCAATCTGGCTCAGACCTAAATGAGGTTGAGGATGTCATGGACAAGGCAATGAGACACTTGAATAACATCTTGTCTCACAATTTTGCAAAGTTTGCATTGCATGAGAAGCAAAAAAAGTCCTCCAAATTTTCCAAAAGTTTGCGAGATGGCTTGAAAAAAAATGAACAATATGCTCTTTTAGTATGGTAGTTTTTTCTCTCTGTGGCAAATGCTGCCTATCCACATTGAGGTTCCCTACCTAAAAAAGGAAACCAATGCGTTGGTCGAAACCTTGACGTGGTGCATTGGCTTACTACTAATGTCGACCGGCAGATGTCTTCCTGTGTTCTTGGCAATGACAACGAGTTCCCTTCAAGTGCGATTTTGCACACTTTCAAGGAGTAAGCTCTGGCTATTGTGAGTCGAGCTCAAGCAGAACATTAACATTACACAAGGCTCTTGTTCTAGTCATCAGGGCCGTAACAGCACTTTGTCAGCCCCCCCCCAAACGTTGGTCATGGGCCCCTCATAGGGTGATAAACCGAACTTCTAGGGGGCTTCGCCCCCCAGACCGCCCATTGGCTATACGCTGTGTACCGCTACTCATCATCTGTGTTCACCGTCCGTTTAGTGGGGCAGCTTTGGACGTCCGCAGGCGCGAAGCGCAAAAAATTTCAAAATTCATGATTTAATCGGTCAATATGATCGGGAATTGAATATATATTATTATCAATTTTTATCCTCTCTCTGCCCACGTAATCAGATTTAACGGTAGACCTGAGTGAGGTGTGTTTGAAATGGTAGGACCCCTCAATAATAATTGAACATCTTCGGGCGTATACCCGTTCGCAGGAACGAAACAGCACTTGGCCAGGCCCCCCCCAATAAAACTTGGGTCTTGGGCTCCCATAGGGTGATAAACCGCCCCCCCCATCACGTTGTTCGCTTTTGTCACGAAATAAGGGCCACAGTTTAGTGAGGTAGCGCGAGGCGCGAAAATATTCGATAATTCATGATAAAATCGGTCAATAATATTGGGAATTGCATATATATTATTGCTATCAATTTTTTGTTCTCTCTGTTCACGTTGTCAGATTTACCGGTAGAGCTGAATGAGGTGGCTTGGAAACTGTAGGGCCCGTAAATAATAATTAAACATATTCGGGCGGGCAGCCCCGTTGGTATGACCTCGTTTCATGATGTCATTTCGTGATCTCCTGTCCGTTATATCAAAAAATACAGAATCGCCCAAATGTACTAGAACTAGACTAACGATGCACGCGATCTCAAATTGGTATTTCTTTACGGGCATACAATCTTTCCCTGCGGAGTGGTATTTGTCTTCTGAGGTTCAGATTGCCAAGACAGGAACATTCGGCGCCAGTCATTAAGGCGCCTATGGAAAATTAAACCTATATGCATTTTGCATATATAACGAAGTTTTTGGTCAGCGTAAGCGGGCAGTCCTTTTTGGCCCAGGTTTTCTCGCTGCCGGTCGTTCTGGCACACTTCTTGGAGTCGCATGTTACATGTTCTAAAACTTTAAATGTCTCGCCGATATGTCCATTTCGACAAATCTTGCGTATTTTGTCTTAGGGAAGAGTAGGCTACCAAATAACTAAGAAAGTTGGCAACTTGAAATCACACGCAGCGCGAAAAATTTTTGAAAAAGTTGCATAAATTTTTGAAAAATACTCAATAATTTATGCTAATTCGCGAAATAATTTTGGGCCCCCTTCGAGCTCGCCCCCCCCAAGTGGGGGGCTTGGGGTGCGGCAGTTACGGTCCTGCTAGTCATACTCAAGTTTCTGCGGTTATCGGACAGGCATTATATAAGACTACAAGACAGTTGCAATATTATTTGTTATATTCATACTCGAGTTTCTGCAGTTAATATAGGACATATTTTCAATCAACTATATTGTGAATTGCATATCGGGATAGTTCAAGATCTTTCCACTTGTTCACTTTGTAGTATTCTTCAGTCTTTCTTTCCATGAGTTCATCTCACAATAGCCAATGCACACGAACCAGATATTCTATACCTTCTATCATTATATTCATATACGTAGCAAACTCTACAAAGGATCAAAGCCACAATATCACATCAATCTCGTGAGAAATGTAACATAGGCTACACAGTATTATTCACTAGTCATAACGACTCGCCACCGCTACCTAAATGTTGAACTGTCTAACTAATTCCGACGCAACTTCAAGAAATACACGACGAATCGCCTTGAACGCCATTGAAACAAGCACTGAGCTATCCTGTTTTGGGTGGATCCATCTGACCGTGACCATTCTGCCGGCTAACAATGGGAGAACAATCGAGTCGTCACTCCAGTCATACTCTATAGTGGCACCAAATCGAAGTTCACTTCATGTGATTCGTCGTGTGCGTCATATTTCTGTTTATACGCGGATATGATGTTATAACCGCCCGCACAATTCAACCGGATGCCCGACGTTTGAGCGTGCAACATGCATTGAGCATTGGACAATAGGGCTGTTCAAAAATAACTTTTTTTTCCGGATTCCAGCCATTCAGTGATTAAATCGTCAGGTTACCTTAAAAAACGCTGCACACCAAATTTGGTTCAATTCTAACAAGTATAGGGCTCCGCGGATCCAATTAAAATTTTTAATTTAAACAGGAAAATTGAAAAAAAAATTTTTTCAAATTTTTCTGTCAACCCCATGAAATTGTTGAGCTGTCTTCAGAGACGATGCAAATAAAATTTGACTCAATTCGGACTAGTAGAAGTGGAGTTATTGGAGTTTTTCGTTGATAATTCTCCAATTATCCTTGATTGGTGGATAATCCGAGAATTATCAACGAAAAACTCAAATAACTCCGTTTCTACTGGTTGGAATTGACTCAAATTTCATTTGCATGGTCTTTGAAGACATCTCAACATTTTCATGGGGTTGAGAGAAAAATTTGAAATTTTTTTTTTTTTAATTTTACGTATTAAATTAAAAATTTTAATTGGCTCTGCGGACGCTTAGACATGTTCGAATTGAACCAAATTTGGTGTGCAGCCTTTGTTGTGGCAACCTGACAATTTAATCAGTGAATGGCTGGAATCAGGAAAAAAAAGTTATTTTTGAACAGCCCTATTGGACAATTTAGCTTAGTTAGTCATACAGGCGTCGCCATGTCTGCTTTTCTATCTGTTTAACCAACGCATTGTGAAATCCAAGATTTCAAGTCGTGCAATAGTGGGTACAGCGAATTATGATATTGGATAAAATATTGACAGCAACTTTGTTTTTGCCATTGCGTAAAGTTCGTATCGAACTTGACGGATTAGATTTGTCCGATATTTCCACTGAATAACGTGAAGGTGGCATATTTGCGCTATTATCGAAACATCTATTGTACTACATTGGACTGATAATAATGAGCAATTATCAGCAGCAAATATTTGATAGACATTTCAAGATTTTTAGTCTCTGAGCTCCTACATCATTCCCAGGGTTCGTCACTGTTTTAACCTCATGAACTTGTCTCGTCTACCACAAGAATAATTACGCCACAGTCGTTATGAAAATTCAATAAGAGCTTGAGTCAATTTTGATAAATGCGATGGGAATAATGTGTAAAATTATCAAAGTTATCAAGTCATCGAAGAGCCATATTTTATCAGTAGAAGAGCCATATATTGCTCGCGAGTCATAGGTTCCCGACCTCAGGGCTGAACATTGTTTCTAATCATTCGTGTTTAGCGTCTTAAAGGGGCAATTGATTTGCTTGTATAGCAGGTATTGCACTGAATTAACAATAAATTGAGGTGTTTAGCAAAATTCCGAATCGAGTTATTTTATGGCATACTTTAAATCCGCACGTAACCTGCTCTTGCTAATTAAATGAATAGATCACGGTCTTTCAAAACCTCACTACATTGTGGAAGTCCTTCATCGCTATTATTGGTAGCCCGGTATAGAACCACTGCCTTACATTTTATATTACTAGCTGAAGTGGCTAGTATCAAAGTACATCTGCGGAAATAGAAGGAAAATCATGCGGCCGTCGACACTTAATTCGATTAGGATGTGTTAGCGGCCGTCAATATGCCAATTTAATTTACCAATTGACTCCCAAAATTTTGATAGGGGATTAAAAACAATTGGCCCAGCCAAAGATGTAGCACAACATTAATAACTGCCTTAAGTTTTTGAAGACACCCGGTGCATAAACTCTGCCCGTGAATCTGATCACATGAGCTGAGAAAGAATAATTATGAATAATGAATGAATGAATGCACTCGAGTAAATTTGCCTCTAGCTAGAGTGGGGGTGGGCGATTCGCCCTCCAGTTAGTTCATTACGACTATGCACTGGAATGCGGCCGTAGGCTACATATATAAGTAATCGATTGAAGCAAAAAGGTTGGTTATCCCTGCTTTAGTTACTGAAAAATGTTGTCAGGTATCGTGCGCAGCTCATAGTTCAAAATAGAATGCAAGTGATAATTATGATTTTTTGTTGTATTTGTAATTCCTAAATAAAGCATTATTTTTTTTGTGGTAACTATACCCATCATCTATGTTCGAGAGCACAGCGTTGTACTTACTTGAAGTTATCAAATTGTGGCCGTTAAACTGCGTTACCTATTATTAGCCTACCTCAATATTGAAGTAACGCGGCCCGCGGCCTTTACAAATTTTGAAAAGTGGCCCGTGACCCGTTTTGAGTTGGCAACACCTGCTGTAGGCCGACAACAATGTCTGTGATAGAGAGATAAACGTTTTAGGGTACTGACATGTCTCACAGCGTTCTTTACAGAATTGTCAATTGCGTTACAAACTGTTTGCTTATTGTATTTATAAAGCCAGATTACTCAGATTACAAAAAACATGGCTATATCGAAATCGAAAATCAAATCGCATTAAACCGCGCCTAGCGAGAAGAAAATTTCAAGAATAATTCCAACCTCTCATTAATTAGGGAGTAAATTCGTAAACTCAATTTGCATATTAACGGCCACCAAATCCTAATCGAATCAAGTGTCGACGGCCACATAATTTTCATTCTACTGCTGCAGTTTCTCCAGCCGTCGACTAAAGAATCGATATTGGGGTTATCTAGACACGGTACTTGCTGGAAAACTATCTCCTCGTAAAGCTTGGTCTTTTGGGGAGCCCAAAGTCGTTTTGTAAGTGTCTCGGACCTGGCAGTTGTCGGCCAGACTTACACGCTAAGGCAATATGCCCAATTGCCCATGCCCATTCATATCAGAAATTTTTTCCTTCAGGGAATGATATTATCATCGTCCAAGCCGTATCAGCTGGTGAGGGATAGTGATACTGGGCACAGGAGAATAGCTTACTTCGAGCATCAACAAGATTATGTTTAAACCGAAAGAAATTTCAGCACTTCAAAATGATTTACTTCAAGCTTTCTTTCGAAATTTCAAACCCGGTCGCGGGCAGCTAAATATAACCTCACAGGTCGCGTGCGAGTGACCTCTGCGTTGCACGAAAGTTTTGAGCAAATTCTTTGAGATATTTCATCTATTATGACTTGATCACCGTAAAATAATTGTAGTATTATTATTTAATACAAAGTATTGCCAGATATTGTATTTGTAGTTGAAGTATAATATTAATTCTTATGTGTACCGCGCTTAACTGAAATAATTACAATGCTCTAGATTTCAAATTGCTATGTATTTTTCAACAGCAGTGTTCTCAATTTTCCAGGTTCTGAAAATTGGAGGAAGAATCGCTATGAAGCAGGGAATACACGATCCGTAAACGCGTCCGACTGTTTCTCTCCTCAAAGAAATAAAGAGCAGAAAGAGCACGAATGTGAAAAGTCGCGTCCGTTCGCGTATTTCCATCGTCAGGCGCTATGTAGTAGACGGGAAAACTATTGTGGGGTTTGGTTAGCGCTTATCTAAGGTTTCACTGGTTAAATTCGGCGCTCTATTTGCTAAATGTCGCGGTAAAATAGCGGTAGTGTCATCAGGTATCAATATTGACGATTAAAAGACCATTTGTTTGTGGTCATGGATTTGTTCGGCCTGTATGCAGTACTTTCTGATGGTAACTTGCTGGGCTTGTTTTCTCTAACTCCTCATGATAGTTATATTGCTTCTAGTAAGACTGTCGCTTCTAATGCTTCATCTTATCATTCCTACGAAGGTTTCGCTCGCTCGCTTGACAATGTTTTTTCTCTCTGCACCAAATACTGCTAGGTCAAATACTTCCCAGGCTGAGTGTCACTGCAGCCTAAGAAATTGTGCACTAATCACTCAGGCAGTATTCAGACACTTGTAAATTTCTATCACTACATCCATGAAATCTTGCATCAGCCTCTATTATTTTGAATTTCGTTATATCCCAATTCAATTGAATTCAAGAGCTGATTGTGTCATCTATTAAATAGGATTATTTTGATATCCTGTATCTAACATGTATCAATTTTTCATCGGAAGCTACATTTTTGTAACCCATTGCAGCGATATTATCCACTCAGCTATGTTTTTAATTCTCATTTCAATGTATTATTGGTCATCTTGCTTCTTAAAGACTGTCAATTCTAATAATTTGGTTTTGTCCACATCAGTACCTCCACTCAAATGTTTGTTCTCTGTACGTAATATTGTTAAGTCTTCAGTTTTTCCGGCCGAGTATCACTCCACTTTCAAGACTTGAGTATCTCTCCAACCTAAACAAAGTGCAGTTTGCTATACCTGATAGATAAATGCTTCAGTCACGAAAGCCATGCAATCCGCTTACCTCAGCTTCTACTTTCGTACTTTTTATTATTATATTAAAATTTGGGTGCTCTTGGTTCGGTCTATTGACTATAGTCAACTTTTGATGTGCCGTATCCTAATATGTATCATTTTTTGCATTGTAAGCTGCATTTTGTCATAGTAACTCCAATATTTTATATTTGCCTACACTTAATGTTATTTTATAAATCATTGCAGTGACATATTATCCACTGAGCTATGTTTCTCAATCCTCATTTTAATGTATTGTTAGATATCTTGCCTTTTTTAGAATGTCAATTCTAATTTGCTTTTGCTCATTGTAGTGATTTTTTTATAATACAAGGTGATGGGTAGTGGATACCATTGCACATGCGTCGGCAGCTATTATGATCAGGTATACCTAAATAGGTGAAGCAGGAAGGGGTGTGTCAGGGTGGTCTTTTAACCAGCGGATCTACATCCCGCGCGATGTGGAGAAAATGGTATCTACAATATAAAAGTACGTAGATAAGCTGTTGAATTGAGTCGACATAAAATCGCCCTTCCGACTAGGGACGGTGCGATAACCTCTGGAAAGTTCCGGTTCGTGTGAACGCGAACCTTTTTGAAAGGTTCTGTGTGAACGCGAACGTGAACCTCATGACGTCTCGTGACGTCATACTGCCAATTCCAACTCATACATTTTAGTGAATTGATAGCCTTGCGATACCTAGTGACGACGCGGGCCACATTATAAGGTCACAATGCATAAATACATATAGTAACGTTTTAAACGTCTACAGATGTATCAACTGGGGCAATCAATTGATATAATCATCCCAGAAAATCAATATTTTCTGTCGCTTTGAGAGCAATTTCGACGAGGACTTGCAAGGGAATATAAGCTTACGCCTTAACGGTCTAGGCCAGACTGGACAATGTATTCGGCGTCCGAGTATGGCTACGTTGATATTGAGCAGAGTGTAAAACGGGTTTCTACACTTGCTACCGATATTATCGCAATAACAAGTTATACAGCAGTAGCCAATACCCCACTCGCACGAATTTGGTTTTTATGATAAAATAAACATGAAATCAATGTTGGCCCCGTACGCTTGCTAGATTTTTTACATCAGACATCGATATTAATTTCATTGATTGGTTGTATAAGCATCATTCGCTGACTACCGAAATGCAGTGTATTTCGCTCTTGATGTTGAGTGATTGCGGGTCAAGCTCGCAGCAGAGAGTGACCAAATATTCACAAACGGAATGCTAGATATTTCGAGCAAACAAAGCAAGTAAAATTTTTGAGATGGTCAAGGTTCATGCTCGTTTAATGTTTTTTTATGCTGCCAGCGCCAAGCATAGTGTGGCCCGCAGTTGAAATGCAATAACTTTTAACCAAATATGTTTTAATGAAGTGAAAACTGTAATATATGAAAAAGGTTGACAGTGCAGAACCTATCAAGGTTCGTTTGTGAACGTGAACCTCTAAATTTCTGCGGTTCACAGCTCACACACTGAACGCGAACGTGAACCTCACGTTCACACCATCCCTACTTTCTACCGACCTACCGGGCTCACATATCTACCAAATCAGAACATCTTTTCTGCATCTCTGGTCTATAAATTGATTGCTGGGGTGATGTTTGAAAGTGTGAATAAATAGTTTGCTGTGTTTTGTCTGTTAATTGCGTAAACTCCATGTAACATCATTTTAAGGAATAATACTCACTGCACCATAGCATAGAAAGCAAACACTAGCGAAAAATATCATTTTCCGCGGCGCACAAGGCCGGAAACGGCGACAAGCACAACTCAAAATTCAACATTACCAATATTAATTATAACGATAATAGCAATAATGTAATGAATAAGCAATTCCTAGGAAAAGTGTTTTGACATCACTGATATGAATCATTAATTTTGAAAGGTATTAAAATTCATCGCATCTGACATTCAAGAGTAACACGCTGGTTTACGGTACTGATTTCTAACTGCGCTGTGGCGCCAAAATCGATCATAAGTGACGACGAGTGTTGTTCTTCATAATCGCACAGGCAGACTGATCTGGAAGTGTTTATTGTCAAAACTTGGGGGTTCCTAACCATTTCTACACCGTTGCCCCGTTTGAAAATTTTTGTAAGTATGTGACTCCTCATTCATTTCAACTTTCAACCTAAAATAATTTAGAAACGGAAGGATATTTCAATTTACCAACCTGGTTCATAAAGTTATCGACTGATAAAATGATGTGAATAGAACACACAATGAACATAATTGTAAAAGTATATTAAGTATTTGTTCCATATTGAGTCAATGTGATGGTTAAGCTTGTTTTGCTCTGACAATGCCCTAATAGCTGGTTTGATAATTGGTAACTTATTGCTGTACACGATTCGGATTTTAGAAGGCTTTCTGTGTCGTGAAAACGGTCGTATCACCAGGGCAGATATTCGCAAAAGAGTGTGTGATTACATCGTATCCGGAGTTGTCCGGATAGTCTTCACTCGAAATTCTCTTCGCAAACCTCGCACAGATATCGACGACGACGCGTAAGTGATGACAGATCGCATTGTACGAAGAGCAGCTTTGAGATATCTTCGGCGTCTACACGCCCACAAACCTCATCGCCCATGGTTAATCCTTCCTGATCTAACTCCGCAGTAAATCCGGCACCAGACGGGTCGGTGTCTTCAGAAGATCCGACGAACTCCATGGACACGACACCCGACGGTGGATTTGCCTGTCCTTTCACCCCAATCCAGAAGGTCATGCCAGTGGTGCCGATATCCCGCATCGTTTCGCTGGAATATTACATGAAAGCGTTTGAGGAATGAACCTTATTGTAACAAACTACCTAACGCAGCGCAGCATAGTGCCAATGTGGCAGCCGTGCTCTATACTGCCCCTTACGTCAGTTGTAGTATTATCGCATCGTGCTTTCACTTCCTCTTTTGCCTCTGGCCGCTTCGGCGGCCAGACGTATAATAAAAGCTCTGCAGCAGTTGTTGAATCGTGTGTGATCAACTACAGACGGAGGTCTGCTACAATGGCGAGCACGCTAAAAACGTTACTTCATTAATTTGGCTGCAAGTCTGAAGATTCCTGGACAGTAACGGTATGCTGAAAGTTGGCGGAAATTCGATTACGGCATTGGCTATTTGAACCGATTGAAGAAGCAGTTTTGCATCGATATGAGAAGTTTGAAGACTTGACTGATGGCTTCACTTCGTAATGACTGTTTCACTGGCGGAACTGATGTGAGCGCGCGTGGAGGGGATGGAGCTTGTGACTCTCCCGGTCCGATGTCATGAAGAGGGGATGGAGCATGTGACTCTCCCGTTGATGTGGCGCGGCGTTGTTAGGGTTTTAGTTTAGGGAATTGTTCACTGATGTTAGTTTAGGGTTAGTGTTCTGCTAATGTGATGCGGTCATGCGGATGTTTGCGATTTTGTTGGTGATTTTGAACTTGTCGGTTTTGATGTTGATGTTGCTGTTTTTTTTTTTATTGTAGTTTGTGAGAGTGCTTTTATAGGCACTTCTCAAGTTTGATGGGGAATAGTGTGGCAGCCGTGCTCTATTCTGCCCCTTACGTCAGTTGTAGTATTATCGCATCGTGCTTTCACTTCCTCTTTTGCCTCTGGCCGCTTCGGCGGCCAGACGTATAATAAAAGCTCTGCAGCAGTTGTTGAATCGTGTGTGATCAACTACAGACGGAGGTCTGCTACACCAACACCAGAGTTGCAATGACTCTAGTCAACAGTTTCTGCTGAATCGACTTGACACGAGTCAGTTCCATGACTCAGTGTTGGGATGACTCGAGTCACCTTTTTCGCATGACTTGACTTGACTCGAGTCACTTTGCTAAAATGACTTGACTTGACTTGACTCGGCGTATCAGAAATATGGATTGACTCGTGACTCGGAGCAAAATTCACGAGTCAATTTCAAGTTATCAAGAAATCGATGTCGATAACAATCACTGTATCTTGCATATGTTCGGATTGTTCGCGAAACGCTGGTGTAACCCGAGAGAGCGACCAATCATTCAATGATCGTGGGTTTCACTGAGCCTGGATTGTTATCTCACAAATAAATTGACCGCAAACGAAGTGATCGATGCTTACAGCTTACGCTGTCGTAACTCTGGTATTAAAGTAATAAAATGGCAAAATGTCTAAATGTCTATTTCCGTTCTCTGTTCTTACCTTAACCAATAAACTTATTGTTTTATTGAAATTGAATTCGAATATAGTTTATTTAGTCATCAACCATTGGCGCAAGCTCGAATTGTATCATGTATATTTGTATATGGGTAATGTATTGCATATTATCAATTCGTTTCTCTATTCTCTATTTTGACTGGTAACTATAAACTGTGGCTAAACAATTACGTAGTTTACCAGTTCTACGTATATGTGAGTGATACAGCGCCTTCTTGCGTGTATATCCAACTCTATATTCGTTCATCGGTTCGGAAACAATGACCACTCAAACTGTATTTCAGAGAGCTAGGAAATTGCAATGACGTAGTCATGCCTCATACATACTTCAAAAAGGCAACTTGACTTGAAATGTGACTTGAATCGTGACTTGACTTGACTTGACTTGACTCGAGTCACCTGCAAAAATCGATTGACTTGACTTGACTTGAGTCAAAATGTGCAATGACTCGAAATGACTCGTGACTCGAAGGTAGTGACTTGATCCCAAAACTGCCATGACTAGAGTAGGCTAAAAGACTCGACTCGCTTTTTGAATTGACTCGACATAGTCATATGACTCGAGACAATTCGGGCCAAAAGCTATCGTTTATCTGTTCGAATGCAACTAGATGCAAGTATGAAAAAAAGTGCATGTAAGTAAAAAAGTAAGTAGCCTATTATGCACCTTATTTTTCCAAAAACACTGAAAACTTTGAAGTACAGTGGCAGTAAATCTTTACAGACCAACACTGGTTACGGCTGGGACATATGAATAGTATGTATAATCGGTCGTGGTGTGGCAGGGGCTCTTATCGTGCGGTGGCGTGTCATATGGAAAACCCGCGTTGGCAAGTTGTACTTTCAGACCCCCCTGCTGCGTTGGCATGTCAACAATAACCGTGCACGCAAACTAACATTTCAAAAAGGTGTTAAATATTTGTAAACTCCTACGATCGCTCACAAGATAACACCTCAGACATAGTCATCTCTCGTGACTTGGTGTCATAGGCATAGCGATCACTCGCACAGTAATATTTAGGGATTTAGTTGTCACAGAATCCGCTTTCACTGGAAGAATAATAAGTATAATAGGTAACGAATAACAGAACCGCCACCGGCGGGGACTTGAATACCAACAAATTGTCACTTATTTCCGTCCTAACCCTAATCCTTTGTGAGGTTACCGCATATTCAAATAGGTGTGAAACAGTGTTGGGATCAAGTCACTACCTTCGAGTCACGAGTCATTTCGAGTCATTGCACATTTTGACTCGAGTCAAGTCAAGTCAATCGATTTTCAAAGGTGACTCGAGTCAAGTCAAGTCAATCGATTTTTGGCGGTGACTCGAGTCAAGTCGAGTCAAGTCAAGTCACGAGTCAAGTCACAATTCAAGTCAAGTTGCCTTTTTCAAGTATGGGGCATGATAAGGTCATTGCATTTTGCTAGCTGTCTGAAATGCAGATTGGGTGGTCATTGATTTTGAACCGATGAACGAATATAGAGTTAAATATACACGTAAGAAAGCGCTGTATCGCTCACATATACGTAGAACTGCTTAACCACAGTATATAGTTACGAGCCAAAATAGAGAATAGATGCGAATTGATAGGAAGCAATACATTACCCATTTGTAAATCAATATGATACAACTCGACTCTGCGCCAATGGTTGAGGACAATATAAACTATATTCGAATTCAATTTCAATAAAACAAGAAGTTTGGTTAAGGTAAAACAGAGATAAATTACTTTACCATACTAGTTTACGACAACGTAGCTGTAAGCTTCGATCACTTCGTTTGCGATCAATTTATTTGTGAGGCAATGGAGGCACAGTAAAACGCACGATCATTAAATGATTGGTCGATCTCACGGTTACACCAGCGTTTCGATAACAATCCGAACATATGCAAGATTCAGTGATTTTTATCGACATCGATTTCTTGATGACTTGAAATTGACTCGTGAATTTTGCTCCGAGTCACGAGTCAATCCATATTTCTGATACGCCGAGTCAAGTCAAGTCAAGTCATTTTAGCAAAGTGACTCGAGTCAAGTCAAGTCATTCGAAAAAGGTGACTCGAGTCTGACTCGAGTCAAGTCATGACTCGAGTCATCCCAACACTGGTGTGAAATAATTGTAAAATCCTGCGATCGCTCCCAAGATAACACCTCAGACATAGCCATCTCTCGTGGTAATATTTTGGTAATTAGTTTGTCGCAGACGGTGATTCGAAAACCAACAATATGACACTTTCTGGCGATTGCTATATGTTTTCACACCTCTGGAATAGAGGTTGACTTTAGTTGTGTGATAAGAATCATGAGAATACTCTATCAATGTGCTAATTCGCCAACTTGAAATCCGAATATGTTAATTTACCGCCTTGATATTAAGATAATATTATTTCAGATCCATCAAATAGATTTTCTTACTTGTCTGTTTGATTATTCACATATTGATTTGAAACACGCAAACTCATGAATTCCTACAACTTTATTAGCAAGCCAGTTATTTATTCGTAGTTGGAAATGTTATCGTTAAAGTACATCTTACCATACTCAAAAGAATCATTCACAACAACATTAACCAGAGTTAAAAATCTAGTTTTCACTTACTTGATTATATCATTACAACTTGCAAACGTGAATTAATTCATCCTGGTTGTATTCATATGACCGGTAATTTTTATTCAACTGTAAAAGTCGTTACTATTCTATAACACAAAGTAATTACTACTCGGTGCATACGACGAGATTTGAATACTCAGTCAATGATAGCAATTCCCACCAGTGAATCCGCATGTTATAATGTAAGACATCTGGATGTGAGAAACTCTTCACGGTCGTAGTTATTACCACATTGATTTACTAACTTATCCGACTTACTCAAAGAAAAGTAGACACGATTTCGCTAATATACACAATCATTACAACTGTCAACTATATTAATTAATCTCGGTCGTATTCACATATCACAGACCTGTGTTTTTATTTCACCTGTAAAATGTAATTGAAATCATAAGATAATCGAAGTAAAATGCTCATTGCGAACGTGCATATCAAAATCAAAAGAAGCTCACCCTCTTTGACCAGCCGTATTGGAGAATGCGGTCGTTGCGAGTCTACCACCTTCTATCAGGCTTCCACATTCAGCTTGGGCGTCGTTCCAATTTTTAATATCAAGGGGCAGAAAGTAGTAGCAGTCATCTGGACCCTCCTGCCTCCAACCGGCCAACGGGTTCTAAAGAAAACAGATCGCTCAATGTCAATGGATACGAAAGCCATAAATTGACAACGAATGCGATTTGTAGGAAGGTTAGTTTTCTAGGTACGGTTCTACTTCGATTAATTCGCTCAACTAGACTGCGCGCGTCAAGATATCTGCTATCGGTCGGTGTGTTTGGAAATAATATCCTAGACCAGTGGTCGGGAACCTTTTTCGTCCGAAGAGCCATTTTGGCCCAATTTTTTCCATTTTAACTCCCAAAGAGCCATATATGTCAATCAACTGTTACGTCACGATTTAAAATTTGTGACGTCATCGTAGCACTTATACAATCTCACTACAGGGCATTCATCGTGTTGCCTCCTTTTTTCTGTAAAAACTCGTACTAATCATGCTGGTATAACCTTATTCGAGCATGCAAACCTTGAGTTACGAGAACGTAGCTTCGTAGTGATGCTCCTATTAAATGCGAGAACCCGTGGTCACATGCGTAAGTGTAGCCAAACATGGTCACTACAGCAGTATATACCCAATGTAAGGAGCGTTACATCAGTGAGGCAATTCGTCACCTGTCGCCAGGATGAGTGAGCGAAAATTGTGAAACCTTCAATTGCCATTGGTATTTTTTATCGATATTCATGAATGACTGAATTTTGAACATTTTCCTCCCTAAATTAGGAAATTTGCATATTTCTCATTCGAAAATAAAGCCTGAAACGATAGGCTATGCACAGACGGGCCAAGCTTCACCATTAGTACCGCAATTCATCGTAAATAGCTTAGAATTTATAATAACTGATGTTACTTGAATGTAAGATGGTCGCACTGATTCCGAATATCTAAATACTGCTCGACTTTTCAATTCTCAAAGTGTAAGGCGGGAACATGTAACGTTGCGCCACACGCCTACATTATGTCGCTGGTACTACAAAACGACTTACCTATCAAGAACGTGGATAGTAGGGATGGTGTGAACCTGAGGTTCACGTTCGCGTTCTGTGTGTGAATCTCAGAAATTTAGAGGTTCACGTTCACAAATGAACTTTGGTAGGTTCTGCACTGTGAACCCTTTTCATATATTACAATTTTTACTTCATTATAACATCTTTGTATGAAATTTATTACATTTCAACTGCGGGCCACTCTATTCATGGCGCTGACATGAGTATAAAAAAATACCAAACGACCATGCACCTTGATAGTCTCATAAATTTTACAGGCTTTGTTACAAATGTACTACATGTCGTCTGCGAATGATGCTTATTCAGCTTCAGCATTGTGGCATTGTGTGGTCCGAGTCGTCGCTAGGTAAGGTGTACGTACACTAATATATATCACTTCACTGAAATGTAGGGTCGGAATTAGCAATATGACGTCACGTGGCACACACACAGAGCCTTGCAAAAAGGTTCGCGTTCACACGAATCTGAACCTTTCAGAGGTTCACACCATCTCCAGTGGATAGCTATGGCGTTGTTTGTAATTCGAGTTTGTAATTATGAACGTTACTTCCAAGGCAGTTCATGTCGCGCCGTAGATCACGAAGTCAGTGCGCATTTATTTGATAACTGCGTTGTCATATGGGCATCGCCATGTCTGCTATTCTCTTTCATCAATCAACGTATCGTGCAATCCAAGATTTCGAGTCGGGTACATCGAATTCGCGAGTGATATTAGTCGCGGGGCGACAGTAACCTAAATTTGGGGATTTTGAAAAGGGGGTCCGAGCCCCTTACCCTGAAGACGGCATTGTCTTTACCTCTCAAAAGACATGTTTATACAGTCACGAGAATAATTATTCAGGTCGTGATGAAAATTAACGAACAAGTTGCTGCAATATTGATCAATTCAGTTAAAAATTAAATATTTGGCAAAGAGCCATATCTTATACCCAAAAGAGCCATATATGGCTCGCGAGCCATAGCTTCCCGACCGCTGTCCTAGACAAATTCATTTGGTCGACCCGGACTAAAGTCTATTGCACTTGACTGAATTAATCCAACCGAATATTTTGACTCCGCAAAAACGAAGCAGCTCGTTTCAAGCTAGAAGGAGAGTATTGCGATTCTCGGCTATTTTACAGCAAAGGTCCAGTTATCAAAGCGTTAAATTTTCTTAGGTTGATTACAACTGTCCTGAAGTTATTTACAGTCACACAACTGTAATATGGTGTAACTATATCAGGGGTCACCAACCTTTTTGCAACCGAGGGCTACTTTTGCGTAATGATTGACGCGGCGGGCTACTATTTACTCCCGTCGTTTACCCGTACCACGCTGAATTTCCGCTTTGATAATCATAGCACGGGGCAGGACTGGACATCATGTTATCTGTTTCTATAGCAGTCAGTTGGAAGCCTGGCATTGCATGATATCAACTAGTGCGCTGTACTCTGGTATTTAACTTGACACTGCAATTCTGAGTGAGTGTTCCAGATGTGCATTAATTAAGCGTGTTTTGTGTTTGTTTTTGGATGAAGTTCATGTCCGAAAGAAGGCTGATTCACAACGATAAGTTGAGCCATAGACGCTTGCAACCTTCATAGCTGCTGCGCATACACCACCGTACTTTTCTGTATCAACAATGCACCAAACGTTTGCTGCAGACTGAGGAGGGGTCATTTAGCAGTGTTACAATTTCAATCTCCAACTGTTCAGCATCCAGAAGTGACAAGATTTCATTATACCGGGCAGCAGCAGCGATTACAGAAAGTTAGAAACATCGTATATTAAACTTCGTTGAGTGTAACAGAAACAAGCTGTGCCAAAAGATGCAATACGTAATGGGTATACAGATATTGATAATCTGTTAGTACTTCACGGCTATCTGACTCCGATTAGTAATATTGCTTACTACTTTGGCATTGTCCTGATCGTCGAGCTATCGTAACGGAGCCCCCCATCATTTCAAGAAGACCGTCGACGGCATTCCGTCATGTCGCCTTTATAGGCAATGCGCAGTATCTTGAATTTCTGGTGATTCTATCGCATACATCTATATATTACTAATTGTGATTGAAGATATTTTTAAGTGTTTATATATGTGAGTTACATGTTAGTGTGTTTTAAACAAGAAAAGCTGAATCAATCAATCTATATATATATAAGCTCACTGGTAATAATATGGCGAATATTGGTAAATACTGCTATTCCACCTATTTTTAAAATGGGCTCGCGGGCTACTCATCTAGTCCTCGCGGGCTACCTGGTGCCCCCTGAACTATACACTTCATCCAGTAAACCGGTATTCGCAAAAGCAATTGGAGAAATGTATGGGAGCATTGGTATTTTTAATTTCTGGCTGTTTTTTTAAATCCTAGTTCGCAAGTTGTGAGGGTCAGTCGAAGGCAGTGGTGAACGTTTTTACTGTTCATAGAGAAGCAAACTCCATTCTTTAGAACAGTGATTACCAATACGGATGGTGTGAACCTCGGAATGTAGAGCTTCCCGTTCACAAACGAACCTTGGTAGGTTCTGCAAGGTGAATTTTTTCATAAAAGGCTATTACACTTTTTCACGTCAATATAGCATCTTTGGTTAAAATTCTTTGGATTTGAACTATAGGACCACTCTATGCATGGCGTTGGCAACATAAAAATCAACACTAAACGAGCATGCACCTTGCCAATCTTGAAAAAATTACATGCTTTCCTGCAAAAGTTTGCTCGAAATATTCATCTTTGTGTTCGTGAATATTCATAGTAATTCTCTGCTGTGAGCTCGACCCGCAATCACACATCAAGAACGAAATACACTACATGTAGCCTGGGTAGTCAGCGAATGATGCTTATTCAACCAATCAATGCAATTTATATAAATAATACATATCTGTCTAATGTAAAGAATCTAGCAAGCGTACGGGATCGATGTTGATTTGATATGTTTATTGTATCATAAAAATGACATCCGCCCGATTGCAGTGTTGGTCGCAGCATAACTTGTTTTTGAGGTAATATCTGTATCAAGTATGGTTTTTCATTCTGAGTAACCTCCATTTAGCAAAAGTCTGATCACGCTTCAAGAATTGATTGTCCGGTCCAGCCTAGACCGTTTGGGCGTAAGCTTATGTACCCTTGCAAGTCCTCAGCGGAAAATGTCGAAGGGACGGAAACTACTGAAGGTATGTAATTATTAAACCATGTGATTGCTTCAGTTGATACATTTGGTGACGTTTAAAGAGACAGCATGTACTTTAGCATTGCCGCATAATGTGGCCTGAGTCGTTGCTAGGTGTCGTGTACATTAATATATGACTTTTACCGAGATGTAGGCTTGAAAAAAAGAGTATAAATTTGGGTAGCGACCGAACCAGAGCGATGTTTTACTATGTCTGTCATATTACCTGAAGTTCTTGCGCGTAAAAAGATTTCTTTGCGCAGCGCGAGATCTCCAGTGGGCAGTTTTTTTTGTTTCTAAGGAGGCTGTGTTGGGTGCTATAGTAAATAAGCGAGACACGGAGGAAAGTGGTTACGACAGTGGCTTGGTCTTGAAAATGTGCAGACCTTTGTATTACACAAATTTGTTTCATGTCGCGATGACATTTGTTTGGCTGGTTTCTTTGGAAAGCTCAACCTTGCGGAGTTGATAATAGTCGGGTAGCTTGAAGAGGGAAGATAGGGACCGTAACTACCGCACCCCACATTTTTTAAATATGGCATTGTCCACCCTTTTATCCATGGAAGGTATTCAACTAGCTAGTCTAAGGGATAGGATATTTAAAAGGTAATCTCACTGCAGTGGCCGCTGCGGTTGTGGTCGCTTCGGTTGTGCTCGATGTGGTTATGGTAGCTGCGGGTATGGTAGCTGTCGGTGTGGTCACTGCCGCTGTGGTTGTGCTCGGATTTAATGACCCTGAAACAAAGATGTTATAAAATTGTTGATTTGTTTAAGGCAGTGGTCCATAACCTTATCTCCAGTGCCCCCCAGGAGGCGATATGGATTTTGAAGGGAGCGGAAACTCTCAGGGGCAATGTTCCCTCTGATTTTTGACGAGACTGCTCACCAAATCACTGCGCAGACTCTTGGACAACAGTGCGTAACGACTAAAAAAAAGGTCATCCCTTCGGATTTTTGGTGCGCAACTTGTATTTTCTGTGCGCAGACACCGTGTCAGCACTGCGCATTTGCGCACTTGCGCAGCTTAGAGGGAACATTGCTCAGGGGGTGAAAAAAATGGTCTCGCATTAGATGGTGTACTAAGGACATATGATTATATAGTAGAACAATAGTTATATATATCCCTGAGTTCTCACTGCAAACTAACATTGAACAAAATCTGTCATATCACAACGTTTTTCGTTGCGCTCATCGCGAAATATCCACCGACCATGTTTCCATGAATGCAGTGGGTTATTTTAATTCATGTAAAATGAATTTGGCGTACTTTTAGCTTGCCAATTATAACCACTGAGCCATATAAACACTAGAGTGCGCTACTCGCGATATTTACGTGATCACTATGGGTAGTTGCATTGTGGGTAGTAAGCTGGACGACTTAGTACAGGCGCTTATGGAAAAGCGTCCAGCGTTTAAATTTCCTACAGTGCACAGATTGCTGTAACCAGCATAGCCTCAATCTCAGTGAGCATTAGGCAATTCTAGCTTCTTCTGAATAAGGACCCATTCATTCCATTTTTTTCTCATTCAATGATCTCATTTGATCACTTCTGCAGAAATCGCTAGCCCATATTGCTGCACATAGCTGACATGTCCTTATTTTCACTTTCTGGGATTTATTTAAATTTGCTGAGACAATGAATACGTAGAATAACCATAAGATGGCATTCAATTGATTGCAGCAGTGCCTTTTGATATGTCACATGATGCTGAATTTTCTCCACCACGTAGCTGGTAGCAGGCACATCAGCGCCATTGCAGTAAGTAGATTTTGAATCCAGGCTTGGGTATTCCGGGGCAGTCTCCGGTAATAACTTCAAGCTGGCAATCGTAGATGCTCTTACCACAAGAACGAGAGATCTTCCACATGTCGAACTACAGAGATAACACACATATGAACAATGTTCCCTCTAAGCTGCTCACGTGCGCAAATGCGCAGTGCTGAAACGGTCTCTGCACACAGAAAATCTAAGCTCCGCACAAAAAATCAGAAGTGATGTTTTTTTAGTCGTTGCGCACTGTTGTCCAATGGACCACGCAGGCGCACAGACTCGTCAAAAATTAGATGCAACATTGCCAGGGCCAAATAGTGTTATCACCAAAGTCTGAAATCGCGGTCGAAGTGCGGCCCGCAAAGGTAAATATTGCGCTCCGTGAAGAAATGAGAATTTACTATCACGTGCGCCTCACGGAAGAGATTTTTTTAGTATGGTCTCGTACGCGTGAGCGATACTGATATCATTTCAATAGCGCTTTATTTTCTGGGAATAGCGAAATAACATGGTTTAACAAAGTTATAAATAAAAATGGGCTAGCTCGAAGTTAATCTGCGAGAAACTAACGAATAGTCTTCTCCGCGTGGGATTGCGTAAGATTTACTCAGGACCGTAACAGCCGCACCACAAACCCTCCAATTGGAGGGACCGAGCTCGACGGGGCCCAAAAATTATTTCGTGTATTAACATAACTCATGATGTATTTTTTTGGAGTTTTCAGGATTTTTTTGCGCTTAGCGATTTAATATTGTCGGATATCTTGATTATTGGATACCCTATCCCGACAAAAAAATACGCATGATTTATAGAAATGGGCACTTGGGCGTCGGCCATTACCGCACCATGACCCGCCAAGACATATGAAATTGAAGGATGTGTAACATATGCGACTCCGAGAAGTGTGCCAGATCGATCAACAGCGAGAAAACCTTGGCCGAAAACGACTGTTCTTGTGCTGTCCCGGTGATACGAGTCCCAAAACAAGACAAATGCTATATCGAGGGAACATTATCTTCCAGTAAATAAATACCAATTTCAAATGGTGTACCTCTTTTAGTTTATAACGTTTGGGCGATTTCAATATCTTTTGACATAGCAGATAGGAGGTCACGAAATAGCATCATGTAACGAAGTCATTACCAACGGGTACGTACGAAGACGTTTTGATATTATTTAGAGGGCCTATCTATTCCAACACACCCCGCTCGATCAGCTCTACCGGTAAATCTGATTATGTGAGCAGGGAGAGGATAAAAATTAATAGCACTATATATGCTATTCCCGATCATATTGACCAATGCAACCATGAATTATATAAATTTTTCGCGTTCCGCGCGCTTAGGCGACACAACCACTATTGCGATGATAGCCACACGGAAAAAGCCTATATCCCGGGGGGTCAGGGGGCGAAGCCCCCAGAAGTTAGTTTATTACCCTTTGGGGGGTTGCGCACTGTTGTCCAAGTGCCTGCGCAGTGAGTTGGCGTGTTTGCGCACACTCGTGAAAAATTAGAGGGAACATTGCATAAGAACACGAGACATTGGGCCTAAACAAATCCTGAATGTTACGATAATTATTCATTCAAAGCTCTATTCGTATAAAATACTACAAACCCATTATGAATCAAATATAGTTAAACATTGGACGCTCTTCCATAAGCGCCTGTACCAAATCGTCCAGCTTACTACCCGCAATGCATCATCTGCCCATGGTGATCACGCAAATTTGCTTAGCCGGAGATAGCAGTAGTTCGGGGCTTGGTTATAATACACCCGTCAGGCTAGCTACTCCAAGTCGTTTCGACACCTTCCTATTTTTTCATTGTATCGCAGTTTTGTGCTGTTTTTAAATGATGAAAATATTATTAAACTGATACTTATACTGATAGCTCGGGTTAGTTGCCACAAAATGTTCTGAGCCAGGTATTTTATCGTGCAGTGCACTGCGTGTCGAAATCGAGAAGGCACTGCAGGCTACTGTAGGCCTATAACTTTTGAGAGTGATGCCCGTTGTACATTAAAGATATTTTGACGTTTTTTGACGAAAATAATTAACTCAATATACTTGTATTTGAGAGCTACAAAATTAAATACTCAGAATATTTCTTCGTCGTATCATAAAGGATGATACTGCTTAGTGTTGTCACCCCCAATAATGTTAAAGTTAAGAGCTAGGTGCAGGACTGAATTTAACCCGTTAGGTGTTATAACAACCTGGACTTGATCTCGAAAATAGCACCTACAAATATACTGTTCATTATTCGAGTGGCCTAATAGTGAAGTCCAAATCTGAAAGCGGACTTCGACCACTCACCCATTGTTTTTACTACATTCCTTAAAATAGGGGGGGCGCCAGATTCAGGCAATGTTTGAAAGGGGGCGCTGGAGAAAAAAGGTCAAGAACCACTGGTTTAAAGCAATAATAGTATGACCGCTAGAGCAGTGGTTCCCAACCCTTTTCATCTCGTGGACCCCTCTAGCCGAAATTTGAGTCAAAATCCCCCTCCCCCATAGTAGAAATCAGCGCGATGATAAAAAAAATCATCTGCTTTCGCGCAAAACTTACTAACTGAAAAATAAGACGAGTACTACTGTACTACTACTACTAGCCTACTGCGCAAAAATAGACTGATGCATCTTCCCGGCTTCAAGTGATACTAAAAATTATCGTCCCATCATGATTGCGAATACAGTTTGACTAAAGTCTGTAAATCAAGCATATTAAATGCGTTATTTTTTCATTTTTAGTTTTCTAGCGAAGCTAAACCGCGCAAAGCGCGCAAAAGAATACGTCAGGTTAAATGAATTTTCTGAAAAACAATCTATTTATTGCTCATTGAAAAAATTACTAAAGAATTGGAGGTATGGTCCCTCTCGACCTCTGACTGTTGAATATAGCAAAATATATGAATTCGTCACTTTCCATTTTGGCAACATTGCACCAAGTTTAGTATGTTTTTTTTCGCTCGTGTGGATCTTCACTCAAAATAAAGTAAGCGATCTCTTTGACTTGAATCGATGACGTTGGAATGTTTTGTCACTATCTGAACAATATTGAATTGAAAATAAGATAAATACTTTCACTGGAAGCCTCGTGGGGACAGATTCGACACGACTTTGCACGCCAAGGAGAAATTCGGTGGCGAGGCCGTCGCGGGTCTCGCGAACACCACTTTTAGCTTAAAAAATATGGAGGGAGTAAATGTATGGTAAAGAGAGATTTCATACAGCAATTGAACATACAAAATAACAGCAAAAAAGAACATGCGTTCGAAAATAACTAGTGTACTACTTGCCAGTTCGGACTTGAAAAAGTTGGTAAATCCGTTACAATTCTAACGCAAAATACCCACCTAAAAATTACAAAATTCCGCCCAATGAAGGAAGTTCTACCCGGTTAGGAACCACTGCACTAGAGAATAAATAATGGATAAATTTGATGTGCTTACATAGTTAACTTCACGATTCGACCACTCACTGATTAAAGCGTAAAGAAGTAGATTGTTGAAGAGTGAACTGCTCGGACTCCGAAGCTCGGGCCGAGATTGAGGTCCATAGACTTGTTCGGAGTTTCGGTTGAAGGGCCAAGGTTGGAGTTGAGGCCGAGGTTGAGGTTGAACCACGGGCCCGTACACCTGGTTGGGGATGAAGGGTGTATATCCGAGGTTTTGGTGACTATCATAAACAATCTGAAAAAAAAACAGAAACAAATTTGAAATGCTGGGAGTCAACTGTCGACTCCATTTCAAACCCTTAAAATGAAATACAGTAGCCTCCGCTTAATTCGGCCGCTTTGTCTTCGCTGACTTTTGGCCGATATATTGCGGGTCGTCTTTTTCAAGATGAAGCGGAAAATCAATTTTTAATTACAATGTCATGCATAAAGGCAGACGTCACATAAAAAATTTTGTACTGTTGATTACCCTCGTAGACATTTTTCAATTTTATTTTTACTGTTTTAGAACGATTGATTGAGATTACCTAATTTCAAGTTTATTTCCGTTTCCAAACACTTTGGCGAAATAAGGCAGTTCTCCAAGTTATCCGGTCTCGAAATTGAGCCGAATTGGGTGCACTTGAAACTTACCGACCCCATCTCTAGTACTCTCTATTGAGAGCGTATTTTTGCCGGGATGAATGGTTACCGAAAAGAGAAACAACTCACGTGCTTCGTTTCTGTTTCCACGACGCTTTCTGCTGAAATAGGAATCAGATAAAGTGTTTCGTAGGACTGGGGAAACCATATGGCCTCTTTTAAGAGGATTTGTCCTCATTTTTCAAGAAATTGAAACTGTCATCGGAGAACGCCCAAGTGACCTCTTTTTCTAGAATAAGTGTTGAACCGTCTAAAAGTCAGGCTTGGCGAGGAAATAAACGAAAAATACCGCCTGACGAGTGGCGAGATAGCGCAGTGGTATAATCTGCGGCTGCAACACCAATGGCTTGCGGGTTCGAGCTCGACCAATGTCGACTTCTGAGTTCCTATACCTACGTGTTGGAGGTTTATCTAGGCTCCTCCTCGCCATCTCATCCGCGTAGCCGGTGTCTTTCAAAAAGCCTAGAAGTGGACCGTGCTATAAGTCGGCAGTTACGGAATAGAAATGAAGATTATCGGCCTGGTGTAAATGACCATAGTAGTCGACAAACACCACGGATACCTTATAACCAACCAACCAACCAACGGCTTGACGAGTATTTCGGCAGTCGAGTCGAAAAAATGACCTTTTGTTTAATCAACCCGATACTACTATTCGACAAAATTGCCAAATCACCCCTTTTCTCCCCCGGTGTAAAATAGCTTTCAAAATTTTTGAAATATGTCCTGGTTTTCAGATATCAAAACATAGTAATCCTACACAGCACATAATGCAGAATACTCACGCTCAGATGCGCAGACGACGTAAGCGTACATCGCGAGGCAAAGAATTGCAATCTTCATTTCGAATCTACAATATCTACAATCTAACTAATACAAAATTAAATAACACGGAAATTATTAATTGGAAGCCTTGCGCTGTTTTCTCGACCATTTAGGCACATCACTGATCCTGGGGTGCCTGCACGAGCACAATAATCACTAGGGCAAGTTTTCATTGCAGTCAAATCCGTGGAAAATTGCGTTTATTTTCCACAAAATTTGCAGAAAAAAGATGCATTTATTTCTCACGGTCTAGTCTGAATGTACGTCAAATCAGAAAGGACCCCAAATTTCAACGACAGTGAAATAATCAAGCGATCTATTTACATATAGTGCCAATTCTTTTCAGTAAAAAGTTATTTGCATGGAAAATTGAAAAAAAATTGCAAATATTTGCATGAAAAGTCGAAAAAAATTGCAAAAAGTCGCATGAAAAAATGGGGAAAAGTTGCAATATAAGAATCTTCCAAACAGCTTGATACACCATACTACATAACTTCTGAGTATTTAGGAAGCTGCAGGAAGCTGTAAAAAAAGTTGAAAAAGTTGCAAAAACTTGCCCTAGTCATGACTCGAGTCCCTGTGGCGTGCTTTCCCTTCATAAAATAGGTTAGGACACTCTGTCCCTCAGGGTTATCATAAATATTGGGTATTCGTGGATGTGCCCCATGATAAACGGTACACCAACATAATTATCTCGTCGACAGTAAGTCAAATTATTACCCTGGCAGGGACAACGAATTTACCAGCACAAATTGTACATCGTAAGTAATTTCACTGGCATAGTTCGGGAGACAAAAATGTACCCGTACCATTTTGACTTCTGAGCATTATGACGACGTAATACTTTGCAGCCACGTTAATTCTGTAATATTTTTGACTTTCAAAATTTCATCTCGCCTGCACCCGCATTCCACAGATGCAAAATCAGGCTGCTTCATAACGGATTGAACCTGGAACTATTTTGATAACTCAGTCGGTCATGCTTGTGAGGACTGGCTTTCAGAGATACCGAAAGACTCCACAATTAGCACTCCACTTTTGGAGTTTACGAATTCAGGAAAAAACGAACGGAAAGCCGTTAACACGCGCTTGGAACAAAAGTGTCTATAAATCAGCCATCCATTCGCATCTTATAACCCGAATCTGTCACTTACTGCGTTGTAGCATGTCTCGAAAGTGTGACTCGCGCAATAACTGTGTAACTAGTTTTATAAGATAAGTGGCGTAAAAGGGGGAAAAAACCTACTCGTGAAGTTATCCTTTTTATGTAGGAGCTTCAGCTTGCGAAATGCCGAGAGGTTGATGCCATCGCTGCCTGTAACGCCAGTTACGCCCGAGGGCATCAGATATCGCCATTAGCACACTGCAAAAATTGGTCAAAACATATCTGCACAAATGCTTTGTTATAGCCATTTATAATTATGCCATTTATTACCATGGAGTGGTGGTAGTGAACCCATGCCCATTTCCCATGAGTTTCCAAAGTACGCGTTTTCAAGAGGCAGAAGGCTAAAAATGTCAAGGTGACGATATCATGGCCAAAAAACGTGGAGTCCGCTATATTCAAATAAGTGTTTGATATCTGGTTAACGTCAATATATATTCAATGGGTGTTGATATAAAAGTGGGTCAATGCTTTACTAATCCCATCCCGCGACAGGGAAAATAATACATCTGAGAAATTAGGATCCAGTCCGCATATACGACTACCAACGGAAGAAGATCTACTCGTTATCATCTAGAACAGCCACTGCTATCCACTACGGATGGTGCGAAACATGAAAGGCTCTGATGTGTAAGTGCTCTAACCTCTGACGTCACATGACACGAGGATGCTAATGTCAAGCAGTACTTTTCCGTGAGGTTATAATTGTGTACCTACGTGTACGACATTTCATATACATTAATTCCGTTGTATAACATTCACACGTGTACAATCGTACATATGTAGCCCGATCAGATATCCAATTGTGCGTGTATTTCGATATATATTGCATAGTTGAACCCACCAGTCAAAACAGGGATTGAAATTAAGTGCTTGGAAATTTATTTATTAGCGCTGGAGTTAGCGTAGTGGTGACGATAGCGCCTGCTACTCGAGCGGCCAGGGTTCGATTCCACGTCGAAGGTTTATCTGGGCTCTTACTCCCCGTGTCACCGCTCTTATGGCGACAAAAAGCCCACAACAGGACCTGATGAAAGAGCGCACTCATAAGGACTCGAAAGAGCAAGAAAGTGCCGCAGAATAAAGATTATCATCGAAAGAACTGCGACATCGGGCACTAGGCCGAGGTGGATGTCAAATTAAGAGACAACAACTGGTCGTTCGGCATCCTCCCATGTGGTCATTGCATCGCACTGTGTCTTATCGCATTTTACATTGTGTATGTCTTTATCGGAAGAAAGAATAATTTCACGAATATTGAATATTATTTAATATGTTTTCGACAGCAGTAGGGTTAACCATACGTCCTCTTTTAAGAGAATTTGATCTCTTTTTTGATTTTTTAAAAGTGTCCTCGGAGGACGCCCAAATGTTTTCTTTTTTAAGAATTTGTTCTCTTTTTTGAAAATTTTGGTATATGTATGTTAAAATTCAACTGAGATATAGGAAATCAGTACTCAAGTAACGGCCCGGCGGGTCTTTAGGGGAGTTGATCCAGAAAGACCACCATATTTTTAGTCAACCAACGGCAAATTGATGCAAGGTGAGTATTTTGAGTGTCGAGTCGGATAGATGACCTTTTTTTAGTCAACCAATCATAAACTCGGAATATATTTACCAATTTTTCCGGATTTCACTCTGGTATTGTAAGTCTGAATTTTTTAAAAATTGACATGTCCTCTTTTCAGATTCCCGAATATGATAGCGCTGCAGTAGTATTTGATGCGATTTTACGCTTCTTTCCACGCCCTTATCTATATGATAAATGCTTATAAATAATTGAAATCCGCATGGAGACATTCGATATTGAACCGTATCCATTTGGATGGAGAGAACGTCGTATCATAGGATGTAGTGTAACTTGTTGTCAGGACCGTGACAGCACTTCGTCGGGTCCCAAAAAAAGTTGGTCTTGGGCCCCCATAGGGCGATAAACCGAACTGCTAACCCCCTCAGTCTTTACGATTTTTCTCCGCTACTTATCAGCTACATTGGGTGTGCTGTCTAGTGAGCTAGGTGATATCGCTAAACGCGCGAATCGCGCAAAAATTTCCTCAATTCATGATTGAATCGGTCAATATGAGTGCATATATATTGCTGTCTATTTTTTATCCTCTCTCTGTTCACGTAATCAGATTTACCGGTAATAGAGCTGAGTGAGGTGTCTTGGAAAATGTAGGGCCCTTAAATTAATCATCTTCGGGTGGACCCGTTGGTATAATAACTTCGTTACATGATGCTTTTTCGTGACCTATCTGGTACACTCCAAGTTTTGAAGTGTTGCTCAACCTGGAAAATTGAACACGAAACGTGATCCAAAAATTGAACGAACGCCTAGAAGTGTTGCGAAGTGTTTAAATTAAAAGTGTTTATCTTAAACTTTCGTGACAGGGGCATGGAATCAAATTCATTGGTTACGTCCGTTAGCGGAAAACATGGTCAACACAAATCATTACAACTTATTTAAAACTGATCAAATTATGGCTCGTAAATTTCTAATTTTATTATAAACAAAAAACAATGAACGTATCAGTATCACTACCACTACCACGATAAACAACCATAAGTATTTTTTTACTCTTAATGAAATTGGGGTGCTAGCCAGGCATCAAAAATATTCTAGGGCTTGCATTACAAGTATTTATATCAGGTTAATGCCAATCACTTTTGTTTAAATAACAAAGAAATCATTTCTTTGAGTCCATACAAATTTTGCAGATTTACAGAAAAGATTTTGTTGTTATTTACCAGTTTGCTGCAAAATATGAAATCTGGAAGTCATTAGGGTAGTGGTTCTTAAACATTTTTGGACACGCCCCCTTATGATAGCAAAAAATTTCACACACCCGTTATCGTCGTATCATAAAATTAAAAAAAAGCAACCAAAACGCTAGAAATCCCAATGGATAGTTGGATGGCAGTGACGGTAATGGTTGTTGATAAGAGAATATTCAAATATTAAATTCTGACCATACACAGAGAAATAACTACAAGCTGCCATGTGCGAAAAAGATTTTAGTTGACGGCGGCTTCACACCCCTTCAAATGCTTTCTCCTGTTTGAGAACCACTCCTTTAGGGTATGACAATCCTATGCATAGCAGCTCAAAACGTCAACAATGTTTCTGAATACTCCATTTTCACTGAAGCAGTTTTATATTCTTGCCATTAGCTGCAATCCAGGCTCGGTCAATCTCTGATTCGTGGCGTGCCATGGTGTTTGCTTCTTTTCTGCTGGTCGACTCCAAGTTGCGCTCCTTGAAAATGTGATTAAATTCTAAAGTTTTGAATATGTCAATGAAAATTCTAAATTTTATGCAGAAATAAATATAAATATTACACACATGCAGGTTACACAAGCACAGGAAAGGCGCTCGGATACATGTGAAATCCTATCACTGAGAAGGACTAAAATTAGCATAACGACTAATACAAATATCTAGAATCAGGTTTGCGTTTTTTTCAATTCGGTTATTTTGACATTTACATTGACATTCAGACGCCCAGGCAACAGTGAGAATGCAGAACTGTAACTCAGAATGTAATTTATAGTTGAACGTCGCAGGTCTATGTAAATTTGTATGGTCCACAAAACAGAAAAGATTACGGTACCTGTTTCAAAGATATGCGCTGGGGTCTTGGATTATATTCGTTTGTCTCTCAATTTGGCTTGGAGAAGAAGACAGTTGACTTCATCAACCTCGTTTTGCTGAAAATGTAATTGATTGCAAACAAGATCCGCCAATAAATATAGTAGAATCGTTATTCCTATGGGTTCGGATTTCCATTAAAATAATTGACATACGGTAGGCTTTACATGTAACTTTGATTCTAAGATTTTATAGCGGCTTTGAATTGAGACGAGAAAATATATCAGACAAAGGACACATTGATTGTCATTAGTACAAAAACTTTGTGACATCTTATCGAAGGTGTTGAATACTTTTCCTTCATTGTAGTAATTGTACCTGTTCTCAATCTTTCAAAATCCTTCCTTCCTGATTAAATTTAATTAACAAAATTAATTGGAATTAGCACGACATGAGAAATGATCTCAATTTGATGTTCACCTAGTCCAAGTATAGTTCAATAAGCAATAGTTTCAATACAAGTTACACCAGCTCTTTACATTCAACAACACCTCTGTTCAACGTACACAGATCAAGCCTTTCTTCAGCTCATATCGCATATATAGATAGTTTTTGAGAAAATTAGGACTGCAAAAACCAGCACATTACATAATCAATGGTGATATATGAAATGAATAAATAGACTTACATAATCACATGTTTCCATGGGTTCTTGAGGCAAAAGTATGCATCGCAAAAGATGACTGCACCGGCGCAAAATCCGTTCAGATGACTCCTCGCATCACTATCAACATTGGCTGTTAACACAGGCATGGTAGAACCAGGGGGTCTTTTCGAAGAGTCGACATCAGTTGGATGAATTTGAGGATCAATCCAAGACTGTTGAAAAGAAAATACTTGTTTTAAAAATTTGCAATAGAAGGGAACTATTCAATATTTGTACAGCTTCTTCGAGGTACAAAACTTCAATATAAAATTGAATAGTATATGCATATGCATATTGAAATGAGCCCGAATATTTTCTGCTGAGACTCGTCAGGGGTAATCGTCAGTAACTAGTAGAGAACTCAAAAGAACGTTGTACATCAACAATCGTATCACAAAATATGACGTCACCAGCATTCAGTATTCACGCAGATCTCAGACTGGATGCAATTGTATGTGACAAAAGGGTGTCTTTCATAGAACAATTTATTATTGTAATGGAAAGTCGCATGTGACCATACCATCAATTTTACTCCAGCACGAGTAGCATACTTTCCTGGATTGTTAATCATTTTAGTGAAATTTTACCAGCAAACATTCATAAAAATAACCGAATGCAGCAGAATCAAATTCATTATCTAAGGATATACCAGTTTACTTACGAAACACTGCGATGCTTACCAGTATTTTAAACAACAAATACATTTCAAAAAGGTGCCAATTGCAATACATACTACCTGCACATTAGGGCATTTTTCATATTTTTTCCATCAGCCGCAACCCAGGCTTGCTGAGTCCCTGATTCGTAGTGTGCCATGGCAGCTCTTTTTTTTTAAAAGTCAAATCCAAATGCTGCTCCTAGAATATACAATAAATACCAAAAAGAAATTGTAAATTTTATGCAGAAGTAAATATAAATATTTTACACAGGTAGGTTACAGAAGCGCAGGAGAGATGCTCAGCCCCCCAGGTTGAGAACCACTGACCTAGCCCATTATAGTTCAGTAAGCAATAGTTAAAGTACATGTTACACGAGTTCATTACGTTCAACTGCATCTCTGTTCAGTGTTCAGTGTACACAGTTGAGTGAACACTGTACAGTGTACACAGATGAAGCCGTTTTCAGCTCATATCGAATAGTCCGTAAGCTACTTTGCGAGATAGTTCGCGAGAAAAGTAGGACTGCAAAAACCAGCAAATTACATAATCAATGGTGATATATAAAATGAATAAATAGACTTACATAATCACATGTATCCATGGGTTCTTGAGACAAAGGTCTATATCGCATAAGATG
Source organism: Botryllus schlosseri (assembly GCF_051294905.1). Lineage (NCBI taxonomy): Eukaryota > Metazoa > Chordata > Ascidiacea > Stolidobranchia > Styelidae > Botryllus > Botryllus schlosseri. The sequence goes on from NC_137236.1 coordinate 37,344,605, forward strand.
ACTGTGCCGGCACAAAACCCGTTACGAACGACTCCTCACGTCACTGTCAACATTGTCTGATAGCGCTGGCACGGTAGACCCAGGGGCTCTTTTCAAAGAGTTGACATCAGTTGGACGAATTTGAGGATCAATCCAAGACTATTGAAAAGAAAATATTTGTTGCAAAAATTCGCAATACAAATGAACTACTCAGTAATCACGCAGATATCATACTGGATACAGTTGTTGTTTTCTACAATAAGTTGTGCATGACAGAAGGGTGTCTTTCATAGAATAATTAAATAATGGAATGGAAAGTTGCATATGACGTTACCACCAATTTTACTCTGGCAAAGGTAGTATACTTCCTGGATTGTTAACAATTTTAGTGAAATTTTATCAGCAAACATTCATAAAAATCTTTATCACGAAGATAACCGAATGCAACAGAATCAAATTCATTCTCTAAGGATATACCAGTTAATTTACAGAACACCGTGATGCTTACCAGTACTCCATACAGCAAATGCATTTCAAAAAGGAGCCAATTTCAATACATACTACCTGCAAAATAGAGTTTAGTTCAGTTACCGTATCATAATAAACTCACAAAAGTCAAATTTGCGGACTGGGCAAAACAAATACTACCCCTTGTGATCCATTGTTTGTTGAAAAGATTGTTTGTTTGGCTGTGCTATTATTAGGGCGATTTTTTGACCGAAAAAGGTAAGATTTCGACTAAAAAATCCAAATTCACACATATTTTGACGATGGAAAACTTAATTTTGACCCCATGTACTTAATTAGGTGTTTCTCACATAATGTTAGAATTGTACTACCGGTACTTATCTTTATTTCTGGCAGGAGCTGTCTGTTCTTCCGAAGTAGTTTGACCTGAAAAAATCTTTAGGCATGAAAACTGACAAATTTTTACATGAAAAAACTTTATTTTATCGAAATCTGGACCCGTGAAGAATTCCTGTATTAGTAAAATCTCGTATTATGGTAGAAATAATTAAAACCTTGTTGTAGTAAAACGAAAGATACTTTCTCACATTTTCGGGTAGAAAGTGTCTGTCTCAACTAAGTAGCTTGGCAAGAATGAAGAAAGAACGTTCACCAGCGGCAGCTGTTGGCCGGCAACACTGAAGTTGTGCGTACACTGCACTCTCTCTCTTTCTCTCATTATGACAAAGTTGTCTACATCGCAATTTTTCATCATACGGTTTCTAATAGAAGAACCAATGCCCAGGCAGTCTTGTTTCAGTTAGGATGGTGCAGTAGGCTACGATGAGCATTTGTTTCATTTGACCGTTTATGATTCACAATGAGCAGACGATGGTCCGTCTACTACGGTAGGACTATAAAGTAGGCTACAAGATGCAAATTGTAAAATGATAAGTTCACCGTCAGTGCAATCATCTATGATACGAACGAAATGCAAGTTGCCAAAAAATTTTGATTTTGTAAACACTTTTGGCAATTATTGATCTAACGATACAATTTTGACAAAATTTTGACCTATTTTGACATGTGAAAAAAATCGCTTTAGTTAAAACCTTACCACTTGGAATAAACAGTACAGTGTAAAATGTGTTGCAGTTGAAAAACAATCAAAACCGTTGCATGACTGTCATACCGGCATTCAATTGCTGACATTGCAGTACTTGTCCACAATGGACCACAATATCGCCTACATGGGGATATTTCAGTGTGGATAGAGAGAACATCCCTTTATCTATATGTCAAAAAAGTTAGTTCGATAGCAGCGCCCCATCAGTACCGTAGTACTGGACCTGATCGCAGCCTGGTATATTATCAGATTCGAAGCTCGATCATCCAACAATAAGATCAGACGAATCATATACCACAAAACATCTAAAGAACATTCATATGAATAAGGGATATCAGTAGCCTACTGAAACATCTAAAACAAACGACCTTACTGCAATGTCAAAACGAGCTCATTTTATGACTATTCTCACGTTACATATATTCAATAACATTTACCGCATTTCCATACCTTACAGTACATGGATGTTATGATCCTTTACGCCATCAGGTAGCAGAAACTGCTTCAATATATCCATTCCGCCAAGTCTTTTCGTGTACCCTACTCTCTTTACCTGAAGCTTGACGAACCAACAATTCAAATTCAAAACTGAAATCGAGCGCGCTCTACCGTAACGTAGGTGGTGACCCCTCTGCGTCACAGGGAAATGTGTATATTTTATTGAAATATTACCCTTAAACTTAGTGTTTGGTCAGTTGAGTAATATTATTTTAGATATACCATGATTTTATGTGATCTCCAAACGTACCGATAGTTTATGAATGCGAAATTGATGATAAATTACTAAGTATAAATTTTCTTGATAATAAGCCGCAGTGGCAAAGTGTTACATGTAAACGGAGAAATACGCAGAAGCGTTGCGACGAGAATGGCCCAATGCGTTTATATGCCCAAAAAGTGTGTCTGTACGCAGAAAAAAGTGTTATGAAGTGTTCAATACGACCTTGCAGATTTAGAGTGATGTCAAAATATATTGAAATCGCCCGAACTTACTAAACTAAAAGACACACACGATTTTAAATTGATATTTCTTTACTGGCTAATAATTTTTCCCTGCGGGATGGCATTAGTCATGTGGGGTTCAGAGCGCCTGGACAGGACCATTCGACGCCAGCCATTTAGGCGCCAATTGGCATTTAAATATACATGTATATAGGCCTATCTATCGAAATTTTCGGTCTGCCCAAGGGCAGTCCTTTTCGGCCAAGGTCTTCTAGCTGCTGATCGTTCTGGCACACTTCTCGGTGTCGCATGTTACAGCATGGCCTATAACTTCATATGTCTTGGTGCGTCGTGGCACGGTAAAGGCCGACGCCCAAGTGTCCATTTCTATAAATCATGCGTATTTTTGTTGTGGAAACGCTACCCAATAATGAAGGTATTTGTCAACATTAAATCGCGGGCAGCACAAAAAAAATTCGAAAAAGTTGCATAAATTTATAAAGAAATACTTCATAATTTATGCAAATTCGTGAAATAATTTTGGGCCCCATTCGAGTTCACCCCCCCCCCAATTTGGGGATTTGGAGTGCGGCAGTTACGGTCCTGCTCGTTGTTAACATGTCATCAGATCTGAGGTCATTCGGGATAAGTATCCGGCCGTGTCCTACCGAAAGTTGTGATGAGAGAGAGAGAGAGAAAGAGAGAAAAAGAGTCTTTATTCTCATCGAATTAAAATACAAAACAAGGAGACGACAACAGTGATGTCATAGAAGACATGCAGCACAGTCTAGGATAGTATGCTGCCGATATTGACAACTCAAAACGGGTCGCGGGCCACATTTCGAAATTTGTAGAGGCCGCGGGCTGCATGACTTCAATATCGAGATAAAAATAGGCAGCGCAGTTTAATAGCTACGTTTTGATAACTCCAAGGCAGTACAACGCTGTGCTCGCTAACATCGGCCAACCTTTTTGCTATTCGCGGCCGCATTTCGAATTATTTGTGTAGTGTACGGCCACATTCCAGTGCATAGTCGTAATGAACTAACTGGAGGCCAATTATTCACGCTAAACTGTCCTTGTCCATTGCCGGCGAATTCCGGAATAAACTTACTTTTCTTGGCTTAATGGGCGAACCGAAATCGTGAGTAGTCTTGTTATGTGACCCAGTGATCCGTCTTGTAGCCGCGCGAGGCGCGAAAATGTTTTCATATCCATTACTGAATTTCGTCAACAATACTAGCATAGTTTCACAAATTACTATCAACTATTTATCCTTTCTCTGCCTATATGATCAGATGCACCGGTAGAGTTGCCGCAAGGGCCGGGCGTCTTCGAAAATTTAAGGTAGTATTATTGCTGTGCTACGGTATATCTTTGACTAGACCAATTGATCTTTGTTTCCTTTTCCTTGGTCCCAATTGTTGTTAGTCCCTTTTCAAAGATTTGGGAGTCAATGCGTAACTTCAAATTGCATGTTGACGGTCGCCAACACAGTCCAATCGAATTAAGTGTCGTCGGCCGCGTAATTCTCCTTCTACCGCCGCAGATTGGCTACCCCTTGACTGAAGAATCAATATCGGGTTTAGCTAGACACGGTAGGCTACTTGCTGGAAAACTATCTCCTCTAAAAAACTTGGTATTCTGGGTAGGCCGAAGTCGTTTTCTAAGCGTCTTGGTCTTTGCAGCGGTGGGCCATAGCACGTCCTGGCAATAATATACCCGTTCATATCAGCAAATTCTTCCTCGATAGAATGATATTACCAACGCCCAAGCCTAATCAGCTAGTGAGAAATAGTGAAATTAGGCACAGAAGAATAGCTTACTTTGAACAACAACAACATTATGTTTGAACTGAAATCAATTTCAGCATTTCCAAATGCTTTACTAAGCGTTCTTCCGAACTTTCAAATCAGGTCGCGAGCCGCACAATATGACCTCGCTCGCCGAATGCGGCCCGCTGGCCGCGAGTTGGTGACCTCTGGTATACAGGATGGGAATGATCTGTGCGACCCTGCATGTCAATTAGTCCGACCAAACTCACATCACATGATTACATCGTGTCTCCATACAATGTGGCTGTAACGAATGGATGTTCAAAAAAGAGATAATTACATAAAGTTAAAAGATAATAGGTAATCTTTTAATCAATGTATGAGCAAGGGTTTGGCAACAGTGTTAGTAGGTATCGGTATGACAATAAGAGAAAATCAGGTAGGTCGTCTTTTACAACAAAAAAAATATTAAACGGCATTTTACGGATATGTCGTCGTATTGCATTCCATATGATAGGTCCCGAGTAGTCGATGGATCTCTGAAATAAGTTGATATTAAGTGATAAGTTGTAAGTAGATATTTGCGTTAGATGAGGATCTGGTATCGTGTGATTTGTCAATCAAAGTTTTAAATATCTTATTTGAAGCGTTTGCACCGAAACGTAAGTGACACTTGTGCTAAATTGACTGTTGCAGGCGAAAGGTTGGTATGTACAAAAGTTAACCGGTACTTATTTATAGTGTCCACAAGGAAGAGAAATCAACACCAACGACTGAGAACAACAGTCATTTTAGCGCAACACAGAATTATGCTTATGACGATAAGCAATTCATGAATGAAATTCTCTAGCGGTACCGGTGTATTTTCATTCCAAATCATAACATTTTGAACGCTACACGGGAGTAGATTGGCGTAATTCGAGCCCAAAATGATGGAAACTATTGCTGCAAAGTGGCTAGTGTAAATGTCTTACTTGCAAAATCCCAGCAGTATCAGGTGCGGGTTACTTAGGTTGATGGTAAAAACGGATGATAACTGACGAGTTAACGTTTTGTAGAGCGAAGTGGTCAATATCGAGTGTTTCTTCTGTACTACATTGGAAAGATCTATTGAGTTCATCTAGCACAGGGTTTTATGATCGCGGACCCACATTTTCCGTGAACCACCTCTCAAGTTGACTTGCGAATTACTTGAAATTGTCAGCAGGTTCGCCCAAACCAACTCACAGCCCATGCTGAAGGCTGGGACTATGTGCGCAGTAATAGCAATGTCGCAATTACCAACTCGTCAATCTCCGTCTATGTGGCGAGATAGCGTAGTGGTATAATCCGCAGCTGCAACAGCATGGGTTGCGCGTTCGAGTCCGACCGAAGTTGACCCAAGAATTCCTACCTAAGCGTTGGAGGTTTATCGAGGCTCCTTCAACCGTGTATAAGCGGCGTCTTATAAAAGCCTAGAAGTGGGTTGCGCTGTAAGTCGGCCGCTACGGAATAAAAATGAAGAGAGTTGATCCGGCGTAAATGATCGTAGTTGTCAACAAACATTAGGAATATCACAAACAAACAAAAAAATTTCCGTCTATCAAAACTAAAGCAACCTATCTGGGCTAAGCATACGAAAAAATAACCGAACGAACTGAAGAACAAAATTTGAATACGCCATTGGCATAAAATTGAATAAACGATTGACATATTACCAAAATAACAAAACTAGAAAAAAGGGGGGAAATATACAAATAAAGACAAAATAGGCTGACGACCAGCCCGCTACATGGGACGAGAGTCAGATGTTTTTAGCTAGAGTTGCGTCTCGCACACTAAAGACTTGAGTCGCCCTTTGTCAAGCGGGTTTCCTTAGGGAAATAAATTTTAAAAGAGGCGACCCTAAGTGCCATGCCGAATTTTTTTTAGCATGGACAAATTTAAATAAACGGTTGTTGTTACCTTTCCTGAACTAAACCTCATGCTTTTTATTGGGCTGCAGTAGGGTTACCATACATGTTTTTCTTTAGGAGGATTTGTCCTCCTTTTTCATGCAATCGGAAATGTCGTCCGAGGACGTCTTACTGTCCTCCTTTTTTAAAATTTGCCCTCCTTTACAGATTTGAAAGCCAGGCTAGTGGATAGGCTGGGCTAAAAACGTGGACGTTGGAGCGGGTCATTCGGGAGTAGGATTGGAAATAAGACCTTTTTTTTAGTCAACACAACAGCAGTATCGTTAAAAACTGGGTAATCCGAGAGTCGAGTCTGAAAGATGACCTTTTTTTGGTCACCACAACAAGATTTCCAGTTACAATTTTAGAATCAGCAGTTTTCCATTCTGTAAATCTAACTTTTATGATTCGTAAAGAGTGTCCTTCTTTCCGGATTCCAAAATAACCCTACTTGATAGACGAAGCAATACTAATTTGCCTGTATTCGACATGCGTTGCGATAGATATAGTATTGTGGTGTAAGGTCAATCTACCTGAACATACATACTGTACGCAGCAACATCACTATATTTTTACGCATACCGGTACAGTTTATTTTCATGTTCTTGAGCTTGATAAATGTGCCATTCAAGAGAGAAATGGAAGTAAAGAGATCGCTCATTGTTTTCTCCCCAAAATTCACCAAGGTTAATCACGGACCCCCTAATACTTTGTCATGGAACCCCAATGGAAACCACTGGCCTAGCGGATTCCAGTTTTCGAGTCTTTGGTCTAACCCGGCCGGGATTGAACCCACAACTAACCGACCAAGAACCCGGACGTATCATCATTACGCTATATCGCTCGGTGTACAGTGACATGTTGTTGAGGTCTGGTCAGCTCCAGCCTGCACGCGATACTAAAAAGCATTCAAAATGTTTGCAGGTGAAGATTTATGTTTCGTCTGAAGTCGGGTCGACTCGAATATAATCAGAAACGAATGCAATCAAATCTTTGTAGCGTGCGGGAATGGTGTCGTATCGCTATAATCTCATCAATTAATTTCTTTGCCAAGTGCTCGAAATGAATCAAGCTCGTCCGCCGATCAGATTTCCTCTAGCTTCCAATGTAGTCACTTTCATTCATTTATCTCCCCAGAAAAAAACGCAAGTCGATTTTCTAGGAAGGTATGTGCTCCGTCACATTATATTAAATATCGGTAAAATCCTTGATTTCTGTGACTGCAGCCGCTGCCTGGCAGTTGTCATGCTCCTGCATTTGCGGTGGCATCTTCTGATCTACATTTTTATTGAACTTATCAGTCGAAATTTCCATTCAGGTAAATGAAGCCTGATATATCACCAACCTTGTTCGAGGTCACAGACGCGCTTCATGAGATGATCATCTCTCGTCGGGAAAAGGCTATTTGCAATACTCAAGTCACGTGGTAGGTTGAAGATTGTAGCTATCGACAGAGGCTGGGAAAATCGATTACGTGAGTGATTCGAGTCCAGTCCAGTGTCCGCGAGCATCATAATTATTACTTCACAACAGTATAGGCAAAGTGGAACATTCAGATATGTATCTTTTATGCGACCACATAGAATATAATGTCAGTTCTGCATTACATTCAACTAAATTTCAATTTATTGTCAAGAATTTCATCATTTTAATGCAACACAAGGCTGCAATACAATGGATGAAAGATAGGAAGGTGTCGAAACTACTTGGATTAGCCTTCGAAATCGGACACCCACCTGACCTGGGCGATGCATAATAGGAGACATACACCATGAATGAAAAGAAAAGCAGATAAGATAAAAGGACAGGCGACAAAACGAAGAGGCATGTGTCGGAAGACCAGAGGTGGTCAAAGTAGTCAATAAAGATACTCAAGTAGCTGTATAAGTAGCGGCGAAAAAATCTACTTAAGTATGAGTAGAAGTAGCCTACTTCTTCCATAAGCAACCTGAAACTACTTGAAGTAGAAGTAGAATTGACTGACTTTAAAATTACTCATGTAAGTAAGTAATAGTGAAAACGATCTTAATTCGTTCGCATGGATTGTCAAAAGCATTCGTCCACATCTTTTGAATGAAAATGATTATATTCATATGTAAATGCGATACTAATCCTCTGTTTACTCGAACAGCCTGTTTTAGAAAATATCATGGTATGGCACCCTTCCCCATATTATAATGCCCGTAGTTTCGTCGAAGAACAATACGCAGAAGCCGTATCAGATACTGTGCAAACACTTTACGCGATTAGTAAACGTTAACAAAAATATGGTGACTCGTAAAAATGCCATTTGTGTAGTTTTATTTCCGGAAATTAAAGGCATTACTACACTTGCTTTTATGCTTCAATATGTTTGTTCTCCAGACAAAAGAACCAAAACTGATTAGAACTCAACGTATGATGTTGGGAATTGAAAGAGAAAAACAAATATTACTTCTAAAAGCGGAAAAATGTATTTCATGTCTTTAGTCCAGAAAGTTTCGAAGGTGGTATGTTAAAATAGGTCTAAAGCTAAAAAAAGTCAGATTCTTCTTTTTCAGATTAGGACACGCCATGGACTGTTAGATTACGATGTGATAAGTAAATGCTAAATTGCGAAACATCAGTTTCAAACGTTATGATAGGCCATATATACTGTGATGAAATATTTCACATGGGCGACAATACGGTGCGAGCTGAACCACGCAACCAGCTACCTGAAATATATTCACCGATACTTTCGTGAGATCAGATTGGTCTTTCCATATCCAAATTATTCCAAATTCTAGACTTTACTCAACTTTTATGAAAATTAGATGGCGGCACTCCGTGAAAACAGCTCCGAAATTCCTCAGGCTATCCGCCTGATTGGAGGATTAAACTACTTCTACTTGACAAACTGAAATAGTGAAAAGTAAGTAAGTGGATGACAAAATATTACGAAGTAGAAGGAGAAGTAGCGAGAAATTATATATACTTGAGTAAGTACCCAAGTAGCGGAAAACTACTTGAGTACTTCAAAAAAGTATAAGTACTTCGTTACTGACCACCTCAGCGGAAGACGAAATCGATATCTCAGGTCGTGGTCTGCTAAACTAGAGAGCTGACTAGTATTGATTAGGGGGACAATTGTTTGTATTTCGACTGGAATGTCGACATGCTCGATCACCGTCAGACAGCCGACGAGATAGTGTTCCACACTGCAGGTCCAGCATATTTCATAGGGCGATGATATTTTTTGTCGACCATATGGTAGTTGGACGACGTGGACGCGAATGTGTTGTATTTATGCACTTTTGATAACGAGGTTAAGAAGTCATTGAAGTTTTCGGGTCAGTGATCGCAGTGGAACTGATACATAAACTTGGCAATGTCGAGTTTCCGTGTATATTTTATGTCTGGGACACCGAATCTTTTGAGAATTGATTTGTTGGGCCCTGGCTATGATACGGAGGACCTGATGTTATAGTTTTTGCGGTGACTCCAAGCCCCTACATATGATGTCATGTTGTAACTTTGATTGGAATAATGATTTAAAGAGTATCAGAATGAAGTGTATATGGCTGTAGAATAGACCACAGTTCCGTGATAATTTTGTTTCTTGAGACTGAATGTGACTCTTCCATGACATGCTCGAGTCTAGTATAACCTCAAGGTATTTCGCATTTTCTGAGTTGAAAATAGGTTGACCAGCTATGTTAGCGGTTAGTTTTGTTTTCGGAGTTTATGGCCAATAACCGGGATTTTGCGGCGTTGACGCAAATATTATTGTTGACCGTACACTTTGGGCATTTGGTCACTGGTCACAATAAAGAGTATTTCATATTTTTACCAAACCTATTTCATTGCACTTTGTGACAATGCTGCAGGTTAGCACGACTTCACATATACGTAGGGTTGCATTTAAAACAAAAATCAATTTAAAACAAACATGTTTAAAACAAGGCCCTTGTTAAAAACATGTGTTTATTGTTTTATTAAAAGCAATGACGTCACGAATAGAATTGTGACGTCCTAGTGGATTGACGATGACAATTGAAAATACAGGGAAATATAGCTCCTTTGACGAAATGTGTGTACTAATGCTGTTCAACCGACTATTTTGACGGTTCGAACCATCCCATATCGGTATACGTCGGCTATATCAGGCGTTAATTATACGTAGGCTCATACAACATGTTTCCTGGAACGTTTTCACACAAATATGGCATAATTTTACAACTTAAATAAAAAAATTCAAAGGCCTTTGTTCAAAACATTGCTTAAAACATGTTTTAAACTAAGTGTTTTAAAACACCGTTTGTTTCAAATGCAACCCTATATATTAGTGCGGAGCGGATCGACAAATTCTCTGGTTCGATTCCGATCCGGTTTTTCAATTCTCTGGTCCAGCTCCGATCCGGCTCCGGCCATATCAGGAAAGAGTGCTGATCCGGCCCCGATCCGGCTCCGGTCAAAAGTGAAAAAGTCCGGCCGGAAATCCGGCCCTACACGGTACGGTGGTTCCGTGAATTTATAAATATGACTAATATTTTCGCACTGGCTTGGCAATTACTTGCGTGTGGTTGGTTGGTAGTTACTTAGTTACAAAATTCATGCTTATCCATAAAGATTCTGGCCGTATCAAAAAAATACTGATCCGGCTCCGATCCGGTTCGGCCCGAATTGAAAATATTCGGCCGGATATCCAATCCGGCTCCTGTCCATGCTCCGCACTACTACATATATGTCATTTCCACTGATGAGTGTAGCTTTGTATTACATCTTTGTATGATGTCATGCGAACAATCGACGTTTACAGCTTCCCACACTGAAAAATAGTAACGAGACTGCATTTATTGTTGATACATTACCTCTTAGTGGCAAGGAGCATATAATTTCAGTACCCAGAAAAGTTATCTCTGAGTGCTCGGACTTAAATCATTAGAATTAATACTAGATGCAGCTTGGAAAACTCATTGTGCACGCCATACTATGGACGGTTCACGATCTACTCTCTTCAATGCCAAGCGCCCCGTGTAACAATACTATATAGCTTGACCTCACCTCACCTCATCTCAACAATGCTCATCGAAGTCGCACATCACGATAATTGGTCAGAAACTTGCGCTCTCTGGTGCGACGGAGGTTGGTGACATTATCGAGCAAATTGAATGTATGTATGTATGTATGTATGTATGCAAATTGAATATACGAAAACACACACAACGAGGGAACCGGTGGTAGTACGCTGTTATATTCCTGCACTGCTCGAGAATGAAGTTTCGCAGAAGATTATGCACGGGAGGATACTACTCAAAACACGTTCCTATCGGGAAAAGTCTAAATGTTGATTCATCACACACTTGTAATTTTGTTTTTTTACTTTCATACCGATGCAGGGAGGGATAGCAAGTATTAACATTCAGGGACTTGCGACCAGTATATGTTGAGATTACGATAACATTCTGTTATTCCATTTCAAGGTTAACAGGATGAAAATACTTGTTTGGCTCGAAGGCGGATCAAATCGATTATAATCATAAACCATTGTAAACAAATCTGTCTTGCGTGTTGGATTAGTGTCGAATCGCGATAACCCGGTCAAGTGAACTTAATTTCCTCGCTAAGCGCTCAAAATAAATTCAGCTCGACTACCTATCAAGTTTCCCCTCATTTTCACGGAAATTACTCCCGTTTATTTAGTAAGATGATTGACACTAAGTTCATTTTTACTTCCTCGGCTGCCATTGGGTGCGACCTCTGCCATAGGCAATCGTCAGGTGAAAGCAGCAAATTTCCGAACCACGTCAAAACTACTTGAAGTACAAGTGTTAAAATGGGGGTCTTAAAAGTATTAAAATATGCATTTTCTTTACAGGTGCTTCTGTTTTTGCCTGCTTACTCGAGTTGTCATGCGTCCAAGCGGTTTCCGCTTCTACTTGTAAGTGACAGCGACGCATTTTTATTATCTTTCTACTTTTAGTCCGCTCAACTGGTTTAGGCTGACAGTAGTATTGAGATGTCTTGGAAATCTCTGAAGGTCGAAGGTTAACCTAATAATGTCTGTATCTGTTTAAATAGTCAGGAATGCAGCTACTGTTGATGATGCATCTATATGATAACTATAGCCATACGATGCTTCCTCTTTATAAAGGATTTGCTCTCTTTTTACAAGAAATGGAAAATGTTCTCTTAGTAGGACGTCCAAAGACAGCAAAAAAATCTCACGAAAGACATGAAAACTAGATTTCGACTGAACCGAAGGATATTTAGCAGGAAATTCACACGGATTTTCAAATATAGTAACCCTGGGTAGCAGCCTATTCGAGAATGCTCGGAACGCATTTCGTAATTATGGTTTTGAGTTAGGCGAACAAATTCTTCGCAACAAAGCAGCAATAAACTCACGTAAGCAAAAATGACGCGAATCACCACGGCATACTCAGCCAGATTTTAGTGACGAGTTATACATATAAATGAATTGGTGGAAAATGGGTGCGTTTACCGCATATCAACTACAACGAAGAAAAGTGTATATCAGGATCGAACGCGCTGGTTACGAATTTTGCTTCTGCATCCATTCCAATATAGGCCGATTAATAAAATACATTAATTTACATGGAGATATATCAGCGGGGTAAGATTCCGTGCACCACCTACATGCGACTTCTCCGGGAATACACGAAAGCAGAACTCGACACGCCGCTGGGATTTACCAACTTGAGAATTGCTTAATTTGAATCGTTACCCCAATCGGGCCACCGTTTGAAAACACCTGGTCTCAACGCATTGTGGTGACTGCTAATCACTCTAATTAGTTTACTTCGTTCCTACGATTCTGTTTGTAACCAAGTCGCTTATGTCTGTGCTTGGAAGTGCGTGTATTAGTTTCGCACAAGCACACGATAACTTTTCGCCCAGGCGGGATTATCGAACAGATGTTTGCCAATGGCACAATTTATGACCCGTGATTGCTGAGCATCAAGCTTGAGCGGATGACTAGCGGGTGAACTTTACTCCGAGAGTGATTCGCGTGTCGGAATAAATCTAGGGACGTGCTGATTTATGCGTTCCTGCAAACGCTTCGACGTTTTTCCCTCGTAGCTACCATCACAGTGTCACTTATATTCGTACATTACATTACTTTGTTGAAGTGCACGAAGCACGTATTTTCGTGCTACAAGGAGCAGTTGCGTTGTCGTGAAAATCACTTTGGTTTGCACTGTGTCGTAACCTGACATGGGGTGATTACTTAAATAATGTAATCGATTGCAGTTACGATTACTTCTGAATCACGCGATTACGATTACGATTACGATTAAAGCAAAATCAGGAAGTGGTCGATTACGATTACGATCACATTAGGAAAGTAATCACGATTACATTTATTTTGCTTCTTAAAACTAATGTTACAAGATGTATTGGAAGGCAATATAAGGATTGCAATGAAAAGGCCTCATGAGATAATTTTTTAAATAAATGATACGTCATTTGCTTGTTATACGTCATAATGCACCCGTTTCCCTACTTTATAGGGGACGATTTGTCGCACCCAACGATTTGTATTCTTGCAAAGTCCGTACATGCCGCACCCAAAGCTCCTCAATAGGGTGGAGAGCGAGCATAGAGGGTAATCAAAAGTATTTCGTAAATCAACATAATTTATTGGGTATTTTCGTGATATTTATTGAAATTGAAAATTTTCTTCAAGCTTCGCGATTTAATGGCTCTAGATAGCTTGATTTTGAAATGCATACCGCTCCCCGTTAAAAAACACATGCATAATTCAGAGGAATATGCATTTCGGTGTTGGTCATTACCGCGCCACGACACACCAAAACACATGCTGTTTCGGCCAGCATGCGACTCCTCGAAGTGTGTCACCAAAAAAAGACCTTGGCCGAAACTTTGGGTAGGCCTATGTGATCATTTGCAGGGTTGTAATGACTCGAGTCACGATTTTTTTGTTACTCGACTTGACTCGAGTAAGTTTTTCAAAGTGTTAAATGACTCGACTCGACAAGAGGGGCGCTGGCGATTTTGAAAGGGGCGGAAACGCTCCGATATGCAATATGGGGGGAAGGGGGGGGGTTGATAGGGGGGCGTTGAGCACAAGGGGCGATATGGGGGGGGGGGGGTGCTGAAGAAAAAATGGCTTCGCAATAGATGATGTGGTATTAGGACATATCCTTAATGAGTATTCAAAGCAAATTAACATTCCACAGAACATGTCAAATCCCGAAATTTTTGAAGTGTTTGCTACATGTTTTTTTAAATGTAGTGGGTTATTATAATTCATGTAAAACGAATTGCGCGTACTTTTACATCGCCAATTTCCCGTTAAAACACTGCTGTCACGCTTCCTAGAATTATTTTCAACAAAATGTTTCGAATCCAGTATTATAGCCCGCAGCGCACAGCGTGTGAAAATCGAAGGAGGCACTGTATATCACTTTTGAGTGTGAGAGCCCCTTGTACAGAAACTAAGTTTTGAAGCTTTGTGCACGAAATGAATAACTAAATATACTTGTATTTGAGAGCTACAAAATTAAATCGTCAGAATATTTCTTCATTGTATCATAAAGGATGATACTATCTAGTGTTGTGGTTCACAACCTCACATGAACGTTTTATAATATGAGTTGCTTTGTTTGGAATACATTCATGTTAAAATTAATAACTGGGTACAGTACTAAATTCAATGTGAGCAGATATATGCATCTCATTCTCAGTTGACTTATTGTTACAGAAAGCACTAAGACAAAATCCAATTCCATTAATTTCCCCGAATTGCCATTCGCAGATGTAAATTCAGGATGGTTCGAACCACAAGGTATGAGACCGTGCCCGATTGTTGTTATACCAACCTTGATTTGACCCTGAATATACCACACACAATTATTATATGGTTTATTATGGTCCTCGAACGCGATTAAAGCGCGAAATATTTCCAATATCAAAGTCCCGAAATGACTGGACTTTGACCTCTTGCCAGGACCGAAACTGCTGCAAACCAAATCCCCAATCAGTGAGCTCGAATGGTGCCCTAAATTATTTCGGTGAATGAACATAAATTACACATCATGTTTTGACGACTCCCTCACGGAAGAATACTCATAATTATAGAAAATAGAAATAGGCATTTCGGCGTCGGCCATTACCACGCCACGATGCACGAAGACATATGAAGTTCCGGTCAATATGGGACTCCGAGAAGTGTGTCAGAAAAATCGTCAGCGAGAAAACATTAGCCGAATAGGATTGCCCTTATGTTGACCGTGAACTTCGATGTATATAAGTCTAATTGTCCATAGGTGCTTAAATCGCTCGTGCCGAATTATCATGTCGTCGCAATCTGCACCCCACAGGACAAATAACATCCATCAGAGAAAATTATTTACCGTTGAAGAAATACCAATTTTGAGTCGTGTGCTTACTTTAGTACAGTGGTTCCCAACCTTTTTCGTCTCGTGCCCACCTTGGCCGATATTTGAGCTAACATTTCCCCCTATAAAAAAGTTTCCTCTGACTAAAACAATGTGCTTTTTAACGCGCAACCATTTGTTGACTGAGCAATTAATGGCCAACAGAGGTGTTCAGTAACGAAGTACTTCTACTTTTTTGAAGTACTCAAGTAGTTTCCCTCTACTTCTGGTACTTACTCAAGTAGAAATCTTTTTCGCTACTTCTACTTCTACTTCATAATATTTTGTGAACTACTTACTTACTTTTCGCTATTTTCAGTTTGTCAAGTAGAAGTAATTTAATCCCCCAATAAGAAAGATAGCCTTAGGAATTTCGGGGCTATTTTCACGTAGTACCAACATTTAAATTTCATAAAAGTCATGAATTACTCAAAATTTTCGTTGCGCTTCGCGCACAGTAGATATGGAGTGACATATATGTTTTAACAAAAGTATCGCTGAACATAATTTAGATAACGGGTTGCGTGGTTGCGTTCACACCACATTGTAGCCTATATCAAATATTTCATCACAGTAGGTATGGCCCTCATAACGTTTGAAACTACCGTTTCGCAATCTAGCCATTACCTATTATACATAGCAGCCCATGACGTGTCCTAGTCTGGAAAGTGGACCTTGACTTTTTTAACGTTAGACCTATTTTAGCAGACCACCATTGAAATTGTCTGGAAAAAAGACATGAAATATATTTTCCGCTTTTTAGAAGTAGTATTTATGTTTTTCTTGCAATTAAGAGTATTATACGCTGAGGTCTAATTATAGTTTCAGTTCTATTGTCTGGAGAATGCTAATATTTTCCGAAAATAAAGCTATACACTATATGATATTTTTATGATGTGCCATATTTTTAATTAGCGTATACTAATCGCGCAAGGTGTTAAAGCCGTATCCGGCACAACTTCTCCGTATTGCTCTTCGGCTGAACTAGGGGCCTTATAATATGGGGGAGGGCGCCATGCCATGATATTCTCTAAAACGGGGTGTTCGAGTAAACAAACGAGTAGTATAGCATTTCCATATCAATACTATCGTTTGCATCCCATGATATGGACG
Source organism: Botryllus schlosseri (assembly GCF_051294905.1). Taxonomy (NCBI): domain Eukaryota; kingdom Metazoa; phylum Chordata; class Ascidiacea; order Stolidobranchia; family Styelidae; genus Botryllus; species Botryllus schlosseri. The sequence goes on from NC_137236.1 coordinate 37,361,307, forward strand.
ATTGCTTTTTCTGTCAAAAATTGACACCTCCTGGGATGCATCAATATGAATCCAGCTCTCTACACCTTCCGCATAGCTCCATTTGCAGCTTTTGACAGTCCATGCGAACGAATTATGATCGTTTTTACTACAACAACTACTTACTTACTTGAGTAGATTTGAAGTCAGCCAATTCTACTTCTACTTCAAGTAGTTTTAGGTTGCTTATGTAAGAAGTACTTCTACTCGTACTTGAGTAGATTTTTTCGTCGCTACTTCTACTTCTACTTGAGTAGCATTCTTGACTACTTTGACCACCTCTGATGGCCAAACATATTCAGATATGTCCGAACTATGTCGAATGCGGACCGCACTAAACTTTGATAAAGTACAGTTAATTTTGACCGGTCGGGTAGCCGCTGACGAAAAATAAATCACTAAGCCCGCTTGCTATGGACTTGAGTTGAATCGATGAATTTGGTATGTTTTTCACGTTTGCTCATATGTTGGCTTAAAAAGTTAAACAATTTCACTGGCGGCCTTCTTGCTGAATTCGGCTTGACGATTTCCTGCTTAGTAGCAATTTGGTCGAGAAACTGTCGCGGGCCCAACGAAATCGTCTCGTGAGCCTCACTCTATCAGGGGTGTAATATCTACGGAAGGCATTTAAACATACACCTAGCTTGAAATCCGCCAAAGAAACACACAATTCTTAAGAACTAATTTCTACTTAACAGTTCTATACCATAAAAACCTTGTGAGCCTAGTGTATCTTCCGACACAATGCCAAAGCCAGATTCCCCCCTAAAAATTTTAAAATTCCCCCCATGTGACATATATATGCAATTCCACCTATTCATTCATACATTGTAGAAAATTTTGGCGCCTAGGGCGACCAGGTCACACAAACTTTGCTGACCATCGTAATCACGCGATTGGGTTTTTGAGGCAAAGCTCTCATAAGTTTGATTTGGTGGGGGGCACCGGAGCACAATAATTTTTGAAAGGCGGCGCTGGAGGAAAACAGGTTAAGAACCACTAATTTAAAACGTTACTTGGTTGTTAATGCGGCTCTTCAAGATCTAACTCGAATTATGTAGCGAGGCTCCCAGTTGTCAACGCGTACCACAACCGAAATAACACTTGTATGTCTTTCAATATATTCGTTTACTAAAGCCAAGGCGCATGAATCTTCTTGCAGCAGTGGTAATACGGAAGTGATGCTGTGAACTAAAAGTTACGCAAAAACAGAATCAACACTACACAACTGCGTCCTGTCTAACAATGCAAATCTTGTCAATTTATTCCGGCAACAATCCTACACTAACGTCATTGATCTTAATTACTAATTATGTCTGTAGAAAGGTTAACAATTACTAAATATGTCAATTAAATAAGATCAACAACAGACCAAGAGCATGGCTTACATCTGGATTACACGCATGGCTTGGTACTTTTGAATAACGATGGTACGATATTGTTACAGTTGTAGCTAGGGTTGTGTATAATACAACTTGTGTTTAAAAACACTTTGTTTTAAACGAATACCTTTTTAAATAAAACGAAAAATGTTTTTTTTTTATCAAACGCTGTATAAATATGCCATAATTGGGTAAATACTTTCGACACGTCATGTAGTATGAGCATACGGACGATTTGCACACAATTTAGTCGACGTTGTAGGATGTGAAGTGGCTGGAACCCCCGAGATCGATGTCGGTTCAACAGTTATAGCATGTAGATGTGGAATCTTGATCATTAGTACTGAATGCGAGTTCTGATGATGATGACCGCCGACCGTAAAAATACTGCATAATGATGTAGTTCCAGTTAAAAGATATTTTTGGTCTGTTTTTGTCGAAGGAGCCATATTAACCCTATATTTTTATAGTCAATGTCAATCCACGATGACGTCACAATTAAGGATTGGTGACGTCATGACTGAACAAAAAAAAAACACATTTCAAACAAAGGCAATTTTTTAAACATGATTGTTTCAGATTTATTTTTGTTTTAAAGGCCACCCTAGTTGCAGCATTTTATCTCGCAGAATTGAATTCCCTGCTAAATTTAATTAGTAGCTGGCAGTTTGTTTTGTCAAATTGTCTGCTGCGCATTGCTTAAGTATTGTACTGTTTCGTAACAGCGAACTATAGCCTCCCCCTACCCCACTCCCGTCCCCTCACGCACATATTCGCGACATTGTTACTCATCTATTTGATATAAATTCCACACGTGAGACGGAGCGTGCTGATGCCCTTTATTTAGGTGAGAGTTGACATCGCATGTTCATAACGGACTATAACAGAGCACTTGTTTAGATATGAGCATAAAGGACAGTATGCCAACAATTATATCAGATATAACCTAAGGTGCATCTGGTGACGCACGCAGTGATAGCATTCATCGCCCGGCATTTAGCGACAAGCGGCTCTTTAAAACAAAATTACTTAGTTAGCTATCTGGTTTTCCATCTCCTTCTTTGTATTCCCTACCACTTTTTAGCGAATAAAACTGGTTACATAGTTGGTGGGACGTCTGGCGTCTTGTTCGGTAGGTCGTGGCTTTCATCCCCGGCCGGGTGAGACCAAAGATCTGATTAGGAACCCTGATATCTATGACTCCCCCTCTTGGTGCTCTGCATTACCGGGATAGAATGGAGGGGTTTTGAAAAACTTAAGAAGTGTTACAAGGCTATATCTGAACCTCCCTTGTCCAGAGGCGTATGCACATCATGCACTCATGGTATGCATAAGCACTAGGGTTGTTCAAAATTTGGAAAATGTTTGAAATTCTGCGTGTCCATCGCTTATTCTGTAGATTATTGTTAAAAAACAATAATGGGCTTGAAAGAAGCTCGCAGGAAAGCCGCTAACATTTGTCTAAATGCGTTTGAAAGTAGCCGTCGGCGAGTGGGCGGAGAATCGATGAAGTGGGCGGGCAAAGAGAAGCCATTAATCCTGATTGGTTGAAGCCGGTAATAATAAGCTAATGATTGGCTGAAAGACCGACTTTGTGAACACTGCTGGTAACGATTTTTGCGTGCTGTTGTGCAGTCGTTTCTGTTGGTGACATTACAGACATGATATATTGCCTTTGTTAATGTTGTCACCAAGAGTCCATAGTACAACATCGCAACCGCCCAAGTTAATATCTACCTGCAGAAAGTGCTATGTATTGCACAGGTGCTCTCGCTAGTTGAGATACGAATAAACTAGATGCATGCATATTGCTACCTTTCCAAAAGTTACTGACAGTGAGTGAAACTCAAAAATTTACCACCAGAAGTCAACATCTCAGTAGTACTTGTTATGACTGGTCGACGTCTCACCCATAAACAAACGCATATTACACTTTTTATTCACAATTGAATGAAGGCGAAAAGCACTATTTACAAAAGACATTAAAAAAGTACGTTGCAGATCAGTGTTGCATTGTCAGGCACAAGTTGCAGATTACATGCTTTTGATTAGAGTTGACTTCCTGCTGTCTCCAACTGTCTTCCTATGCTGTTCCACAGCTTGAAGCAGACTGTCTCTTTGTTGTTCATTGTCAGTCAAGATTGCAGCATAGTCTGTGCTTAGCTTTACACCTCGTTCTGCGGCATCATTAACGACTTTGACAAAACTGATGTAGGAGCTCATTCTGGTGTAAGAATCTGATAAGTGCCAAACATCAACCAGTTGAGCTAGCCACGCCCCAGAGCATTCAAAAACATCAAATATGTACCACGACTGTGGCCCAATAAAATCAGACAAAGTAGTGTCCTTGTTGATGCGTACAGTTGCATTCAACGAGGGCGGGCCTCTCCTGAAACTTGAAGTTCGCTCTACCTGTAGGAGCGTCTTTGCCATATTTTCTCGGGTTTCATTGCTTTCACTCGGCGAAAACAAGGCATATACAGCGGTTTCCTCCACAATATACCAGTCATGCTTTAAAAGCTTTTGTGAAGCAGCTTTGGAAACTTGTTCATCATGTTCCTTGTAACTCAACATGTCCTGGATGAATCTCAAGTCATTACCGGCTGCATCACGACCGATGCTGGAAGCAACCCAGGCAGGGATATAGAAGAGAACTAAAAATAAATTGAAGCGATGCAGCAGTTCCACTTCTTCAGATTTGTAATGTAACTGATCAGCCCACATGAACATCTTCTGAGCATACAGAATTGTGCCCATCCACCTTGCATGGTGTGTTGCACCAGGTTTGTGATGATGTATATCTCCATCTGCACCGAGAAGAGCAAGAGCATTAGTCACACATTGTTTGTAGTCATCCCGTGTGAAGAAATCTTTTCTGGCGAGTAGTAGCTTGAAGTTCTCAACTGTCATTGCTGCTCGTTCTTTAAAGCATATAGGAATAGTCAGAGTCTTGAATTGCTGTTTTCTGTCAAGACTGCTCCAGCTCTTCTTAAGGTGGGCAAACCATGTGTTCTCTGGTCCGGTTGTTGCTTTTCCAAATAAACATTTCCAGACGTCTTTGACTACTAGCTCATACACATGGTGCCGACACGCATGGTAAAAAACCTTCTTTCCTAGAAGGTCCTCAAGGATCTTCGCTGCACCCTTCTTCCAGCCGCTGTTGCTTGCTGTGGTGTCAAAAACCAAAGCTGTTACAGCATCTTGTATATCCCACTTTTCAATTATGTCGAAAGTAGTTTCAGCTTGTGTCTGACCTGCCGCATTTTGTATCTTCTGAATTCCAAGTAGTTTTCCTTCCGAGTATTGAGGTTGACAAGATAGAACAATTGACAAAGCTTCATATCGATTTCCTAATCTATCCTCTGTGAGCTTTCCATCCCAATGAATGGCAACATGCTGTGGTCTATTTTCGGCAAATTTTTCCAAAATGTCCTGAGATATTTCCAGGCGATTTATTTCCCTGGCTCTCTTCGTTGAAGATCTTGACAGGGAGAACATATGGCTATATCTCCTCCACAAGCCTTAATAAATGCTCCCATCAGCATCGTTGCATCGTTGTCAGTTACTTGCAATCGATCCAGAGCTTGGGAAACATGCGTATTTTTCATAATATTTTAGGTGCCATCAGTTTAATGGATTGGGTCGAGGTGCCAAGTCCAACATCAGCATCATAGTCAGAACTTGAACTCAAACTGTCACCCTCTTTTGAAGATGACGATGATGCTAAAACAACATAGTCACAACTTGAGTCGTGTGAAACGTTTTCAACAGTTTGATCTGCAATGGCTGCTGTTTTCTTTTTGAGGTCTTTAGCCAGAATTTTGTCTCTTCCCAACATTATTGACTGGCGAGATTGCCGTTGATCTTCATAAAATGCAATGTCTTCAAGCTTTCTTTCATGTGATAGATAAATGTCATTTTTTATTGTTGTTATGGCATCTCTGCTTCCAATATCCCACAGCTAGTCCAAATCATCAGTGAATTTTCTCCTCTTACCCTTGGGATCACTTTCCTGTTTCGGATTCTTCTTCAGATCACGCCATCTTTCGTGCAGGTTTTGAAGTGATCGCACCACATGTGATTTCTGCATTGTTGCAATTCTCGCCATTTTCCACACTGTCATTACATCATCCACCACCACAGTACATAGTTCATGAGTAGGGGTTGACTGAGGACAATGCTCTTTCAGATGCAGCAAGTAACTCATTACTTCTCGTATAGTAGGTAATCTCGAGCCACAGATGTAATCGCAAGTATATCCGACCAAGTACTGCTCAGATTTGGATCTTGTTCTTCGCTGCGGCGTGTGTGCAATCTTTCGCCGTTTTGCCTCTGCCATGACTGCACTATTGTTGCTCCGAAGCATAAACTACTGCTATCGACTGCGAGGCATTCAAAGAACACGTGTTACAGTACTACTAATGACTCATCAACACACAACGCGCTTGTACAGAACCACAACCGCTACTAACAGACTCTACCTCAGCAAAACAGACTTTCAATTTAGTAAAGCGAAGCTCCCGAATCCGAGTCAGCTGTTGCAGTAATCAGTGAAGCTTAGCCGATTACCCAATCAAGAACCGTGGTTTCGTGATTGCCCGCCTCTGCTGTCGGTTGCCCGCCCACTCTTCAACAACGACTTTCAAACGCATTTAGACAAATGTTAGCGGCTTTCCTGGGAGCTTCTTTCAAGCCCATTATTGTTTTTTAACAATAATCTAAAGAATAAGCGATGGACACGCAGAATTCCAAACATTTTCCAAATTTTGAACAACCCTAATAAGCACGGATCGTGTGTGTGTGTGTATCATGAGCATACGCCTATAGGAGTATGTGCCGCAAAAACATAAAGAACAAAAATAAAACACGTTCCATTCCTATTCCTGTTGTGCGAGTCACACCATTGACGTAAACTAAAATGTAATAAGTGCCAGGACGAGTTTGACAACTGGATATTTTGCAGCTTTTCGTAATTAGATTGGAATTTGAATGATAGCTACACTGATTTTTCAAAATTTGATTAAAATCAGAATCGCTTAGTTCTCATAAATTTGTAATTTACTTAAATTCCATACTAGAAAAAATACAACAAAATCCAGTTCAGTTTAGATCAAGTCAGATGTAATTCTCATATGAATAAAAACGGCCAATACCCAGCTTGACTCGTTCCGCACTATACAGTTCGATTGGCATTATAATTCTAGCGGGGAAACATTTCACAAATTAGCACAGATAATTACCTTACCTGAATTTCACTGTAAAGAGCCAAGTTGAATAATCAGAACAATATAGTTTCTCAAGTCTAGCCCACTGTTCAAGACGTAATATGCGAATATTTACGAATTCCATTAGGCTGTCGAAGGAATCCGAATTGGCATCAGAGGAGTATCGGGTGCAACCGACATAGAAAATTCTGAAATGCTCAAATGCTACATCAAAAACGTGATCTATACGCGATTACAGTAATGTTCAAATATCCCAATATCACAGTTGTGCATAAAAGATGGAGGCAACTGCTGTTTCGTCATCGCTTCACTCTTGCATTCTGTATTCCGTAGCTCAGTGCTTTTCAACCTGTGGGATGGTACGCACTTGTGCGAATAAAAAAAATTTGCAGTGCATATGACGAAGGTGGGGCGAATGGTGCGGATGAAAATCCGGATGAGTATGAGTGCGGATGAAAATTGTGCATAACTGTTAATTTTTTGACGTGACATAATTCAAACACATCTAATAGGAAATTCAAGTGCAGTGGCTCCCTAACTTTTGTAGTTGCGACGCAATTGTCAAAACTTGTTTGACTTACGACGCACCAACAATGCTCCCTTTAAGCCGCGCGCGTGCGTGGCTGCACTACGCAGCGAATAAATATTTGCGCACTACAAATATGACGCAATCAAAAGCCAGACATTTTTTCGACGTTTCGCATACTTTTAGGGATTAATCGGAGGCAACTTTTGCCGTAAATTGCAGGAAATTGCAAAATTGCATGAAGAAGTAACTACGCGACTAATACACATTATAAAATATGTTGTAGTGGCGAGATAGCGTAGTGGTATAATCCACAGATCCAACACCAATGGGTTGCGGGTTCAGTGTATCAGCACATCTGAGCCGGCGACGGGCTGGAAAAATGATGTCAAATTGACGTTCTAGCTTTCTTTCGCTGAACAATCATCATATTTTCGTAATAGCAGTTCGATTAGCGCGAGGCACGAAAAAAGAAGTAAATACCATCATTACACAGATACACACTAACATTTGCAAGTTATTGAAGTATGGGTCGCCAAGAGTATAATTTCGGGTCGACGCGTGCCAGAGCGATTTGTGAATATGTACGTAATATTTGCTGAATGGGTTGCAAAAAAATTCCTGCGGATAGTTTTTGCATATTCAAGGTTGCTGTGTGGGGTACTATAGTCAATAAACGAGACAAGCAGAAAATATGGCTTGATCATGAAAATGTGCCAACCTTCGGTTTGAATTCATGATAAGATTTGTCCGACTGGTATCTTCGGAAAACATGGTCGAAGACCGTTGGGATGAACCGGCGTAGGGGTGTGCAACAAACGAGTTCAGGCCTATGAGAATGAGACACATTCATTTCGAGGCCAAACCCTTCTGCGTCGGGGCACATGAAGACGTAAAGTTTTGGCAAATATAACGATGATAAAATGCGATGCCAAAAACATCAGCATCGACAAAACCTTGGCCAAAAATGACCGTCGCTGGTTGGTCAAAACTTTCGATATGGATATGCTGCGTTGTCGAAATTGTCGGCAGTCGGCACCTAATAGTCCCGTTCTCGCAATATGCGTAGACAGTAGTACAAATTCGACGCGCAGATGAATTTAATTCACCCTAACATGAAGTCGCTTGCGTCAAATATGTTTCGTAGAGCTGTGTGGGGTAGCCTACAATCGCGGTGTGCACATTCTGTATGCCATACATGTCCGTAGTATCGCAGCATATAACTGTAATAATAAAAATGCATTCTTTTTCATGCGTGAAGCTCGGGTCGCGAGATGCCACAAAATCTCAGATTTTCGTCGTGGTCTAAAAGCTGCTTTAAGATTATTGAAGTGTTATGAACTTTCAAGCTAGAGTGAGCTAAAAAGTCGAACACACGGTATCGTGGCTCCCTTTGCTCATTCTCATTTATTCGCGAGACAGAAAATGGGAAATCGAAAAAAAAAAACAGAACATGAGCTGGAGAACCGTAATACAGTTTATTAATATATTCATTTATGAAGGAAAACCCGAACTGACTCGTCAGGGGTAATCGTCATCAACTTTAGTATCAAAAGAACCTCGTATATCAACAATCGTATCGTAAAATGGCATCAACGGCATAAAAATTAGATTAATCAGGCAAACATGAGGCTCGATGTACGATTTTTACAATTTACACCAACTCCTTCTGTTGGTACAAACCAGATTGGCGGATTTTGATGAAATTTAAAACCTAGAACGACTCAATTAAAAAATTCTAAGCAAGAGCATGAACTTCTCACTTTTCAAAACTCGCATCCACAACTAGAAGTACTCCTTTTTCAAATATCGCAACTAGAAGGGTGGCGAGAGAGCGTGGGGAGTGGTATAAACCACAGCTGCAACACCGATACGCTCTTAGAAATATTCGTAGATTTACAGAAATTATACTGGTAAATTTTCATCCCGTCAGTTATATTAACGGTAAATGCCCGTTAAATTAGTATACGGGCACGTCAAAAGTAATTTTACTTGTTTTAATAGGGTAAAAAAATTACAGATTAAATTCGTGGAAGCAATTTACGGGATAACCAGTATTTCAGATTTACTTTTGGATTTGTAAAAGCAATTTGCTGGATAATCAGTATTCCATATTTACTTTTGCATTCGTAAAAGCGATTTACTGGATAATCATTATTTGCAACATTGCTATTGCATTTACAATTGGGTCATTTTACACGTTTACGGTATTATTATGGACATATATATGTGATTATCGTTATTACATCATGTTTCAATCATCAAGCAAATTACGACATCGATGGCCGTGCTGAATGTCAATCATAATCTGTGAATGATATCCGAACGTTTGGGCATTGCAGATACCATCGTTTATACTGCTTTATAAATAGCATCCTTTGAGACATCAAGGTCTAGCAATGATAGCATGCCAAGTGAATTTGGTATATTATGTATAGTTTTACTGCAGGTATGAGTTTTTGTGTAATTATCTGCTGGACCAGTTCTGCCACCATTGTAGACACCTTAACGCATGTAAGACGCAAACTATATATCCAAGCACTGGAGCTGGTGTATAGCGGCCATGCTTCCTTGCCATTGCGACGAGAGTAGTAGGGTATACGTCCTTTACCTTTTTCCTGCGAATGGCCGTATGAAATGATTGATCATGAATTCGTAGTTGCTCGACCGAACAGTACATTGTGACGTCAGACATATTCCAGACCTAGCGGCGTCAGACGTCAGACATATCTGAGTCTGAGCCTGAGCACGTGCGGCTGAATGTTCCGAGATAGATATTATGGCGACGCGATGTTTTCGTATTGAATATATTAACAAGATGCGTTGCTGTAAGACAGTGGTTCTTAACCTATTTTCCTCCAGCACCCCCTTTCAAAAATTATCGTGCTCCAGCGCCCCCACCTCATAATGTAAGGACTATAATAAAGAGAATGGGTAAAAGGGAGGGCCGTAACAGAACTTCGTCAGCCCTCCTAAAAACGATTGTCTTGCGCAATCATAGCGTGATAAACCAAACCTCGTGAGGGTTTCGCCCCAAAGAAACCCATTGCGTGATTTCGATGGTCAGCAAAGTTTTTATGGCCTGGTCGCCCTAGGCGCCAACATTTTCAATAATACATGGATGAATAGGTAGTAGTTGCATATATATGTCGCTATTAACTTTTTGTCCTCTTATCACACGTAATCAAATTTACCAGTAGCGCTGAGTGAGCTGTTGGATAGGAAAATGAAGGTCAGGTAATTAATAATTGAACATATTCGGGCGTGCCTATTGGTACAGTTAATTCATTGCAAGTTGTTATTTTGTGACCTCTTGTCCGCTATATAGTCAAAAGATATTGCAACGCATAAACGTATTAAACTAAAGTAAGCACACGATTCAAAATTGGTATTTCTTCACTGGCAAATAATTTCCTTTGATGGATGTTATTTGTCCTGTGGGGTGCAGATTGCGACGACATGATAATTCGGCACGAGCGATTTAAGCACCTATGGACAAGTGGACTTATATACATCGTAGTTTACGGTCAACATAAGGACAATCCTTTTCGGCTTAGGTTATCTCGCTAACGATCTTTTTGACACACTTCTCGGAGTCCCATATTGACCGGAACTTCATATGTGTTCGTGCATCATGGCGTGGTAATAGCCGACGTCGAAATGCCTATTTCTATTTTCTATAATTATGCGTATTATTCCGTGGGGAAGTCTGCAAAACATGATGTGTAATTTATGTTCATGTTCATTCACTGAAATAATTTGGGGCACCATTCGAGCTCACCAATTGGTGGTTTGGGTTGCAGTATAGTTTCGATCCTGGTAAGAAGTCAAATAAGTCCAGTCGGTCCTCTCGGGACTTCGGTATAGGAAATATTTCGCGCTCAAGGACCATTCGACTATAATAAACCATATAATAATTGTGTGTGGTATATTCAGGGTCAAATCAAGGTTGTTATAAAGGCAATCGGGGACGGTCACATACGCAGTGGTTCGAACCATCCCGAAGTCACATCTGATATTGGCAATCCGGGGAAATTAATGATATTGGATTTTGTCTTAGTGCTTTGTGTAACTGTAAGTAAGTCAACTGAGAATGGGATGCATATATCTTCTTACATTGAATTAAGTACCGTACCCAGTTATTAATTTTAACATGATTGTATTCCAAACAAAGCAACACACATTATATAACTTTCATGTGAGGTTGTGAACCCCAACACTAGATAATATCATCTTTTATGATACGATGAAGAAATATTCTGACGATTTAATAATGTAGCTCTCAAATACAAGTATATCTAGTTCTTTATTTCGTGCACAAAGCTTCAAAACTTATTTTCTGTACAAGGGGCTCTCACTTTCAAAAGTGATATACAGTGCCTCCTTCGATTTTCGCACGCTGTGCGCTGCGGGATATAATACCTAATTCTAAACATTTTGTTGAAAATGACCTTAGCAAGCGTGTCGGCATTGTTTTAACGGGAAATCGGCGATGTAAAAGTACGCCCAATTGTTTTTACATGAATTATCATAACCCACTACATTTATGAAAACATATGTAGCAAACATCGTCGCGTAGCGCGACCAAACATTTCGGGATTAGACATGTTTTGTGGAATGTTAATTTGCTTTGAATACTTATTAAGGATATTTCCTACTACCACATCATCTACTGCAAAGCCATTTTTCTTCAGCGCCCCCCACATCGCCCCCCTGAGCCAAGCGCCCGCGATATCGCCCCCTGAGCGTTTCCGCCCCCTTCGAAATCGGCAAGGTTAAGAACCACTGCTGTAAAATATTGAGGGTTTCGTAGCCACAGCTTAACTTTAGCTTTAGAATATTGCAGGTGTTGATAGCAGATAATGTAGGTATAGCAGTATCCGAGCTCAAACCTGGCAAGTTATTCTCAACCCTGTTTCTGAAGACGTATGTATTTTCGTTACAGTTTAATGGTGAACAGAAGCTATGGCTAATAAGGACGTATTACATTTTCTGACATTGAAATACACGAAAATGGAAGCGTTATGGCATTATGAATCATGAAGTCGAATGCTTATGTGATAGAAAGGGATCATTTCGCCTCTCGCTTCTAGCACGATGCCGTGCGCAATACATTGGAAGTGCGATGCAAAGGAATATTACCAGAAAAGTTTGCAATCACGCTGCAAAAGATTATTCAGGTACGAAGTCCTAGGCCAGGGGTATCAAACTCAACTTGCGTCGCTGGCCGGATTCAAACTTTCAAATCGCTCGCGGGCCGGATCAGTCAAATGATTTCAATATGTTACCTTAAAATGCCCGCCCTTGCTTTTCGCGTGAATACTTCATTATCAATCCTGTATACATTTTGGTATATTACATAACATTGACGATGATATGGCTATATTCTACCAACACCTTTACTCGCAAACAAAGGAATTTCGGCAAAAATTGGAAGATTGATCGTTTGAATTCAACGGCTAAAACACTGACTCTAGCGTCGGAATAAGTTGGCAAATGTCTATGCACTCTTTGTTTTAGTCGTAATCAGCCGTTAACTCGGCGTATGCGCTTTGAGGGACACAAGTGATTTAATCGTAAACGCAGACGTTAGAATTTGGCTCATTATCATTAATCGTCATTCCGGTTTATCTGTCCGTCTGGGACCTTTTGAGTCAGAAGTGATACAGCGGTGCGATCAAATATATTTGAACTGTAGTTTTTGTTACTATTATATCCTCCATGCGACCTGCATATAACAGTTTTGCTTTCGCTTTTTCGCTTCGCGAATAACTACTTTCTGGCTCATTTTTTCATAAAAATCTGAACTCAGTGTGCACTTTTTTGAATTTTGGGAATTGGATGTCAGTATCACCAACTTGTTTCTGATGGTTACTAGAGTAAAACCGTAACACCGATGTCGGATAATTATAATGCGACCTATGATCTTGTCATTCGTGACCTTTCGGGAAGTGTTTCTTACAATAATATCTCAACATTTGTTATAAAAATGTGCTAGTAATTCAAGGGTTTTTCAAACTTCTCAGAATTGCTTCGCGGGCCAGATGAAATCGTGTGACGGGCCGTATGTTCGACACCCCTATTCTAAGCCATCATTATTCGAGAAATTGACATGAATATGAAAAGTCGCAGTAAGTCATACTATAGCGTCTCAAAATTTCCAAATTGTAACTGTGTTGATGACTGCATAATCTTTTTTCAGATTATAGAAGATACAATAGAGCATGGCCCAAAGTACAGTTCTTCTACTGCTGATAAAGATGTGATGAAGTCCTTTTCATTCAGGCGGTTGCTGACTGATGATCTTCACAAGAAAGACTGGATTTTCGTCATCAGCCTTATCACTTACTTTTCTTTATTCACGTGTTCCCGCAACAGATAAACCTGATTCAGATTTAATGGTATCAGGAACGTAAAACTGCTGCAAGGGACCAGACAAGTATATTGATGTTACAGCAGAATAGTGTTACCTTTAGTTAGGGAAATTTTACGTAAACTTTTCTAAGGCGAGCATGTGTAAAATCATATTCCAGGGAGAGTTATTTCGAATTCACTGGTCTCGTGAGTGTAAAACTGCTGCACTGGACCAGACCAGCTATCAACCTTGGAAAATTGAAACTCATTGAAAAAGAACTGACTAGAATAAACTCATCAGCTCATTTTCCTTTTGTCGGAATCGGATCGATCTTCCTGATCTGTATATGTTGGAAATGACAGGGGTTTCTGTCCCCAAACCCAACCTTTGACTAGGCCACTGTTAATTGTGATTACTCTTAACTATCACGATTTTCAATGCGTAGCTGAATATAGAATATGAACTACTCGCTTTTTAAAATCCGCAGCTAGGACCATAATTACTAAAGAGCAGTAGTTGGTCGTTGAACAAGTAAATAGATTGGAAGTTTGCACAAGTCGGCATATTATGAGAGCCGTCTCGGCTACGATGACTGTCGAAATGCCGGCCCGATGGCACCGGATCGGAAATCCAAAATTAATTTTGAATATGAATATGAGCCTGAAATTAGGAACGCGATATGGATGTGGAAAAGAAATTTGTAGTAACTTTCTATTTTCATGAGACTTTTTGATAAAATTTTGGATACGATACCAAATTAAACATGGATTTTATTTTTATTTTAATCTGAAATGCGGCGAAGGATTCGGATTTTTAAATTTGAAATACGCTCGCCCCTGCCTCTGACTATCAAGATATCAAGGAATTTCCGATTGCGTTCCGGATACCTTTCTCGAATATGGGAAACCACGTTGTGCCATTTTGGCTGCATAGCGTATAGTTGGCGTAAACCGGTGTTTCCCATGAATGACGTATGCGATGAATTTCTATATTTTTCGAAATTACTGACTCCTATTTATGATGACAAGGTAACTTTCGAATGCGTTGGTAATTCATTATAGGAATATATCCAACGTTGCGAAGATCGTTCAGTGTTGTGTTGATGTGTGCAGAGCGTTCAGAGTTGAGCATAAGACAGGAAAAAATGTGGTAGCAGCTGCATCGATGCTTGTCATTCGGCGAATGGGTTTGCGGGGATATTCGACCGCATTCGCATGGTTCCGTGTTTTAGTACAACACGATCCCAGATTTTTGCTTTCTTGCGCATGACCTGAGAAGGAAAAGTGATTTCCAATCATCAGTATAGAACTGTGAACCTTTCGGACCCGCGAATTAATTCATATTCTCAGTTCATGTTCTACATCAGGAATCCCGAACATGGAGACCATGAGACTTCTTCGGAGACATCAAATTCTCAGTTCTAGTTCCGCTACGGGGTTGCAAAACTGGGATACATGAGCCTCGACTTTAGCACACGAAATAAATTTCTATATAATAAAAATGCTAGTACAGCAGTAAGCTATTTCTCTATGTTGAGTTTAGTTCCCTCCTTCCTCCACTAACCAGCCATTGCTACATTGTCAGAGTGTATAAAAGCTCAATCATCAGATTAAGTGAATGTGTATCAATTAAATATTGTTCCATACTATTCTGCTATTGTGCTTTGCATTTATATCATTTTAGTATTTTAACTACCGGTTAGTCCTACCGTATATTGCAATTTCCTAATTAAAATGCCGTTTCCCAATTTTTCAACCAGTTGAAAAAATAAGGGACATTGATATTTCAAACTTTTCAAAGGAGGCGACGATGTAAAAAGTTGTTGGGAGACCTTGTGCTACAGCATTGAATCGGAACTACTTGAGGTGCACGGTTTTGGTATAAACCAAGGTAGGCTGCCCATTGAGTGATCCTGATGGCATGAATCGTATTTTAAGACCCCGAGATACATTAGGCACATTTAATTTTCTTCAAATTTGGCTATGTACTGATTAAAGCATGCCTGCGCGGTTCAACAGCAACAGATTTCAACTACCTGCACTATTTTTTCACCAAACTATTTTCAATTTTCGAAGTTGAGTTTCTCCAATTTTTTAAATTTTTGAAAGTTTTTGTATCAGAAGGCCTTCAGTCCTGATCAAACTTGGCTTAGTACTAGCAGTAAGACTGTTCTATCTGCTAAATCTATCGTTTTTGTCAAAGTAGTTATAGTTTACCGACTATGCTACTTATGATCTGCACTTTATGAAATATAAAATCGAACATTCGGCGCCGTACTGGTACCAAACGAAAATTTCGGAAATATTGCCGAAAAATTGGTATTTTCAAGCATTTCAGCATGTGCTTAGAGGTCTCAAAAGACTTTATAAAGCATTGCTTAGAATTTCTCAGCATCCCGCGATGGGACAGGATTTTCCTCGTGCTAACTGTCCGAATCGCCACCCTCCCCCAAATTTGGGCCCGAGGAATTATTGCGAAATGCTGAAATTTCGCAATATGGAGTTAATTAGAATAGCTTACATACCAATTTTTAAGAATCTAGGATCGATAGTGCACGTAATATTGCAATTTTAAATTTTGCGTTCCACAGTAGTACCTTAGGGCCTTAAGCGGACGGTATACCATTTTTTCAAACTCAGTGCCAAAGAAACCATACACTCGGAAGTCGTCTAGATACCGCTCCGTAGTTATGCTCCGGCATATTTGATAGGTGTATGATACTTGAAATTTTCTTTAATTGGGACAACGTTACAACAGATCGAACGCATTTGCCCTATGGCGAAAAAAGACTCTCGGCCGATAAGAGGCAACAGTGAAATTAAAACCTGAACGGTTTAAGTCAATGGTCTTCCAATTACACTCAATCTGGACAGCGATCTTAGGCGTTGATTTGATAACAAATACATTATTATCAATAATAGTACTATTTGACTCAACGTGTAGTGGCGCTTATCGCCTTCTTAAGGCTTTGTGCACCACGAAACGATATTTTGTAATGTTCATAGCCAATGTTCCCTCTAATTTTTCACGAGTCTGCGCAAACACGTCAATTAACTGCGCAGGTCCTTGGACAACGGTACGCAACCAGCCTCTATAGGGTGATAAAACGAACTCTTATGGGGGGGCTTCGCCCCTCAGACCCCCTCGGGCTCTGCGCATTTTCCCGGTACTTATCATCTACTTTGGGGGGCCATTGGTGGTCGTGTCGCCTGAACGCGCGAAGCGCGAAAAAATTATATAATTCATGCTTGAGTCGGTCAATGTCATGGGGAATCGCATATATATGCTATCAATTTTTATCCTCTCTCTGCTCACATATTCATATTTACCGGTAATAGAGCTGATCGAGTGAGGTGCGTTGGAATAGATGACCCATCTAAATAATAATAAAACACCTTCGGGCGAACCCATTGGCATAATGACTTCGTTACATGATGCTATTTCGTGACCTCCTATCTGCTATGTCAAAAATGTAGAAATCGCCAAAACGTACTAAACTAAAATACGTAGGCTACACAATTTCAAATTGGTATTTCTTTACTGGCAAATAATGCTCCCTCGATATGGCATTTGTCTTGTTGTGGGACTCGTATCGCCAGGACAGGAACATTCGGCGCCAGCCATTTAGGCGCCTATGGATAATTAAACGTATCGAAGTTTTCGGTCAGCACAAGCGCAGTCCTTTTCGGCCAAGATTTGCTCGCTGCTGATCGTTCTGGCGCACTTCTCGGAGTCGCATGTTACATAGCCTATAACTTCATGTCTTGGCGCGTCGTGGTGCGGTAATAGCCGACGCTGAAGTGCCCATTTCTATAAATCATGCGCATTTTTTGTTGGGAAAGGGTACCCAATAATCAAGATATCTGACAATATTAAATCGCGCGTTACGCGAATCTTTTTATTTTAAAATTAAAAAAAAAAATAAACCATGATTTTTGTTAATTCGCAAAATAATTTTGGTTCCCCTTCGAGCTCGGCCCCTCCAATTGGGGGTTTGGGTGGGGCAGTTACGGTCCTAACGCAAGGTTAATGCCACGCGGAGAAGACTATTCGTTAGTTTCTCGCAGATTAACTTCGAGCTAGCCCATTGTTATTTATAACTTTATTAAACCATGTTATTTCGCCATTCCTAGAATATAATGCGCTATTGAAATGGCATCATTATCGCTCACGCGCACGAGACCATACTAAAAAAAATCCCTTTCGTAAGGCGCACGTGATTGCAAATTCTCATTTCTTTACGGAGCGCAATATTTACCTTTGCGGGCCGCACTTGTACCTCGGTTTCAGACATTAGTGATAACACTATTTGCCCCTGGCAATCTTCCCTCTAATTTTTAACGAGTATGCGCGCCTGCGTGGTCCATTAGACAACAGTGCGCAGCGACTAAAAAAAAGAATCACTTCGCATTTTTTGTGCGCAGCTTAGATTTTCTGTGCGCAGAGACCGTTTCAGCACTGCGCATTTGCGCCCGTGCGCAGCTTAGGGGGAACATTGTTCCGAACGTATTTGACCCTCATACTCTTGTTGACGATTTTCATTCTTTCTCTTAATCAATCATTGGTCTCTATCGCTCTGATGCGTCCTAGTCGTGGTCTCTGCTGCGGACTTGTAGCACGAGAGAGAGAGAGAGAGTCTTTATTTTCATCGAACCAAAATACATAACAAACGGCAGTGATGGTGGTACAGAAAATATGCGTGCACAGTATTCGGTATTAGATAGGAATGATCGATAAGACCGTGAAGGTCATCCAGTCTGATCACACCAGCATCAAACAGGTACACTTGACTATGAACAGTCTGGCTGTAAAAAAATGTTTAGTTAAGAAAAGAAAATAGAAAAAAAAATCAAACAATGGTAGCAAATGATCAATGAAGCAATGTCTGGGCGAGGTAGAGCAACAGTGTTAGTGTAACGACAAGAAGTGATCAAGCAGGGCTTTTTTGAATCTATTATAAGGCAATTCACGGATATGTGGTGGTAATGCATTCCAGATGATAGGTCCCGAGTAGTCGCTAGATCTCTTAGTTAGGTTGCTATTGGGTGGGGGTAAGTAGATGTTTCCTTTAGACGAGGATCTCGTGTAATGGGAATGGACATGTTTAGCAGGTATGAAAAAGTCATCAAACACAGGAGGCAGACTATTGGAAAAATATTTGTGAACAACTTTTGATACTTCGAAGCGATATAGTTCATCAACTAGCAAAATTCGATGCTTACGGTAGTAAGGCGATAAATTGGTACGTAAAGGTACAGATGAGATCAGCCGTATCGCACGGTTTTGCAGGGTTCGAATTCTGCACAAAAATGTTGTGCATGCATTTCCCCATACTACGATTCCATATTGCAGATGAGAGTGGAAAAGAGAGAAGTAGATGGTTCGTAGTACTGATCTGGAAACCAAAGATTGGAGACGGGTCATTATTCCCACACACGACTCTCGGTCCACCTTAAGTTTGGGCTTTTCAATGCACTATATTAGTAGTGAGTTCGGCGATGAGGACCCCAGAGAAACTTTCGACACGTAGAAGGTGATTAGAACTGGTATTACAATCCATCAATCTGTGTCGTGACTGCAGCGTTTATCCAAATGCGTCACTCGCTTCCCCCATACCGAACGCATAATTTCGTGTAGTTGTGTATGTAGTCTTAAAACCAGTAGAACCTGTTTGCTCGTGTTGGAGAGTTCTGAAAGAAATACTGAAAACCCGAGCAGTGAGAGAACGCCGTACTAAGAAAAACGTTAGTTAACACAAAGAGCTGAAAATCGATAAAAACTATTTGCGTTCCGACTTCATTTCAATTGTCAGAGAGCTAGAGTTTTTGTAAAGAGTCAGGTGAATCATCTCGAACACCTGTTTTTTGCTACCTAGTGAATACTTTATAAGAGTTTACCTTTGTGTGTTCACTAATCGGAGACAAACGGGATGTACGGACATTATCTCAATGAGTGCCGTTCCACTTGAGTTAGCCTACCATCTAATTCTGCCGAAGCAGGGGTTCTCAAATTGGAGGACGCGAATCCGCCTGCGAGAAACGATGCTTCTCGAACTCCGAATGGGTTTAATTTGTGCTGAAACTTCCAAGTTTTTAACAACTGCAACAATCCCAGTTATAACACGATTTTAAATGTCACCATCCTTACACCGATGCTAGATTTTGACTGATACCGGACCTTGCACCGATCAGAAGATGTCTCTAAATTAGAACTAGCTGGTGAATGTGTGTTATAGCTATTGGCTGTTGCTTTTATGGTCTGTCAGCCAAGCATCTGTGTGTAGTGCGTAGAAAGGGGAAAGTATGAAGAAATATAATATATTTCCTCATCATGTCATATGCAACGTATAATATGCCTCTCGAATTGTGAAAGAAGGATTTGAATCGCAGTCGCTTGCAACGTCGAAGTAGCTACTACTAGTATACTCAATTAGGACAAATTTTGCAGTGTACCACTTTTAAAGAGCGCATTTTATAACAGCACAAAAGTACCCGATTGGATTATTCTCTTGCTGAACAACTGCGACCCCTAGAGAAAATTGTTTGAAAAAGTGCCAAATTTGGATTGCGTACTGCCCACGTTATTGGTTCCTAATTTAGCGTATGATCAGGTACGTTTGAGCTCAAGTAGGTAATAGAACAGTGGTTCTCAACCTTTTTGTCCTCGTGGACCCCTTTTTGACCGTCACTGACCGCCGCGGACCCCCTCAAGTTTTCGTTCAAAATTAGCTCAATTATCGTGCAACCGTCCTCTGTCTTGCGCATATAATAACTGCAGTCTAGTGATAAACAGCTACGAAAAAACCTTTCCTGAAAATTACAGCACACTATGTGCAGAAATTGAGTGAACTTTTATCATTTCGAGGGAAAATTTCCAGCTGTATTCATCGTCTTGAAAATCCGCGTGTTCAATTTGATTTGAACGAGGGCCGAAAATCCATTTCCACAAAGATATATTGGTGGCTAATGTAATGTTAGCGCGCAACGCTTCCGACGACAGCTTTTGGTGTGAATTTTCAATGAACATATCACGTCCAGCCTAGTCATTTCTATCTATGATCTCATATTGAAGTTATTTAGTGGTTATATCACAGAAGAAAATGGATTTCGTGGCGAGGTTTAAATTCCTTCATTGGGACAGAACAGGAAAAATTAGGGAATTTCTATTTCAAACGACTGTATACTAATCTGCTGACACTTACAACTCCAAATCCAAAATGTTTTGCAAGCGTTTCGAAGTCACGCTGTTTGATTTTGCTATCTCCAACATTTCATTTTCCACAAACTCTAACAAAACATCTCTAAACAGCAATATGCTTGCACCAGCCGGCTATTGGCAATTTATCATTAAAATTTGTTTGCACAGTCGGATGATTCATCTCAGACTACTGAGTCCTAAAGTTTTAGCATTTACGAAGCGAAACTGGCTCATGCTTTTCCTAATTAAAAAAATAAATAAAAATTCGGTTGACAATCATTTTACAAATTTAGAGGCTTCGCGGACCCCCTGAAAATGATTCAGGGACCTCCGGGGGTCCGCGGACCTCCGGTTGAGAACCACTGCAATAGAAGGTACTAGACACCAAAACCGCTAATATATCCAGCTCGTAATTTTTGTTCTCTGTTTAATTCGAAGTTGATATCAAAGCAGTCTTTGAGCAGTCATAGTATACCGCACGCCATCAAACTGTGTGCTGGCATTGCATCCTTCCGGTTGCTCTTTCAAATATTCCATCACATGACGATAAGGGGGACGCGACATTCTTTACGGGGGCGTGTACCAGTGCGTTCAACCGAGATGCAATTCATCGCAAGTTCCATTTTTATTCTGGCGGCGATCTTTGTTGAAGGTGAGTTTGACTTATGAATGCCATCTCGATGACGTCATCTTTTTAAAATAAAACTTGTTCTGCTGCAGTGACCTCAAATCAGCCGGAAGTCAGACATGTGGTGAGTCTCTCTCTTTCTCTCATTCTGTTGGTATGAGTGCAGACAAGCTAACCTTCAAGTTTGGTTTCTTATGAATCCTTCTCGCTTTATTCCAGTACAGGGATGTTCCAAGATACACTCAAGTCTACTATTACGCATACATCCCCGTTCGCAGACGCCAGATCGAGATCGAGCGGCTCTTACGAGCGTACCTGTTGGGGCAGTTGCTCAGAGGTAAGTATCAACTTAGACTTCACGCTAATGCTCGTACCAAGACAGACGGATCCTGTCATTTACGAAGCAAATGACATTGTCCTTACGTGGTTACGGGTTACAGGCTCGACAGATATGGTCATTTGACGTCCAGAATGTCGAAGCAATTGAAGTAAGAATATTCTTCCGGCCGTCTAGGGAACTCCCAAAAGTGTCGAGATGGCTGCAAGCAAACAAACTAAGCTTGAATGCAGATAAGACCGAGATGCTCCTTTTAAATAATGCCAATCATAGTTTCACTGTGAACATCAATCATAAACAAATCTCCATATGTGACTCAGCAAAATATCTCGGTGTCACTATTGATGCTAAAATGTCTTGGAAGCAGCATATTGAATGCACAATATCAAAACTAGCTCGGTGTGTGGGAATAATGACCCGTCTGCAATCTTTGGTTTCCAGATCAATACTACGAACCATATATTTTTCTCTTTTCCACTCTCTCCTGCAATATGGAATCGTAGTATGGGGAAGTGCATGCAAAACATTTCTGTGCAGAATTCGAACCCTGCAAGACCGTGCGATACGGCTGATCTCATCTGCACCTTTACGTACCAATTTATCGCCTTACTACCGTAAGCATCGAATTTTGCGATTTGATGAGCTATATCGCTTCGAAGTATCAAAAGTTGTTCACAAATATTTTTCCAATAGCATGCCTCCTGTGTTTGATGCCTTTTTCATACCTGCTAAAAATGTCCATTCCCATTACACGAGATCCTCGTCAAAGGGAAATATCTACTTACCCCCACCCAATAGCAACCTAACTAAGAGATCTATCGACTACTCGGGACCTATCATTTGGAATGCATTACCACCACATATCCGTGAATTGCCTTATGATAGATTCAAAAAAACCCTACTTCAGTGCTTTTCAACCTTTTTGAGCTCCATTCGCACATTTTGTTTTGAAAAATAATTTCATTCGCACCAGTCAGCCGAAATTTAGTACACGAAAATAAAATGAAGAAACTTATCACTTTTGTATTCGAAGAGCTCCTTGGAGGTACAAAGTTTCATTATTTTGCATTCAGCGAATCGTATTATTGACTAATCAAGCACTAAAATCACAGCAGTAGAAAAATCACAGATATTGCACTCTCGTTGTTCTGCAGAAGCTCGTTGCATTTTCCGGGGGTATCGTGCAGTGATTTCCTTGGAAGCTTAGAGGGCGAACCCAAGAACAATATTCACTCGCAACAATATCACTTTGCCATTAAATCCACATGTTACGTCATCGCGATGTGAATGTGTTTGCATTTAGAACGCACAAAATAGTGAAACTGCACTTGAATCGTAGCATCAATGTTGCGACTAGCACCTTTGGTATATTTTTCTGACAACATTCGAAAAGATGCTTCGCGTACTAAGGTATGTGAGATACGGCTACCATCCGTCATCCTTTAGGAGGATTCGTCCTCCTTTTTCAGGTTTTTGAAAATGTTCTCCGAGGACGCATAAATGTCCTTCTTTTCGAGATTTTGTCCTCTTTTTTAGGAATTTTGGTCAAATTTATAGCCAAATTTGACCGAGATGCCGTAATTCAGCCCCGAAGTGACGCTCCGGCGGGTATTTCGGGAGCTGAGCATAAGTTGACCCAGGGCCTACTATATAGTAGGCCCTGGTTGACCTTTTTCTTATTTTAGTCAACCGACTACGAAGTGGTAAAAATTTACGACTTTTTCAGTATTTTACCCCGGTATTCTGTGTTTGAAAATTTTGAAATAGTGTCCTCCTTTCCCGATTCCAAAATATCGTAACCCTAACAGACATGGGGTAATCGCGATTAGTAATCGTAATCGATTACGACGATTACAGCATTTTCAAGTAATCGTAATCGCAATCGATTACATTCGAAAAAAATCCAAAGTAATCGTAATCGTAATCGACTACTTCGCATATCTAATCGATTGTTTTGTGAAAGAACGATTACTTTTTATTTGTACAATGAATATGACATATCCGAACATTCGAGAACAAGGAAGAGATATTATACTAGGTTATTGATAGCGCAAGCGGTTGATTTTCGAACGCCACTGCTCATTATTACGTCAGAAGTATTAGCTTTGCTCGTCCTTGCGAAAGAAGTATCCACACGTAGTAAATATATATTCTATGTACATTGTTGTGTGATTGTTAGAACAGTGTAAGCCATGCTGTATATCAGGTTATCAATACACTCCAGACGCCACTACCTCGCAGCAAGATAATAATCACCACTCTGCCTAGTTTCAAATAGTAACTCATGTATTGATGTTTGGTTATGCTTATAGTTAAACGCATTTTGACCGTTGCTGCTTGGCGAGCAGTAGGCCTATCTATGTAGTGTACGTATGTATTGTACGTACACCGGACAAAGATTTGAAGTTTTGTACTCGTCAAATAAAACATTACGCTGCGTTTATATATCATAACCGAGCCGTTCTTTGCCGTTTCTTTTAACGGCATAACCGGCAGCTTGCAGTATCTGTATTAAGTGGAAGGTAGAATTTTAAGTTCACTTTATCTTATCCTCATATGACTACTTCAAACGGGCGCAATCGTTATTTCACAATTCTTCACTCGACATTTATACCTGCCGCCATAGCCCCTCGCCTATGCACCATGTAAGCGTGGGTTGTAGGTACAATCAGAACCAAAACAGCAATTCGTCCCCCACTCCAAACGTTGATATTGGTAAGGTTGTAACCTAGGGTTACCATATTTTTGTGAAGCAAATTCCGGACACTCTTTAGCGCCCACTAGCGGATTTAAAAATGAGGTATTACACATTGAGTGTCAATATGACGTCACACGAGCAGAAGCATTGCCAAACGACTGTATACAGGAATGGAGTTGGGCCCTCTGAAATGTGAGCTCCGGTGATTGCTACTTGCTATGGTGTGCAATAGATTTCTCCACTGGCCGGATGAAATCGTCTGGCGGGCCGTGTTTGGCCCGTCTGGATTGTGTTTGACAGCCCTGCTATCTACTGTTAGGTCGGTGCGGCTATCTGATTGTGTGTTTTTATTTTAATCAGGTCCGAAACAACATTTTTTCCGCCCCCTTCCGCCCAAAAAAAGAGCATTGATCTCTAACCCAGCATAGGGTAATCGATGTAACTTTTTGGACAATTACTATATGCATTTGACTGTGAAATTTTATGAATGAATTCTTCAATAATATTGATTCTCCCATTAGGCTACCATAAAATGCACCAGCAGGTTGCACATCCGGTGATTTCCAACCTTTAATAGTCGCGACCTCATTTCAAACTTTAAAATGTTCCGTGTCCCAGCTAAAAACTTGATAATCTGATTGCTAAAAAATTTTAACTTGCCCAAACTTACTCCCGGCCTAGGACGGTGATTACGTCCAACATCATCGCGATCCCCAGATAAAGGTAAACGACCCCAAGATTTGGAACCACTATCTGTGACTAAAGCATCTAATCGGCGTCGACCAACTCTAGTACTATACCGTTTGCTTATAATTGCGATTACCATTGGACTTATTTCAGTAAATGATGGTAATTTATATTTATTTTGATTGCATTTTTTGGCGAAAGTGGTGCCTGGTGCCCACACTAATATCAATATACGTGTCATTACCTCGCGCGCAGCGCGAAGAAGAATTTTGAATATCATAAATCTGCTTGAAAAAAATATTGTTTATGTTGATTTACGAAAAACTTTTCAGCCTACTTCAACCCTTCAAAATTCCGGACATTTAGGCATATTTTAGAAATTCCTCCCGGACGCAGATTTTTCAGCGAAATTCCGGACATGTCCGGGAAATTCCGGAAGTATGGCAACCCTATTGTAACCAAGTTACAATGTTCTAGTCGCAAAACAATCTCACTTTTATAGTTATGACTCGAGTCAAGTCTATTCATTTTCAATTCCCCCCCGAGTCAAGTGCGAGTCCAAGTCAGCTAGTATAGGGTCGAGTCTGAGTCATATTTTTTAACTCGAGTACGAGTCCAAGTCGATATGTTCACAGATCAGTTTTCTGATCAATCCGATTCAACCCACTTTTTTCAACTCTGCTCGAGGGATATAGAATGGCTCGCGTTCATAATATCGTATTTTTCATCTAGTTTCACAGTTTACGGCCCATTTCCAAGTATCAGGACTGATAGACGAAATACAAATAATGTGGTAACGTTACTATTCTTCAAAGTTACATGGAATGTCTGTATTGGCCGTTCTAGTCTCGAGTCATGCAAAATGACTCGAGTACAAGTCGAGGTAATACAAAAAATAACTCGAGTCAAGTGTAGTCACCAAAAAATCGCGACTCGAGTCGAGTCATGACTCGAGTCATTACAACCCTGGGTATTGGGGCCCCATAGGGTGGTCAGTTTTCAAGTTGATGAGTGAATTTCGTCAATAATATTGGTAATTGCATTATCTTGCTATTCATTCAGATTTACCGGTAGAGCTGGGGGCAAGTAATTCATAATTATAGCATCTGGTATGTTGTTTTAATTTCATTATTGTATGTTGTTAATTCGTGACCTCCCGTCTTTTATATAATCAAAAGATACTGTAGTCGCCCAAACGTAGCAGACTAAAAGAAAAACTTTCGTGAGACGCACACACAAATTGCCATGTCTTCATTCCTCTGTGAGTGCCTCGGGTGGCATTTGCATTGTTGGGGCTCTGATTGGAAGGACCGGACTATTCGTCACGCCCACAGAGCGCGGCTACTTACAATGGACACATACCCAACGTTTTGGCCAAGGTCATTCTTTGGTAGCACACTTTGTGGAGTTGCATGTTGGCCGAAATTGCTTACGTCTTTTGGTGTGTCGTGGCGGGGTAATGACCGCCACTGAAATGCCTATTCCTATAAATTTGCATGCTTTTTTTCTTGAGGGGGAGAGGTATGCATTTCAAAATCAAGCTATTTAGAGACATTAAATCCCGAAGCTGAAGAAAATTTTCAAGTTAATTAACTCTCTTGAAAATATGTTGATTTACAAAATACTTTTGAGTCCCCTTAGAGCTCGCTTCCGGTCCTATTGGGGAGTTTGGGGTGTGGCAGTTACGGACCAGGCAAGAATGCAAATCGTTGGGTGCAACGGATAGTCCTGCATAGAGGTGGGCGATGGGTGCATTATGACGTAACAGGCAAATGACGTATGATTTATAAAGAAAGTTGTTATCTCATTAGACCTTTTCATCGCAAGCCTTATTTATATTGTCTTCCAATATCTCTTCTGAAATTAGTTCTAAGAAGTAAAACGAATGTAATCGGGGGTAATCGTGATTACTTTTGAAAAGTAATCGTAATCGTAATCGACTACTTCCTGATTTGGCCGTAATCGTAATCGTAATCGTAATCGCGGGATTCACAAGTAATCGTAATCGCAATCGATTACATTCGTCAAGTAATCACCCCATGTCTGAACCCTAATGTCAGACGATTGGATGGTACGGTTGGCGTTAAAATCAGGAATGCATTGCTATACAAACCCACACAATCCGAGTAATTGATGATTGTTGTTTATGGATAAGCTTAGGCTTCATTCACTTCTTATCTATGCAGTACACAAATCACCATATCTTTCAATAACCACGTTTGGCATCCTTGTATGTCCAAGTAAACACTTTCACCTTCTTGAATAATTATTACTCACATAAGATTCATGATTAACACACAGTTATATCGGGCCGGGTAGGTCAATCGAACAATATTGGAAAACTGACTGAAATAATGCCAAATTATCTTTACTATCACACATATCCTTATACATAAAGAGTAATAAGGTTCAATTAAGCTTAAATTAGGCTGCATAAGGAATATGGTAATACATACGGCTTGGTGGATTTGATTTTGCTCTGCAGAGGGTGCTTACACCTCATCTGCTCAAGCTAAACCGTAGGAGTTCGGAGTATTACAAAGTTTGTAGTACAAAGGCGTTACGAACACGAACTAGGCACACTTTTCCTATGGATCAGCAAGCTTAGTGGAATCACCAATATGTCATACATAGGCCTATGCCTTTACGATCCAGACTTGGCCTGAGATCATCAGTCGAAGAACAGGAAAGCGTGTCTAAGCCTGAATTGTGAAGTTCACATTACAAACAGGCCATTGCACTGGTCAGTACATAAACTGCCCAGTGATTTGATAATCCGATGTGATGCAAGATAAATTTCTATTGGACGTAAGACGCTAATGTGGTTACACTAATTTTATTTATAACAGCCTCTAAGTAAACAAAACTTGTTATAGATCTAATGTGCTAATTTGTTATAGCCGAAGAAACGCTAAATTCTCCTGTTAGCCAACATGAATGTGTGCCAATATTCCAATATTTTGCGTTCAAATATGCCAAATGTCAACACTGGCATCAGCTACTATTACCTACATTCCTACAAGGTCCGTATACAATATCCATACACGGTGTATGTTTCCGAGCAAGTGAGCAACTAATATACCCATTCAACTCCTTCTTTTTTAATGCAGTGACGTAATCCTATCGCGCGGAAATATTATCTCAAACTTTGCAGTATACACGCATCGAGAGCGTTTCTCACTTGTGAACTAGAAAAGCCTAGCTACCAACAAGTTTTTAGAATTGCTTCCAAACGACAAAAGTTACGGGCTTACTGTACTTAATATCGTGTTTATTTAAATTATTCCACGTTGGAAAAAGTGAAAAACTCGGACAATTTTCATTCGCACTCATCGGGATTTTTCATTCGCACCATTCGCACCACGCTTGCCGTTCGCACTCATCCGGATTTTTCATTCGCACCATTCGCACCACGCTCGTCATTCGCACCGAAATTTTTTTCATTCGCACTATTGCGAACCGTCACACAGGTTGAAAAGCACTGCCCTACTTGATCACCTCTTATCGTTACACTAACACTGTTGCCCTACCTCGCCCAGACATTGCTTCATTGATCATTTGCTACCATCGTTTGATTTTTCTTCTATTTTATTTTTTTAACTACTGTAACTTTTTTTACAGCCAGACTGTTTAGAGTCAAGTGTACATGTTTGATGCTGGTGTGATCAGACTAGATGACCCTCACAGTCTTATCGATCATTCCTATCTAATATCGAATACTGTGCATGCATATTTTCTGTACCACCACCACTGCCGTGTGTTATGTATTTTGGTTTGATGAAAAATAAAGACTCTCTCTCTCTCTCTCTCTCTAGCCCAGTAAGTTTTAACCACTGGTCCCCGAGATATTTTGCAATTTTATTACAAATTTTCAAGATGCAATATGTTGAAGGCTTGTCCATTGATAAAATAAAATCAATATCAAATTTTAAATACATTGAGAACGTCGTGAAGTAACATATTAGGTCTGGGAGCATGTTCGATTTGACTTGAAGTTCAACCCATATCATTTGAGGAAATATGAGCGGCAAGTACTAATACGAGTCGACTCACTAATCCGCGCAGTTTGCGCGATCATTCGTTCTCGATTCATTCCTTTTGTGAAGGGATGCACCATCACATAATGAAGTTTAGGCTAACATAGGAATCCGGAAAGTGTGCGATAACCTCATCGGTGGAATAACGTTGACGGAAAAAGACTGCCCTTTATTGACCGGTAACTTCGATATATATGTATAATTGTCCATAGGCTCCATAATGGCTGGCACCTAATATCACTGTCGTGGTAATCTGTGCCCCACAGCACAAATCACAGAGCCCAGAGTAAAATTATTTGCCGGTGAAGAAATACCAATTTGGAATCGTGTGCGACCTTTCGTTTAGTACGCTTGGGTGATTTCAATATCTAGTCACAATATAACAGACATGCAGGAGGTGACGAAATATTGACATGCAATGAAGTAATTATTCCAACAGGCCCACCCGAATATGTTCAATTATTATCTAATACGTGTCCTAAATTTCTAATACGACCCCTCAATCAACGTTACCGGAAAATCTGATAATTCTGACAGTAGGCTATACAAATTTACAGTAATATATGCAATCAACAATTTAATTGACCGATTCAGTCATGAATTGCCTATAGAAAACTATCTGCATATACTCAGTAGATTGAATGTGTTCACAAGTCCTTGAGAAAACAACCAACCAACTGTGGGGTCTGGGGGTGATGCCGTCTAGCTAGAATTTGGTTTATCGCTTTGTGGGGCCCAAGACTACCGTTTTGGGCAATTAGGCTGACGATCGGCCCTGATTTTGCTGATGGCCAGGTATAGCTGTAGTCAGGTGTCTTCGTGCGCATTGTCTTCGTAGTAGGGATCGTATATGAACCTCTGATGGGTTCAGGTTCGTGTGAACGCGAACCTTTTTGAAAGGTTCTGTGTGAACGCGATCGTGTAGCCTACCTATGACGTTACCTGACGTCAAATTGCAAATTCCAACAATACATATTTCAGTGAAGTGATATATTAATGTACAGCGACGACTGAGGCCACATTATGCCACAACGCTGAAGTACATGCTTACTTCTTAAAAGTCAGCAAATGTATCATTTGGAGCAATGAACTGATATAAATCCCCAAAAATCAATATCTTCCGTCGCTTTGCCAACTGTTTCTTGCTGTTCATTTATTATGGCTTCCATGTGCCATCAACCAGAGATGATATATGAGATGAAGCGGTCAAGCACGAGTGATGCGGTCATGCACAGTTGGGTAAGGCATGACGTCATACCTTGCTACTTTACAGGGAAGCATCATCATAATACATACAATAACCCACGTAACATCCCCTTCTCAAAACATCACAAAATAATAGAAAACGAAGCGAACCGAATTAGGATATAAATTACAGCAACGAATCAAGTTGTAACATAGTCTTGCAACTATGCTGGTCGAATTACTGTACGACTTGGCCTGCTGCTACTGGAACCAGATAACGACCCATTAGTGTCGCTGTTCACTACTGTTGGTCTGGCAATCGAAATGTCGTCAAAGTCAAATGCAACATGCGGGCGAGTTACAGTAGTTCGAATAAACTTTCTGTTGCGTCGGTAGATCGTTCCATCTGTCGCCTTAACAATGTTCGATCGATCATTCAGTTGCTTAATCACCACCGCTTCGAGCCACAAGCCATTTTCTGTCCTTTTGAATCGAACCTGTTGATCAGGACTCAACAGGGCGAGGTCTTTTGCACCACGATTGTAATACTTTGCCTGTTTTCTTTTCCGATCCATAAGCGATGGAATGACATCAGAAACAATTTTCGGCTCAAGCAGTTTAGTTGCTATTGGCAACAAGGTCTTGGTGCGTCTTCCAAATAGCCTCTGTACTGGAGAGCCAGGAACAGTCTCGCCTGGAGTGTTCCTCCAATCTAACAGTACAATATTTATGTCTTTTTTGTCAGTTATCGCTTTACGAAGTAACGATTTGAAGATTTTCACAGCTGATTCCGCCTTTCCGTTCGATTGGCTGTGTCCTGGAGAGCTGGTCACATGTTCAAACTCATATTCCTTTGCAAATGCCTCGAAGTCATGAGCAGCATAGCATGGACCATTGTCAGTAATCAATTTCTCGCAGATTCCATGACGTGCCATATGTGATTTTAAGCGGCGAATAACTGCTGTAGAAGTCTGTGAGGTTAGTCGATCTACCTCAAAATAATCCGAGTAGTGATCAACTGTAATCAAATAATGTTGTCCGTCAGATTCACATAAATCGCTACTGATTATTTGCCAAGGACGTCCTGGTACCGGATGTGAAATCAGACTTTCTTTCTGTTGGTTGGGTTGGTGTAAGCCGCACGTGGGACAGCTTGATACGAAGTCCGTAATATCGTTAACCATGTTGGGCCAATACAAACATTCACGAGCCCGGCGTACACAACCTTGAATTCCAACATGACTGGCATGAAGTCGCTTGAGAATAGTGCCTTTTATGGACGACGGTATGACAATACGATCACCCTTCAGAACGATTTGATCCTGAAATGTCAACTCCTCTTTAAAACAGTAGAAATTTCGAATTGATTGGGGTACCAGCTTGGCTTCATTCGGCCACCCATGTTTTATAAAAGAGATTAACGTGTTCATGACAGAATCAGAGATTGTTGCTTGGCTGACCATGCCGAGCGTGGAGCTTGATACCGGTATATCATTCAACATGTCGATATGTGCAATCTGTTGAAAGATATCAAACGCATCAGCAGTTTCTGCGTCTTTGGGAGACTTTGGAATGTACGCACGACTCAACGTATCCGCCACAAATAATTGTGATCCAGGCTTGTATATCACCTCGAAGTCATACTTTTGGAGCTGAGGTAACATGCGCTGTAACCGTTTTGGTGCATTAACCAGACTTTTCTTTGTGATCACTTCCAGAGGTTTGTGATCGCTTTCTACTGTTACAAATCTGCCATAGACATATAACTCAAATTTTTCCATGGCAAAGAGAATGACAAGCAATTCTTTTTCGATTTGTGCGTAGTTGCACTCCGTTGTTGTCAACGCCCGTGAAGCATAGGCAACAGGGTGAGAGTTTTGCAATACACAGCATCCTAGCCCCTTTGAACTGGCATCACTTTGCAGTACCATAGGTGCGTTTTTGTCGAAGTATTGTAAAACTGGCGCGTTGATCAAGGTTTGTTTTATTTTCTCAAAGCATGTCCCATGTAGGATTGGATCCCATATGAACGCGTTGTCTTTTTTTAGGAGTTCGCTGATGGGAGCGGTTATATCTGAAAGCTTAGGGGCAAAACGCTGCAGAAAATTTGTCATCGCTAAAATTCTCTGGACGCCCTGCTTATCCGTTGGAGGCGGCATTTTTATGATGCCTTCAATTTTGCTCGATGAGGGTTTTAGACCATCTTTTGAGATGGTATGGCCTAAGTAGGGCACTTCAGTCTGCAGATAGCGTAGTTTCGCTTTATTCAGTTTAATACCAGTTTGTTGACAGCGTTTCAACAGTTCAAAGAACTTTTTCTTATTGTCCATAGTCGCCTCTTCAACAGTATCGCCCACACCATAAATCAAGATGGAGGCGTGGGTTCGAATCCCACTTCTGACACCATGTTTCTTGCTGTACATTTATTATGGCTTCCATGTGCCATCAACCAGAGATGATATATGAGATGAAGCGGTCAAGCACGAGTGATGCGGTCATGCACAGTTGGGTAAGGCATGACGTCATACCTTGCTACTTTACAGGGAAGCATCATCATAATACATACAATAACCCACGTAACACCAACAACTTCTTCGAGGTCTTGCAAGGGAATACAAGCTTACGCCTTAACGACCTGTGCCAGACCTGACAATGTCTGACACGTCAGACTATTGATATATCGATATTGAGCTAAGTGTAAAACGGGATTGTATACTTCCTTCCGATGTTACTCCATTAACACGTTATACAGTAGCCAACACTCCGATCGCACAAATTTGGTTTTTATGATAAGATAAACATATAAAGTAATGATCGATCCAATACGCCTGTTAGATTTTTCACAGTAGACAGCGATGTATTCTTTATATCAACTTCATTGATTGGTGGAATGAAAAGGTTGATTCGCTGACTACCCTACATGTAGCGTATTTCCATCTTGATGTTTTATGACTTCGGGTCATGCTCAAAGTAGAGAGTCACTGAATATTAACAAACGGAAAGCTGGATATTTCAAGTAAACTATTGTATCAAAGAAAGTAAAATATTTGAGATTGGCAAGGTGCATGCTCGATAAGTGTTGATTTTCTTTATATTGCCAGCGTCAGGCATAGTGGCCCGAAGTTGAAAAGCAAAGAATTTCAGCCAATGATGTTATGATGTGAAAATTTGTAATATACGAAAAAGGTTCACAGTCCGTCTAAATTTCCGAGGTTCACACACAGAAAGCGAACGTGAACCTCACGTTCTCACCATTCTAATTCAAAGTATAGCCAGAGTAACCTACGGCTGATGGTAGTGAGCAATGAGCAAGGTAGCACGACAAGGTGCTTGGTTCGACTTTGAAACGCTTGTTCTCTCGATATTGTTAAAGAGAATATTTATTTTCGAATGAACCTGGTCGACTAATTCCACGACCTTCTTCGGGAAAGACTGTAAACGACTCTCGGCGCTAGCACGTTTATTTTGGCAGGGCAATTTTACCTCGACTCAGCAGACCCACTGCGGTATAGGCAGATGGATGCCATCATGAACTGAACATCTTTATTTACGACCAAACCCCTCAAAATGTCTCTCTCTAGCATCATATACTTGCATAAAACAGTTGCATACTTCACGTTTTGAGTTGATTTCAATTTTTGAAAATTCACCGGTGGGCTAAATATTTTTTGAAATTTTACCGGTCCGCTAGGTGAAAAAGGTTGAGAACCACTGATCTAGCTCCTGGGTTTAGATTTGGATTTGAGTTTGAATAAACCGATTTGATGACTTTGGGCGGATTTAGATCGGATATAGAATTACGGTTAGTTTCAAGAAAGATGTGGATTTGGTCTTGAAATTTCTGTTATTTTTCAATAATAATGCGACTTCTGAACAAATTTCGGCCACTACCAGATTCAGAATTAAGTTGGGCGGATTAAAAAATTAATTATGGAACTGGATTTGGAAATAGTAAACCCGTCCATCTATGCTTACAAACAGCTCGCGCAGGCCTGAATTCGCCAAAGGAGACGACGACAGCGACAGCGTCAACTACAACAACTAGTACTACTGCTACTACTACTACGACCACGACAACGGAATC
The DNA here is from genome assembly GCF_051294905.1 of Botryllus schlosseri. Lineage (NCBI taxonomy): Eukaryota > Metazoa > Chordata > Ascidiacea > Stolidobranchia > Styelidae > Botryllus > Botryllus schlosseri. The sequence continues at coordinate 37,395,666 of NC_137236.1, forward strand.
GCAGGTTTGGCGAGATCCTGTTCGGTTGCAACGATAGCTTTTTCGAAGCTCGAAAATTACGTTCACGAAATCTCTAAAAGCTGTGCGATATTTCAGGACTTGTTTGAGGATTGGGCAGAGTACGAAGAATGTCGCTATCAGACTGGAGAGGAGATACTTTTTTACTCCGAAGCGACCGCCGATTGTCGGGCAAAGGGGGCCGAACTCGCTCATCGGAACGTCAGGACTGCGGCTGATCGTGGGTGAGATCAACAGCTTGCTTTACAATACAGATATTTTGAATAGGGCAGAAAATAATGGAGTACTTGATTGATTCAGTCCTGAATCGAGCATTAGGCGTTGAGTAAAGTATTCAAGTGTTACTCATCATGACGTCATTACAGTATGAAAGATGTAGATTGTAGAAATTTCAAACTTATAGCTTTCGTGCTAGCACAAAGTAGCATCTACAACAGGGCTAGGCAATTGTTTTTTTCCGCGGGCTGAATGACAAGCAGAAAATATATTGGCGGGAAGAGTCAGAAATTTTAGCTGTATCCTCCAGCGTATTGATTTTATTTCTAATTTGAAATCACTGAAATACACTAATTGATACTCAGTGGAAGTGTTGATATTGGGGAATGAGAAAGTGACGGTTGATTACCAAAACAATTTTCATTTGCCGTCAAATTTCGAAACAATGTTTAGCATGATACATTTTGAACTCTCTTTAAGCCCCTATCCGCGTTTTTCTATCAATACATTTGAAATGTGTTTGGGATGGCAGAAACAGCACTTCGTCAGCCCCCTCCCCATGCCCCCAAAATCGTTGGTCTTGGGTCCTCCATATAGTTGTTAACCAAACTTCTGGGAGGGGGCGTGGCCCCCCCACACCAGACCCCAATCGGAATGCACGTTTTTAACAGTACTTCTAAGCGAGATTTCTTTTATACACTGATTGACAACGTTTCGTGCCCGAATTGCGCGAAGCGCGGAATTTTTCCATGATTCATTATTTAATCGGTCAATAAAATTGGTAATTGCATATATATTTCTGTATTTTCAACCTCTCTAAACTCACGAACTTAGTTTTACCGTTAGAGCTGATTGAGGTGTTGCCTTAGAAATATTCGGCCGGGCCCGTTGGTATGATTACTTCGTTACGTGTTGTTACTTCGTGAACTCCCGTCTACTATGTGAAAAAAATATTGAAATCGGAAATTGGTATTTCCTCACTGCCAAATATTGCCTATCGACAATTGGACGTGTGGTTTTCTCGATGTCGAACTTTTTCCCCTTTACTTAGTTAATTTGATCAGGAGTTTCAATTGCAGTGCCTTCTCGGCCTAAACTTGTCTTGGTGCGTCGTGGCGCGGCAATGGCTGACGCCGAAATGCCCTACTATTGATCTATAAATCGCGCACGTCGCGAGAAAAATTTGAAAGAAGTTGCATAAATTTTCAAAAAAATACTCAATAATTTATGTTCGTTCACGATATCAATTTAGTCTCCCTTCGGGCTCGCCCCCCCCCCCCGATGGCGGGTTTTGGTGCGGAAGTTACAGTCCTGGAGATACTATAGAGCAGTGGTTCTTAACCTTTTTTACTCCAACGCCCCCTTTCAAAAATTATCGTGCTCCAGCGCTCCTAACCTCATATTGAAAGGAATGTAAAAAATACAATGACTAAGAGGGAGGGCCGTAACAGCACTTCGTCAACCTTCCTAAAAACGATTGCCTTGCGCGCCCATAGCGCAATAAACCAAACTTTCGCCCCCAAGAACGCCGTAGCGTGATTTCGATGGTAGGCAAAGTTTGTGTGGCCTGGTCGCCCTAAGGTACCAAAATTTTCTATTATGCATGAATGAATAGGTGGTAATTACATATATGAGTCGCTATAAACTTTTTATCCTCTCAGTTCACGTAATCTGATTTACCAGTAGCGCTTAGTGAGCTGTTGTATGGGTAAATAAAGGGCACGTAATTATTAATTAAATATATTCGGGCGTTCCCGTAGGTACAATTAATTCGTTACCAGGGCCATAACAGCACTTCGTCAGCCCCCTCAAAAAAAAACGTTGGTCTTGGGCCACCCTTCGGTTGATAAGATATACTTCCGGGGGGCTTCGCCACCAGACCCTCCTTCGGCTATCTGCTATTTGCTGATACTAGTCATCTACATTGGGTGTCCGTTTACTGAGCCAGCTATTCTCGCCTAGACGCGCCAAGCGCGAAAAATTTCAGAAATTAATGATTGAATTTGTCAATACGATCGGGAATTGCATGTATATTGATATCAATTTTTATCCTCTCTCTGCTCACGTAAACAGATTTACCGGTAGAGCTGAATGATTTTCCCTTTAAGCTGCGCACCTGCGCAGTGCTGACACGGTCTCTGCGCACACAAAATCTACGTTGCGCACAACAAATCCGAAGTTATGACCTTTTTTTAGTCGTTACGCACTGTTGTCCAAGGGTCTGCGCAGTGGGTTGCTGAGTGTGCGCAGACTCGTCAAACGTAGAGCGAACATTGTGAGGTGTCTTCGAAACTGTAGGGCCCGTAACTAATAATTAAACACATTCGGGCGGGCGAACCCGTTGGTATGACTTCGTTGCATGATGTTATTTCGTGATCTCCTGTCTGCTATATCAAAAAATATAGAATCGCCTAACAGGGATGTCGCCCAACAGGAATATCTAGCTTTAGATATCCCTGTCGCCCAATCGTACTAAACTAAAAGACGCACACGATTTCAAATTGGTATTTCTTCACTGGCATGTAATTTTTCCCTGCCAGATGAATTCGTCTTCTGGGGTTCAGATTGCTAAGACAGGAACATTCGGTGCCAGTCATTTAGGCGCCCATGGACAATTAAACCGATATGTCGAAGTTTTCGGTGTTAATTTGCTCTGAATACTAATTAGGGATATGTCCTACCACCACATCATCTACTGCGAAGCCATTTTTCTCCAGCGCCCTCCATACCGCTCCCTGAGCCCAGTCCCCCCATATCACCCCCTGAGCGTTTCCGCCCCCTTCAAAATCGCCAGCGCCCCTTGGGGGTGCTGGAGGCAAGGTCAAGAACCACTGCTATCGAGCTTATTGTCTTGGTCGATAGCTTCCGAGCGGTGTGTAGCTTGGCGAAATGGCCTGTGTTGATGATGTTGAGCCAAGTTTGCGGTTCTACCCAAATTCGCCGTCCCTTGACCAAGTGTATGTCTTCGTGTTTATGTAATAGAACCGACTTAGATGATACTCCTTAATCATATTCGTGGCATGTTAATGAACAGGCATGATAGTAAACGAATTTGCGGTCCTATGGTTTTAGTCCACGCAGCAACACTAAAAAGTAGGTTTTATATTTTGAAATTCAAGCAACCTCTCGAGGGCCGCACTTTGCCCAGGCCTGCTCCACAATCTACATAATGCAGGTTCTACATCACATCGCAATAAACGTAATTGGATATTTTGTCAACCATGTCTATTACATTACCCTTAGTGATAATATTGTTGGTTGATCACAGTGTCACATATATTGTCGCGGTGGAATCAGATATTTTGATCCCTTTTACTTATAGTAAATCAGGTTTTCGTGAAATTTTCATTTTTATTGGCCGTATTTATATTTATCAAATTGTTTCAAAGTTAATCATGGCCAAGATATATGCTACTTTGATTCCACAGCGACGATATGTCTTTTTCACTGACGGTCGTAGCAGTAATACATCTTTCGTATGCTGCAATACGACCAATCGAGATTTCAAGGCATCCACTGTGGAAAATGCTATCGAAACCAGGATTTCCGAGGATGAATTAACTCACTGCGGTAGGAGCTTGTATTCAGGGCTGTAATCAAGTCAAAAAGATGTTACTCACAAGTCAATCTCACTTTAATAGTTTTGGCTCGATTCAAGTCGAGTCATTGCAATTCACCACCGTGTCAAGTCCGAGTCGAAGTGAACGAGCAGAGGGTCGAGTCCAAGTCACGGTATCATGACTCGAGTCCGAGTCCAAGTCATTGTGTTGACTGCTCAGTTTCCTGTTAAAGTCTTGTAAAATCCACATTCTATATAGCTCTGTGTGGTGATTGGAATGGTTCGCATTTATATTAAACCAATTTTACTCACTTTTTGCAGTTTCTGGTCGCATTTCAATTATCAGTACCAATATACGAGATCTCAATAGTGTGGTCATATTACTATTCTTCGAAATTATAGTAAAATGTCGGTTTTGACTGTCTTAATCTCAAGTCATATGACTTGGTTCGAGTCATGACTCGAGTCCAAGTCGAGTCAATACACAGATAGACTCGAGTAAAGTCGAGTCATTTTCATATTTTGATAAGATGACTCGAGTCAAGTCGAGTCATCAGAAAATCGTGACTCGAGTCGAGTCATGACTCGAGTCATTACAACCCTGGTTGCATTTCAGCAATCGAAAGGGTCATCTCGCGCAACTCGACTTAAATAAGGAGAAATATTCCTTGATTCAGATTCGAGTACTCGAATCATTGCGTATGCCAAGCCCTAGTTTCAAACTATAGATTACGAACTTAAATAGGTTGGTAATCTATATTTGAACCGTTTTCAATTGCAGAGCGCTGTTTGCGTTCCTGGGCTTCACGCCATCGACTTTTTGGTTGCCTCTGTTTGACATGGCCGACACCGTGGACGTTCTCAGTCTTGGGTGGTTGGAAGGGGTGGACGCCAGCGGCGATCCTATCACGTCAACCTACGACATAGTCGCCGACACGACTTTGGTTGGGAGTCAAGATCAGTCTGCTGCTGCTATTGCGGTCGGTTCTGGTTGGGATACCATCGTATTTACTGGAAACACGGATTCAGGCTCAAAGACCTTCTACGTGTGCGAGTACTGTTCATCCTGAACACATATAGGACCGGGTAGTGGCGTCCGCTTGCGCTATATCTACAATGCCAACTACTTCATCATATATGTTGATAACGTTGCATTTTTCGCGCGCTGATTGATGAGATGAAACAAAACCCTCGAGCTTAACACCTTATTAGAGTGGCAGCTTGGTGGTGTAGGCCTATTCGTGTCGGGGAAATCAGATTTCTCAGTAACGCAACACTGCATACCACCGCATTAATTCCTTGCTTAATCCCGAGATGATTCAAGGTTATTACTATCGACGTGTGCTGTTGTAGTTACTCCCTTGCCTTATTTCGGTGGTTCTCAAATTGGAGGGAGGCGCGAAGCTGCGGTCACCTGAAATTTATTTTGCGTTAGGCGCGATTCACTTCCACTTCATGGTTATTGCTATGTGCATAGTCCGAATTTTATATATGAGAATTCTCTCATCAACAGTCATAACCTTACATGCCATCAAACTATCCGTGGGGATTATGCTTGCATTCTGTTTGCCTTTTGTGATATGAGGATAGGGAGGGGGCGAATTTTTTCACTTATCATAAAGGGGGCGTGCCTGAAAAATTTTGAGAACCACTGCCATATAGGGTCTCCTGTTGGAGCTTTAAGGTAAAATGATGCACTGCTCCTGTAACATTAACGCGAAACAATAACTTCATATTGTAAATTTATTCGCTAAACGCTTTTCGACTGACTCTCATCAGTAGCGAACGTCAGTGATAGGGTGAATCAAATTCGAAATGTAGGAACTATTTTGTCTGTATGACGTAATAATAACAAAAAACTAGTGGACAGACAAAATACCGTAGTAACGGTAAAAAACCAACGTTAACGAGTACATATTCGGTTACAAATAACAGAGAATACAACGCACAATATTAATGAAATATTCCAAGAGTGTAGAGGCGTTCCTTCTGGCAACAGAGAATCGGCTTTCGCAGCTATATTATCGTAGATTCCAGGACCTTCAAATTAAAAAGAGAACGGCCACGTGCAACTATAGAAAATTGACTGTCATTGTAATGATCAGCAGATTCTGGATGGGATAAGAGATGCTGTCCAATAACCGAATTACAAGCAGTAACTTGATCATAATCACGCCGTGTGTCACCAGACTGCGATGATGGAGTTGGAGAAACATTAGTTATTCTAATTTGCTCTGAGACGGGCGACCTACATACCGACTATCACATCGGCACGTGTATTCATATATTATGTTGCTTTGATTGGTCGCAGGTAGCACATCCTTTTGCGTTGCAGGCATCAGAGATTTCGTCATGAAGATTATCTGCGGTTCTACTTGTGAAAAACAATGCCTCACTGACGATTTAATTTGTTTTTCAAACCTGTTGGACACTTTCCCAATCCAAGGAAGATGCAAATAAACAGGACATTTTCTAGGTCCGAATGGTTTAACTTTTTTAAAATCTTTAAGTTTACGATCCATGGTCATTTTAATGATATGATCAGGATAACCATTTGACTGAAACATTGACCGAATGTTATCCAATTCGGAATCAAGATTGACTTTACTATGAATCATCAGAGCCTTGTGCACCAGAGTTCTTATCAAATTTACTTTACGTTTTACTGGACCATAAGAATTCCGCGAAATGTATTGCCCATTGAATGTAGGCTTACGATAAACTGATGTAACAAAATTAGCACCCGTCTTGTCGACAACAACATCAAGGAATGCTAATAAATTATTTAACTCTTTTTCCATGGTGAATTTCAGTGACGGGTGAAGACCATTCAATTAGCTCAGAAACAAATCACACTGGGATTCATTCTCAAATATTGCGAAGGTGTCATCAACATATCTTTGATACATTAATGGTCCATCAATATCTTCGAATAACCGTTTCTCGTAATACCCCACAAAAATGTTAGCCAGAATGGGACCAAGAGGAGATCCCATTGCAACACCACCAATCTGTTTATATATGGTGTTATTGAAACTAAATTCGACATCAAAAGTGAGCAAGCGCATTAATTTAACGGAAGAAGACCTTGAAAATGGAGGAGATGGAAGGACACCACCATAGAATTCATTGGCACAAATCTCTATATTATCTTCAACTGGCACGTTCGTGAATAAACTAGATATATCAAACGAGCACATAGAGATTTCGGACACATCGAGATCAACATTACGAATGGTATCAGCAAATGTGAACGAGTCACGAATGTAGTTACCTCTAGGGATGGTGTGAACGTGAGGTTCACGTTGGCGTTCTGTGTGTGAACCTCGCAAATTTAGGGTTTCACGTTCACAAACGAACCTTGGTAGGTTCTTCACTATGAACCTTTTTCATATATTACAATTTTCACTTCATTATAACATCTTAGGTTGACATTTATTGCATTTCAACTGTGGGCCACTATATGCATGGCGCTGCCAGCATAAAAAAAGAATCAACACTACCAGCATGTGCCTTGACAATCTCAAAAATATTATTTGCTTTGATACAAAAGTTTGCTCGAATATTTAGTGACTCTCTGCCGTGATCTTGACCCGCAATCACACAGCATCAAGGTATTCAGCGAATTATGCTTACTCAGCCAATCGATGAAATTGATATCGCTCTCGTTGTATGATGTAAAATATCAAGCAGGCGCACGGGGACAATCTTGATTTCATATGTTTATTGTACCATAAAAACCAAATCCGTGCGATTGGGTTGTTGGAAACTGATGTATAACTTGTTAATGGGGTAACATCGGTAGCAAGTATAGAAACCCGTTTACACTCTGCTCAATATCAAAGTGGCAAAACTCAGATGCCGAAAACATTGTCCGGTCTGGCCTGGACCCGTTAAGGCGTAAACTTATATTCCCTTGCAAGTCCTCGATGAAATTGTTGGCAAAGCGACGGAATATATTGATTCATTGGATTATTATATCATTTGATTGCCTCAGTAAATACATTTGACGACGTTTAAAACGTCAATATGTACTTCAGCATTGTGGCATTATGTGGCCCGAGTCGTCTTCAGGTATCGTGTATATTAATATACGCTACTTCACTGAAATGTAAGGATTGGAATTATCAATATGACGTGACGTCATGAGGTCCACGTTCGCGTTCACACAGAACCTTTCAAAAAGGTTCGCGTTCACACGAACCTGAACCTTTCAGAGGTTCTCACCATCCCTAGTTACCACCATAGAACTAACTCACCTTAAGCAGCGGGCAGTGCAGTTTTTATCTTATTTTGACCTGATACGGTTTGACGTTATATGGACAAAATTGATGCACGTAAAGAGGATGAGAAGGTACAGCAGAATGAGCGTAACATCAGCTTGCTTCTCAAGACACGATATGGTACCAGGGCAGTCGCTGGTAGTAAGGTTATTACCAAGTTATCGGACTATGAGCTGAGTGACACTGAATGTGACACTCTTGGTCTTCATTTTTCTGTGCCACCGACAGAAATCAAGCGTGAGGAAGTTTTTGCTGAATTTGAGGTGTTACATTGACAATTGTCACATCATCACCAGAAATTTGATGATGAATGCAGAGCAAAGGAACACAGTGAGAGAATTGTCGCGCCTAAAGCCAAACTAAGTAGCTTAGCGCACGGTTTTTGTGGAACTTCAAACGACAGAAGTGATTTTACAATGACGTCCGATTGCTACAGGAGCATCAGATCCCTGAAATCCAATAAGTCAATTCATATAACCAAGCCTGATAAAGGATCTGGTGTAGTCATTGGACCCTGCAATGTATTTCATTGGTATGATATTGTAATCGGATGTGAATTTGCTTGATGACATTCGATCAACATCAAAATTACCCGCCATGATAATGTCTGTGGTTCGAAGGCTTATTCCCCGATGTTTGTATTCCGACACATTGCATGCAATGTCATACACCCCTATTCACGCGAATACTTGTGTGGGCAAACAATCGTGACGTATGTGTGGATGGTGCATTGGTATTTTCTTCGTGGAAACAAAACACGGGGTGTAACATGTTTACTTAAATATTGGTCGTTGGGTCATGAGTGAATATCGGGATCCGATCACACACTTTTTCATGGTCATCCGGTTTCAGCTGATTGGAGCGAAACTTATTGACCAATAAAGACACAATATAGTAAACATTCGTGAGAAAACTGACAAGTAACCAGGAATTGTTAGCGCGATGCGGAACATAAATTCAGCCGTTTTCCGAACACCGTTATCCACGTACCAACCAGTTACCAAAGTCAAGGAGGTGTTAGTAGTATAGTAGATCGCTCGCAAGCGGCTATTGTGGCTTATGGGCCCGCTGGTGAGGTGCCGCGAAACTCGTGTTGGTGATGGCACCCTTTAAACCCCCCCTTCCGCTGGTGAGGTGCCATGTGTTCTTATAAGAACCTTGGTGATGGTACCCTTTCAGGTATAGGCTGCGTCGGTGATGTGCCGTGAAAACTCGTGTTGGTGAGTCGTACTTTCAGGTATAGGCTGCGTCGGTGATGTGACTGTCATGTATTCTTACGGGATCTCTGGTGATGTGCCATTGTTTCTTATGGTATCTCTGGTGATGGCACCCTTTCAGGTATAGGCTGCGGCGATGATGTGCCCACGGGTTCTTGTGTGATAGTGTACTAACGTTATAGGTATAGGTATCTCTGGTGAAGTGGTGTTAAATATCAAGTGTAGTAAACAGTGACGACATTACTTAGTATATATATTCAAAAGTATTATATATGCCAATTTGAGGTAATCCCAACGTTTACGGTGAGTGCGACTTCAATATATCGTTATTCTTATGGCCGCGGCGGTGATTCGTACTTTCGGGTATAGACTGCGGGCGGCATGTCGTACTTTCAGCGAAAAAGGTGCGAAATAGTTTGCTAAATCTAGGAATCAGTCGCATGGTAATGTTTTAGTAATTAGTTTGCCACAGAGCCGGCGTAGACGGTGATTCGAATATCAACAATACCCACGCTCTCAAACTAACACTTCAAAAAGGTGTGAAATAGGTTACGAATCCCGCGATCGCTCACAAGATAATACCTACGACATAACCATCGCTCGCGACTTGCTGTTACATACATTCCAATCACTCACGAGGTACTATTTTGGTAATCAGTATGTCGCGGAACTGGATTTCGCCGATAAGATTTAATAAGTAACGAATAACCGAACCGTCGCAGACGGTGATTCGAATACCGACAAATTCTCACTTATTTCTGATCCAACCCTAATCCTTTGCGAAGTTGGCGCTTATTCAAAAAGGTGTGAAATAATTGTAAACCCTACATCGCTGACAGGATAATGCATCAGTCATAGCGATCTAGTTATAGTGCGGTGTCCATCCATTCGCGGGATGTACTAAAGGTAAATTCAGATAATCCAAAATGAAATATCTCGACTTTGACATAGACTGAATTGAAATAGATTGACAAACATAACTACCAACTTTCACCCAGTCACATTTCGAAATTATACGCACATTGATTTGAAACAAGTAATGAAACATTACAACTCTATTCGCGATCTGGCTTTCCGTTTGCCTAAGGACATTTTAACATCTTACCATACTCAAAAGAATTATTCACAACATTAACCGATGTTACAAATCTAGTTTTCACTTACTTGATTATATCACTACAACTCGCAAACTTGAATTAATTCATCTGGTTGTATTCATATGACCGATAATTTTTATCCAACTGTAAAGGTCGTTATACTATTCTGTAAGACAGAGTATTTACTATTCGGTGCATATGCGACTTGACATAAACCTATTATATTTTGAGTATACGAGATTTGAATGTCTGAACAATAACTGAGAATTAAATTATCACAATTGAATCCATATATGACAGCGTAAAAGATATTGGAATGTCAGCAACTCTTTACGGTCATACTTACAACCACATTAACTAATGTACCCAGCCAACACGTCATGATCATTCCCGAAATCAACGCAAACGCGGCCACTGACTTGAGTTAACCACAAAACGGCATCAAGTTTTAAATCCGCTTGCAGCTGACGGATTATTCGAATGCATCGACGGAGAATATTATTGAATTCGTCGGTATTGTTACTTCAACAAATTTTCGCTTACACTGACTGCGAAAGTTAATATCGAATGGTAAGACTTGATCACATATTTGTTGAGCACAGACATGACAAAACACATTATCGAGGTTTTATAAACTAGTCATATTACTCTACACATCTATCAATATCAGAATGCAAGTCATCAAACTTTTTGTTAAATGTAACATTGCACTTTTGGAATCGGATTCGTTATAGTCATACAAATTGTATTAAACCCAACACCAAAACAAAACGACTTTTTAGTTCATTAGAATCAAATCATTCGTCTTCGACTTGTGCTTTATTAGATTGCACGCAACAATTCGTTACGAATGAGCTGTAACCAAAGTTAAGAAATCTTTGCGTCCACAGATATAGAAGATGAATCTACCTAACACAATCACGAATCGCTGTTTCAAGTATTTCACGGATGTAATAAACTTGTTAGTGTCACCTATCTAAAAGTATGCATGCGTTAGATTTCCATGCCGACTGTTGCGATGTTTAGGATTCGCTTACAATGACCAAGAGTAAGGATTTAACATCAATGTCGTTACTGTCGGCATTCGCAACAGAGAATCGAAACATTGCACAGTGTGAAAATATACCCTTGATATCAAAGCACTATCCCAAGTACACGATTAATACTCAACTCCGTTCGCACTTTTTATAGAACGTGCTAAATGTAAAATATCGCGAGGTTGCACTCTAAGACTTTGATCATTACAAAAGTAAATTGGAATATGTTTGCTAAATGAATTCAATTCAACTAGAAATGTCTAGTGCACAACACTCGTAACATCAAGGAAGTACTTGCCACACTGTAATTCCCTAAACGTGTTTTGCATTGTTGTTCATTTGTAGTATTGATTGAAATTGTTTTTCGAACCCTCAAATATTGATTCCCGACATGAAACCAAGCCGCTGAAAGTCGTTACCATCACAACGAAACCATTTGCACGATGTTTGCCAAATGTGTCTTATAGTTAGGTGTACCAGAATTATTTGTGTAACACACCGACACAGAAATCGGAAATTTTTCCGTTGTCATTCGTTAAAGTAAATGCCATCACAATACTCTGTCACTAAAAGACGTTACTTGTATGTGATTGAATTCCTAGCAACTCACTAAACCGAACCCCAAAGAAATTTTACTCACTCGACGGATATGAAACAGCGTCGCTTAATCGGTCTATATCATTTTTCTAAATGCAAATCATATCCACCAAGCATAAGACAATTTTCACTCGCTTGGTAATGAAACCGAGGTGTGGGTCTTCATTCAATATTTTGTTTGTGTCAAATACTTTGCAATAAACACACTGGAGTGGTTGACCTTTCCATCATCAGGCTGTCATCTGTAAATCAAGCTTACATCCGATTTGTAACAGTATCGTTTACCTAACCGAGTAGGATGCACAGTTTGAGACTTTTGTCATTTAGTGATTGCTGAACATACCACTTCTAAATACTACGTTGATCGTAATTTCCATCATCGTAATAATCGAAGTACATTTGTTTCGAGTTCGTAACAACCGACTTTTCTATGACATGATAAATTTTTGACAAGTTATGCTTAGAATATTGGTGCATATCGCGAAAAATAATATACCACTCATATTGATACTGTTACTCCATTGATCGGTATTTTCAAACGAGTCGATTTTCAAACGAGTAAAATTTAATTACTTGAGTTGTTCCGCTTAATCTATTTAAATTTAAACTCACCCATCTTTCAAAACCACAACAAACAATGATAAAAAAGTATGCAATCAAACACAAGTTTTACTTTTGTAAGACACTAATTATTATTCCACGCATCTCATTTCATACTAAGTGCATAAGAAAGATATTCATGGAACACGAAAATATTCGATATTCCCATGCTACGAACATACGCAATGATTGGTGACGCTTTCAAACTGTTTCGATTTAGTGTAACAAATAACAACAACAACAATTTTCACTCTCTTCACTTATGAAAACAACAGACGAGTCTTCATTCAATATTTTGTTTGTGTCAACTAGTTACTTTGTATGATACCCCCACAACTCTTACCAAAATACGAAGGATATTAACATCGCACAAAGTAATCAACTTTACTCGATAATCTCACATCACGAAACTAAAGAATGGTTGGTTAGACTCTACAAACTGTTTTGATACCTCAAGAACTTTATTGTCTGAATGGTTGTTCAAGTTCATGTATCTTAATAATCAAATAGTTTAACACAGAACTAGTACTAACAGAAACATCAGAGTTGTTTACACAAAAGTTTGTATGTGTGCAGTATGCGAATACCATGTGTAAGTCCAGCACAATTGCGGTATCCATCCGAGTTTAGTTAACACAAATTTATTACAACGGAGCCACGTAAACTTTCGTGAAAGAAAAGCATACTCACCTCCAGAGGGTTCTATCAATGCCATAGCAATAAACCCGCCACTCCAACAACATAGTACATATGTTTTCTAGTAACGACTCTCAAATCTTACGCCCAGATCAATCTACTTTGCTAAGGAAAAGTGCTGAGTCATCACAAGATTGTCCTTACAACAAAACAACCTGTAGATGGATCTGCATTGAAATGTTCCGAACCCTTTGCAGGCCAGTGACAAATTTTTCAATGGTTATTTTTAGTGAATCGAATTGTTGTTCAGCGTCAAGTCTCTATGTTGAAGCGCACATTAAAACAACACAGTCACAATCCAATTAAAACCACGAATCTATTTTCATTTCCTAACAAACTGTCACATACAGAAAAATAAATTCTATTTCTCCAAAACATACTTGTAACCAATCGCTTTCATTAAACACACAACACCATAAAAATATTTACTTTCTACAACATATACATTCCGATGTAGTCAAGAAATATTTGTATTAATCAAGTTCATCAACTTCTGCTTACGGTGTTAGTGTGTGCATGTCATACCTGTGGGTCTCGTATTAAAATGGACACGACACGACTGAATGCAAGGAGATAGAAATCGCATCGATTTATATGGGGTTACGGTTTTAAAACGAATCATCTCTTTTGCATTGATCGGGACCGAACAAGTTGGTTACATGTATTCGTGGTAATGATTTCGCTTGTCATATGCGAATGATAGGGTTACTGTCACGACAAATCAAATCTACATACAACAATTTTCTGACAATCATAATAGCAATTTCGTTCTCTCCCTTCGTAATTGTATACTGACGACAAGTAGATTGTACAACTCGACAACTACGTTTAAGACCAATGACACTGAACTCACGACGTTTACCTATGTAAAATTACCACTTTCACATGGAGGTCCACCGTTACCTGAGTAAAAATATCATTGTCCTCTGGAGATCATTGGTTTACCCAGAGTTAGAATACATTTTCACTTGGAAATTTATTTTCCCCCGAGCAACAAACCATTTTCACCTCGAGATCCGCCGTTTCCCAAAGTAATGATACATTTTCACTTGGGGGTCTAGCGTTTCCTAGAGTAACAAACCCTTTTCACTTGGAAATAGATTTTTTCTCGGAGTAACAACTCATTTTCACTTTGGGTTCTATCCTTTCCTGGAGTAACAAACCCTTTTCGTTTGTAAATCTATTTTTTCCTACAGCAACAAACCATTTTCACTTGGAAAAATACTTTTACCTAGAGTAACTAATCATTTTCCTTTGGAAATATATTTTTTCCCTGAGTAACAATGTCGTTTTCACTTGGAAAACTATCATTTACCTGAGTACCAATACCGTTTTCACTTGGAAATCTTATTGGTATGACATTGTTATCGGGTGTGCTTGATGACCTTCGATCTGCATCAAAATTACCGGCTATGATAATGTCTGTGGATCGAAGGCTTACTCCCCGTTGTTTGTATACCAACACATTGCATGCAATGTCACACACCTCCATTTACGCGTATACTTGTGTGGGCGAACAAGCGCGACGTATGTGTGGATGGTATTTTTTCGTGGAAACACAGGGTGTAACATGTTTACTTGAATATTGTTCATTGGTTTATCGATTCAGACTTGATATCCGGATCCGGTTACGTACTTTATCAGGGTTTCCGATTTCAAACTGAATGTCGAGACATACATTGACCAATAAAGACACAATATAGTAAACATGTGGGAGGAAACTCGACACGGAATTGTTACCGCGATGGGTGACATAAATCCAACCGTTTTCCGAACACCGTTATCCACGTACCAACCATCGTCGAGGAGGTGTTTTATTCAGACATTTTGACTCTGGACAATCCAAAGCACGAACCCGGACATCACAGACCTATCGAAACCTATTGTCCAATTTCCCAAACATGCATTTCGATATACAAGAGCACATTGCATGTGAGTAACTGAGGATTTTGATGGGATGCGCCAGCACAAGTGAATATGCGATTACACAAATGTATCGGAGTCGTTGTTGGTGCATATTTTGTCACTGTCCGTTGTAAAAAAATACAAAAAAAATCAAATTGTCGAGTGTGCTTGTCAGTTTTCAAAAACGAAAATGGTATTGTTACCCCGGGAAAAGATAGATTTCCAAGTGAAAACGGTATTGGTACTCAGGTAAATGATAGTTTTCCAAGTGAAAACGACATTGTTACTCAGGGAAAAAATATATTTCCAAAGGAAAATGATTAGTTACTCTAGGTAAAAGTATTTTTCCAAGTGAAAATGGTTTGTTGCTGTAGGAAAAAATAGATTTACAAACGAAAAGGGTTTGTTACTCCAGGAAAGGATAGAACCCAAAGTGAAAATGAGTTGTTACTCCGAGAAAAAATCTATTTCCAAGTGAAAAGGGTTTGTTACTCTAGGAAACGCTAGACCCCCAAGTGAAAATGTATCATTACTTTGGGAAACGGTGGATTTCGAGGTGAAAATGGTTTGTTGCTCGGGGAAAAATAAATTTCCAAGTGAAAATGTATTGTAACTCTGAGTAAACCAAAGATCTCCAAAGGACAATGATATTTTTACTCAGGTAACGGTGGACCTCCATGTGAAAGTGGTAATTTTACATAGGTAAACGTCGTGAGTTCAGTGTCATTGATCTTGTTAAACGTAGTTGTCGAGTTGTACAATCTACTTGTCGTGAGTATACAATTACGAAGGGAGAGAATGAAATTGCTATTATGATTGTCTGAAAATGTTGTATGTAGATTTGATTTGTCGTGACAGTAACCCTATCATTCGCATATGACTAGCGAAATCATTACAACGAATACATGTAACCAACTTGTTCGGTCCCGATCAATGCAAAAGAGATGATTCGTTTTAAAACCGTAACCACATGTAAATCGATGCGATTTCTATCTCCTTGCATTCAGTCGTGTCGTGTCCATTTTAATACGAGACCCACAGGTATGACAGGCACACACTAACATCGTAAACAGAAGTTGATGAATTTGATTAATACAAATATTTCTTGACTACATCGGAATGTATTTGTTGTAGAAAGTAAATACTTTTATTGTGTTGTGTGTTTGATGAAAGCGATTGGTTACAAGTATGTTTTGGGGAAATAAAATTTATTTTTCTGTATGTGACAGTTTGTTAGGAAATGAAAATAGATTCGTGGTTTTAATTGGATTGTGACTGTGTTGTTTTAATGTGCGCTTCAACATAGAGACTTGACGCTGAACAACAATTCGATTCACTGAAAATAACCATTGAAAAATTTGTCACTGGTCTGCAAAGGGTTCGGAACATTTTAGTACAGCTCCATCTACCGGATGTTTTGTTGTGAGGACAATCTTGTGATGACTCAGCACTTTTCGTTAGCAAAGTAGATTGATCTGGGCGTAAGATTTGAGAGTCGTTACTAGAAAACATATGTACTATGTTGTTGGAGTAGCGGGTTTATTGCTATGGCATTGATAGAACCCTGTGGAGGTGAGTATGCTTTTCTTTCACGAAAGCTTACGTGGCTCCGTTGTAATAAATTTGTGTTAACTAAACGCAGATGGATACCGCAATTGTGCTGGACTTACACATGGTATTCACATACTGCACACATACAAACTTTCGTGTAAACAACTCTGATGTTTCTGTTAGTACTAGTTCTGTGTTGAACTATTTGATTATTAAGATACATGAACTTGAACAACCATTCAGACAATAAAGTTCTTGAGGTATCGAAAGAGTTTGTAGAGTCTAACCCAGTGCTCTTCAACCGGGGTTGTCGTACACCCTAGGGTGTACCAGAATTTGCAAAGGGTGTACCACTGGGATGGGGAGTACAGGGGTGTACCAGATCCGAATTACAATGAGCCAATGGCTAGCTATCACAAAGGCAGGTTTATGGGTCAGTACCGTTTGACGCACAGGTTAATGAGCAATATAGTACGATGTTATCTCAAGTGTTATACTGTACACGGCTTGATTGTGATGTCATAGGCAAATATTTCTCCAATTCATTTAGCCGTCGGCAATAGACCAATGGTTCCGTTCGGTGTTGGAAAGTATGCAGTTAACAAACATGTGTTCAGCTAGTCATTTGTCTTTTAGTGATTTTTGAGGAAACCGCCGTGATAGCTCAGACTTCTTGAATCGTTACTTCCTACCCGACGTTACTAAATACCGCAATGCACATAAATGAAGTGACATAGCCAGCCAGGGTCGAAACAGCTTCCACGTTGAAATCGAACCCCCTTTGCTTTAAAATGCCGATTTTATGTCTAATATTTCGCCATACATTTGCAATTTAATATTTTGTTATTAGTGATGCAAATTAGCGACAATAAACTGTGTATAGCGGCATACGATCTGAGGTTACTGACAACTCTTGCAGCCCATGTTTGTTGTTTGTTTGTTTTGGGGTATTCATGGTGATTGCCGACTACTATGGTCATTTACACCAGGCCTTCTTATTTTCCGTAACTGCCGACTTATAGCACTGCCCACCTCTAGGCTTTTGTAAGACACCGCTGACGCAGATGGAGTGGCGAGGAGGAGCCTAGGTAAACCTCCAACACTTAGGCAGGGCCGTAACAGCACTTTGTCAGCCCCCCCAAACGTTGGTCTTGGGCCCCCCATAGGGTGGTAAACGTACTTCTGGGGGGATTGGACCCCCAGACCCCCCTCTGACTATACGCTGTTTATATACTGTACAATGTACATTGACTATACCTTGTTTCTTCATTCAGTGTCCGTTTAGCGAATCTGTTTTCCTTGCCTAATCGCGCGAGGCACGAGAAATTTGCATAAGTCGTGACTGAATCGGTCAAGATGACGCTGCATATACATTGGGTGTCCGTTTAAGGAGTCAGCTTTGCTTGCTTTCTATAACTCATGACTGAATCGGTCAATATGATCGGCATTTGCATATATATTGCTATCAATTTTTATCGTCTCTCTGCTCCCGTAATCTGATTTACCGGTAGAGCTGAGTAAGGTGTGCTTGAAAAGGTATGACCCCTCAATAATGATTGAAAATCTCCGGGTGTCCTACCAGTTGGCAGGAACGAAACAGCATTTCGCCAGGCCCCCAAAAAACTTGAGTCTTGGGCTCCTAGAGGGTGATAAACCGACCACCCCCAATCACGTTTGTTCGCTTTTGCCACGAAATTGCAGCTGTATTGTTCAGTTAACCAGCGCTAAGCGCGACAATTTTTGATAATTCATGATAAAATCGGCCAATAAGATCGGGAATTGCATATATATTGCTATCAAGATCTTGTCCTCTCTACTCACGTAATCGGAGTTACCGGTTGAGCTGAGTGATGTGTCTTTGAAACTGTAGAGTCCGCAAATAATAATTAAACATCTTCTGACGGGCGGACTCGTTGGTATGACTTCGTTACATGTTATTTCGTGACCTCCTGTCTGCTATATCAAAAAAATATAGAATCGCCCAAACGTACTAAACTAAAAGATCACACGATTGCAAATTGGTATTTCATCACTGGCATCTAGTTTTCCCTGCGGGATGGTATTTGTCTTGTGAGGTTCAGATTACCAAGACAGGAACATTTGGCGCCAGTCATTTAGGCGCCTATTGTTCCGACGCGGCACTGAAGTCAATGAGTGGCGCTTTATCAGGTGTCGGGGTCCTGTCTGCTGCACACTAAATCTGGCAATGGGTACTAAGCAAGCGTTGCGTATCTCAAATCTCTTCTGTTTCAAATACAAGCAGTCCAAAACATACAATACGGAAAAGCTTGTTCAGAAATAGATACGTTAAATGGCGAGATTCGCAAGATTGCTTGCTCGTCCGATAGCAGTCGAAATAGAGAATGAATCAACAGCAACAGTGAAATATAAAGGAAAACGAGAACGGACGTCGCAACAATTAAATTAACCAATCATCAAATCAAACAATAGTAATTAAGATCTGTCATGGAGAATAACGGAATGCAAATAAAGTTCGGTAACTAAAAACATGACTCGTCAAAACACTCCCCCACTTGACCGACTGTAATCGGTCAAAAGATTCTTTCATCATCTATCCAAATCCCAAAGACGAACTAATGGATGTAGAATTACCGCCGAACCCGCTAATGTCGAGACAATCGCTTTTAATCGGTGATAGCTTCAATGAATCAGCTAGATCACGAGGTACAAAGCTCTTCCGGGAAATAGGGTCAAAGGCGATTTTAACCGGTTTACCTTCGCCATTGTGGTTGATCCGTCCCAACGCAATAGGCAGTAAAGTGTCTAAATCTGAATCCCGCAATGCAGGGGTGGAAACGCCAATAGTTGATACCATACACTTGGAGTTGCTCGATGGTTCCGCTGAAATGTGCAACAATTTGTGATGGGGTTTCCCACAGCCAGCGACGGAACAACGTTCCTTACATTGATGAAAATGCTTCGGATGACCTTGATGTCCTTTCGGTGATAAGCATCTAAAACACACTTTCCCAGGCTTCATAAGCAAGTCAGTCCATCTGTGGGCTGGATTTAATTTCAGAAATTCAAAACAATCTTTCAGTAAATGTGGTTTTGAGCAATAGGTGCATGATAGTGGGACGGATTGAATCACGAGAGACTGAGCAGAAAATGATTTATCAGGTTTCTCGGTGCCAACACTAACCAGTTCATCTTTATGTGAGGGCTTTTCACGTGCGTCAGCAGGACGACGCCCATTCTGGGACTTATTCAAAGATTCCATCGTCGTTAACTCGGTTGGTAGAAATTCAAACAAAAGATCAGAATCAGGAGCCTCGTCGACTTCGATCAGGGGACTAGTTTTCCTGATCCAACGCTCATGCAACGTACCCGGCAATTGGGACTCCAGTACCTGTGTAAAGAGTTGGTCCCAAGAGACGTCATACTGAGATAAAATAGCCTTTTTGGCAGTAGCGGAATCGAGAAGTTGTCTGACTTTGTCGATCTTAAATTCTACTTTCTGACATTGCAGTAAGTCTGCGATGTGACTTCTCACGATCGCTTGCTTCTTCCCGTACCTTTCAAAGACGGCTTTCACTGCAGGCTCATAATTAATTGCCGTTGAAGGGAAACCATTGAGAAGGCCGGATGATGATCCTTTAAGAGCCGCCTTTAAATACGTAATTTTGTAAAACCGACTGACCTTTGGATTTTCGTGAACCAGCGGCTCGAATGACTCCCAAAATGAGGGAAATGTCAAAATGTCGCCGTTGAATGTAGGCGGCACTATTCCACTGGGGAGCGATCCGGCGGCTTTCTCGGCATCCTCGGCAGCTTTAAGTGATGCAGATTTCGATTTAGCAAGAGGGAGGTGTGCCAGATAAATTTCTTTCGAGCTTCTCATGACATCAACGATTTCGGTCTTTAAATCACCCTCGTTAAGCTGGTCGATTTTGGCATCAACGAAGGTCTTGAGATCGGTCATTGCTATATCTACTGATCGTATGAAGACGTTGATCTCTTCGAAAGAGGTGGGGTTCCGATATTTATTTTCCAGCGCTTGCAAAGACTCGACAACTTCGGCATGCATACGTCTGAATTTTCTTATAATGACCTCAGGTAGACATGGATCGCCGTTACTTGCCGATGGGTGGCCCGAGTTGAGTTGGTCTTTTGATGACTTCTGTCGAATTTCTTCCAGTTGCAGTTGAAATCGTCTTTCGCTTTCCTCACGCTCCAGCACCTGTCTCTGCTTGAGCTCTTCAAGCTGCAACTGAAACTTGCGGTCGGCATCTTCACGATCTAATTGCTGCTGCCGGCGATCAGCTTCACGATCTAATTGCTGCTGCTGGCGATCAGCTTCACGATCTAATTTCTGCTGCTGACGATCGAGATCTTGCTGATGCTTCAGCATCTGAAAAAGCATGACCAGTTCAGATGGATTTTCAGTGGTGCTCAATGTTACACAAATAATTCTAGTACACCTAACTATAAGACACATTTGGCAAACATCGTGCAAATTGTTTCGTTGTGATGGTAACGACTTTCAGCGGCTTGGTTTCATGTCGGGAATCAATATTTGAGGGTTCGAAAAACAATTTCAATCAATACTACAAATGAACAACAATGCAAAACACGTTTAGGGAATTACAGTGTGGCAAGTACTTCCTTGATGTTACGAGTGTTGTGCACTAGACATTTCTAGTTGAATTGAATTCATCTAGCAAACATATTCCAATTTACTTTTGTAATGATCAAAGTCTTAGAGTGAAACCTCGCGATATCTTACATTTAGCACGTTCTACAAAAAGTGCGAACGGAGTTGAGTATTAATCGTGTACTTGGGATACCGCTTTGATATCAAGGGTATATTTTCACACTGTGTAATGTTTCGATTCTCTGTTGCGAATGCCGACAGTAACGACATTGATGTTAAATCCTCACTTTTGGTCATTGTACGCGAATCCAAAACATCGCAACAGTCGGTATGGAAATCTAACGCATGCATACTTTTAGATAGGTGACACTAACAAGTCTATTACATCCGTGAAATACTTGAAACAGCGATTCGTGATTGTGTTAGGTAGATTCATCTTCTATATCTGTGGACGCAAAGATTTCTTAACTTTGGTTACAGCTCATTCGTAACGAATTGTTGCCTGCAATCTAATAAAGCACAAGTCGAAGACGAATGATTTGATTCCAATGAACTAAAAAGTCCTTTTGTTTCGGTGTTGGGTTTAATACAATTTGTATGACTATAACGAATCCGATTCCAAAAGTGCAATGTTACATTTAACAAGGAGTTTGATGACTTGCATTCTGATATTGATAGATGTGTAGAGTAATATGACTAGTTTATAAAACCTCGATAATGTGTTTTGTCATGTCTGTGCTCAACAAATATGTGATCAAGTCTTACCAATCGATATTAACTTTCGCAGTCGGTGTAAGCGAAAATTTGTTGAAGTAACAATACCGACGAATTCAATAATATTCTCCGTCGATGCATTCGAATAATCCGTCAGCTGCAAGCGGATTTAAAACTTGATGCCGTTTTGTGGTTAACTCAAGTCAGGGGCCGCGTTTGCGTTGATTTCGGGAATGATCATGACGTGTTGGCTGGGTACATTAGTTAATGTGGTTGTAAGTATGACCGTAAAGAGTTGCTGACATTTCAATATCTTTTACGCTGTCATATATGGATTCAATTGTGATAATTTAATTCTCAGTTATTGTTCAGACATTCAAATCTCGTATACTCAAAATATAATAGGTTTATGTCAAGTCGCATATGCACCGAATAGTAAATACTCTGTCTTACAGAATAGTATAACGACCTTTACAGCAGGATAAAAATTATTGGTCATATGAATACAACCAGATGAATTAATTCAAGTTTGCGAGTTGTAGTGATATAATCAAGTATGTGAAAACTAGATTTGTAACACCGGTTAATGTTGTGAATAATTCTTTTGAGTATGGTAAGATGTTAAAATGTCTCTTTGGCAAACGGAAAGCCAGATCGCGAATAGAGTTGTAATGTTTCATTACTTGTTTCAAATCAATGTGCGTATAATTTCGAAATGTGACTGGGTGAAAGTTGGTAGTTATGTTTGTCAATCTATTTCAATTCAGTCTATGTCAAAGTCGAGATATTTCATTTTGGATTATCTGAATTTACCTTTAGTACATCCCGCGAATGGATGGACACCGCACTATAACTAGATCGCTATGACTGATGCATTATCCTGTCAGCGATGTAGGGTTTACAATTATTTCACACCTTTTTGAATAAGCGCCAACTTCGCAAAGGATTAGGGTTGGATCAGAAATAAGTGAGAATTTGTCGGTATTCGAATCACCGTCTGCGACGGTTCGGTTATTCGTTACATATTTAATCTTACCGGCGAAATCCAGTTCTGCGACATACTGATTACCAAAAGAGTACCTCGTGAGGGATTGGAATGTATGTAACAGCAAGTCGCGAGCGAGGGTTATGTCTTAGGTATTTTCTTGTGAGCGATCGCGGGATTCGTAACCTATTTCACACCTTTTTGAAGTGTTAGTTTGTGAGCGTGGGTATTGTTGATATTCGAATCACCGTCTACGCCGGCTCTGTGGCAAACTAATTACCAAAACATTACCATGCGACTGATTCCTAGATTTAGCAAACTATTTCGCACCTTTTTCGCTGAAAGTACGACATGCCGCCCGCAGTCTATACCCGAAAGTACGAATCACCGCCGCGGCCATAAGAATAACGATATATTGAAGTCGCACTCACCGTAAACGTTGGGATTACCTCAAATTGGTCATATATAATATTTTTGAATATACAGAATTTGTGAATACAACTAATATAATATATATAATATATATATAATATATAATATTTTTGAATATACTGAATTTTTGAATACACTGTTTACTACACTTGATATTCAACACCACTTCACCAGAGATCCCTATACCTATAACGCTAGTACACTATCACACAAGAACCCGCGGGCACATCATCGCCGTAGCCTATACCTGAAAGGGTGCCGTCACCCGAGATACCATAAGAAACAATGGCACATGACCAGAGATCCTGTAAGAATACATGACAGGCACATCACCGACGCGGCCTATACCTGATAGTACAACTCACCAACACGAGTTTTCGCGGCACATCACCGACGCAGCCTATACCTGAAAGGGTACCATCACCAGAGTTCCCATAAGAACACATGGCACCTCACCAGCGGAAGGGGGGTCTAAAGCAGGGGCGGGCATACTTTTGAGCTCGCGGGCCGCATTTAACATCTGAATCCATTCGCGGGCCGCACTATATAAAATTGGGATTATAAACGAAAACGTGATATCGATATTTGATTATATAGTGAGGACATGGAGATAATATACGTAAGTGCTTATATAAAACAAGCCAAACATTGCTTTGATGATGTCGTACACGCGTCAGAAACATATAGTGGCGAGATTTCATGGGCTGGCGTACCTCAATAACCAATTTGTCAAAACTATAGAGATGAAAGTCGGTTGGTCCGATTCTTAGAACAGAATTTAAATTTAAATCTGTGAGCCTGAGCAGGGATCTGTTCATAGATTTTCTAATTCCCCTTTTGGTTCAGTTCCAGGACACACAATGCTGACAGCATCATAACCATGTTAGCTTCAAACACGCCTCTACTATGTGTAGATAAAATATAAATACCCCAATTCTACGCATACAAACGATTCTACCTAAGACACGCCCGAATTGTTTTTTATAAAGACAACACTGAAATAATTAAAAATGGAGTGGCTAATCTGAAATCCCAATCGTGATCCAAATTATGTCAATCTCGTTGCAGCTATCCCGTGGTGATATTAAGTATTTACCTTAGATCAGTGATTCTCAAACTTCTTAAGACACGCCCCCCCCCCCCCCTTATGATGGTGACAGATTTCGCGGCCCCTTATCGTCATATCACAAAACGCAACCAGGATGCTAGCGAATCTAACGGGTAGTTTGATGGCATGGAAGGTTACGGCTGTGGATGAGAGATTTCTTAAATATATAATTCGGACTAAATACAGAGCAATAACTTTGAAACGGATGGAAAACTTTGTTCAGTTGCGCTCAGCTTCACGGCCCCCTTCAGATGTTTTCACGGCCCCACCGGGGGCGTGTCCACCAGTTTGAGAACCACTGTCTTGGAATTATCATGGTGAAATATACTAAGAAATAGTTAATCAAGTCCCTGCATTAATTCGATTTTTGGTACCGGTACGCATTTTATCAATATTTTTAAAACGTTCCTTTAGACTCTCGGGGTCCGCACAGAACGGTGTTGCGGGCCGCATGCGGCCCGCGGGCCGTAGTTTGCCCACCCATGGTCTAAAGGGTGCCATCACCAACACGAGTTTCGCGGCACCTCACCAGCGGGCCCATAAGCCACAACAGCCGCTCGCGAGCGATCTACTATACTACTGGTGTTTATTTCGTACATTTCGACTCTGGAAAATCCAAAGTACGAACCCGGACAATACAGACATGTCGAAACCTGTATCATCGTCCAATTTCCAAAACATAGATGTCGGTGTACACGAGCACATTGTTATTTCATGTGGTTAACCAATGATTTTGTTGGGATGCACCATAGCAAGTGAATATGTGATTACACAAATGTATCGAAGTCGTTGTTGGGGTATATTTTGTCACTCTCCGTTGTACCAATATGACACAAATACCAAATTGATGGTTGTGGTGGTCAGATCTCAAAACGAAAATGACGTTGTTACTTAGGAAACGTTTGATCACCAAGTGAAAATGGTGTTGTTACTCTAGGAAAAATATATTTCCCAACGAAACTGGTTAGTTACTCTAGAAAACGATGGATCTCCAAACGAAAATGATATTGTTAATCAAGGAAAAAATATATGTCCAAACGAAAACGGTTTGTTACTCAGGCAAACGATAGATTTCCAAACGAAAATGGTATCTTTACGCCGGTAAACGTCGGTTGTCCAAGCGAAAATGGTAATTTTACACAAGTGAACGTCAGTTGTACAAACGAAAACGGTATTTTCACTCGGGTAAGCGTCAGTTGTCTAAACGAAAATGATATTTTTACTAGGGTAAGCGGCGTGAGTTCAGTGTTACCATTATCGTTGGTCTTGTTAAACGTTGTCGCCAGTACTCGTTGGTGTACTATTATGTGTGTGAAAAGGATTTACCCGTCTTGTGCAGAGTATCAGAGCATCGCGACAGTGAAGATATTTTTCACGTGACGAAACAAGATCATCGGTCAAATGTGATCACATGTATTTCGATTACAGAGTTGCTGTATAAGAGAGAAAGTCTAAAGTTAGCTCGTGCTGTATGCTTCAATTAAATCCATGCACAAGAAAGACCACATGTAAATCGACACGATAGATTTCTACCTCCTTGTATTCCGTCGTGTCGAGTCCATTTTAATACCGGTATCCAGGTATGACACCCACACTAACACCGTAAACAGATGTCGAAGATCTTTATATAGATTATTAAAAATATTTTATAACTACATGTTCAACTTAATCGGTATTTTGACGTTGTAGAAAGTAAATAATTTTATGGAGTTGTGTGTTGGATGAAAGTGATTGGTTACAAGTATGTTTTAACGTTGCGGAGAAAGAAAATTTCTTTTCTGTATGTGACAGTTTCTGAGAAAATGAAAATCAATTCGTGGTTTTAATTGAATTGCGAATGTGCTGTTCTAATGTACGCTGCAATGCGGAAACTAGGCGCTGAGCAACAATTCGACAAAACATATCCGTTGCACCAATTGGCACTGCAAATGGTTAGGAATATTTTTGATACAGCTCCATATTACTAGTCGTTTTATTGTGTCGACAACCATGTGATGACTCAGCACTTTTCGTTAGCAAAGTAGATTGTTTTGTGCGTAACATTTAAGAGTCGTGACTAGAGATCATGCGTACATAGATAGGTGACCATGGTTTTGTTTTTGAAAGATGTCGCGATGTCGATATAATATTTTCTAGATGTCAAACACAGACAGATATCATGAATGTGTAGGACTCACGATAAACATATGTTGTGCACATACAACTCTGTTACAGGAACTATGATATTCCTGTGTACTAGTTATGTGTTGGGTCATTTGAATATTTAGATACATGGCCATTAGTGTAAAAAAGTTCTTGCGATATCAAAACATTTTGTAGAGTCTGACCAATCATTCCACAGTTTCGTAGTATGAGAATATCGAGCGAATGTTTTCGCGTGCCATGAATATCTTTCAAATGCCTTTAGTATGAAACGAGTTGAGTGGGACAACAATAATAATAATTGGTATCCTACCAAAGTAAAACTTGTTGCGTTTAGTTGCATACTTTCTATCGTTGTTCATTGCGGTTTTGAAAGACGGATGAGTTTACATCCAAATGTACTAAGCGTAACTCGTTACTCGCTTGAAAATCGACAACGGGAAAAATACCGGTCACTAGAGTAACAGTATCAATATGAGTGGTGTATTATTTTTCGTGATAAGTAACCAGTCTTCTAAGCATAACTTTTCAAAGATTCATCATGTCATAGAAAAGTCGTTTCTTACGAATTCGAAACAATGGTACCAGTGGCGGCTCGTCCTATAGGGCAACTGGGGCATTGCCCCACCTAAAATTCTGTTCAATAACAATTCTTTACCATTTATAGATGCACAGCAATCGATATATACCGAAATCACAGCGAATACCGCATTCTTCTTGGTAATTCGCTTGTAAATGCCCATATATAGCGAAGTCTCAGAGAAAATCGACTTCTCTTCTTGTTAATTCGCTTGTAAATGCCCATATAGAGCGAAGTCTCTGAGAAAATCGACTTCTTTTCTGTGTTTTCGCTTTGCAAATGCCAAGCCGGGGCATGCCCCGGTAGCGCTCATAACAAGCTTTCACTGTCTATTCTCTCAAAGCCGCGCACAATAACGAAACGGTGATTTACTCTCTCCTATTCATAAAATTGCCTTGCAACCGGGGCAACATAGGTCTGTTGCCCTTAAGGTGTGATGTAACAATCGTATCTATCTCTGAACTCGGTTACCGTCATATGCGTTTAGTCGACCTTTGCTGGTATAGGTCGATTTTGATGGTGTTTCACACCATGATAATTCTTCAAACTTGGTATGTCATGTCGTGATGGTTGTAGTTAACACTGCCCAAAGTTTCAGGGTTTCTACCTAGAGTTTAGGGTAGTAATTCCGATCCGAAGTTGAGTGTGTGCTGATCCGTCATGAATCGCAAACAGATTTTACTCAAAAGCCAGTATCGGTATCCATTGATTTTGACGATGTTCAATACCGAGATCGGTCATGACATTCGGATCGGTAAGTCTTAATGTTGGTATCATCATCATTGGTTTATTAGCAATTTTATCAGTTCAATACACCACAAAAATGCGATACAATGAAAAGACAGGAAGATGTCGAAGCGACAAGGAGTAGTCTATGGAATCTGACACCCACCTTGGCCTAGGCGATGTAAAGAGGAGGCATGCACACTGAATGAAAGTAAAGAAGATAGTATAGAAAAAGAATGCGACAAGAAATAGGGCGGCATGTCATGGGAAGCGAGATCGATAGGTCAGTCGTGGTCCGGTAATTTTGAGGATGGACTGTATTTATTTAGTAGTAATTGCTTGTATTTCGACTTGAATGTGGACATGCTCGTCGACTGTCGGATGGCCGGCGGGATACTGTTCCACACATCAGGTCCGGCATATTTGATGGAGCGATGATCTTTTCGGTCGATCATATGATATTTGGACGACGTGGACGCGCGTGTGTTGTACTTGTGCGCTTTTGATTCAGAGGTAAAGAAGTCATTGAAATATTCGGGGCAACGACCGCAGTGAAACTGATACATAAACTTGGCGATTTCTAGTTTCCGCATATCTTCTATGTTTAGGACGCCGAATCTCTTCAGCAGCGACTTATTGGATGGGCAGCCAGGCCCCTTTGGGGCCCTAGCTATGATTCGGAGTACTTTATGCTGTAGTTTCTGCAGTGGCTTGAGTGCAGTTTTACTGGCAGCCCCCCAACAGAGGATGCCATAATGTAACTTCGATTGGATTAAGGATTTAAAGAGTATCAGAAGAACCCATGCTGGCATGAAGCGCCCAAGGCTGTAGAACAGGCCGCACTTCGGTGATAATTTAGTTTCTAGGGACTGAATATGACTCTTCCAGGACATGTTCGAGTCCAGTAAAACTCCGAGATATTTGGCATTATCTGTGTTGGAAACGGGCTGACCAGCGATATTAACGGTTAGGTTATTTTTTGAATTTACTGTCAGCAATTGCGATTTCGAGGCGTTTATGCAAAGGTTGTTCTGGGCCGTCCACTCATGGACTTTGGGCATTTGGTCACCAGTCAGGGCATCTAGCTCGGCCGTCGAAGATGCGGAAGAGAGGAGGTGAGTATCATCAGCGAACAGTGTGGTGTTCAATGAGGAGGTTTCAAAAATGTCGTTGACATATAAGGTGAAAAGGACCGGTCCAAGTACTGAGCCCTGGGGCACACCACAGGTCACCGGGTGAGGAGAGGACAAGGTGTCTGAGATCGCAACCATTTGTTGGCGTCCAGTGAGGTAACTTTTCATGAGCTCAAGTTGTGGGCCCCGAAGTCCGTAACGCGCCAATTTCGAGATGAGAATTTTATGATCTACGCAGTCAAACGCTTTTTTTAGGTCGAGAAAAATGCTACATCCCACATTTCGCTTCTCTGAGATATCATAGTACTGTTCGGCCACTGTTAGGAGGGCATGAGCGGTTTGGTGTTTGTTTCGGAAGCCAAATTGTTGAGGGGAAATGACAGACATTTTGGCGAGGAATGAGGACAGGCGGGAGAGGAGCAACTTTTCGAACGTATCGAACGCTGTACCAAGTTTCAAGTTTGTCACTGAACTATGTTAGTGATAATTTCTTTTCCTAAGTCGAGTGAGAACTGACTCGTCATTTATCGCAAACAGTTCTTACGCAAAGCCGGTATTGGTCTCTATTGATTTTAACGATGCTCCTTACCTAGATCCGTCATGAGCTTTTGCACGGTATGTCTTGATTTTAGTATCGAAAGCTGTGCCAAATCTCAAGGTTGACACTCAATGATTATGGCAGTAATTTTGGTATCAAGTTCGAGTATGGTAGAGATGTGCGCTGATCTGACACTTCAGCCTACCTAACGCATTGCGGATTTCACGCAAAAGCCGGTGTATCTGTGCTAACGTTAACTGTGTTCCATACTGAGATAGGTGATGAGATTATGATATCGTGAAACAGTTTACTAACATTCTCGGTTTGCATTCAAATATTTACTTTTACTTTATATTCTCCAATGACAATTTCACCCCTGTCAAGCGCGATAGCTGGCAACTAACAGCTGATCAGTTGATCGGCCTATTCCTCAGTACATTTTACGCAAAATTCGGTGTCGGTCTGTTCCTATTAATTTTGACAGTGTATCATACCGAAAAGTGTCATGAGGCTACTTCTCGATGATGTCATGTAACAGTGTAATAAGTTTACGGCTTTCATCCACGTATTTATTCGGTAATATATTTTCCAAAGGCGATTTCGCAGCAGACATATATACAGCAAGCCGTATGTGTCGTGTTACAGTCTCCAGTTTCAAAGCCAAAATCTCCTATGCTGTACCGAGACCGAATTTCCGAGTTCTTCAGAATGATGTTTTGGATTCAATATTGCAGGCCGAATCTATGAAATAAAAATTGCGTATGTGTTCAAACTCGTTGACCTTTCCAGTTAGGCTTACAAATCTCTCGAGTTATAGTCGTTTCCATTTCTACAATGTATTAGTTTTGTCTTCTATGCGGTAGATGATCTGGTACTGTCGCAAGGCAAACTCGACATTGATCAAACCCGTCGACATGTATTTCCTGACTTCTGATGAATTCACGCACCGGAATGTCTTTGCAACATTTGATATATTTAAAGCGAATAAACAACGCTTTCGAAAGAAGTTATGTCATCAACAGTAATAACCAATAATTTTGAAAGATATGAATATTCAACACGACTGACATTTATGAGAACCATCTTTTTTCATCACGCGTCATTGATTTAAAACTGCAACTCGCGCCGGAATCGATGGGTATCGATGGCCTATTCTGTTAAATCAGATCCGGTACTATCCGGCAGGCGTAGAATTTATTGGTTTCAGTAAAACAACAGATACGGTATCCGGTTCGTGGCAATGGTGGTATTCAGTTTTCACAAAATTCGCACAGGTAGCGGTATTCGGAGGAATCGCACAGTTCGAATTGCAGGGTTGCAGGGTTGCTACCATCCACGCGCGCGCAAACCTCATCGCCCGGAGTGAGACTAGTGTCGAAAAGATTCGGTGTGAAGATGGCTGACGTAGAGACACCCTCCGACGGAGCGATAAACGAAGGGCTGTCGACATCTGACGATGCTCCCACCACCCCGTTAGCCCCCATCCAATATGTATTCCCCGAAGCGCCGACCGCGTCCATCAAAGCTCTGCAACGATTCAGGAAAGCGGTCAGAACAGGGTTTCTCAATCTTTATTAACCTGGGAAAGCCTTACGCTAATCTGCCAGCCGTCGTTGAGTCCCATATTTTTGAAAATTTTCGTTGAGTATCAAAAATAAAATTTACCACACTACACATCTACCTACGCAATCAATAATACATTACTATAGATTACTTGTACACATAATGAGCTGAGCATCAACAGGTTTTTAAGGGAAATTACATGAAACTGTGATCTTAAAATATGCGGAAACAGCATAATGATTAGCTATATTTAGGGTTGCATTTAAAAGAGGCTTACCATATTTTGGAAATTTAAAAAGAGGACACTTTTTCAGAAATTTGAGACATGCAAAACTGGAGAAGAATTCTCAAAAACCGGTAAATTTTCCCCACTTTGTGATCGGTTGACTAAAACAAACAAAAAAAAAACAAGGTCAACTTTTCCGCTCAGAGCTCAAAATACCGTTTTTCTCTCCACATTGCTAGGTGGATGACTAAAAAAAAAAAGTCTCTTTTCGGTCAGAGCTAAAATCACCGTTTTTCGCTCCGAAATACCCGCCGGAGCTTCACTTTTGTGCTAATTTGCGGCATATCACTCGCAATGTGCTCTAGATCTGACCTAAATTTTCAAAAAAGAGGACGAAATCTCAAAAAAGAGGACAAAAGGGCGTCCTCCGAGGACACTTTCAAAAAAGTCAAAAAAGAGGACAAATCCTCTTAAAAGAGGACGTATGGTAAGCCTAATTTAAAACAAATGGTTGTTTAAAACATTTTGTTTAAAACATATTGTTTAAAACATGTTTTAAACAGTGTTTTAAACAACGGCCCATTGAAATTTTTTTTTAAGTTGTTTAATTATATAATTATGCCATAACTATTTAAATACTTCCTAAAAACATGTTGTATGAGCCTACGGACTAGGGATGGTGTGAACGTGAGGTTCACGTTCGCGTTCTGTGTTTGAACCTCGGAAATTTAGAGGTTCGCGTTCATAACAGAACCTTGGTAGGTTCTGCACTGTGAACCTTTTTCATCTGTTACAATTTTCACTTCATTATAACATCTTTGGTTCATATTTATTGCATTTTAACTACGAGCCACCCTATGGATGGCGCTGGCAGCATGAAAAATCATCACTAAACGAGCATGCACCTTGACAATCTCAAACATTTTACTTGATTTGCTACAAAAGTGTTCTCGAAATATCCAGCTTTCTGTTTGTGAATATTTAGTGACTCTCTACTGTGAGCTTGACCTCCAATCACACAACATCACGAGCTCAATACACTACATGTAGTCAGCGAATGATGCTTATTCAACCAATCAATGACATTGATATCGTTTTCTGGTTTAAAATATATAGCAGGCGCACGGGGTCATTCTTGACGTCATATGTTTACTTCATCATCAAGACCAAATCCGTGCGATTGAGGTTTCGCCTAATGCTGTATAACTTGTGGGGTAATATCGGTAGGAAGTACAGAAACCCGTTTTACACTCTGATCAATATCGATGTAGCAATACTCAGACCCCAAATGCATTGTCCGGTCTGGCCTAGACCGTTAAGGAGTAAGCTTATATTCCCTGGCAAGTCCTCGTCGAAATTGTTAGCAAAGCGACGGAAGATATAAATTTTATAGCCGACGTATACGATATGGGATGGTTGGTACCCTCGGAATATAGTCGGTTCGACAGCTGTATAGTACGTAGATGTAGATCATTGGTACGGAGTGAATGTTCTGATGATGATGACCGTCGACCGTAAAAATGCTGCATGACGATGTAATCCTGTCCTGATTCAAATTATTTTTGGTCTGTATATAATAGGCTTACCATATTTTGGAAATCAAAAAAGAGGACACTTTTTCAGAAATTTTCAACTTGCAAAACCGGAGTCAAATTCTCAAAAACCGGTTAATTTTTCCAATTTGTCCCACGTTTTTTACTCTACATTGCTAGGTTGATGACTAAAAAAAAAAAAAAAAAGGGCATCTTTTCGCTCAGAGCTAAAATCACCGTTTTTCACTCCGAAATACCCACCGGAGCTTCACTTCTGTGCAAATATGCGCCATATCACTCGCAATTTGCTCTAAATCTGCCTAAATTTTCAAAAAAGAGGACAAAATCACAAAAAAGAGGACAAAAGGGCGTCCTCCGAGGACACTTTCAAAAAAGCCAAAAAAGACGACAAATCCTCTTAAAAGAGGACGTATGGTAAGCCTAGTATATGACAGGGGTTGGAAAGCTATTTCGTCAAAGGAGCTACATTTGCCCTATATTTTCAATTGTGAGTATCAATCCACTATGACGTCAAAATTGAATATGCGTCACGTCATGGTTTGGAAAAAAAATGTTTAAAACAAGGGCTTTGTTTTAAACATGTTTGTTTTAAATTGATTTTTGTTTTAGTCGCAACCCTATCTATATTGCACATCCTCTGTTATTCCCTTTTAGAGACCAGTTTGAAATACGAGGCTTCGACATCATATTTCTCAGTGGAAACTCCACAGCGTGACACCAATTGCCTAGTTGCAAATGAGCTAAGAAATATCGGAGATAATAAATTAGGCATTTCAGAAAGACATGATTGCGATTTCAAACTCCAACCACCCTGCGTACGCCACTGCACACGGCGTGCGTCAACACGTCAGTCACAATTCGATCGCGCCTAATTGCCTGCAGCGAATTACGGCCGAGGCGGGCATGTCATCCTGAAACATAATTATGTATGAGGTGAGTGTGTTTCTTGGCATCCAGCGGAAGCCCTGAGATTTGCTCTGGGAGTCTAGGTTCTAGAGAAATGTAAAGACAACCATCTCACGCTCTCCTACTACTATCCGCCAAGAAACCGCTGACGACGAGTCTGCCTCCGGATATAAGTCCTTCACATTGATCCCTGGCATTTTCCCATGTCGAACGAGTCTCGGGAAAAATGTAATAGCAACCATCATCCCCAAACTGAGTCCAATCGGCCAACGGGTCCTGAGAAAATTAGGTCGGCGTGTCATATTTGCTACGAAGTCTTTACTACCAGCAACGCGTGAGGATGTGCTTCCTGCGATTGATCAAAGCAACATAATTTACCAATATACGTGCCGATGGGACAGTCGGTATGTGGGTGGCACATCTCAACGCTTGCAACAAAGAATTCGTCAATACGTCCCACGTCAAATTAGGAATTCGCAGGGTGATGACATGTCTGCTTCATCATCACTGTCCCTAGTTACCATGCGTGATTATGACCAAGTAACAGCATGTAATTCCGCCATGGACAGCACTTATTGAAACGCCCAGAGTGTGCAAAACATTACAATATCAATCAGTTTTCCAAAGTAGCTCGTGGTCGTTCTCTTTTTCATTTAAAGGTCCTTGAATCAACCATTATAAAGCTGCAACAGCCGATCCTCTGCCGCCAGAAGGAACATCTCTACACGCTGGGAATCTTCCATTAGTGTTGTTTTGTCATTCGGCTGTTTTACAGCTGATTTTGTGTGTGCTGTACCGTAACCGTGCGCTGTTTACTGCTGTTCGCGACTTGTGTACTTGTCCTTATTACGTCACAACGACAAAATTCTTTCTTTATTTCGAATTTGGTTAACCTCATTTACTGGCGTTCACTGCTGAAGAGAGCCAGTCGAAAAGCTTCCAGTGGAATAAATTTAACAATATGAACGTATAGTTTGCTGCAATATTGAAGTTCTGTACTTCGAAAAGCCTAATCTGTATTGTGTTGAAATCATTTCTTTAACGGCGACTTTTTAATGTTAAAGTGCGTATAACATCACGATGTCATGTCTGCCACCGATGTTTTATAGAGACTTTTTGGGGTACAGTACTTTAATATACATGTTAATAATATATTCATATCATAAATATATTAAAACCCGAAGCCTTTCGAGCTGACCCTCTTTAGGGGCAATAGCAGCATATGGAGAATTTCAAAAACTTTCATATATCTGCATTGCACAAATCCAATTGTGACGTCATAGAAACGAAAACAACATTGAGTGCAGTATAGATTACTAACCTACGGTTAGTTATCTATAAGTACAGACAAACTGCAAGCGCAGCTAGTGGCCAATTTTTAGCTAAGGCAAACACGCTCCTTCTGCTGGCATAAGCGCTGTTGATGGATCTTGATGAATGTCGATTCCAGTGCGGACAAGTGATAAAATGTGTGGCCTCTGCCCAAAATCGAGAATCTCTCGTGACTATAGTTTTTGGCGCAAGTAGCAATTAAATGAATTGAGTCTCGATATAACGTAGGCTGATACTTAGGTCTAAACTGGTATTCCCTTAGTAGTGAGGATCGGGTCAACAAATTCTCTGGTCCGACTTCGATCCTGTTATTCAATTCTCTGGTCCGGCTCCGGTTAAAAATGGAAAAAAGTCCGTCCGGATATCCAATCCGGCTATGGTCCAAGTTCCGCCCTACACGGTACTGTGGTTCCTTAATCTATAAATATGGCTCGTTCATTTTCGCACTGGCTTGGTGGTTTGGTTACTTGCGGGTGGTTGGTTGGTTGGGGGTATTTAGTTACAAAAGTCATGTATATCAATGAAGACTCCAGCCGGATCAAAAGAGTACTGATCCGGCTGCGACCCGGCTCTGGTCGTATCAGACAAAAGTATTGATGCTGCTCCGGCCAAAATAATAGAATCATATTGTTCTACAATGGTGTGGATACAAGGAAATATCACGGCTCACTGAGATTAGATTACGACATTGTTTCCATTTGACCAAAGGCAATTTATCGCACTATTTAGACTGGCTTGCCTTGCGCGAAATTTGTAAAAAATTGAGCTCGATCGAAATCTACCGCCGCAATGATTGCGAAAATATAAATTTTGTTTTGTAATTAGCCTCGAATTTTGAGTTGTAACCGAGTTTGTTATTGTTACGCAACCATGGCGTCTGGAAGCCAGTGGGGAGCAGCGCAATTTCGCAAGCGTTGGCCATTGTTGCGCCAGCGATTGAGCATTCACCGGTGATGAACGGATATTGATTTTTGAGAAACCGAATCCGTCCGACAAGTCCAGTGTCTATGAAACCATCCGTCCGAATCGGATTTCGAAGTAGGTGTCCGGATTAAGGTTGCATCTCGGAACGAAAGCAAATGAAAAAGCATGAACATTTTTAGGCAATCAACATATGAAATAACCAAGAATTGAATCATATTACCCAATAAATATCAATAAGTAACAGAAGATAATTGTTACGATAAAATTTGACAATTATGAGACGTCAACCTCAACACTGGATGCAGATAATCCGCAGAGGTGGTCAAAGTAGTCACCGTTGCTACTCAAGTAGAAGTAGAAGTAACGCTGGAATTTCTACTCAAGTAGAAGTAGAAGTAGTGGTTCACAAGAAAGTAAGTAAGTAGATATTTTGTGTTTACTTTTGCCCACAAAACTGAAACCTGTCAAGTAGACGTAGAAGTAGTATAAACTCATAACTACTTAAAAAGTAGTGTGAGTAGGAAAAAACTACTTCAAGTACTTCAAAAAGTATAAGTACTTCGTTACTGACCACCTCTGATAATCCGCATTTACCAACAAATACTGGAAGGCGAGAAAGCTTGTTCACTAGCTATACTTGCTGATGCTTATAATACCATTGGACAATCAGCTCAAAATTTTGAGCACAATGCTTATAGTCGAGTCACACAAAATGTCAATATACAATTTGCGAAAGCAGAGAGCTGATTTGTATTTGTCTGGACCCTTGACCACCAGACTAGTCCTATCCCAAGGTGTCACCTGTATGTGTTCGGTTATCGAATTGATGTCTTCGTTCTGTGGGCTGGTAATCAAAACTCACTTCTGTTTACAACTATCCGAAAAACATCCATATGAAAAGTTACAGCTATCCGATAATATCCAAGAAATATCTGTAATAACATCTGATTCCTTATATGCGACTGCCATAAAGTTGTCCAATATCCGGTCTGAATGCTATCCAAGTCCGGCCGCTGCACATCACTGATTCAGTCTCTCATTGCACAGTTGATACTGCGTTATGGCATACTATTCCAGATGACATTGCTGCCTCCCAGTCCGTTATGACACAAAATATACCTGGCTGATTTACAGGGGTTCCAGGACCACGAGCAGAGTAAAATTTATCAGTACCGCATTGGCTTTCGATTGATCCCAATTTTGTCAAACTCCGCTCTCGTAAGTAGTGCCGCAAATTGCCTTTGGTCAAATGGTAAGAATGATGTTACCCAACCGCAATGAGCCGTGATATTTGCTTGTGCCCACACCATTGCAGGACACTATGGTAAAATAGTTGAAAAGACAATCTCACTGCAGTCGTAGATGCCGTGGTCGTTGCGGTTGTCATCGCTTCAGTTGTGCTCGTGGTGGTCGTGGCCGGATTCAATGACCCTGGAGCAAAGATATCATGAAATCGTTTACTTGTAATCAACTAAAACGGTCCGATTGAGAGAAAATTACGAATAAATTAGTTCTGACGTCATTATTCGAGCACTTACTTAATAAGAGGTAGAGAATGACTATCTCAGAGGGGCTGTATCGTCGACGGGGAGCTCGCTGAGGTTGAGGCCGCGGTTGAGGTTGACCGACAGGCCAGTAGACCTGTCTTTGGTTGTAGGGCACCAAATTGAGGCTTTGGTGAGTGTCATATGACGCCTGCAAAACACGAAAGCAATGTTAAGGGGCTTAGAATTGTTTGCTTCGAAGAATGAGGGCTCTGTTTGAAACCTCGGAAATATAGCGGACGTGAGTGATTGTGACGAAATAATACTCACGTGCTTCGTCTCTGGTTCCGTCTCGTCTTCTGTTAAAACAAGAATCAGATGCGAGTGTTTCACGGTAAATAATGGAGTACGCCCACCTTCATTAGCGTAGACGACGAAAGCGTAAATAACGAGGCAAAGAATTGCAATCTTCATTTTCGATCAACGGACTGTGGTATACAGAATTCGCGACCCACTGCTTGGGAAGCACCACTCTGGACAATCTCAAGAATGTGACTCGCGCAACAACTATGTATTCAGTTTTACGGCCTGCAAAGTGTCAAGGAAAAAATGAAATAAATCAACTAACAAGTATACCTTTTTTAGAGATTTCGTATCTGAATGTCGAGCAGTCGATGCTATCGCTGACCGCGTCGTCTGAATGGACCCGAGGGCATTTCACGTCATTGACGTTCACAATCACAACAGATGACCCGTTTGAAAACTACAACTTTTGAATTTGACAGTATCGAATGAGCAGATAACATCATTTAATTTCATCCATGAGAACATCGAGACAGTAACGATGATGTAATCGCATTGTACGAGTCACCGCAGGCCGCAACTTGCGTTACAGGGTGGATTGTAATATTTTGCTGCTTATTCCCATTCGACACACGCCCTCTTGTTACTCAAAATCGCCCACTGGAGGGCGATATCGCCCACGTTGGAACATCTGTCCTAAACTAATCAAATAGAATCTTACATGGCATTGTGTCTTGTGGGTTTCTTAGCTTAATATATTTAAAGATTTGCTTTGACTGTAACAAGATATCAACACAGTGAGAAAATTATTAAATTAATCTTACTAATTCTATTCTAATATTGAAATAACTCAACTAATCCTGTTCTAGTAACAACCAAACTAACACCAGACCGATCCTACCACTGACACAAGTGCACTGAACAATGAATACCTCGAGCGCTATGTTACACGATGGCACCAGGATGGATACCATTAAACGATGGTAGCAAATGATCAACGGATCAATGGATCAATGTCTGGGCGAGATAGAACAACAGTGTTAATATAACGACAAGAGGTGATTAAGTAGGCTTATGTTTTTTTTTCATCTATTATAAGGCAATTTTGGAAATTTATTTGGGAATCTGAAAGGAGAACACTTTTACAAATTTCCAGAGTTACAATACCGGAGTAAAATCTGGAATATTTGCGAATTTATTGCGATTTTGTAGTCGGTTGACCAAAATAAGTTATGTTTCTGGCTCAACATTCAGAAGGACCTGCCGGACTTGAATACTGATTTCCTATATCTATCAGTTGAATTTTAGCATACATTAAACAAAAAATTTTAAAAAAGAGGACAAATGCAGAAAAATCACGACATTTGGGTGTCCTCCGAGGACACTTTCAAAAATGTCAAAAAGCGGACAAATCCCCTTGAAAGAGGACGTATATGGTACATGTAGGGATCAAGTCACTACCTTCGAGTTACGAGTCATTGCACATTTTTGACTTGAGTCAAGTCAAGTCACTTGAATTTTTGAGGTGACTCGAGTCAAATCGAGTCAAGTCAAGTCAAGTCAAGTCAAGTCACGAGTCAAGTCATGAGTCAAGTCACGAGTCAAGTCACGGGTAAAGTCACAATTAAAGTCAAGTTGCCTTTCGGAGTATGAGGCAAGATTACGTCATTGCATTTTTCTAGCTGTCTGAAATACAGATCGAGGCGTCGGTGATTATGAACCGATGAACGAATATAGAGTTCAATATACACTCAAGAAGGCGCCCTATCGCTCACACATACGTAGAGCTGTTAAACTGCGTAAGTAATTTCATAGCCTCAGTTAATAGTTACCAGCCAAAATAGAGAATTGACGAGATGCAATACACAATCCATTTACATATTGATATGATATGATGGTTGAGGAGTATATAAACCATATTCGAATTAAATTTCAACAAAACAAGAGGTTTGGTTAAGGTAAGAACAGAGAACAGAAAAAGATATTTTGCTATCAAATTACTTTACTACTACTTTACGACAAGCTAAGCTGTAAGCTTCGATCACTTCGTTTGTGATCAATTAATTTGTGAGAGAACATTGGAGGCTCAATGAAACCCACGATCATTGAATGATTCGTCGCTCTCACGGGTTAAACCGGCGTTTCGCAAACAATCTGAACATATGCAAGATACAGCGATTTTTATCGACACCGATTACTTCATGACTTCTGCTTTTTGAAGTACTCAAGTAGTTTCCCTCTACTTCTAGTGCAGTGGTCGGGAACCTATGGCTCGCGAGCCATATATGGCTTTTTTGGGTATAAGATATAGCTTTTTGAGAAATTTTTAATTTTACACCTAATTTATCAATATTGCAGCAACTTGATAGTAAATTTTCATGACGGCGAGAATAATTATTCTAGTGGCAGCATGAACTGAACAAGGGCCTTATAATATGGGGGAGGGCGCCATACCATGATATTTTCTAAAATGCGTAGTTCGAGTAAACAAATGATTAGTGTCGCATTTCCATATCAATGCTATGATCTTCATCAAATCATGCGGACGAACGCTTATACGGTCGAAAATTGGATACTTCTTACACCGAGCGAGATAGTATAACGGTGATGCGTCCAGCTTCTTGATCGGTAGGTCGTGGATTCTATCCCTGGCCGGGTCAGACGGAATGGAGCATAAACCAGACCAATTTGCAGATGACGTCACACTGTATCTAAGACTCTATTACCACAGTCCTTGACGAATATCAAAGATCGAGAGATCAACACATCCAAGACGGAAGTCCTACCGCTGAACGAAAAATCGCGAAACAGACTATACAAAAGACTACGCACGCACATATGCTAAAGCCAGTAATCAAGATACTGGGCTTACACCGCGGTGAAAACGAACTGCATATGAACTTCGACAGACTGTGGCAAGGAGTCGAGAAAAGCGTAAGGCATATTAAATCAAAACGGCGTTCTTGGATGGGTAAAATAACGGCCGTTAAAGCATACATAATTAGTAAAATAACGTATACACAGAGGTGGTCAAAGTAGTCAAGAAAGTTACTCGAGTAGAAGTAGAAGTAGCGACGAAAAAATTTACTCAAGTACGAGTAGAAGTACTTCTTCCATAAGCAACCTAAAACTACTTGAAGTTGAAGTAGCATTGACTGACTTTAAATCTACTCAAGTAAGTAAGTAGTTGTGAAAACGATCGTAATTCGTTGGAAGGAATTGTCAACAGGTGCAAATTGAGCTATGCGAAAGGTGCCGAGCTTCATTCATATTGATGCATACCAGGAGGTATTCAATTTTCGACAGCATAAGCACTCGTCCGCATCATGGGATGAAAATGATAATATTGATATGGAAATGCGATACTAATCCCCTATTTAATCGAACAGCACGTTTTAGAAAATAACATGGTTTGGCGCACTACCCATATTATAAAGCCCGTAGTTTAGTCGAAGAGCAATATTGAGAAGTTGTAAAGGATGCGGTGAAAACACTTTGCGCTACTAGTAAACGTGAATAGAAATAAGGTGGATCGTAAAAATGCCACATTCTGTAGCTTTATTTCCGGAAATTAAAGGCAATACTACATTTGCTTTTATACTTCAACATGTATGTTATCCAGACAAAAGAACTGATATTAATAAGAACTCAAAGTATATGATACTGGGAATTGAAAGTGAATTATAAATACTACTTCTAAAAGCGGATAATGTATTTGATGTCATTAGTCCAGAAAGTTTCAAAGGTGGCATGCTAAAACAGCTCTAAAACTAAAGAAAAAAAGTCGGAGTCCACTTTTCCGGATTAGGACACGCCATGGACTGCTAGATTACGATATGATAAGTAAATGCTGGATTGCAAAACATCAGTTTCAAACGTTATGATGATCCATAATGTGATGAAATATTTCATATGGGCGAAGGGCGACAATGCGATGTGAGCGTAAGCAGGCCAACCCGCTACCTAAATTATATTCACCGATACTTTCGTGAAATCATACTGGTTACTCCGTATCCACTGAGCGCGAAGCGCGACGAAAATTCTGGGCTTTACTCAACTTTTATGAAAATTAAATGTTGATACTCCTTGAAAACAGCCCCGAAATTCCTCAGGCTATCTTCCTGATTGGAGGATTAAACTACTTCTACTTGACAAACTGAAAATAGCGAAAAGTAAGTAAGTAGATCACAAAATATTGCGAAGTAGAAGTAGAAGTAGCGAAAATCAGATCTACTTGAGTAAGTACCAGAAGTAGAGGAGAACTACTTGAGTACTTCGAAAAAGTAGAAGTACTTCGTTACTGACCACCTCTGCGTATACATAATTGCCAACAAGTAGATTTCAGACGACAAGATCAAGCAACTTGAACGCCTCGTCGTCGGCCTACTGTGGAGTCCTTCGAAACTCGAGCAAAAAAACAGAATGCAACTATTCAGACCCAAGCCAGAAGGAGGGATTGACAGGCCAGATATTGAAGCTACAACGCACGCAAAGAGAGCAAAAAGGCTACAACTTGGGAGCCCGATTGTTATCTGGCACGCGACATACAATCTGACAACGAAAGTGAGAGATATAAATTGCAATTTGTACAACAACATCTACCCTCACAACCCTGACGGAGGAATGGAGGAAGGAAAAGGAAATCTTCGACGTAATCAGAAGCCAATCACAAGATGTACAAGAACAAAGCCGGCCAAAGCCCACGAGAAGCTTTTGACTGAACCACGAGGTTATTTTCGAAATTAGTAATATTATCAAAAATGAATTGGCCCGATTGTGAACTTGTAGCAGCCGTGCTCTATACTGCCCCTTATGTCAGCTGTAGTATCGTCGCACCGTGCTTTCACTTCCTTTTTTGCTTTTGGCCGCTTCGGCGGACGGACATATAATAAAATCTCTGCAGCATTGTTGAATCGTGTGTGATCAACTACAGACGGAGGTCCCTTTACAAACTAGCAAGTACAACAAAAAATATGATTAGTCTCGCCGCAACGCTTGGGATGTGACTAGATCATCAGTTCCGACGCATCGGCAGATCCATGGGCCAGTCACATTTCTGGTAGATCTTCGTTTATTACAATAAAACAGAATATTCTGCGTCAGGTTTATCGAAAGTAAATTTTCTTCATGCTTCCCGCAATATGTTGTCACTCGATTTCTTGCTTTGAATGTTGTTACCCCTCCTGAAAATGAAAGAACACCTAATATACCAGATTGAGTATGCTATATCTATACTCACAATTACGAGAGAAAGCGTTGTACAACATGCGACCTTGCATTTGCGCTTGCAGAAAGACCGTCGACGATGAAACCTATGCATAAAATGATTGACGCATGTTGGCCAAAGCTTTCGATATCGATATGTCCAGGCGCCGAATTGTCAAGTCCTTAAAAACTGAACCCAGCGATATACAGCTATATTATTGACCTTCGCGCGGCTATTGGCCCTCGCAATAGTTCGTCTCTTGCATGAGGCCCTTTGGCCGAAAAGGTTGACCCATCCTGGGCTATACCAACCCAATATCAAAGATCACATTGACAACACGCAACGTGAGATCTCGTATTGCATTAATGCTGAGAGTTTTACCGGCTCCAGAAAAACCAACGCGGGTTGGGTACGAAGAAAAGACGCCTACTTGAAAAACAAACGCGAATTCTGCCAACACGCCGACGATACTCTGCGCCATACCTTCACATAATGTGCAACTTACAAAAAAACTGTTCTCTCTTGTAATACAGGACCCCAAAACGGCTATTGACGCTACACCCGACGAGATCATGCGCAACGTATACGACGGACCGCAAGCTCCCACCATAATAAAAGCTTTTATGAACGTGAAAACCCTTGTTTGGGAATGGAGAAATGTACTCGACATCCAAAATGAATACGATCAAAGTATTGACCAGCGCATCAACGATATAAGAAGTAAAATATACCAAAAAATTTAAGCGAGCCCACTAAACGCTCTGATACCACGCGATAAATGGAATCGTATCGTATTTGTCGACCCACAAAACCCAGTCAATCCACCCGCAACCTATCCCAACCCCCTAACCTCCCATGCCATCCCCTTTACCCCATCCCCTAAACGGCCTAAACCCTTCCCCAACCCATCTATCCCTGCCCCTCAACCCCACCACCACTCCGCACCGAATACCCAACACACAACCCAAACCATACGGTGTCCGGTCAATACCGAGGATGCTATTACCTAGAAAGACATTACCGAGAATGGACATTACCGAGAATGGGCAATACCGAGAATGGACATTACCGTGAACGGACACCACCAAGAATGGACATTACCGAGAATGCAATATATGCAATGCAGGCATGTTATGCATATGAACAGGCCGTTTGTGTGCATCACGGCGTTGCCACATTTCTCAGGTATCAATTTCTCGAAAACGTCCCGTTACATCAAGTTAGCTTCTTGACATAGGCCATTCTCGGCAATGTCCGTTCTCTGTAATGTTCATTCTCGGTAATAGTATGGAACCAAACCATACATCAAACGAATACAAGAACTTAATATGAAAAATACACGCAAACGAGCGCCAACTACCGGTGGATCCTACTACGTCCGCGACTGCAAATCGACATCAACTTCTGCGATGAAAATAACCGAACGACTACGAGCGCCAGCTAACGACGGCTTCTACTACGACCTCGACTACAAATCCGACTTCAGCAACAGCTGAGACGAGATGACCCGATAACGGGGAAATATTTTCTTTTATGAAATTATTGCTATTTAATGTACATACTTGAATAAAAGTCACTCAAACAGTCACACCAAAGACTCGAAAACTGGTATCCGTGACTA
Source organism: Botryllus schlosseri (assembly GCF_051294905.1). Classification (NCBI taxonomy): domain Eukaryota; kingdom Metazoa; phylum Chordata; class Ascidiacea; order Stolidobranchia; family Styelidae; genus Botryllus; species Botryllus schlosseri. The sequence goes on from NC_137236.1 coordinate 37,440,533, forward strand.
TCCTGCTATGCGCTCAGCATCCACCGATATAGCATCGTGGAGAAACAAAAAGCGGGGGTGCTGACTAGATGACCTTACGGTCGTATCGAACCTCCGTCGTCAAAAGCATCTCGATGGTCAGGCGAAAACGACTAGCCCCTCCTCTCTCTCTCTCTAATGGTATGCATCAATATGAATCAAGCTCTGCACCTTTCGTATAACTCAATTTGCAGCTTTTGACAACCAATGCGAACGAATTACGATCGTTTTTACAACTACTTACCTAATTGACTAGATTTAAAGTCAGTCAATTCTACTTCTACTTCTAGTAGTTTTAGGTTGCTTTTGTAAGAAATAGGCTACTTCTACTCGTACTTGAGTGCATTTTTCCGTCGCTACTTCTACTTCTACTTGAGTGGCTTTCTTGACTACTTTGACGACCTCTATTGTATTTCGACTTGAATGTGGACTGGACATGCTCGATGACTGTCGTATATAGCCGGCGAGATACTGTTCTGCAAGGTCCGGCATATTGGATGGATCGATGATCTTTTTTGTCTACCATATGGTAGTTGGACGACGCGGACATGTTTCGTATGCTGTGATACCACCGATGTTCCCTCTAATTTTCGACGAGTCGGCGTACATTCACCAAATCACTGCGCAGACTCTTGGACAAAAGTGCGTAACGACTAAAAAAGGTCATTTTTTGTGCGCATCTTAGATCTTCTGTGTACAGAGACCGTGTCAGCACTGCGCATTTGCGCACGTGCGCAGCTTAGAGGGAACCTTGGATGCGACCAATCGTGGTTTCAAGGCTTCCACAACGGAAAACACTGTCGTTAGTATAATCACTATGTACTCTAAAAAATCATCTCCCACTTCATCTGGATGCTGATACTTGATTCGGAATTAAATCACTCTGGCACTCGCTTGAAACTAACGCCGGTAACCGCGTATTATGAGAAGAAAACACGATGCTATTGAGATGAGTTGAGTTTATTGTTAATAATTTCATCCACACCGCAATATTGCGAAACAATGTCAAGACAGGAAGGTGTCGAAACGACTTGGCAAATGTTACGGAGATCACAGAAATCTTTGGTTATTTTTCAAATCATTGGTAATTATAAACGTGAATCCCTGGTCATTTGCAACATTTTTAGTCATTTACAATAGGCCTTTTGCAGGACTTCGATCACGTGACTAGATACGCATAGCAACCACAAATTGGTTAGCAAGCTACTTTCTCGCGCACCTGCTTCAGTGCTAAATATCGCATAGTGTACTGTTGATTTATGGTTGTAAACGTTTCGGAAATTTGTTATAGAAGTCATCAGAGATTTACCTGTGCTAGACGTCAATCCTGTACAAAGCACATAGAATGATATCGTCAGAATTACGCAGAAATCCGTCGTTAACGTAGCAGTATTTTGGATACAGTATATTATCGTTTTCGGGCTGTAAACGTTTTATATAAAACGCAAGTGTCGTGGAAATGCGCAAGGATTCAAATATGTTGGATGTCTTTGATTCATGAACTATGTAAACTCTTTGCGTCAAAATGATCGACATTGTAGCCGTTATTTGGTAGTCAACTATGATTTTATGACACAAAATTCGACATTGCAGGACATTGACTGCGTGATATTTATTGCAGCATTAAGTTAGGTGTGGATAGTATACTATACTATAGTTGTATTGTAGTGGTAGTTGGTAATCATTGCAGCATTTTAATGATTGATATCGATTGCAGTATATATAGGATACTGCTATATATTTTTAAGCCTAGAGACAATGACTGCCAGTGCCAGTACGTTGATGTGTTATGAATTCATGTAATGTGCTACATACCATATATATATTAAACATCCTATGCTATTGTATGGCTTCTCAGTTAAACAATTCAAAATATTTAGACCTCTACACCTATATTACAAGTTATTGATCATTCTGTCATGCTGCCAAGTGCCACTACCGGAAGAAAAATGATCATCAGCTCCAATTGAGGTTACAACAAACTGTCCCGAGACCTGAATTACTTGATTGATTGCCTGGATTGGATTACTTCACTCTGTGGCACAGTACAAATATCTTGAGTTTCAAGACATGGCTATACCACATGTATACGAATTAATGATTTGATGGATTATCCCAAGAGAGCCGAACATAGGCAACTAAGAAATTGATGATGCCCTCGTCAAGAATTCAGCCTGGAGCCAATTATTATCACCACATAAAATTCGGTCATGCGGTAGAAGGCAGCGTGGTTTCATGCCAACAGAAAATGTCAGCAGATGATCTGACCACTGACTAACTGTCCTGAACTTATTCCCCGATGTTGATGTCTGCTTTGAAAATGATATTTCATTAGTGTACAGCAAGACAAGTGCTCTTCCGTGGATGCTATGAATATGTCTAGACAAGTGGCTACCCAGCAAACACAAAACCGTAAAAGGATCATCCGGGATCATCTCGATTAGGTTCTGATTTTCTAAGTGTCGAGGGAATGTCTAAAATACGTAGTAGGATGGTCTTGTGGTTATATTCAATCAGAATAAATTCATACTCGGTGTTGTTCCATCTCATGCATTAGGCTTCGTTATATCCGGTAGTTAACCTAATAATGCAAATTTTCTATCTCTCGCGGGTACGACTAAAATACGTAGAAAGGATGACTTTGTCGGTACATTCAATCACGATGAATTCTATCCGGTTTTGTTCGATCTCATGCGGTAGCTTCGTTCTATCCATTAGAAAACAATGTTCTCCCTTCGTTTTATTGCGTGAGGATGTCACCGGTGTTGTATATTCGTGTTGTTGCTCTAAGGTCGAATAGCTTTGTTTTCCTCTGATATATATGATCTTCATTATATATATATTCGCTCTTTCGGTAATCTCGCATGTTCAACGAGTATGGTTAATAGTTTTATTCAGAGAATAACTAAATAAGTGATATGTTGTACGTTTAGGAATATGATTATCGATGCGTGACTTCTAGAATATTTCGGCGATTCAAATTTTACGTCATCGCGCCATACAAAGATTTGAAGCGCAACAGGTCGCAGCCAGGCATAGTTCGCTCTTTCTGTATGGTAAATGCCGTAAATATATAGGAATTGTGACTGACTGAGGTAGCGGGTTAAAGGTATATATGCAGTAGCATATAGCTTATGGGGTATTTCGAATTGCCTGTAGTATATGACGCCTAGAGCTGTTTGACTTTCTGCAAAACAGGTGTAGACAACTATAGAAAAGTTTCAGCTTTTCCAGGTTAGAATTAGAGCTAAACCGTTTTTCCGAATTAGATTACAATTATATTGCGGGCATTTCGCTCTAATTTAGTGAAATTAGACCACTATAATTCGCTTCAAACATCTGAATTACCGGTACCTATACCTACGGTATATCATAATATTTATGCTTGAATTTTCTAGGTATATAAGTCATATAGATACATTCCTGTAGAACACTGATTCATGATTTTATAAAAGTTGGTGCAAGAATGGAAATTTTCAACTTGATGTTGATTAATGGAGCAAAATTTGATATTTGAGTGCAATTATACCTCGAATCCAGTGACAAGATTATTAATCGTTGAAACCAAACGCAGCTTGATTATGTTGGCCAGAGAATTTGGCTAGCCAGACCATATTGATGGAATATGGTCACAGTAAGATAATATTTTGGGCTATTTTACATGAACTTTCCAACATTTGATTTGATATGTCCACTAAAACAGTTGTTATTCTGCTTTCGAATAAGACCTTAATTGCTGGTTTCAATGGTAACTGTGTTTGTCAAAGGCTGCAAAGGTAATTTCTTTTCCTTGTTAGATGTTTATTTGTTTGTTTGTGGTGTTCATGGTGGTGGTTCGACTACACTGGTCATTTTACACCAGGCCGGTTCTTATTATTATTATTCCGTATCTGCCCGATTACCAGTGAACTCGGCACTTGGTGAATTCGGCCGCACAAACTAGGCACTTGGTGAATTCGGCCGTGGTAGATCTCGTAGCGGTACCGGTCACCATGATTGGTTACTGGAATGTTTGCCGGTGAACTTGGCACTTTGAGTGGTTGTCAATGTTGTACGGCGGTCAGGGCATGCGTAGATCACACAGTCACGGCGTGATTAGATCACAGATTGCGTAATTGCGGGAAATAACGCGACGCTCTTCACTTGGTGAACTCGGCCCTTGGAGGAATTGGCACTAGAACACCTTCGCATTAGAAATGCATTTAGTATGAATGAACAGTATCAAAAAGGAAATTTAAACGTGTCGTGGCTCGTGGTAGATCTCGTAATCTTGGGATCCTTCAACCGTGTTATCGAGACACCCTAATCCCAGAGTGGAATCGTCTCTCCAAAGGCAAAAAATAATTTATTTTGACGTGATCATGCGAAACATTTGTTGATGAGGAACACTGGCTTGTCGTGATCGATAAACGAAGAAGCGCCGCTTGATGTTCCACAGTTTTGATCTCACATACAACGCCAAGATCCATCTTCTCAAAACTTACACGACACAGGCCCGTGACTCACGCCATCGATTCCAAGCAGACCGGGCGTGGTCGGTATATGAGCGCTGTGTTATTTCCCGTGGCTACGCAATCCGTGATCTAATCACGCCGTGACTGCGCGATCTACGGATGCCCTGACCTCCTTACAAGATTGACGAATCACTTGATAATACTATTATTAGTTTGATAAATCATATTAATAGCTGTAAATACACTTCATTTCAAAATTTCCCGAGGGCCGAATTCACCAAGTGCCGAGTTTGTGCGGCCGAATTCACCAAGTGCCTGGTGCATCGGCAACCATCTGCCCACTTACAGCACGGCCCACTCCTAGGCTTTTTAAGACATGGCTATGCGAATCAGATGGCGAGGAGGAGCCTAGATAAACGGCCAACACTTCGGTAGGAATTATGTAGTCGACGTGTCACGCTCGAACCCGCAATTCATTGGTGTTTAGCTATAATGGAACGTACCACTACGTTTCCTCGCCATACCTTGTAAAATGAGACCGTAGCATTTGGCATTTCGTGTGGCAATTGACTTTTGTGTGGAAAATTGTGTTCGTTTTAGAACTTATCCGAAACTTTTATTCCGCCATAGATTGTATATGATAAAACAATATCGGAATTGATCCTAGAAGAATTCCAAAGCAACTCACCACAAAGGAGGATTTAAAGAAGTTTGATGGAAAATTGAATGAAAGCAAAAGCCTTTGCAAGAGATGTGGTATGTTGAATCTGTTTTGGTATTTTTAAATGGGCCTACTTTGTTGTGCCGATAGCAGACAGTATATATAAACGTAAGATGTGGAAGCTATCAAGGTGTTTTTAGAAATTCAGTCAGTCAAAGTGGACGATCGTATTGCTTGGATTATATTTAGGCTTATTTTAGCATCTTTGAGATGCAACTCTAAACGTGGACGGTCATGAACAGTAGGGCTCTTCAAAAATGACTTTTTTTCTCAAATCGTACTGGCTACTTGATAAAATTGTTAGGTTGCCTAATTTAAGCCTACAAACAAAATATGGTTCAAATCCAGCCAGTATCCGCTTTGCTACAAGAGAAGAAAGTTCCTATTGATTATATAAAAATGAATAATAAAAAATTTGAAGATTTTCTGTTAACCCCATGAAAGTGTTAGGCTGTCTATAGAAACGATGCTCACCAAATTTGGTTCAATTCCAACCAGTTGAAGCGGAGTTATTGCTGTCGAAAAATTTGGATTTTAATAAAATAGTACTTACGGTGAGCACAACTTTAATAAGTAAACAAAGAATCGGTCACCGTAAATACTATTTTATTCAAATCCAAATTTTTCGACGGCAATATCTCCGCTTCCACTGGTTGGAATTGAACCAAATTTGGTGAGCATCGTTTCTATAGACAGCCTAACACTTTCATGGGGTGAACAGAAAATTTTCAAATTTTTATTACCTATTTATTTTTATATAATAAATAGAAACTTTCTTCTCCTGTAGCAAAGCGGTTACTGGCTGGAATTGAACCAAATTTTGTGTTTAGGCTTAAATTAGGTAACCTAACATTATTATCAAGTAGCCAGAACGATTTGAGAAAAAAAGTCATATTTTAAGAGCCCTAATGTCCATGTGAGAGAAACGTTTTAGGGTAGGCCTACTCATATGTCTCGCAGCGTTTTCTACATAATTGTCAATTGCGATACAAACTGTTTGCTTGTATTGGTAAAGCCATCCAACTTCGAATTGTAAAATGTTGGGAGTCTTGATATCAAATTTTTGAAAGGTGCACTTTGAGAAGATTTCGGAATCTGTCAAATTATACAAAAATTTAGCAAATTCTTTGACATATTTCATCTATTTGGGACTCGATCAACGTAAAAGAATTGGTAATCATTTTATACAATGTATTGTATTTGTAGTTGAAGTATAGTAATAATTCTTATGGTTACCGCACTTGTAACGATTCACGGCCATAACTGGAATAATTAGAATGATGTAACTTTCAAATTGTCATGCATTTTGCAACCACATTGTTCTCAATTTTCAAGGTGCTGACCATTCGAGGAAGAATCACCCACCGGGAATTCACGATCCGTAAACGCGGCCGACTGTTTCTCTCCTCAAGCGGAAGCGACAGAGAAGAGGAACGAAGAGAAAAAAGGAGCAGAAATAGCAAGAGTGTGACAAGTCGCGTCCGTTCGCTTTAATGCGTATTTCCATCCGCGAAGTAGTAGGTGGGAAAACTAATGGGCGTTTGGTTAGGGCTTATATAAGGTTGACTCCAGCGCTGTATTTGCTTAATGTTGCTATGAAATAGGGGTGGTGTCATTTAGTATCAATATTGACTATTGAAAGACCATTTGTTAGTGGTCATGGATTTGTTCGGCCAGTATGCAGTAATTTCTGATGGTCACTTCCCGGGCTTCTGTTCTCTAACCCCTCATGATTGTTATTCTGCTTCTAGTAAGACTGTCGATTCTAATGTTTTATCGTATCATTTGTCGGAGGTTTCGCTCGCTTTATTTACAACGTTTTGCTCTCTGCTAGGTCAATTACTGGCTGAGTATCACTACAGCCTAAGAAACTGCACTAATTCTCATTTTAATGTCTTGCTGGTTATCTTGCTGTCAATTCTAATAATTTATTAATGTCTATACCAGTGCCGCCATTCAAATGTTTTGTTCTCTGTACACAATATTGTTAGGTCTTCAGCTTTCCAGGCAGAGTATCATTCCACTTTCTAGACTTGAGTATATATCTCTCCAACTAGCTGCCAAATAACTGATTCATTTGGATTGTTGAATTGATCATTTTGGACAGAATGTGAAGAAATTTTAGTCAAGAATTCTTTTTGTGTTAGTGGCTGTTTTCAAAGAGTGCTGAAGTAGTCATCGTTGATCTTGATAATCAAGTAGAAGTGACGATTGAAGTCAGTTCTCTAGTCATATAATATTTAAAAATATAATAATAAAACTTGAAAACTTGAGTGGAAATAGTTCAGAATCGAATCCATTTTAGTAAGTATGGGCGAAAAAAATGTAGGAGTCATTCGTTAGTCGCTACCTCTGCCATTTTCGCAGTACGAATGTCTTAGCTATTAATCATCATTTTCATTTTATTTCTGCAGGGTGTTGAGAAAAAAGGCCGCATGCTGGTTATTTAACTGGCTCATCAGAAGATGAAACCTGATGATAAGGACTGTTTTCACTTTCTTTCTAAAGACATTCGTTCGTTTGTTCGTTTTATTTTTTACAACGGCATTATTGCCAATTCGTTTGAAATTAAATTATCACAAATGTGATTAATATGTAGTAAATAATGTGGTGTGTGTACGCAGCCGTGATCAGGTTAAGCCCATAGTGGTAGAAAACAGGTTATTATATCAGGATCTTCTTCTTCTAACGTAGGATCTACATTCTACTCACCATGTTTAAAGGCTGTAGCATCTGCATAATATTTACATTATTGAAGGACATGGAAAAGACGTTGAATTGAGTCGACACAAAATCCCCCTTTCTACGACCTGCCGAGATCTAATATCTACTATATCGGCTCGGCTTTTCTACATCTTTGGTCTGTACTGTGTTTGCTGGGTATGGAGGTAGAGGAAAATACATAGGCATAAGAGTCTCGGCAGTTATTGAACTTGATAAGGTTAACATGCATTTTTCTTCAACTATTTCTTATGCTCTGGGTATCGAATGCACAAAAATTAATAAATTGCACTTCTTTGCAAGTTTATTTGTAAATTCAATGGATCAAAGAATATCATAAGTTCAGAATATTACGGAGTCAATGCAAAAGAAACAATGTTAGTCGTCTTTAGAGGATGTTTCGGAGTTGGTGAACCAATACACAGAGGGGGTCAGCAACGAAGTACTATTTTACCTGAGTACTAGCGTCATTATGAGTTTAGGCTACTTCCACTTCTACTTGACACTTTTAAGGTAGTACTTTTTTGTCAGGTTTGGGATTTTGTCAACTAGAAAGTAACTTTGGCGCATGATTGCATCCCCTTCCAGCAGGAGGTCGTCATAAAATCTGGGCAAAATAGCCAAAGTACCACGGTAACTAAATTAATATTTGAAAATTGCACCTATTTGTGGTGTCATCACCCTTTTGCGTTGATCAAGAAGATGCAACATGCAATGTTTACAGTTGTCACATGGCATCAATTTCTTAAACTAAGTGATCCTCAACCAAATCTACTTCATGTAACGAATTTCTTGACTACTTTTCAGAAATTCATTTCTACTTCCACTTGAAGTACTTTGGACATGTCCTGGAAGTAATTAGTGCTACTTGTACTGGAGTATATATTAAGGCATTACTTCTACTCGGTTCCTAACAATGACCACGTTGACCACCTCTGGGTATAGGATGACCGATCTTGTCACTGCGTTTGAGCTGCTCTAAGAGTTATTTGATAGTTACTTCCCTTAGTTCGCTAAACAGCGCACATATGTGACATCAACTATTTATCAAAATCGCGTGTGATTTGCCAAATCCACTTCAATCGCAGTTGTGAAGTAGTGCTAATAAAATCGGCATTGTATAAGGCAACAATAAAGTGCACTGCTTTGCTTAGTCTTGATGGCAGGTTCTCCCAAAAGATACTTCCGATGTGTTCAGCGACATTTGTTTTATAGCAGCACGCCAGCACCCAAACCAGCAGACAGTATATCCTGATCCTTGCGGGTCCCGGCTGCTTCAGTCATATCTTCCATCCAAAATCAGGCTCTACAACAGACAAATAGTACTGCTTGAACTAACAAATACTCTTACCAGAATATAAACCAATCGCTTTACTTCAAATGCATAAATTTAAGTACATATGATCAGAGTTGAGTACCGTAATACGACTACGTTACCGATGGATTTCTGCGTAATTCTGACGATATCATTCTAAATGCTTTGTACAGGATTGACATCTAGCATAGGTGAATCTCTGATGACTTCTACAATAAATTTCCGAAACGTTTACAACCAGAAATCAACAGTACACTATGCGATATTTAGCACTGAAGCAGGTGCGCGAGAAAGTAGCTTGCTAACCAATTTGTGGTTGCTATGCGTATCTAGTCACGTGATCGAAGTCCTGCAAAAGGCCTATTTATAACACTCCTGCGGTGTGTAGATCTGCGGAAATTATTAATAAACCGATACTTCATTTGAACCGACAGCTCTGTAGATTTATTCATATCCTGCTTATATTTTGTTTTGAATTTTAAATTCGTTCGTTACATCTTTTTATTGTTGCCTGCTACTTTTGTTGTTGTTCCAACTTCAAACTAACCACTGTTCGACCTGTTTATTCTTGACGCGGGATTCGACCAAGGGCGAAGCCAGAAAAAATATTTGGGAGGGGCGAAAAATTCGATGACGTAAATGAATAGCCCCCTTAAAGATAAGTATAAAAAATAGGTAACAATAACGATATGGTCTTGGGCCCTTATTGGATGATTAACACGGCACCTGGGGCGATCGTCAAGCATATATTCCACTCACAGACATAAATTGATGTGATAATATAATGATAGTGGAAATCTTGGGCATCGACACTTTCGCGAGAAAATTTTTCAGGGATATGAATGAAATTGGTTCCTTGTATTGTTACTTGCATATTGCAAATACGTTTTAATTATCAGATTCACCGGTAGGGCTGATATATGTGGTGTCATCGAACATTCAGGGGGCACTTAATTATACATATTGAACTATATATGTTCATACAACACGGCAAGCTATTTATGAATTTCTAGATGGTGGACACCGGGCGTGACAGTTAATTGTCATATCTTCCCGTTACTTTAGGACTTGCGGTGAATGCTGTCCCCATTCAAAAGATCGCTCACGCGCAGGATCTTATACCCACGTAACCAGAAAAAAATTGTGGGGGGAGGGGGCAAATTGTTAATGAGTTTAGGGGAGCTCCCCCGTGGGAACACCTCGCAGAACCGTACACCGTTCCATTGCCTATTTTCATCACTACCCTTGTATACATACGACCCTTAGTCACACGCACACGCATACCCTATGGAAGCTTCGAGTTGCCAACTATAGCTTGTATTAGGCGATCGTTTCACGGACGAGCCCGGATTGCTGAACGGTCAGTGTGAGTTTCGGGCCTATAGTCGCGCCGACCGTAAATATTTTTGAATAAATAAAAGAATTTGATCGATAATATTGGTGCGTGTATACGAGCAAGTGGTGTCCATTCTTGGTAATTACTTTGTTGAAGCTAGGTTATCTCATCGTAAGCTCTTGTAAAGATCGACGCTACTTGAAAGATTGGAATCGCTGATACATATACCAAATCGAATCAAGAAAAACAAACTCCTTTGATCAGACTAGTGCGATTTCAAATTAGCCCTTTTTAAGGGGAGGTGGCGATATTTTCCTGTGTCAAACGCATTTATGTCGAAGGGGTCTGATTGCAGGGATAGGATCATCACTCGCCAGCCATTTAAGCAACCGAAAATCTATATCGAAGGCTTCGGAATACATGCGTCGGTTTTATGGCCGTCAATCAATTGGGAACGCACTTAGCGGAGTCGCGTGTACCCTACTCTATATGTCTTCGTGTGTCCCGGAACGGAAATTGCCGGAACTAACATTCCCCAACCCACATACTAAACTGAAACTCCTCTAAACTCAATCAACTCAACGACCTCGAGCTACTCGACTCTATAGATAGTGTATCTACTGGTACTGTTGCATTCTTATAATTTCGAATGCAACAAAATTCAACTATGGGTATATGCGGAAGAATTTATTTTTCGGGATACTGATAATAAAATCAAGACACGTAGGAACAATAAATCGCGCGAAGCGCGAATAAAATTTTTAGGTTACATTCATCTGCCCAAAAATACTGTAATATTAAATGATTTTTCGAAAATTTTCCAAAAAATTGGGAAGGGGCGATCGCCCCTTTCGCCCCTCCCTGGCTACGCCAGTGGATTCGACGCTTTTGTACTCCATTGATGCAGCTAACTGGATGATCCTGAAACTGTTTTTCTCTGATACAGACCCTCCTGAAAAATCTGGCAAGACCTATTCCAATCAATCAGGGAGAGCAATGTTGTTATGTTGTGGACATTTCGGCGCGTTTTCTAATTTCGCATCTGCGGCAGACCAGACGTGCCACCACTGGGTTTTTCCACCCAGATCTGTTTTTTTTAGCATCACCTGGGTTTCTGGGTTTTTATCCTTGAAATCTGAGTTTTTTCAACTTGATGTTCGTCAGGTCAGTTTTACGCCCGAAAATTAATTAGATTAGTAAGATCGTAATATCGTAAACTGCACGTACTGCAGTTCCTCATTGTCGATGAATTTTGCTGTTATTGTAACGACATATAGTCTTGAGAGACTGATTCAATACTAAAATGAGAGGCCTCGGCGTGATGTGACAGAGCTTCATTGAACAGTAACTTACAGGCCGAAAAGAGTCATGTTCGTTACGGTATGCAACTCATTCGAAACACTGTCTTACAATTTGAAACGATTTAGGACTTCAATGCCAGTATCACTCCAACAAATTCGTAGTTTAGTGATAAATAACGTGTAGTTTTATTTATGGTATGCACATGGGTTAGGTAGACCAGGTGATGATTGTTATCTCATTCTATTTAGTTCCAACAAGGACACACCAGTCCCGGCAAGTTATTCAGTGGCTGCGTTGGTTATCACTTATCAGCACATTAGAATACACTCTGAATTTCATGACTTGGCAGTTATTTTTCGACTAAACATGCGTCTGTGTCATTATCCCAGATAAAAGTGATTTTCCCCGGATTAATCAATTGAAAGTTACTTTCAATCTGGGTCACTGAAAATATACGAAAATCGCCCTCAGAAATAGGAAATGGATGGCATTCTTACGAACTTTCTGAGCGCAATGATATAATTAATACACTATTAACTATTGAAGCGGCGCACCAGTTGTTTCATAGTAATGCGTCGATAGGAAAACAACATATTTTTGTGGGATTTGCCGTTTTAACTGAGCAAAATGTTTAATATGAACTGTTACAAATTCAATAATAAAGACTCCTAAGACTGTATGATCGTACGATGACTATCAGGTCCCAGTTTCTCATCGCAGCTATTTTACCTAATTTTGAGTGGAATATAGGATCTGGGTTTATTTGGCCTCCATATCTGGGTTTTTCCGAAATAACCCAGTGGCATCTCTGCGGCAGACATGCCACTCCTGGGTTTTTCCAGCCAGATCTGGATTTTTCAAGCATCATCTGGGTTTCTAGGTTTTTGTACTTGAAATCTGGGTTTTTTCAACATCATGTTTGTCAGGTCAATTTCACGGCGCAAAATTGAGTATTAGATTAGTAAGATTTTATAATGTTGACGGAGTCTACTGTGATTGAAAAGGCAGAGTCTAAGGAAACCCATTTACTATGAAAATGAGAGGTCTTGGCGTGATGCGATAGCTCTTCATTGAATACTGACTACTAGGTCGCAGAAAGTCATGTCCACAGGGCAACTCTGGAGCAGTTGTTTTACAATTCAAACTGATTTAGGACTTGAATGCTAGCGCTGCAACAAATTCGTTGTGTGTCAGTAAACAGTATGTAACTGCTGTAAAGTATGCAATTAATGCACACGGAATGACCAAATGCTGATCGAACTAATTTACCATGTTGACATCAAGAGTATATTCACTTTCAACAGAGACACTCGAAGAGAGACAGTTTTGGCACCCTGGCATTGGGCAAGTTATTCAAAGAGAGAGGGGTTTGTTAAATTCAAATATACCCTCAATTTCATGACTTGGCAGTTTATTTTTTGACTAAACATCCCAGATAAAAGTGCTTGGCCCAGGTTTAATGAATCGAAAGCTATTTTCAATATATCTGATCAGCTCACAGTCACTTGAACTACCTTAAAATCATCCTCATCATGGATGGGGATTAGCATTGCTACGAACATAACGAAAATATCATACACTACGTATTGACCCCTATACCGAATGCCTCGTAGCCCCGTTTAGAATCGATGGCAGGTGCTCACTTGACGGCTTGCCATATGCTAATGCTAATCAAACTTTTTTGTTTACTCACCTGACGAACCATTACTACTGTATAATATGCCCTACGGGAATTTCGGTACGTTTTGCCTAATATAATAGGTGAGCAGCAATGATTCTCCAAGTTGAAGTAATTAGATATAAAATTAAAATAAAGAATTGTGTGAGTACAGGACACCGATTCCATACAGGTTAATCTGCAAGCCTTCTGCGAACCCTGATTTTTTGCCTCATCGCAAAAATAAATATATCACATTACATATAATACATTACTATATATAGAATACTATAGAACAGTGATTCCCAATCTGCCAGTATGGAATCGGTGTCCAAGGCACGCAGGATCACGCCGACTTGGTCGCCAGTTGCACGCGGTCACGCCGTCACGGGTCGTTGATTTCATTAAAAAAAAAAAAAAATTGAAAAAAAGTCAATGTCTCAGTCACCCCAAATGCTATATTCCAGTTAGTATGTGGTATATAATGTTTTGACCTAAACCTTAGGCCAGGATCTGTTGATTACTGTCTGTTGGTAAAGTACTTGCACCTTACCAGTTGCTAACCATTAGTATCTGATCTCCTGTCACTGGCTTAACACAGTCATTTGAAGTAAGTAACCTTGCTTGTCACGCCGCAAAGTTGACTCTGTCACGCGAAAAAAGCTTCCATCACGCAGGATTTATTTCAAAAAAAGGACGGAGATTCCAATCAGGCCAATCTGTGTGCCGACCCAGATTCCCGGGTGTGCCGCAAATGTTTTTCGAGTTTTGAAAAAGGCCTGAAAACTAGTGCGCAACTTACGGGCGTTTTAACTTTTTTAACAGCTGATAAATAAGCACAATTGACAGTGAAATCAGGTATCTTAATAAATCAAGCAGTCTTTGCGCAGAAGAGTCGGCTGTATAATTAATCTATGAAAATTCAAAGCTATTTCTTCAAAAGAAATCGGGTGATTTTTATCTGTCTTCTAGCAAATCCTATTGCATAAAAAATCAGTGCGAAAACAATAAGTGTAGGTGTTGAAATTTGCATCTTCATGGCTAGGTGGACACTTTTCTTTTTTGAGTGAAGTTAAAAGCCGTTTGAACGAGAGACACTGCATGGAATTAATGACAAAATGTAGGTTGTTGTTGTTGATTATGTTTGTTACGCGGTTGCAACGCAAGTGATTTTGTTAGCCATATCGAAAAATCCTTTGAAAATCTAGGGATGTGCACTACAAAATGCCGGCTGTGAACAATTCAACCTCCTATTGTAGGCCTGCATCTTATGTTCATGTTTCATCTTTTCTTCGTTCATCTTTTCTCGGCCCAATTGTGCTGTGAGAGTTTTCTAACTTTTCTAGTCTGCCACAAGCCAAAAAAGTTTGGGAGCTACAGCTATAGAATGTAATTGTGATTTAAAATATATAAGTATATAGTTCTAGTTCTATAGTTGCGCGTTTTATCAATCCGGTATAGTTTGTGCAGGTAGACCGGAGAACCTATGAGACTGGCTCTGCCAACAACCCAGGTTAAGAAGATAAGAAAGACTCCTTTTTGTATTAAATAATCATGTGTATTATGATCTCTGTTTTAGCATGCGTACTAAGTATCATCGTCATGAGTGACATACCTATACCGCAATATATCCAGAACCTCACCGATGACGATTTACGCAAAGAACTCGCAAAAAATGGCGAAAAGATCGGCCCGATCACTCCGACTACGAGAGCAATCTACAAGAAACGCCTCTTCAGGAAGCTTGCGTCCACAAGCCGACCGGTTGAAGATGGAGTACGTCCTACAAAGCCTGAAACTACCAATAACACACAAGTTGAGACTGAAACAAAGCAAGCTGTGATTCCCAAACGTGATACAGTAGACAGATCTACAAACACTGTGATATTTCAACAAGACAATGATTCAAGGAACATAATTCAACAGAATAGCAAGGTTGACACTGATCGTAGTAAGACTTTGATATCATCAGAGCCTGACAAAGTCTTCTATGGTGTGCACATACCGAAGTCTGATGACGCTCACGATTTTGACGATCCGATTGTGTTTGAAAATAAATCGACGGCACTGTCGACATTAAAGAAGCATAAATCCGCGAGATTTAAGGAATTTCAAACGTTGAAACAGGCCGAGGAATTCTCGCTGTGCGGTAACCATGTATTGGAAGCAAAAAGTTCTCTATCGTTAATGTTAAGTTCGAAGTCAGAAAACGTTACTAAGGATTACCCTCAATTAAAACAACAGGACTTGAATAATCTAGTGCGACGTATAGAATCGGGCGATTTATCGGGTATGCGCGAGTTGGTTTGGTCTAACCCGAAATATCTAATCAGTTCAGCGGACGGTCCGGTCAGTCTGAAGCCGAACGCACGCTATAACGCACTCCACATCGCCGCGAAAAGTAATCAATCGGAAATTTGTAAAGAAATATTAACGCTGTTGAATAATCCGCACTTCCAATCGTTGCTATTTTCTAATCTTGACGATGAAATTGTGTCAAATTATCGCACAGAGCATATTGTCGACTCTTACTTGAACACTCCCGACAAAATAGTGTTCGAAACTCCGCTGCATTTCGCCTCCAAAGCAGGATTCAAAGATGTAGTTCGCGAATTAATAGCGTATGATATTTGCTCGTTATGCAGCGTTAACAAATTCGGTCAAACGGCATCTGATATTGCGTGTAGTCGCGCATCGAGTGATGTGAAAGGGTGTAAAGATGAAATCAAACGAATGCTTTGTCCGCGATATTATGTTCCCTTGCTTCGTTGCCATGACAACTCAGAAAGAGCAGTGGTTGGTGAACCGATCAATTCATTGAAAGATCTTCGAACAGAAGGGTTTTGTCCGTTGAATTCTAATTTATCGGTAAAAGCAATCGCAGGCCCCATGCCAAAAGAGGACGCTTATGAGTTTCGGAATATTTGGGCCACCCCCTCAAAACAGAAGCGTTTTGGGGATAAGTACAGATTCCTGCGTCGTAAGGATTTTGAAAAAGGTGACGAACAGATCGGTCGGGAATTAGCATCGCAGCGGGCCATACGTTGGCTCGAATTTTGGGATTTCTTGGATGATTTCGCGGATTTTTCGACAACCGAAGGAATGCAGAAGCTGGAGGATCATCTGAAATCAAATATTCAGCCAAGCGTCGATCTGGAAATGGAGAAATTGACAGATTCTTTCGAGTGCATGGGTTTATCGTGCGATAAAAACTCGGAAGAGGATTGCACCCCACGCGCGGCACATGATTTGCTTGGGGAGATGCCAAGCACTCCGAAACGCTTTGAGAGAATTCTTACAAATAATGTCTCGATGAGTGGAAATACAAACAATACATCACGAATGAACTTTGGTTTTGATAACAGGCAGAAAAACCAATTTACAGCGGTATCTACGGCTGATATGCCAGTTTCTGTATCCGCGCTTCAGGGTACGTCATGTAATGGCCGCTCGGACATTGCAGAGTCACAAAACACTGGTTCTGGCGATGTCATGAATCAGATTGGAAAAGTTGAAAAAGACTCGAAATTAAGATATGACTCGAAAGCCGAAAATGACTCAAAGTTCAAAATTGACTCAAGATTCGATTTTGCTCCGAAAAACCTATCGGAACAAATGTCTGTCGACAACTTTCATGTTTTGACCGATTATCGCAACGCTACCGAGTCTGGCAGTGAGATATTTAGCAGTTTGTCTGCGTCTACGATTAGCGACACGTGCCCAGGCGTACAAAATGTCTTTATAACCGGTTCGTCTCCTACTAAACGTGACCAGGATGTCGTCACTGCGATAGGTGAAACGCACGTTGATCCCAACAAGTTTCCTGCGATTAATCGTTGGCGCAATTCAGTTCTTTCTTACGCTGAAAATGATCGCCAGAAATGGTCGACACCAAGAAAAAGGGGGGGACCCTCTCTGTTTCCATCGTGCGGAAACGTAGATCGTGAAACTACGATGGGCTTGCGACGCGTGTTGTTGGATTTTTTTGTGAAAAACAAACTTGAGAGTGTTGATCGGTGATACGAATTGAGTATTTTTGGTTGTCTGTCTTCATGCTCAATATATCTCGTTCCCTGTGTGGTGAGGCTGTGATTTGTTATTGTTGATCAGTTTCATTGATATCTTCGAAGCAACGCAATGAAAAGACGCCATCGAATAATATACTGATATATAGATATACCCGAATAAATTTGGTTGACACTCGTCAGGGGTATTCTTCAGCAACTATTAGAGAATCCATCATGATGTGTACCTCACAGGGTTGTAATGACTCGACTCGAGTCACAATGTTCTGATGACTTGACTTGACTCAAGTCATTTTATCAAAATACTGAAATGACTCAACTCAGTCAATCTGTGTATTGACTCAACTTGGACTCGAGTCACTGCGCATGAATCGAACCCAGTCGTATGACTCGAGACTCAAACGGCCAAGACTGACATTTCACTGTCATTTTGAAGACTAGTAAAGTAACCACACTGTTGGGACTTCGTCTATCGGTAGTAGTACTTGAAAATGCGACCAGAAACTGCTAAAAGTGAGGAAAATTAGTAGATTATAAATGCGCCCACGGTTTGATATTACCAAACAGAGTTATAGAAAGTGGGCTTAACAAGACTTTAACTGGTAACTGAGCAGTCTGCACCGTGACTCTGACACGACCCTGTGCTTGCAGACTCGGTGGTGAATTGAAAATGACTCCAGTAAAGACTATAAAAGTGAGATTGAATTGTGACTTGATTACCACCTTGGTGCCTTGAAGAAGAGCTGTTATTGCTCACAGCTGCTGTTGAATGGAAGTTGTCGGCGTGTGTGTGTCATATCCTGACTTGTACAAGCTATCTTGTTTGTGGACGGTCAACTAACCTCTAGTTTATGAAGTAGGTGTAGTTTGAGGTTTTGAAAATTGAGTAGTTCTAGCCTGCGCATTAAAAAGAAAGATGCTGAACAACTAGAAAACACGTTTGCCGTGAGTCGTGCCACCAGTTTTCTGTGGTGTGATGTTCTTGCAGCCATTGCTAGCTCAGAGTCATCACTAACAGTGAACAAAACCCTCTCCATGGCATAACTTGTACTACTGAGTATGTGTGCTGCTCATTTTGAAAATTCAACACTTTTGTAAAAGTATGGACAGCTAATGGTCCTGTAATATACGGTGAATCGATTTCTAGCGTGGCATGACTCTCTCGTGAAAGCATCTGAAGGGTGGATGAAACTGCAGTCAACTGAATAGCGCGATTTACTTCCACTTCATGGCTGTTGCTCTGTGTGTAGTCCGAAGTTATTATTTGAGAGATATCTCACTAGCAGTCATAACTGTCTCGCCATTAAGCTATCCATTGGGATTGCTAGCATTTTGCGATACGACGATAAGTAGTACTTCATTGCTGACCACCACTGGTGCTGCATCACTACTGCGATCTTTTAGTACATAGCAAGTTCAAATTACCTGTCCCGGATACGCCAATCCCCTAACATAGCTTGAAATGCTCACACACACACACTTAGCTTTGGGAGTTTCTTGGAGGTACAGAACTTCAATTGTACATTTAGCTTACAGCCTCGGAAATTCCATCAATCTATTTTCGACACAGGTTCACAATTGACTAGTTTCTGATTTATTAAAACAAAAGTTTCTTGGCGTTCGTCACCCGCGACACCGTAAATCTTCGTAAATCTGAAATTCACACCTCAAAAGCGGCACAAATATTATTCAACATGAAAAAGAAATTGGAGCAGTTGTGGTCCGAATTGCAGCAGGAGTTGTCAACGTCAGCCATGATTGCGAATATACCGTCTCGTCGATCATGCCCGCGTGTACTTGCCCCAGATGTGAAGCATAAATACGGAGGCGATAAAAAGCAGGCTCATGACCAGCACCGGAACGGGGCCTCTGAAAATGAGGAACTCAAATGAGAATTTGAAAACTGATTAGTTCTAGTGGCAGATTTTGAAAAGCGAATATTTCTAGCTGCCAGTTTTAAAAATTGAGTAGTTCTAGTTGCGGATTTTGAGAAGTTTATAGTTTTGACTCGAATCAAGTCGAGTCATTTTCAATTCACCACCGAGTCAAGTCCGAGTCCAACTCAGTGAGAAAAGGTTGGAGTCTGAGTCATGGTATTGTCATTGTGTTGACCGCCCAGTTTCCAGTTAGTCTTGTTAAACAAACTTTCTATAACTATGTTTGGTGATACTGAATGGTTCGCATTTATAATATGCTAATTTGTTCACTTTTACCTGTTTCTGGTCGCATTTTCAAGTACCAGTACTAATAGACGAAATCCTAATAGTGTGGGCCTTCTACTAATCTTCGGAATTACGACGAAATATCAGTCTTGGCCGTTTGAGTCTCGGGCGATGTGACTTGGTTCGAGTCATGCGCAATGACTCTAGTCCAAGTCAAGTCAGTACACAGAATGACATGAGTCGAGTGACTCGAGTCATTTCCGTAATTTGAGAAAATGACTCGAGTCAAGTCGAGTCATTGGGAAATCGTGACTCGAGTCGAATCATTACAACCCTGCTATAATCTGATAAATTTTCTTGAAAATAAATATTGTAATGAGAAAGCTGTATTATTTGATCGATAGTTTATCCGGTTTCTCATTAAATGCAACTCAAATCAAAATGTATTAATAATTTATTCATATATTTCGACAGATAGGTTATCTGGCTTCTGTTACAAAACCCACTCACACTTTCAAGCCAGGAGAATCTTCGTTGTAAAACCTCCACATTGTAGAGCTAGCGCCCATACTGGAAGAACCGCCAGACTTTGCACGAGTTGTGGGAGTGGCGCGTCGCTGACGAATTGTGGTCCCGCCACCAGGCCTGAAACATGACATTTACTTCATTCATCTCATTTCATGCTGGTGACGTCATATTGCGAGACAGGATTGTTGATATACAGCAGGGGTCGGCAACCTTTTGCTAGTCGCGGGCCAAATTTCGGGTGTACAACTTTTTGGCGGGCCGGATTTTTTCTTAGTACTATATTTTACGCTCACTTTGGTATATTATACTACATTGCTGCAATCTCAATCATACCAATCAGAAGACACATGTATTTACACTTCAACAACACAGAATAATTGTGACAATTGACGCAGCTTGCTTTGTGAAAGGTTTTCAGCTTCTGGTAACAAGTCAGATGAAACAAGAATCAGAGCCTATTCAAAATGGATAAATTTCGTATCACAGTTACAAATGTAGTGTTGGTACTAGGTTTTCTCTCCTCCAGTATAGGAAAGTGAGCATAATTTTCTTTGTACTGTTGACATTTCCAGAGTCACAGATTTGTTTTGAATGCGCCTCAACATCTCATGTATTTAGTTGTTTTCCTCCTGAAGTTGCAAATTCAATTTGTTCAGATGTGACGTTAAATGTACCAGGAAAGCAAGATGAGATACCCAGTTTCCATTACAAGATCATGAGTCGGCGATATTTGTGTTTTCGAGGAAAGTTGCTATTTCATTTCTCAGTTCATACACTCGTGTAAGCATAGCTGCTCGACTTAATGAGCGAAAATGACAGATATAGGCCTGCATGACATCGCCATATTGATTCTCTGCTTCTAGTGACATCTGGCGTAACTGATTCAGTTAATGAGACAAAAAATCATTTTAACAGTTTTCACCATTGTGGCCAAAACACTATTCAGGTTTTTTGTCTTGGCACACAATGCCTTCTGGAAAATCAAACTATAGATAGCCTAACTAACATACGGAGGCTAGTTATCTATAATTGAACAGTTAGCGATTCCGTCATTGCGTCTGAGATGTTCCAAGCGTTTTTGAAGCAAAGGAAGAACACCTTTATTGTTACGCCCCGTTAGAGTGGTAAACCCTTTAAAAAGTATTTAGCACCTTCGGTTGCGAGATACACCCGATTGATAAGCACTGATCCAGTCTAGTCTATCTCCATCTCCTACTTCAACCACTTTCGTTTTATGGCATAACAATAGACTAATACGATGTAGGCTACTGTTATATGGTAGCCATGCCGCATTTTTTTCATGCAGTGCTGCACTGCAGATTGAAACTCATTAGGAAACGGCGGGCCGCATTCTTGTGATAACTAATTATTATGTCGCGGGCCGGACGGTTTCGCTTGGCGGGCCGGATCCGGCCTACGGGCCGTAGGTTGCCGACCCTTGATATACAGTGTTCTTTCCAATTCTCTACTAGTTGCTGACGATTACCCCTGACGAGTGTCAGCCGAAACTATTCGGGTTCGTTTCAATATGATTATACTATTCAATTGTATATCGAAGTTCTGTACCTCCAAGAAGCTCTTTTGGGAGCTATAGTAGACTACTTGAAGACTAATGAATCGGTCAGGTATTCGAATTTGCCCAGGCTCTAATTATGAAGTCATTATAGTATGAAAGATATGGAAAAATCCTTTTATGCTATGACAAAAAAACATCATACTGGTTCTATATCGCAATAAAGATAATTTGGTGCCTGTCTTTGCAAACATACCTATTTTTTGCACATTGTTTTGTAAGAGTGCTGTGGGTTGATCAGGACTTCACAGATATATATGCCATTTCCATTACGTGGGTAGCTTTGTATTACATGTTCTTGATGCTGCGATACAACCAATCGAGGTTTCATGACTTCCACAGTGGAAAATGCTATCGAAAGCATAATTTTCGTTGATAAATCAACACAGTGGCAGAGAGCGTATAATTCTAGTACTCCAAAAAGAAACATCTTAGAGATCACAGTATCCTGCTCTAGTCAAGACTAAATTATCGTTACACTCACTTTGACGTGCGTCCTGGCGACCTGCCGCCGACGTTGGTTGCGCTTGACGATGGAAGAGGCTGAAAATGATGAGAAAATTTGTTGACATTCAAAAATGTGACACAAGATTTTGGATGTTTGTTGAAAACACTGATTGGTGGCAGACTTGGACAGTTAGATAATTATAGTTGCCTGTTTCGAGTAATTAGAGCAGAATATCGGAAATCTAATTCTAGTGTAATTTATTGAATGACTCCTTGCTCTAATTTTAATTTTCTGAGATTACTACAGGAGAAATGTATTGTACGAAACAGGCCAAGATTGCTGTGCAGACATTTGCCGATCTCATGCTTATCCTGTATGAAATCGATGTCCTCTGCACTACGTTTTATTTTTTATTGATTTTTTATTAAATTATTTCAACTAGGAATCATCGCTGCTCACCTGATATATCAGGCAAAACGTACCGAGATTTCAGTAGGGATGCTTATGAGAATGAAATTTGTATATGAGCAGAACATAATTCAATTTTCAGGTTTTCAACTACTACAGAACTACTCACTTCAATTCAATATCCACAATTAAGGAACTACTTCTCACCAAATTAAATAATTCTGGTCGTCAAATCAGACTCATTAGAGCGAAATCACGGTAATCTATAATTCCAAAGTAATTTGTTAAATGATTATTTGCTTCTATCCTCCCAGGCTGGGAGGCTGCAGGGAGTCCCAGAAATTCTGATCTAATTTTTAGTTTTCCTCAATATACTACACCTACTCGTCATTGATTCACCAGTATGTGCCGTAATACGCATCATTTCATAGGACTGTAATCACTATATATCCAGAGTGTGAAAAACAGAAAATTTTTAGAACTTCAGAATCGGATTCCTGCGCTCACCTTTCTTCATTATTTTTTATCAAATTACTTCAACTTGGAAAATCGTCGCTGCTCACCTGATATATCAGGCAAAACGTACTGAGATTTCAGTAGGGGCCATCCACCATTATTTGGTAAATATGTGTAGCCTACATAGCGTCATTTTCCGGCTATACATTTGGTGATAAATACACAGAAACGGTTAAAGCATGAATTTGCTTCGATGTGATGTACACACTTCCACCATCCACACTCACTTTTCGGCAGGAAAACTTGAAAAATATCACTCACCATTATTGTAGTATGCTATCTCCCGGTGCTTTACACGAAGTTTACTGGCAAAGTGACGCGTCAACGTCACCAGGTCCACAACTGTGCGCGTTCGGGCGTGACGGCTGTCTTGCCACATTTTGCTTTTTGACGCCGACCGACCGGTTTTCGCCGAATAACAGAATCGATCACCGGAATCGTTCAGTTCAGTGCGTGGCTCTTGCTCGACGACGGTATCATTGACGGGAACATACCGTTCCTTTTGCTTTGTTTCGTTTTTGTAGCGTTTGCGTGCATGCCAAGGATTTGTAAAACATCATCATACTCAAGCGTAAAAATTCTGCTTTCGTTTCAATTGCCCGCAAAAATGTCATCTATTTGACTGCAGCAATGGCATACAGCGGACGCCTTACCATTACACCATAGTGTCCTATATGGTGTCGACACAGGCAAATCTCACGGCTCAGTGAAGTTGTATCACGTCACAATTTCCATTTGGCTATAGGCAATTTGACGGTCATGTTTGACCGGCTTGCCGAGCATTAAATTTGGTAAAACGGGTATCATTCGAAAGGTGACTCTGCACTGATTACGAAAATATAAATTTTATTCCGCTCGCGGCCCTGGAACCCCCACAATCAACCTAGAATCTTTCATTGTCATGGAGATTGGCATTGAGACGCAGCAATGCTGTCTGGCGAAACGAGAGATTGGCATTGGGACGCAACAATGCTGTCTGGCGAAACGAGAGAGTTACTCTCTCGTTACTCTCTCGTTTCGCCAGACAGCATTGTTGCGTCCCAATGACAATCTCCACAACAATGAAAAATTCGAGGCTGAATTTGGGAGTTCCAGGGCCACGAGCTGAATAAAATTTATATTTCCGTCATTAGTGCAGAGTCAGCATTCGATTGATACCCGTTTTACCCGTTTCACTGAAGCGTGAGATTTGCTTGTGTCGACACCAAATAGGACACTATGATTACACTATATCGCCGTAGCACTAAACAACAATATGTTGTTCATATGCAATTGATTAATGTACTGATATTGAAATAAACCCGTCAATTTCTACCTGATAATGATCGTCAGCATCTAGTAGAGAAAAGTACCAAGCTATCATGAAAATGTTATCGGATCGGATTCGTCTGATACCGACGCTAAGAATATATTCTCACGAAATGGACTTACTTCTTCTCAGAATAGCATCAAGAATTCAAGATATATTAGTTTATGGGTGCGATGGAGACGATTTTTCGCTGATTCGGTCGAGGGCAAAATGGGCGCTTATCAGATATATCGTTAGATGGCACGCTTGACTCAAGCAATTGCGTGGCGAAGTCCACGGTTATTCTATCGAATGTAAGTTATTCAGAATTCAAACCAGTACATCCACCTGATCGGTGGTGATGCAGAGTATGTAACGTGGAGTGGTATGATCCACTATCCAAATGGTTGCGGGCAATGTTGCCTCTAAGCTGCGTGCGTGCGCAATTGCGCAGTGCTGACACGGCCTCTGCGGACAGAAAATCTAAGCTGCTCAAAATAAATCCTAAGTTACGCACTGTTGTCCAAGGGACCGCGCAGTATGTTGGTGAGTGCGTGCAGACCCGTGAAAATTTAAAGGGAACATTGGTTGCTGGTTCGTGTCCGACACAGGTCGACTCTCGAATTCATTCATAAGTGTAGGAGGTTGATCAAGGCTCCTCCTCGACATCCAATCATTGTGACCGGTGTTTTAAAATACCTAGAAATGGGCCGTGCTACAAGTCGGTAGATGCGAAATTATGATGAAGAATGGTGGCCAGGTGTAAATGACCGTTGTAATCGAAAAACGCCCGGAATGCCTCAAGCAACAACGCAAACTTGGTCTGTATTGTATTTTGTCAAGTAAATCATGATTACGTCATAATAAATTTAAAATAAGTAGAAGGTTCGTTATAATTTCCCATTACTTCGTCCCAGCGGCACGGTCGTTAACTAGACATAATCAAAGAATAGCAAAATAGGAAACAAATTAACGGCAAGGATGTCCGTTAAATTTTGTTTATTTCACACGTCACGTTTTCAGAAACATGAAAACCACGAAGAGAGCCAATTGAACAAAAAGATACATACATATTTAACTGGGTCCCGTGAAAGATCACGGATATCTTAGTGTTTTATTTCAATGTCGATAAAATTGTGTCATAATATCGATGACAATTTCTAGTTCGACGTTTCCAGATATTATTGCATGCTGTTGATCCATACGTCCCTCCGTGAGGTGGAAAAATGGTATAGATAGAGTAATAGACATGGAAAGCAAACATTAAAGGTCAATTTATCGGGATCTAGATTCGCCAAAAATTATGTGGGCGTCAAGTTGATAGTATCAGTCGTGATAATCATTCACAAAATAAAGACTATTATCGACCTGGAATAAATTACCATTGTAGTTGAAAAACACCATGACACCACACACCACAAACAACAACAACCAGTCATTTCTAAAAATATCGATCGTTCGAAATAACGGGAATTCTGGAAGTATAATCTATCAATCATTATATATACATCGTTAGGTACGTACATTTGCAGATCATATATCAATGTAATTATCCAAGTTAACGAGCTGCAGGGTAACTATCCGTATTTTCATCACGTAATTAAAGCACCATGAATAGGAAAATATTCAATTATCTGGTGCAAGCTTGAGGCTTGATCAAAACTAAAACAATCATGTCGTTCTCTTGCACGCAGAGCTTGGTAGCACGATAAGACCTTCTATAAATGTTTAGTTGTGGTGATATTATATTGTCGCACAAGACTTAGCCACATCGGAAATGTTGATGGAAATTGGAAACAGTACAGAAAAGAATTTATGACGGAATCACTTCTCGGCGCGGCTGAAAAGGTCGGAATGATTCACGAAATGGAATACAGCGTTACTTTTAATTTGATTCAAAAACTTGATGAGCCGTATGATATTTCTCATGAGTCCGGTCCGAGTCAAGTCATCTTAGGGTGGTGACTAGAGTAATTTAAAGTCAATGGAAAAACGAGAGTGGAGTCATCCCAACATTGTGTTCTAGACTTGGTTTGAAACAAAAGTGTTGTGATTGTGCTACAAACTCATCGCCAATCGTGTAAGAGTTTATTGACAGGTAATATTATGCCCCCAGAGGCTTGTCAAATTCGCGAAGTGTAAGTTTTAAATTATGAACGCTTGGATTTTATCGAACTGAGAGCCAATTTCTGACACGACATTATTGTTTGGATAGCGATCATGAGGATAAATCAAATCGGCCGTATAATCGCGAGCGAAGTTCGGTGAGACTGGGGCGGAATATATGTCTAGACGTTACAAAACATCTGCAGTGGAAGTACGTATATTAGGGCTCTTCAAAAATGACTTTTTTTTCTCAAATCGTACTGGCTACTTGATAAAATTGCTAGGTTACCTAATTTAAGCCTACACACAAAATTTGGTTCAATTCCAGCCAGTAACCGCTTTGCTACAGGAGAAGAAAGTTTCTATTTATTATATAAAAATAAATAATAAAAAATTTGAAAATTTTTTGTTCACCCCATGAAAGTGTTAGGCTGTCTATAGAAACGATGCTCACCAAATTTGATTCAATTCCAACCAGTGGAAGCGGAGTTATTGCCGTCGAAAAATTGGGATTTGAATAAAATACTATTTGCGGTGACCACAACTATATTAAATAAACAAAGAATCGGTCACCGTAAATACTATTTTATTCAAATCCGAATTTTTCGACGGCAATAACTCCGCTTCCACTGGTTGGAATTGAATCAAATTTGGTGAGCATCGTTTCTATAGACAGCCTAACAGTTTCATGGGGTGAACAGAAAATTTTCAAATTTTTCATCATTTATTTTTATATAATAAATAGAAACTTTCTTCTTCTGTAGCAAAGCGGTTACTGGCTGGAATTGCACCAAATTTTGTGTGTAGGCTTAAATTAGGTAACCTAACAATTTTATCAAGTAGCCAGTACGATTTGAGAAAAAAAGTCATTTTTGAAGAGCCCTAACGTATATAGTTAATTTCGTCGAAGGGTCGCCCAGCGGTTAATTTGAGACTACTAATTGGGATATTGCAAAATGAAACTAACGCAAAATGACTTATGACACTACAAATATGCAATCTTCGAATGATATTTAGTTACCATGATATATTATGGTTACCATATTTTGGAAATCTGAAAAGAAGACACTTTTTAAAAAATTTCAAACTTTTAATACAGGAGGGAAATCCGGGAAAATTGGCAAATTTATTCCGAGGTCATACTTGGTTGACTAAAAAAAAGGCATCACTTTGATTCGACTCACGAATTACCCGCTTTTCCCGTTAATTTTATGGTGCTGACTAATAATAAGGTTGGTCGTCTTCCCGGCTCAACTCCCGAAAGACCCGCCGGAACGTTACGTGGGTACCGGTTTCCTATCTCAGTTGAATTTCCACATACATTTAACCCAAATTTTCGAAAAAGAGAACAAATCCTCTTAAAAGAGGACGTTTCCCGGGCGTATTTACACAATTATGGCATAATTATACGTTTAAATTTTTTTTCAAAAAGGCATTTGTTTAAAACACTGTTTAAAACAATATTCAAACATGAAGTGTTTTAAAACACTGTTTGTTGTACACGCAACCCTATACCCCGTACTGATTACGACGCCACTACAGTAGACATACAGGGGAGATGTGGTACCGATGGATCAAAAATTGGAAAATGATCTCTGGCCCTCAAATCTTCAGCCGAGAATAGCAGATCTTTTGGTGTCTCAACACTTCGATACATGCTCTACCTATCGCGGACATTTACATGAATATCCGCCTTTTTAAAAAATATTGATAACTGTTTAAAATTTGTTGCTCGAACGTGTCATCGGTCCCCACCCGGTGGGTCCAAAGGCACACGACCATGGAACCTATGAGACATACGCTAAAAAACTCAAATTTGTCAACTTGTTTTGTTGTGTACTAAGCTAAGCTACAGCAAGCCAATGAAGAATGTTTCGTCGCGACCTTCAAGAATAAAATAAATTATTTCAACTCAAATGTTGGCATAAAATCATGTTTTGATTTACGCCCAAACTTACAAAATTAATGCCACATGCATATTACCCGCAAATCGGCATTCTGACTTTAAAATACCTCGTAATAGCGATAAAACACCACAGGTAACTATGATTTTCAGCATATGTATATGTAGGCGAGTTTCTGTTGTTAAGTGATTAGTTCGTCCATCTATTTTGCTTGATTTGGCTGTGGTGCCATAGGTCCCCCACACCATGAATATTGCAATTGAATTGAAAATAGTCCATCACTCGAGGATGGTATTAATTAAAAAAAAGTGTGCCATTATATACCCTGATACAAGCCCTATACTTTACGTCAAAAATTATGGTGGGTTTGTTAGTTTGAAAGGTGATATAGAAAAATGCAAATGTCGATCCAAATTTACTTTACACCCCCTAAAACGTAAATCATTCGTCACAGACCCCATAACTCACGCAGGTCGAAATTTTTTTGCATGCGAGGAAAGATTCTGCCAGCATGTAATTGTAGACAAATTCACGGAGTGCAATCATGGAATTATCACGGAGAATTTTTCAAGTATTTTCGGTCCCAGTGATCCATCGGTACCACATCTCCCTGCAAGATGTTTACAGTGTAAACATGTATAGGGCCTACTTTTTACGCGACCACAAATAATATCATGCTGGTTTTGCATCGCAATCAGATAATTTGGTGTTCTTTCGACCATAACTATTGCATTGCACTCTTTGACAATACTGTGGGTGGACCACGACTTCCAGATATGTCATTTACAGTAACGTGCGTAGCTTTGTATTATATGCTCTTCATGCTGCGATACTATACCAATCGAGGTTTCATGGCTCACACAGTGGAAAATAGTGTCAAAATTATAATTTTCGTTGATGAATCGACTGTTAGGGCGCGGATATCATAAAGTTGGACTATCGTTCAACTCGATTATCTCGTTCATCAGGATTTAAGAACCCAGGATTGAGGATACCGGTTGATGGCAGCGCATAAAGTTACTTATAACACCATGATTTAAAAACTGGAACAAACTCATGCGTACACTGGGTAACATTCGTGCGCGAAAATATTTCCGATGATGACCGTTACGATTGTCTGCAGAGCGATATATCTATCATAATCCATCAATATTCTCTATTCCATTTCTTCGATGTACCGTACTGGTTGCGCACGACTCTTATTTCGCGATGATCAAAATTCTACCTATATTATTCTTATATAATTATCAACTGACAGCCAACAACGCGTTTTCGAGTGATCATCGCGCGTAACCTTATGGAACTTTGTGCCTGGAGAGATATAGCGTAGTGGTCTAATCCACAGCTGCAACACCAATGGGTTGCTGATTCGAGTCCGACGGAGGTCGACTCCAGAATCCCTATCTAAGGGTTGGAGATTTAACTAGGCTCCTCCTCGCCACGTGATCCGCATAAGCGGTGTCTTATAAACAGCCTAGAAGTGGGCAGCGCTACAAGTCGGTAAATACGGAACAAAAAAAAAATACAGTATATCGGCCTAGTGTAAAATGACCATAATGTAGTCGAAACACCATGAATATCAAAACAAACAAACAAAACTTTATGCGTTGCGATTAGCAGGTTTTGATCAGACGATTAGTATTCTTCTGGATCAGCTAACATTATGATCTCCGTCTAAAACACGTCATGACTAGCAGTCTCCCAGATCAGCTACCTTTATGAACTCTGCCCTTAGTGCGATATAGGCTATCTATCATCATTCATCAATATTCTCTAATCCGTTTCCTCGCTGTACCGCACTGATTACGCACGACT
Organism: Botryllus schlosseri; assembly: GCF_051294905.1. Classification (NCBI taxonomy): domain Eukaryota; kingdom Metazoa; phylum Chordata; class Ascidiacea; order Stolidobranchia; family Styelidae; genus Botryllus; species Botryllus schlosseri. The sequence goes on from NC_137236.1 coordinate 37,470,830, forward strand.
CTTCGTGCGAGTATAATTCTAGTACTCGAAAGAATCATCACTCGCTATTCGACTCGAATCGCCATTAGGGTATCCTGCATCCTGTATCCAGTATCCTGCCCTATAGTCAAGACTAAATTATCGTTACATGAAAATCTCACTTTGACGTCCGTCCTGGCGAGCTGCTGGTTGCACTTGACGATGGAGGCTGAAATTGAGAAGATAATAAGTTGACATTCAAAAATGTGCTATAAATTTTCGGATGTTTATTGAAAACAGTGATTGGTGGCATACTTGGACAGTTAGATAATTCTAGTTGCCTATTTCAGTAATACAGTTGAATACCGGCAATCTAATTCTAAAGTAATTTATTAAACGTTTCTTTGCTCTAATTTCTTTTCCAATCTCATTTTTGATTTTTCTTAAATTACTAGGCCTACATAGCTGTATCGTACGAAACGAGCCAAGATTGTTGCACAGATATTTGCCGTTCTCGTGCTCTCAGGAGAATGAAATCTAATTTGATATGAGCCTACAGATTCATAATTTTCAGGTGTTTTACAACTACAGAGAACTACTCAATTTTTAATATCCGCAATTATAGAACTATGAAACTACTCACCAGACTTGGAAAACTAAATAATTCCAGTTGTCGAATTAGACTTATTAAAGCCAAATCATGGTAATATAATCCTTACGTAATTTGCCAAATGATTCTTTGATCTAATTTCAATGCCGATATAATTAGCAAAATGTTTCTATAATATACAAATTCTAATCTAATTTTAAGTTTTTCTGAAAATGCTACAGGAAAACTGTGTCGTGCGAAACGAGCCACCTCGGTGGACAGACATTTGCCATTCTCATGCTTGTGATTTGATATGAACTGAACTGAATTCTATTACGGGCATTCCTAAAAGTCTGGAAGGCGGAGACAGCGGAGGATGCGGAGAGCGGAACTTTCCGTCATTGACCTTTATAGACACGCGCACGTCGCGCATACGCAGTATAGCAAAGCAACTCTAAAACGTCAATCAATCAATATTTTCCTCGGAATTATACGCAATTATGTTAAGTCTAAATTGGGCGAGCAGCGCATGTATGCCGTCCAAACAGTTGGCGATATTCTCCGATAGTAATAGCGCACTGATGTCAATCAAAAACAATGGCAATTCGAATAGTTTAATTGAAACTATTATCTGACTTTGCAGAGACTTGGCAACAAATGGAGTACAAGTGACGTTTATTGGATTCCCGCTCACACAGGAATACGTGGCAATGAAAGGGCGGATAAACTCGCAAAACTGGCCGCTAGCACACCTGGATCCAATGACGTAAACGGAACGATTCTGTCACTTCCCGAAATGAAGTCATACACCAATGGATTATGTGCTGAGAAGTGGATGTCGGAATTAAATGGCATCGATCGAGACTCTGCGTACCTTCGTATGCACGCACCGTTCTCATTCATTCCCCGCCCACGAAATTTGTCGCGGAGGGAATCAGCAATTATATTGCGATTACAAACTGGACACTCTAAATTGAACTCGCACCTCCAACGCATGGGTTGTCACGACAGTGGTCTCTGCGAAACGTGCAGCGTACCGGAAACTCTCGAACATTTTCTACTGACGTGTCCTCGATACGATCACCAGAGACAATATTTAAAAAACGTAGCCGAACGTAGCAGTGTGAGCTTTACGTTGGAATGTCTGTTACCTGATCCGCACATGGTTATTGCGATCGTAGAATTTGTTATTTTGTGTAGGCATATCTGATTCAACTATAGCTCCCTCAGGCCTGGTGCACAAGACCCTGGTAGTCGAGCACCATAAAACCCCTTATACATATACATATATATATAAACCATAAACTTCAGAGCTAAAGAAAAATTAAAAGGCGAACATAACAAGATGAGACCAGAATCCATGTAAGCGGATACCGGTGATTAGCGTGAAAGTCAACCCTCAATAAGATGACATAATGGACTTTTTGGATACTGTTACAATATACTGAAAGCGGAGAGCAATGCGTCGCGGAAGATGTTTCGAAACAACTGAGAATAACGGAAAAGTCAACCGTGCGAGCTCCAAGCCATTTTGGCGACTGGCATCGATGAGCTGACATAGCGGACACAGTGATAAGTTTTTGGCGCATTTTTCTGCATTTTTCACTCGACGCAGATTAAACAGTGAAATTACAGATGTATGGCAAACCTAGTATATGATGGTGATCAAAGTATAGTCATTTTCTTAGTAACTTAAAGTAAAGCTGTTAATTTCTAATCAGTGACAAGTAAAAGGGAATGGGAGAAGTAGGCCTATATAGCAACGTTTGAGAAACACATTCGACTGTGCGGCATCAGTTGAATCAGACATTTTACACAAATGCTAGGGTATTTGTCACGACAGAGAGATCGGCCTCATTTTGACTGCGTCATCGAAGTTATTTGACGATCAGGATGCGATAGGACCTTTTGGCAGAGGGTAATCTCGTTTTCAATACCGGGTCATTTCGCCAATCCGTCTCGTAATACGAGCGCCTGGCCTGTAAATCGCGGATATCTGTTTCACGTACAAGACTTATTTGGTCTCGGCACGGGGATCGAGCCCACGGCATACCGATCAACACAACGTATGACCTGTCATTACGTTATCTCTACGGAACACTGCACAACAATATTTTTCGATGTGTGGAATTTATTAATATTGAAATAAACACGTCAATTTCGTGCTGATACAATCGTCAGCGACTAGTAGAGAATTAGATAAAGTACGAGCTATCATGAAAATTTTATCGGATATTATCATAATTCGTCTGCTACCATTTCTCACGAAATGAACTAACTTCTTCTCAGAATAACATCACGATATATTACTTTATGGGTGCGAGGGAGACGATCTTTTACTGATTCGGTCGGCGGTAAAATGGGCGATCATCAGATATCGCTAGATGGCGCGCTGGAATCAAACAATTGCGTGGCAACGTCCAGGGTTAGTCAGAATTCAAAATTTAAACCGGTACAATACATCCACCTGATCGGTGGAGGTGCAGAGTATTTCGCGTAGTATGGTACCATCCACTATCCACAGGGTTGTGGATTCGAGTCCGACAGAGGTCGACGCCCACGCCCGAATTCCTTCATAAGTGTTGGAGGTTGATCTCTAGGCTGATCCTCGCCATCCAATCCTCGTGACCGGTGTTTTAAAATGTATAGAAGTGGGCCGTGCTACCAGTTGGTAGACGCAGGATCTTAATAAAGAATAGGCGTCTGTTGTAAATGAAAATTGTAATCGAAAAACACCATGACTACCACACACGACAACAACAGTCTGGTCTGTGTTGTATTTTGTCACGTAAATCATGATGACGTCAGTACATCCAAAAAAGGCAAAAAAAAAGTTTCTTTATAATTTTTCATGACTTCGCCCAAGCGGCACGGTCTTGAACTAGACATAATCGAAGAATAGCAAAGGAGGAAACAAATTATCTGCGAAGATGTCAGATTTATTTCGTTGATTTGGCACTTTGCGTATTCAGAAGCTTGAAAACCATGAGTAAGCTAATTCAAAACCTGTAAAAAATAGTTAATATAGAACAGGAGCTCTTTAACTGGATCCCACAAAAGATCATGGCAATCTTGGTGTTGTCATATCAAAGTCAATTCAATTGTGTCATATAATCGATAATAACATAATACCACCTGGAATCGAAATTGATGCTGCGAACAGATATTATCGCATGCTGTTGTTCCATACATTGTTCCGTATGGCTGCAAATGCTATAGATAGAGTAATAGACAAAGAAGGCTGACATTAAAAGTCAATTTATCGTTCGGGAGAAAAAGGATGTGGGTGGTAAATTGGTAACATCAGGCATCAAAATCATAATCAAAATAAACAATGTCGGCCTGGAGTATGTGACTATTGCAGTCGAAAAACACCACGAATACCACAAACAACAGCAACCAGTCATGTCTAAAAATATCGATCGATCAATTGAAGTAACGGGAATTCGGGACAATTGGACGTCGAGATATTCTAGATCCGTGGTCCCTAACCTTTTTCGACTCATCGTCCCCTTAGCCGGCTCGGCATGTATTTATCATCCCTCATATTTTCGGTTCCGGGAAAGAGGACATATAAACGGGAAACACATACAGCTAACTCTAATCGCTGGTAAGTTGACTATGAAAGGTCAAATTTCCGGGGCGATCACGTAACATCCAGTTATCTGAGGTTAGTTTGGGGCGAGTTTACATTGTTTTCTTCATAATAACCGACGGTATGCGGTTTCCGGGTAACCACATATATCTGAATGTACGTTCTAACATTTTCGCCCCTATCGCCCCCTTCGTTTTGCAAGACTGCTCACTAATGCGCGATATCGCCCACGTTGGGAACCACAATTCAAGACCCAGGTTCCCGCTAATTTCGAAAGCGGGTTTCAGAATATATCAATTATATCAAATATATCAATTATAATTATACATCGTTATGTATACATTCATTTGTACATATATGAATGTAGGCAGGCGCAGTTCATGAGCTAATGAGTTAATGTGAGAGGAAGAATATCGTCCCGACCGTAATGAACTTGTTGATTGACACGCTGATTTTCCATGCGTTGTGGAATTAGCTCTCGACACTAAGCCATACATTTAAGTTTAAGTTTGCACACCCACAGGTATTAAAAGGATTTTTGGATATGGCGAACAATACCACTTGCGTTGTAATCTCCAATCAGAAAATAATCAATAACAACAACATGCGTTTGTTACAAAAGTGTTTTGATATTGATACAAACTTTTTGTAAATCGTGTATTTTCATCCACAGGTAATATTATACTGCCGGAGGCGGGAAACAAGTTCGCGAAGTGTAACTATTAAATTATAAACGCTTGGAGTTTAACGATCCGAAAGCCAATTTCCGACCCCATATTGTTGTTTAGATAGAGATATTGATGATAATATAAATCGGATGAAATCGCGAACAAAGCTCGTTGAGACTGTGACGGAATACATTCGCGGTTGGTTCAAAGCATCCTGGAGTAGTAGTGGCGATTGTAAAGACATGTCAAAACAATTTTAGCTGGAAGTACACCAAGGTCTGCAAAGTGAAGAAGTAGGCATACGTAGTTTCGACGGTTAGTTAGGTGGAATGGTCGCATACCTTTAACAGTTTCTGAGATTTCTAATTGCGAAATTGCAAAATGCAACCAACGCAAAGTGACCAATGTCACTACAAATAAATCTTCGAATGCATATTCCGGTATTGCGATATATTTCATGTCGTAGCAAAGTAATACAACCTCATGGCCAATTTCTTTTCCACCTTTCAAAGCCCAGAATATCAAGTAATTCATTTTTGGGAAGCGAGTGGCGCAGTTGGTTAAACACTGCGGCCACGACACCAATGGTGTAACGGGTGAATAACCGCAGCCACGTGCCGGGGTTTTCCCCGCACATGTTTTCGGTGTCGGGCCCAGGAAATGTGTGGTTCCCGAAGGATTGTCTTTTAATTTGTTTATATTCTTTTCGTTTAGAGCGAGTTAAATTATTGTTAACCGTTTCCAATAAATATCATAAACCGTTTAATGATTGATATAAAGAGGCCAAGAGACGTGTTAGCATCAAGACCGCTGAGCAGTGAGCAGGCTTACATTAATGTAGCAGTCTACAATCGACTCCAATCGTCTAAAGTAACTGTTACAAATGGTTGCTGGCTCGAGTCTCGGCTCTGCCATGTCTCTATGTGTCGGGGGTTCATCTGGGCTCCTCATCGCCGAACCCGCTGTAAATACAGCGCATTGAAAAGCTCAGAGGAATAGAGAGCCAAACTCTTGAAAGATGGCATCAAATGACTCAAGACAAGTGTACTGAAATATGTGTATGTGTATGAAATTTACTGTGCGGGCGCATTTAACCAAGTTGTTGCAAGCGCCAATTACGAGTGTCAATAAACAAACAAACAAAAGTAATCCATTTTACATGAACTGTTCAGGTAAAGGTGCCGTGGACGAAACCTGCACTTGAGTAAGAGAGTGCAAGAAATAGGAAAAGCGTATAGTGGTGAGCTTCGTCGCTATCTAAGCAGACGGTCCGCCTCGCCCCGCAGCGTTCTTCTGTTCTTACGGCGACAACAAAGCTAAGTTAAAAGACCCGATAAAGAAAGAAAAGAGCAAGAGATAGCGCGAAGAAAGACTAATATCGAAGAAGACAGTGACTGAGACATCTAAGTCTAAGATATCGTAAATGGTTGTTCGACATCCTCCTATCCGTTAATCACATCGCATTGTGTGTCATTGCATTGTACGTTTTTGTGTACGTCTTGGGCAAAGGAAATTATATTTATGACGAATATTGAAACCTACGCCAGTACTCCGTAACAGTGGAAGTGCTTCAATTATGACAGCCTCTTGTCGGAAACTAGAAAAATTTTTGGAGCGGAAGTACCTTTAGAATTTTCAGTTACAACAATCAGGATCAGTCTAATAATTTGATCATTTCAAAACGCCACGAGACTGCGATACAATGAAAAGATAGCAAGGTGTCGTAACGACTTGGAGTAGTCTTCGAAATCATGCACCCTCCTGCGCCTAGGCGACGTAAAGAAGAGGCATGCACACTGAATTGCAAGAAATATGGGATAACATAAACGAGTAGCGATGAAAATGAATGACGTGTGTATCGATAGGTGAGGTCGATATGTCAGATCCACGCCCGGTAATCTTTAGGGATGACTTGTATTCGAATTATGGAGTCAACTTTCGAACCGATCATCCATCCTAATTTCCTTTCAAGTAACAAGATCTCAACTATGTAGATAACAGTATCGAGGTGTCGATTTCTTGCGGCTACCACGCTGGCTTTTATCAAATATTTTTATCGGTCCGTACAATCATGACATTCGGCGTCGTCTATAATCAACGCGCTTATAACATAGGCACCTTGCGTAACATAAGATATCGAATATGATTACGCAAACACGAGAAAGCAAATTTGTAAGAAAGAGAGATGCGATTTTGTCCGAGTAGAGTACTCGGGATGCTTTTGGTGGTAATAATCGACCGTACTCCGCGTGATAACACGGTGTTACTTACATACAATTTGCAGAACTGCGTTCTCTATGTATGTGACACGCGAACGCAATTTAATTTGCCACGCATTGTATGCGAATTGCAACAAACCCAATTCCTAAACGTATCAGGGGTGGCCAACCTGATTGGTCAATGAAGTCAAAGGGCCACATGCGGTTTAACGAACCATAACGCGGGTCACTTGCATATTGATGACCTTTTACTTACAGGTGGATTAGGTAGCGGTGAACGCAAGACTGTCCACTCGCCAAAATCGCTAACATTTAAGCCCAATAGAATCAGTGGGCACGTGGCAATAATGTTTTAGCGGCCCGAACGCGAACATATATCCAGTTACCAAATGAATTTGGTCAATAATATCGGTGCTTGCATATATTGCAATGGTCCCGGGTCACAATTGTACCACCGGGCTCGGATTGCTATTCATATTCGGCTCAGATGCATTTCGTATGGCGTATTTCGAGCCATTTCCGTCAGCATCTCGAGTCAAGTCAAGCCATTCAAAAAAATCGGAGCAACGGTTGTCAGTAACGCTATACCTCTACTTTTCCTGAGTACTCGAGTAGGCATTGCGTACTTGTTCTTCAAGGGGTTGTGATTTTAGTCTATTTGTACTTGTACTCAACATTTTGTACTAACGTGGAAATGACTACTTTCACTTGTAATTTATTAGGAATGATGACCTTACTTCTACGTCTACATCAACGACGATTACACGGACCAGCTTCGAATAAGAGCTGAGTCATCTTAGCACTGTTGTCCCGTGATCTGTATGAATGTGTTATTATAGCGATAGAAACTGTCAATCGTCTCCAATCGTATACTGTTGCATCCGTAGGTAATATTATACCGCCAGAGGCGTGAAACAACTCGTCGTATAACAAGTTACTAATTCTAAAAACTTTTATTTGACACGAAATTATTGTTTGGATAGCGATCTTGATCGCAACACAATCGGCCAAAATCGAGCTCAAAGTTCGCTGCGACTGAGACGAGCAAATTCCTACACGACGGTAAATCGAAGGTTGGGAATACTTTACTTGTTTGTGATATTCATGCTGTTTTTCGACATCAATGGTCATTTACGCCAGGACTATATTCTTTATTGTGATTCCTTATCTGCCGACCTGTAGCACTGCCCACTCCTTGGCGATTTAAAACACCGCTTGCGCGGATCAGATAGCGGGGATGAGCCTAGATCACCAACACTAGGAAGGGGGCTCTGGAGTCGACCGCGGTCGGAATAGAACCCATAACCTATATTGTTGTTGCTTGATTAATGTGTAATTATTATCAATGACAAATGAATGTACGCTGAATTTCCTTTCCAAGGACCTGATAATTGTTGATCAGTTGATCAGTTTTTTAGCTTCCGCTTATAAGGACTACAAATAGGCTTTAGAAGAACAAAACTTGAACATTACAGCAAACAATATGTTACACAGCATTGTTCGATTCGTGCTGATGTGATCAAATCCCGATTGCTATTGCATACAGAGGTGATAAAAGTAGTCAGCGTCTTTACTCAAGTAGATGCGGAAGTAGCGATGTATATTTCGTATATTTCCACTCATGTACAAGTATAAGTAGCAATTTCCAAGACATGACAAAGATAATGTAAAATTACACACATACCAACCCCACCAGCCGCCTATCAACGTATATTATGTAAAATATTGCTAAGGAATGACAAATTTCTAACGTATTAAAATTCTTGACATCTGACGTACAAATCTGGATCACGAATCTGCACATGAACAGAATCCTGTAATCCTGAGCTTAATTTTTGGAAGAATCTTGGTTTTCAATATCAGTCGCCGTGAGTGATCTTAATGAGATAAACGGTCATGGACTGATGAATGTTTGTGGAATATTGTGCGACCAACTGCCGTTGATCCCTATACCCGTAAACGCCTTTCTTAGTTCGGTGTTCGCCAATTCATTACGAACAACATTTTGTCCACCCAAGCATCAATAGCATTATGTTTGCAAAGCGAAATCGAAATTTTCTGGGTGGTGACTCTAATTTCGTGGAATCACTTTTAAGCAGAGGTAGCATTCGACCTCTTGTCTTCTTTTTTAAAGTTTTCGTTAAATGTATGTGAAAATTGGATTGGGATATTGGAAATCAGCACTCAAATAACGGTCCGATGTATCTTCTGGAAGATGAGACGGAAAGAACACATTTTTTCTATAGTCAACCAACGAAAAATCTCACGGCAAGTGGGTATTTCCGGAGTCGAGTCGTAACGACCATCTTTTTTGTAGTCAACCAACAAAAAACTCGAAACATATTCACCAATTTTCCGGATTTTACTCCGGTATTGTAAGTCTGAAAATTTTGAAATAGTGTCCTTGTCGGATTCCCAAAATATGGTAACCATATTTTTAGTATAAGCTCAATTTATAAAACTCATAACATTAAAATCGCGCTGGAGGATATAGTATAACACTGGATAGATTTAAGTGATTCGCGCTATTTTAGTCAACGAGTATCATCGCGGAATACACGGGATAGGTTTATGTCACGTTTCCTAGAATGTTTAGTCGTATCAAATCTGGTACAGCGGAGTGAAATGAGATATGACGCAATTGGACATTGAAACCGTGGTATTTTGCACATAACATCTCAAAGATAATATAATAGTTATATCATGTAGTCCAATACAACTTGAGAGAATGAACAACCCCGACATAATTCGAATTACGCGGACATAAACAGCGAGCAGGCATTCAACATTCCGGAACACGAAGCAACGCGGCCTACGAGAGCGAGGGTTGATATCACTTTCGACTTCAAGTTCATGAAGTGTCTCGAAGCGCTATTCTTGATGTATGTTGTTGGATTAAGTGAAGTCACGAGTAAGTTAAGGAATACAATAAGGATGTAATTGTAAATACATCAGAACGCTCGTGATTACCGCACTGTCATTCAATAACAACAGCGTGGGCAGTGACTAATCTACTCTTCATTTCCCGAGTAGGCCTACTCAAGCAGGTTATTGCATACTTATTCAATGACCTTAGATAATTTATAATTCTACGCAACAGTTTTCATATTTTAAGCAAAACTGGACTGGGAATAGTTACTTTTTATTTACTTGGAAATCGGTCTTACGAGTGGTACTTTACTCGAAATATACGATGAGTTATAAGTAGGGCTAAAATATTTTGGAATCGGGAAGGGAGGACACATTTTCAAAATTTTCAGATTTACAATTGTGGGGTAGAATTTGGATACAATGGTTAATTTTTCACGACTTTGTGATTGGTTGACTGAGAAAAGGTCTACTTTCCGGCTAAACTCCGGAAATAAGGTTTTTCTTTCACGCTTCACACCTGTTGATTTAAAAAACGATGGTCACTTTCGTTCGGACCACGAATTTCCTATTTAGCGTCGTTCATGCCCATTTTTGGCTCTAAAAGCTGTAAAAGCGGACGAATTTCAAAAAGGTGAACACTTAGGCGTCGTCGGAGTACATTTTCAAAAACCTGAAAAAGCAGGACAAATCCTCCTAAAGGAGGACGTATGGTAACCGAATTATAAGGCTGGTAACCACGTCATTGGTCTGTTTAAGACAGTGGTCGGAAGCCCTTTTCGTCGAAGGAGCCATATTAACCAATATTCTCAGTTGTCAATGACAATCCATTGTGACGCCACAGTTAACGATTCATGACGTCATAGCTAGAATAAAAAATAATAAAAACAATAAAAACATGTCTTAAGCAAGCGCCATGTTTTAAACATGTTTGTTTTAAAGTGATTTTTGTTCTAAATGCAACCCTATGTGTGACAGTGTTGTGATAGCGATACAAGTTTGTTTCCAGTCGTATGGTATCACATCTGCAGGTAATACTGGGCTATACCGCCAGAGGCGTGAAACAAGTATACTCGAATTGTAAGTTACTAATTCAAAAAGCTTGGTTTTAACACGAGATTATTGTTTAGATACCGATGTTGATGATGATACTATTGGCCGAGGTATGCTCGGAATCGCGTGCTCGATTGCTGGTTTCAGCGCGCTAATCAGAAACTATATAATGTTCTGCGTACTTGGCTTCAAAATAACTCACTATTGGTGATCAATATTTCTCATTTTCACTCACGGACTCGACCCAGCAACACCGTGACCCGTGAATCTGCGAAACGTTGTTAAATTCAGAGCATCACGGTTGGATTTGATCAAAATTCTGTTAATGCTGAATGCAGAGGTGGCGATGTAATCACCATCGCTACTCGGACAGAGGTAAAAGTAGAAGTAAAGACTGTACACGATTTCAAATATAGAAGTACCGACACCAGAACATTTAAACTCTAGCGGTTAATCGCGAGACTCTAATTACGAAATTGCATAATGCGACCTACGCAAACTACCAATCACGGACACTACAAATAGGCGCAGTCTTCTAAAATATCAGTTACCGTGATATATGGTGCTGTAAAGCGAACCTCGAGTGGTCGTACGATATGCCAGCCGAAGAAGTTTCTAGCGGCTTGATTGTTTGATTGATTTTTTCGTGAGTTAATTATACCTATAGTTTGTTTGTTTGTTTTGGGGTATTTATGGGGTTTGTCGACTACTATGGTCATATATACCAGGCCGATATTCTTCTTATTTTCCGTAACTGCCAACTTATAGGACGGCCCACCTCTTTCGTAAGACAGCGCTGACGCGGATGAGGTGGCGAGGAGGAGCCTAGAAGCCTAGCCTACCTATAGTGTGTGTTGGTACATTAGGCTGCGCTTTGTAATCCAGTTCGTGTTTGAGCGCTCTGTTCGACAGGTATATTTCTTGGAGGAAGCTCCAAATTGAATGTTTTGGAAGACTAGAGCGGGATGAGACGGCATCGTATATTCAAACTCTGACGGTGTGAGGTGTTGGAGTAACTTATCGCCTAAACATTGATTTATTCGTTTGCAAGGCGCTGATGTGTTTTGGAAATTTTGTTGATAATATTCAACATATGGAATATTTCACGTGGTTTTCATGACAATTACACTTTTAAAAGCGATGCAAACACATATGACAAAATTTCGACTTTTCGAAATTCAAAGTGTAAAATACAGGTTGTTTTGCCGATGAACGATTCAGGTAGAAGTATGGAAGTAGTCTCAAATAAGTAATAGGAAAAGCTTACTCAAGTAGTCCGAATATTTATTTTCAATAACAACGAAATACTAATAATAACATCTCAAACTACATAGGCTAGATTACCGTATCGACGTATCTATTCCGTGCAACTATCACGTTAGCCATTATCAATACATTTGATCTCTTCGCAGAATCGTAAGATTCTGCACCGTCTATAATTCACACGAGCAGAAAATGGGCGTATTGCCTAACGGAAAATATAGAACATGATTACATAAAAACGAGCGAGCAATTTTAAAGTTATGCGACATGCGATTGTTACAGCGTAGAGCACTCGGAATGTTATTGGTGGAAATAATCGAGAATACTCTGCGTCATATAACTGGGTGCAGGTTATACAAACAATTTGCAGCACCGTATTGTCTTTTTATATGACACGCGTACGCAATTTAATTTGTTATGTACGGGTTACAACAATCACAATGATTAAGTATATAGATATGATCTTGGATGTGGTCAAATTTTGTTTTGGAGGTAATCTTAGTCTACTTTTAAGCAGTTCGCTATAACACTTAACGTCGTTGTGACGGAGGATAAGTCAAAAGCATAGGACTTGATAATACGCCAGTTCTGAGTTATATGTTTTAAATTTATAGTTCCGATGAAAATTTGGTGTTTTATTTCTATCATCAAAGGAAAAGCGTTCAACCTCTCACATTGCGCAATTTAGAATAAAATCTAATAATATTTGATGGTTGAGATGTACTACTATAGGTTACGATAATGCCAACACCTAGGAATACGGATCATTAGATATCATTGTATTTCTGAAAATATTTACAGATTTTTCGATGAAACATGATTCGACTCTCAGCCATCTCCAATAAGATTGGCCTCTAGAAAATAATTTCGTTTCCTAACATCGCAAAGTAAATGTCGGATAAATTCAAATCCCCGTTCGATAGTAAGCTCTCAACCGTCGCAATTAGGGTTGCATTTAAAACATAAATCAATTCAAAACATGCTTCTTTATTGTTTTTTTTTTTGTTATTTTTAAAGCAATGACGTCACGTACATTGAAGTGTGACGTCATACTGGATTGACGTTGACAACTGAAAATATGGGGTAAATATGCGTCCTTTGACGAAATATCTACGTAATATAGCTGATGAACCGACTTATTTGAAGGTTCCGACCATACCATATCGCATACGTCGGCTATATCGGGTGGTAATTATGCAAGGGCTCGTACAACATGTTTTTTGGAAAGCATTTACCAAATTATGGCATAATTTTACAACTTGAAAAAAACACAATTTTTGAAACATGTTTTAAACGAAGTGTTTTAAACAAGCATTCGTTTTAAATGGAACCCTATAGTCGCAATTGCACGGTTAGTTAGAACAAGTCGGCGCTATAGTCGACGAAATCTTGGAAGGAATTCACTCAAAAAATATTTTCAGTGTCTCGCCTTCCGGGCGTATAACACTCGTAATGAAATACCTTCTGTGACTTGTATCGGGTGTCACTAACTACTCGAAGTCGTGGTGTTAAGACTGGGCGCTACGAGAATAGTGTGTGGCTGTAGCATGCCCGTATCAACTACCGTTAATTCACCGGTTTCATCGCGGATAAGGAGTTGAATGATGTATAGATGTCAAATTTTAACGAATATCATCTTGGGTGTTCAATCACAGTTGTGTGGATTGTTACTATCTACTTCGTGAAGTTAGTACGTGATGCAGTTGTACATCGGTTACGGTTAAACGATTCTGTAGTAATGTTCCCGCCTTAATGCTGGTACCAGACTGGAATAACTAGATAGTTCATGTTGTTTATTTAGACCATTTTCAGTCTGTAATTTAATTGTCATTTAATTTGTGAAATGGTTCAATGCTCCCATTGAAATTCTAATCTAATTTGGGGTTTTCCTGAAAATGTTAACGTTACCAACCATGCTCGGTGTACTGACACTTGTCATGCTCATGCTTGCGAGAAGGAACCCGCATTTGATATGGACTGAATTTGATTTTCGTTGGATTTGATCTAATTCTGTATAAAATTCAATTTCCAAGTTTTCGCGAATTAAATCATTCTAATTGTAATCAAAATTGAAATTGAGTTAAAAAATAAACTATGACCAGGGTTTGATAGCGGGCATGTATGAAGGCCCGAGTTCTGCGTGAAGGCGTGCGAATGCCGATGTGCCTCAGTTTGTTCACAAGTTGAAAGTCAAAAGCACAGGAAGTTGTCATGGAGCGTAATATTCACACCTCAGGCCTAGAATCCCGAAAGTTGATGAGCCGTAGAATATTTTCGAGAGTAACGCGCATGAAAATGAAAAAGTAGATGAAATTTTATACGAAAACCCTACTGCAAAATGGTCGTAAACCTTCATCCATCAAATTATCAAATGGCTTTCTTCGTAATCCACCTTCATGCTCATCTCAAATGACAACTGTTTTCAGCTCTGTAGGTTAAGATGAAGATTTTCTTCGCCGTCTGTTTTCTCGCAGGTGAGATTGCGGTCAAATATATGTCGATCTGAAATTGAACCGCTTTATTTTCTCTCAGTCGCGAACCGGGCTTTTGGCACATCAGACGACGGCCAAACCGCCACCCGGCATGGAGTGGTAAGTTCATTGACGTCATCAGTGCAAGCCCGGGCTCCAACATCTGTTACATCACAGATCACGCCACAAGGACAAGACCCAGACACACTTGGACAAGTCATAGGCTCACATTCTGTCACCCACCATCAATCCCAACCTGTCATACAATATCAACCCCCATCAATTCCATACCGAGATTATCCAGTCCTGCCGATGGTTGACCCTAACCGCTATCCCCGCACTCCGACCAATAGCTTCATAGACACGTACATCAAGTACATGATTTATATGGAGCTGTTGAAACTGAGTGAGTTTATTTCGTGAAGTCAGTCGTTGTGCCAACTTTCCGGCCAAAACACTCTTGTTTTGTTGCAGTTCGTCCGACCACGACCGTTGCGGCCACCGTATCGCCCACGACAGTCGTGAGTATATGTAGCTATGGTCGCTAACTAGTAGAGTTGTTAAGTTAGCAAGCTAAGTTAGTAAGCTACCAAGTAAAGCAATTTTATTTGCATGCAATCAGGACCCGTGTACTTCATGGAAAGAGGTTGATAGCTGCAGGTATTACGTCTTCTACGGAAAGATGAGTTGGAACGATGCCAAAGAGGCGTGCACTCAAAAGTGCAGTTCCAAACTCGCGTCGGAATCATCGGAGCTCCAAATGGATGGGGCGACAACAAGATCCACCTTCGAGTGAGTACTCGTCTCTGTTGCTGCACCAAAAGGCTGTGTGTACGATCGTGGCATTGTTGTTGGCAGAGAAATCATGGCGCTGTTTCCCGGAGTGCCTGCTGGATCGAACGTTTGGATCGGAGCTTCTGACGCGGACAGTTCGCACACCGTCCTCAATCCCATGTGGTTGGACATGACTCCTATCACGACTGATTTGACTTCTTACGACATAAACGCTGGAATCGCAAGTTGCAGATATTACGCACCAGCCAGCTCACCCTCAACCGGCATTCGGTACAACGTCTGCAGCACCACTTCGGCGGCAACGCCTTCTTATTACCTTTGTGAATTTTGTCCCTAATTATGTAATTGGACCAATCTTCGACACTACAACCGTACTCCCCACTTACCTTTGTGAATACTTTCTCTGTATGGTAATGTTACTCGACTAAAGGATTTGGTTCTCAAACTGGGGGAGCGCGTCCCCAGGGATGCGTGAGAGCATCTGGAGGGGGCGCGAAGCTGCGGTCAACTGATTTTTGTTTCTCGCTCCGCGTGATTTAACTCCGTTTTATTGTCATTACGCTATCTATATTCCGAATTTCATATTTGAGAATTATGTCATCAACTGTCAATACCTTCCATCAAATTATCCGTTGGGAATGCCAGCATTCTGGTTTCTTTTCGTGATATGACGATAAGAGTAGTCTTCGAAAAGCTCAGATCAGATTAAGTAGTCTTTGCAGAAACTTGCATAATGTACATGGCTAACTCGGGAACTTCAACGCTCAATCAACAATGAAGCATCATGGGGTCAATAAATCATCTTATACCTGGCCCTAGTTTCCTTACTGCATTTCCCCCTTGGTAATAGCCCCTAGTCATGCAGCTGGTATTTCTAATGGGCCGAGGACTAGTCCGACACTAACCGTCTCATTATAGCTCATAGCAATAAAGGTATGAAATCCAAATTTCTAGTAATAACAATTTGCGATGCTTGGAGCAAGCAATGTAATATAAACGCAATACCAAAGAATCGCAGCAAAAAAGTGATAACGCGCCGTGACGATATCATATATCAATTCAGCTGGCTCGATTGCATGGCTTTCGCGTACTCAAGAATGATTGACAAAAATATAATCACACTACTCCAAACAGACCGAAGAATTTTGTCAAACCGTTCCCGAGATTACCGGACGACGGTCTGACATGTGAACTTCGCTAACTGAGAAATGTCCCTCTATATTCATTGCTTTTGCCTAAAATGTGATGTTCTGCTACTTTTCATTCAGCGTACAAAATGCAGGTCTCTTATTTACATTTCCAGATCGATATGACTGTTTGATAAAAGAGGACTCGAAGTCCTTTGCAGTCCTTCCTATCCGTTTGTATTAGTGCATCTTGTGGCGTTTTCGAATCGATAAAGTTTATAGCAATAAACTGAACTGAACTGAACGTATATGATCATGGAACTGACAGTAATGAACAGTCGAAAATACGAAACTGAAAGATTTTCACGAGTACGCTTGAGATTTGATTAAAAATGTATGAGCATCTATGAGGTGATTATAATGGATAGTATGTGGTAGGATCTTTGGCGGACGCACCAGAAACATTAGGGGATCCCGTGTATTACAAAAACGATAAATAATCATGTGGCTGCGTAGTTGCTGGTTGGACTAAGTCACAGCCTTCGAGGTACAAGTCATTGCACATTTTGAATCCGGTCACGTCAAGTCAAGACAGAATTGTAGTCAAATTGGATTGTAAAAGTATGTGGCATGATTTAAAATCAGTACTTTGTGTCAGTTGTAAGTCATTCTGAATCACGGAACGATATAAATATATAAGTGAACACGAAAAAGCGTTGGATCGCCCACGCAAAGACAGAACCGCTAATAAATACCGCGAGTAACTACATAACCTCAGTCTGAAATTATTAGCCGGAATAGAGGATCAAACATGATACCCCGAGAAGTTGATGTAATGTAATGCACTATATATCTACACATCCATGACGTACAATTTAAGCCTGCTGCTATGGACGAGTAATATAAGTTCATATCCTTTATTCGTTCGATTTGAATCATACAACAGGGTTCCGTAAGTTGAGCTGAGCAATCTTGGTAGACCAGAGATGAATTACTATCAAGATTCATTTACTAGGTAATTCTCTACTAGTTGCGGATGATTACCCCTAACGAGTGTCAGCCGAAAATATTCAGGTTCATTTCAGTATGATTACGCTGTTCAAGTATACCTCCAAGATGCTTTTCCAGTAATTAAATGGTAGTACGACACGTGAGGTTCCCTCTGTTACAGTGGTTCCCAACCTTTTTGTCTTCATTCCCCACTTCAGATTTAATCCGAGCCTTTATTCCCCACTAGGCCCGTAACAGCACTTCGTCAGCCCCCCCAAAAAACCCTGGTCCTGGGCCCGCCACAGAGTGATAAACCAAACTTATCAGGTACATTGGGTCTACTGTTTAGTGCATCGCCTTATTTCGACTAAACGCGCGAAGCGCGAAAAATTTATGTAATTCATGTTTGAATCGGCCAATATGATTGGGATTGCATATATCTTGCTATCAATTTTTTAGCCCCTCTCTGCTCACGTAATCAGATTTACCGGTAGAGCTGAGTGAGGTGTATTGGAAAAGGTAAGACCCCTAAATAATAATTAAACATCTTCTGGCGGACCCGTTCGTATATTTTCCCTGCGGGATGGCACTTGTCGTGTGGGAATCAGATCGCCAGGACAGGAACATTCGGCGACAGTCGCCTATGGACAATTAAACATATATGTATTGTATACATATGGAAGTTTTCGGTCACCACAAGGACATTCTTTCTCGGCCAAGCTCTTCTCGCTGCTGATCGTTCTGGCACACTTCTCGGAGTCGCATGTTGCGTGGTCTATAACTTCTTACGTCTTGGTGCGGCGATGCACAGTAATGGCCGACGCCGAAGTCTCCATTTCTATAAATCTACGTATTTTCGTGGGGGAAGGGTACCCAATAATCAATATATGCGGCAATATTAAATCGCACCCCAGCGCGAAAAAAATTTGAAAAAGTGGCATTAATTTCCCCCCAAAAAACTCTATAATTTATGTTAATTCACGAAATAACTTTGGGCCCCTTCGAGCTCGCCCGCCCCCCCCCCCAATTGGGGGATTTGTGGTGCGGCAGCTACGGTCCTGTTCCCCACTCCCCAACACTTTTTTCATCACAGAGCAGCTATTTGCTGGTTTGACTACACAAGACACACAACCACACCAGTACGCGAGACCATCGCCTATAACTGCAGCATAATACGTATTGTGAACCGATACCAGTAAAGGTCAAAATTTCGCAATAGTGGTATTTCACGTCAAACTAGTCGTGGTGGATGCGTTTGTGACGCCATCATTGGCCGTTCAGAGTTAAAAATGAGGTTTTGTGATCAACACGCAATATCATTTTCGATACATACATTTCAGAGCAGTTAACTGGTAACGGTAATTGCGCATGTGTCTCCGTAAATATGTAGACTGTCCTGTATATAATTTTGAGCAAATGCGTCTATTCCCCACAAGAAACCATTGAATTCCCCACCAGTGGGGAATTCCCCACCGTTTGGGAACCACTGCTCTATTATCATTAGGGCGATTTTTTACTTGAAAAACCTAATATTATGCACTAAACAATGGAAATTTTGCTTTTTTTTACTTTAAAAACTGCAATTTTGACAACATGTTGCCAGCATATATGTAAATTAGGCTTTTTTTCGCAAATTATGTTAGAATTGCACTACTTTTCGTAATTTCTGATTGGAACTCTGTGTCTTTACGAAGTAGCCTGGCCCCGAAAAACACTATTTGAATAAATAAAATCAAAATTTTACTTTAAAAAACTTTATTTTAACGATGTCTCAGACGGCACTGGCCGTCCCCGGTTAGTGAGCAGCTGTCTTATCGTAAAGTTTAGTAGCTCGCACAAATGAATGTCTGCCGCTAGGAAGGCCTCAACCAACTTGCTCTTGAAGTCAGCCTTTGAACTTTTGCGTTGGTAGTATTCGATACTCTAAGCAGACGTTCATTTTTTACTGACGATTGGTGCCTTTCTACTCTAAAACGCCTGTCACAGCTCAAGAATTGACTGCACGAGAATCAAAACAGTTTGGAATTTGGGTGCCTGCAAAACTCCTGCATAGAAATGGAAACTTATTTGTTTTGTGAGTATGACAATTTTGGCATTTCAAAAAGCAAAACCGAAGCAAGAACCGCACAATACCCACAATTGCCGTGAAATCAGTTTGAATGTTGCGGTAAGTTGAGCATAACACCTTATCCACTTATTAGTTTCATTTGACCGTTCATAATTCACATAGAGCAGAGAATGAGCCTTCTATAATGGCGGGCCTGTAAAATAGCCTACAATCTGTAAAATTTGAACAGCTTCTTTGAGGTACAGAACTTCAATATACAATTGAATAGCATATTCATATTAAAATGAACCCGAATATTTTCGGCTGACACTCGTCAGGGGTAATCGTCAGCAACTAGTAGAGAATTCGAAAGAACAGCGTATATCAACAATCGTAAATCATGCTGGTGACGTCATATTTTGTGTTACGATTGTTGATATACGCTGTTCTTTCGAATTCTCTACTAGTTGCTGACGATTACCCCTGACGAGTGTCAGCCGAAAATATTCGGGTTCATTTTAATATGAATATGCTATTCAATCTGTAAAATGTAAAATGATAAGTTCACTAAAAGTACAGACGTCAACGATACCAAACAAGTGCAAATTGCAGAAAATTTTTAACTTTGCAGACAATTCTGACAAGTTTTTGACATAACGCCACAATTTTGACAAAATTTAGAATTTTTTGCTCTGTCAAAAAGAGCAATGCTAATGATCGCATTGTTTGCGGTCAATTCATTTGTGAGATAACAATGAAGGAGCAGTAAAACGCAATAACATTAAGCTCATTTACATGCCCGCATTGGTAGGTTCCATACTATTACCGAGAATGCTAGTACCGAGATAGACATTACCGAAAATGCTATTACCGAGAACGGACATTACCAAGAATGGACCTTACCGAGAACGGACATTACCGAGAATGGACATAACCGGGAATGTCCAATGCCAAGAATCTAGCTGAATGTAACGGACGTTGTCGAGAAATTTATACCTGAGAATCGATACCGAATGTGACAACGACGTGCTGCACACACACGACCTGTTCATATGCGTAACATGCCTGTATTTCATGTATCTGTCCAGTGTCCATTCTCGGTAATGTCCCTTCTCGGTAAGGTCCTTTCGCGGTGTTGTCCTTCTCGGCATTAGCATTCTCGGTAATAGCATACTCGGTATTGACCGGACACTGTATTGGTAAGCTTCGAAGCTGACTCGTCAATCTGACTCTCGCGATTTTGAAAAAGAGAATATGGCAACCTGCTTCAAGCTATCTTGAGGTAAATAAGTTCCACCTAGTCCAGGGGTCGGGGACCTTTTTCGACCGAAGAGCCATATTGATCAAATATTTCCAATTTTCACCCCGAAAGAGCCATACATTCCCATCAACTGTTACGTCACAATTGAAAATTCGTGACGTAGGCCTATTGGAAACACTGATATATGGGATTCGTAGTGTGCGTCCTATTTCTCTGCCCACATTCGCAGGTGGAGCCAAACATGGTCACTACAGCAGTACGTATCCACTGCATGGTACGATACGTCAATGACGTGGGCTTGGGGAAGGCAAGTAAGTCAGTGTCTCGCATGTCGTCAGGGATGAGGGCGGGAAAATTGTGAAACCTTAAATGATTGTTATCCGCGCGATAGTGAATAGATCGAATTCCTTAGAGGTGTTAGTCGCCGGCGGCAACAACAACAACAACAACAACAACAACAACAACAACAACAATAACAACAACAACAACAATAACTTAAATTTGAGAATTTTGAAACGGGGAGGGGGTACGAACCCCTAATCCTGGTTACTCCACTGTCTTGACCTCTCGAAGACATCTTTCTTCTGCCAAGGGAATAATTATTCGGGTCCTCATAGCAATTTATTAACAATTTGCTGGAATATTGATAAACTAATTACAAAATTAAAAGAGTGTCAAAGAGCAATATGTGATACCCAAAAGAGCCATGTATGGCTCGCGAGCCATAGGTTCCCGACCACTGAGTCCTAGTCCCTTGGAGACGGGTAGAGCTGAGCAGCACCGGTACTTGAAAACGAATCAGGACTCTACCACTTCCACCAACATTTTTATAAAATATATCCCGAACCCGGCACCTCTCTTATTATTATTATTATTTTTGTATTTAAAAACGATTTTAGTGACGCATATAACAACTACGGTCTTTTGCGTCACGACATAACAGTTGCTGATCGAATCGATATTGCGATAAGCAAATACAGTCAACTAAGCATTTAGTACTGTCTCTTTGTCTTCGCAATGAATTCCCACAGCAAAGGTGATATATAATCAGTAGCTATTATATTTTCCATTGTGAAGGGTACTCTCAAGTCCAGTACGGCAGCTCTAAAGTGGCATCTTTCGTTGGCGTGCTTCACACACTCGATAATAACGTGCTCTGCAGTTTCTTCAACATGGTATGTGGTACAATCAGGGGTATCGGAGCATCCAATTTTGCTAAGATGGGAGTTGAGACGACAGTGTCCGGTCCGTAATCTGAAAATGGTGGTTTCGGCACGGCGTGGCGTGGTTAAAGTAGGTGGTAGTTTTGTGTATATGTCAGGGCAGAATTGCTTGAAATGTGCTCCAGACGCGGTTTCGATGAAACGTCGGTTCCAGTCTTGCCTACAGTGACTTAAAATCAATCAGTTGGCCTCGCTAGAAGTAAGATCTACACTTTGGTTCAGCGAAGTCATGGGCCGCAGCCTCTTTCGCAAGTCGGTCAGCGACGTCACGTATCTGAACTGGATGAAACGGAGAGTCTTATTATTACAGTACACATGACGTAATCATATTTCTTCATGATCACGAATTATGAAGAGACTGGGGCCAACATTATAAATTGCACAATTTAGTGTCAGGGAAATACGCAAGGCGTGCTCGGACATTCTAGAATTGCGTAAACGTACCTACGATGATTGTAACTGGCGTAGCATATTATCTGAGCCCAATCAAAGACTGCTTTGTCGCTTGAGCTGCGGCAAACTTTTGCCCCTATGCACTCAATCGTATTTTCAGCACTTCGGCAAGCCGTCTCATGACGTCACTGCAAGGTGATATACTCCGAGACGACTTCGCCATGTGAACGAGCTTAATGAATTTCTGGTTGCTCTTTCTTGTATTACCAAAATATTAGATGCCCGCTAATTTTAGTGATGGCTATTTTACTAATTGTGTATCATTACGGTGTACACGATAACGATCAATATCACGCATCCTGTAACGTTTAGTCGTATCAAATGTGGTGCCGTGAGGGGAAAATGAGATATAACCTAAATAAACTTTGAAACCGCGGGTGAATTTCACATAAAATAACAAAGATGATATAATAGCTATATAGTGGAGTTTGCCTGTTTATATAATAATAGTGTATTAATGGTGTCGATGTGAGCCGCATGAGAAATACATTCTTACCACATGTCATGAACCGCTTCCAATAGAATTCGAGAGAATGAGCAACGCCAGACGTAATTCGAATTACACCATCACGGAAACAGTGAGCAGGATTTCAACATTCCGGAACATGAAGCAAATCCCTTCCATGATCAAATACTTTCAGCTTTATCATGTGCAGTTTTCCGAAATGTTATTCTAAACGTATGTTGTTAGACTAATTAACGTCTCGAGAAACTTTAGGCATTCAATTCACACACAATTTATCGTCATCAGTCGAGAGCCGCTTCATACTAACACAGTGCTGTAATCCCGCACAGACTTGTCAACTAGAATGTTTTAGTTATCTATAAGCATGGTTGCAATTCCTTCCTTGTTTCTAAGATTTGTCCTTATTTTGAAATGCCAGGTTTTAGAAAACTCAACCGTCCTCGTTTTAAAGAAATGTCCTTGTTTTCCACTTGCGTCCTTACTTTGTCTTATTTTCAACAACTACGGATCTTCGATCTTTTCCTCTGGTATCCCTTTTGCATAATATTCTGAATAAAATTATGCTTTTGCGTGGTGATTTTATGACATCATAAATGAAAGAAACACCCGTGGTGTCGGCCTGCATACCACAGGATTTGACTTCGAAGTGGTGAGATAGCTAGGGCGGCAGTGAGTGCCTGAGTGGTATAGCAATTTCGACTGTATCAATCTGTCACAGCGGGCGTCATTTTAACAGTAGACAGCAGTACCAGCAGTAAACAGAAGTACCAGTGCAGTCGACACATAGGCTAAAAAGTTGTGAAGCTGTAAATCATTGATAAATCTATCTAAATTATATTGCACATATAGCTTTAGCAACAAATAAGGCTAAATCCGATTAGTTAAAATGACCAAGCGTAAAAACGTTATTCGTTACGATTATGAGAGAGAATTCAAAGGTATCAGACACAGTTGAATGGCTAGTCTTTCGCAGATTGCAATATCCGCAATCGTGGCATTAACATGGAAGCCATAGGAAAGACCGCTATTTCCACTTACACAGAGTATGTCCTTATTTTTGGGTCCATGTCGAAGGCAACCCTGTCTATAAGACTAAAAAGATTGAAATGCCCAGTATTCTAATTCTAATCGAAGTTGTGAATCTTTCCCCGCTTTAATTCTAATTCTAATCTAATATATGAAATGTGTCTTTGTTCTAATTCTAATTCTAATCTAATATATGAAATGTGTCTTTGTTCTAATTTTAATTCTAGTCCGATTTCTGGTTTTCCTGAAATGCCGAAGGAGCCGTATGGTGCGAACCGAGCAAAGCTTACTGCATAAGCATTTGCTATTCTCATGCTTATCAGAATGGGCTCTAATTTGATATAAACTGGACTTCATTCAATGTCCAAGTTTTCACGAGTTCGGTTATGTTATTCAAATTCGGAAAAAAAGTTGCGTATTTATTATTATAATTCCAGTCTAATTTGAATGAAAAAATGTGAAGCTATAACTTTAATTCTAATATAACTCGGAAAAGCTGAAATTACTCCAGTCAATCAAGGCTGGTCACGTGTTCGGTGTCGCAGTGTTGTGACAGCGATACAAGTTTATTTCCAATCGTGCGGTATTACATGTACGGGTAATATAATACCGCCAGAGGCGTGGAACAAGTAGTTGGATTGTAAGTTACTAGTTCTAAATGCTTGGCTTCAACATGTTTTGATAGTGATGTTGATGATGGCACGATTGGCCGAAGTATGCCCGGAATCGCGTGCTTGATTGCTGGTTTCAGCGCGCTTATCAGAAACTTTGTAATGTTCTGCGTACTTGGCTTCAAAATAACTCACTACTGTTGATCAATATTTTTCGTTTCCACTCACGGACTCGACCCAGCAATTTCGTGACCCGTGAATCTGCGAAACGTTGTTGAATTCGGAGCATCACGGTCGGATTTGATCAAAATTCTGTTTATGCTGAATGCAGAGGCGGCAATGCAATCACCATCGCTACTCGGGTAGAGGTAGAAGTAGAAGTAAGGACTGTACACGATTTCGCATATAGAAGTACCGATATCAAAACATTTAAACTCTAGCGGTTAATCGGGAGTTTCTTATTATGAAATTACATAATGCGACCTACGCAAACTACCCACGGACACTACAAATAGGCGCAGTCTTCTAAAATATTAGTTACCGTGATATATGGTGTTGTTAAGCGAACCTCGAGTGGTCGTACGATATGCGAGCCGAAGAAGTTTCAAGCGGCTTGATTGATTTTTCATGAGGTAATTATACCTATAGTGTTTGTTGGTACGTTGGGCTGTGCTTTGTAATCCAGTTCGTTTTTGAGTGCTCTGTTCGACAGTTACATTTCTTGGAGGACGCTCCGAATTAAATGTTTTCGAAGACTAGTGCGAGATGAAACGGCATCGTATTCAAACT
Organism: Botryllus schlosseri; assembly: GCF_051294905.1. NCBI lineage: Eukaryota > Metazoa > Chordata > Ascidiacea > Stolidobranchia > Styelidae > Botryllus > Botryllus schlosseri. The sequence continues at coordinate 37,496,302 of NC_137236.1, forward strand.
CTCACGATGTGAGGTGCTGGAGTAATTTATTGCCGAGACTTTGATTTATCCGTTTGCTAGGCGCTGATATTTTTTTTTTGGAATTTTGTTGGTAAAATTCCATATATGGTATATTTCACGTGGATTTCATGACAATTACACTCGTAAAAGCGATGCAAACACATAGGACAAAACTACTTTCAACTTTTCGTAATTCAAAGCATAAAATACAAGTCGTTTGGCCAATGAACGGTTCAGGTAGAAGTACGGGAGTAGTCTCATACGTGTAATAGGAAAAACCTTACTTAAGTAGTCCGAATAATTCTTTTCAATAACAACGAAGTACTCAAACTATACATAGGCCATATTATAGTATCGACATATCTATTCCGTGCGACTAACATGTTAGCCTTTATCAGTACATTTGATCTGTTCGAAGAATCATAAGATTCTGCGCCGTCTATAATTCACACGAGCAGAAAATGGGCGTATTGCGTAACGAAGAATATAGAACATGATTACATAAACACGAGCGAGCAATTTACGCGATATGCGACTGTGATAGCATATAGAGAATTCGGAGTGTTATTGGTGGTAATAACCGAACGTAGTCTGCGTCATAACTTGGTGTTGGTTACAAACAATTTGCAGCACCGCATTGTTTCTTTCTGTGTCACTCGAACGCAATTTATTATGTAATGTACAGGTTACAGCAATCACAATTATTAGGTATATATAAATTATATTGAATGTGGTAAAATTATGTTTTAAAGGTAATCTGAGTCAGTCTGCTATAACACTTGCACCGCAGTGACGGAGGATAAATCAAAAATATAGGACTTGATATTACGGCAGTTCTAAACTATGCGTCTGAAATTCATAATTCGGTTTAGAATTTGGAGTTTTATTTCTCTAATCAGAGGAAAAGCATTCAGCCTTTCACATTGCGCAATTTTGAATAATATTTATATATATGTGATGGTTGAGAAGCACCAGTATAGCTTACGCTGATGCCAATTCCTCGGAATACGGACCTTTAGATATCATTGTATTTCTGAAAATACTTGCAGATTTACCGATGAAACATGATTCGACTCTCAGCCGTCTCTCTCAAGAGCGGCCTCTAGAAAATAATTTCGTTTCACGAGATCGCAAAGTGAATCTCGTCTAAATTTAAAGCTTTGTTCGATAGTAATCTAACCGTCGCAATTGTACGGATAGATAGCGCAAGTCGGCGGAACAAAGCGACGCAGGTACCTGTCGCCGCTAGTCGACGAAATCTTGGGGAGAATTCTCGCAATAACATATTTTCAGAGTCTCGCCTTGAGGGCGTATCAAAATTGTCATGAAATACCTTCTGTGACTTGTATCGTGTGTCACTCAGCAGGCGACGTCGCGGCGTTAAGACAGGGCACTGCGAGCAGAGTGCGTGACGGGAGCGCGAGAGTATCGATCACCCTAATTTAGCGGTTCCGTCACGGCTTTTGGCGTTTTCGCGAGCTTACGCGTCAGATCGCGTAGACGAGACGTGTCTAATAGAACGGACCTCGCAATGGATATGATAGAATTTATGTAGAGGTCCAATTTAAACGAATATCATCTCGGTTGCCCTTTCCGCAATATTGCGGATTGTTGAACCGTAGTTTGTGAAGTCACTACGCGATTCACTTGTCAATCGATTACTATTAAACGATTCTATCGAAATTATGTTTTCATCTTGAAGCTGGTACGAGAATGGGACACGTAAATAGTTATAGTTGTCTATTTAGACCAATTTGTAATTGTAATTGTAATGTAATTATAATTTACTTTAAAATGCCTCTGGGCTCTCATTGTAATTCTAATCTAATTGCGGTTTTCCCGAAAATGCTAGTGTGATAGAGCACAGTGCGATACAGTGTGATACGAGCCAAGCTCGGTGTACAGACATTTGTCCTTCTCGCGCTTTCGAGAATGAACTCGAATTTGATATGCACTGAATTTGATTTTTGTCGTATTTCTTTCTAATACGAAATAAAATTCAATTTCCAAGTTTTTTCGCATTAAATTATTCTATTTGTAATCGAATTTGTATAAACATCCTTCACCCGTCACTAAAATTCTAATCTAGTTGGGTGAAGCCTGAAATTTTCTAGCGTTCCAACTCTGACCAGGGTTGGATAGCTCACAGGTAACAGACCCAGCGTTGTGCGTGAAGGCGTGCGAATGCCGATTACTGCTCCAGTTTGTTCAGGAGTTTAAAGTAAGAAAGACAAAAAGTTGTCACGGTTGTAATTTGCGCACCTGTGGCTCTGAAGGCCGAAAATCGATAAACCACACAATGTTTGTCAAAGGGACACGCCTCATTATTGGTTGTCACATGAAAACATTAGGAATTGTATACGCGAATCTTACTACAAAATGATCGTACATCCTCATCAACCATGCCATCAAATGCGTATTTTCTAAATCCACCTACATGCTCTTATCAAATGCCAACTGTTTTCAGCTCCGTAGTTTAAGATGAAGATTTTAGTCGCCGTCTGTTTTCTCGCAGGTGAGATTGCGTTCGAATATATGTCGATCTGAAATTGTAACCGTTTTATGTTCTCTCAGTCGCGAACCGGGCTTTTGGCTCTGGTGACGGATCGGATGAGGATGGTCCTGGCATCCGGCACGGAGCGGTAAGTTCATTGACGTCATCAGTGCATGCCTATAGGCTCCAACTTCTGTTACATCACAGATCACGCCACAAGGACAACCCCAACCCCAACCTGTCATACAATATCCTCAACCAATGCCATACCCAGGTTACCCACCCCTACCGAATCCCAACCCCCGCCCTCCGTCCAGAAGCGTCATAGATACGTACATTCAGTACATGGTCTATAAGGAGCTGTTGAAACTGAGTGAGTTTTTTTATATCAGACGTGGCGCCAACTTTCCCGCCACAACACTCTTGCTCTTTTGCAGTTCGTCCGACCACGACCACTGCAGCCACCGCTGCGCCTCCGACAGTCGTGAGTATTTGTAGTTAAAATAACAAACTAGCAGGCTATTTGTACCATTTGAAGCTGGGGTTGGGAAAAGTCCGGTTGAATATTTCAGTGATACGGGAAGTAAGCTTTCAATCGAGTCATGATATTAAGAATGTGCCTTTATATCGGTAATTTAATGCAGAGTTGCAAGCCATAAGAGTTATTTTTTTAATTTCTCGACAATGACTGTATCCTATTACTTCGTATTAATGCAGCTGCTTAATCATAGCCAGAGGTGGTGGAAGTTGTCGTCGTTGGTGTTCAATGTTCATGTAGAAATAGCGTCATAAACTTCTACTGAAATACAATTGGAAGTAGCGTATTCAAAGTATTCAAAAAGTAAGTATTATAGCCGTAGTGCTGATTAAAAAAATGAATACCGCCAAGTGTTTTAAAGCATAATAGTCTTAAAGCATAACGAGTTGAGGAAGTTCCGAAACACTTGAATACTTGTGCTTGAGGTGGTGAAATAAGGCGTTGCTAACACTGAAGCAAGTGTAGAATGTAACTGCCTGGATAAATCGTATCATATTATCAGTAAGTAAGTAGACGAAGAGGAATTCTAGGCTTGATTTGTCCATAAACACTCTAGCAAATAGTGCACATAACCTACTCGAGTGCTTCGAAAGAGTAAAAGTACTCTTTTGCCAGCCAGTGGTATAGCTTCCATTAAGATGTTACCTGTTTATGCTCAGCGTGATGCCACCGAGTCAGGCTTCAAGGCTTCTACGATGAGAAGAAATGACTGATACTAAATATTTGACATTGATAATATAACTGCTAGCGACAAAAAAAAATACGTTTTAGTTACTCTCTCCATACTAAAATCGATTCACAGTTCAAAAGTATCAGATTCAAATATTAGAGATCTCATATCCGATTTTGAGGCCAGTTTTAAAATAATCAAAAATCAGGTCCGAATACCGCGCAAATCAGCAAATTTGTCTTTTCGACCGAAATCTAAATTCATCGTCATTAACTGTACCCTACGAACTGATACGACGCATGTGACTGCACGGCTGGGAATCCAGACACAGCAAATGACTTGTGGCGCGCCAAATCTGATAAAACATGTATCAATCGTAAGCTACCGTTGCACTGATTTCGAAAGCAAAATTCCAATATGGTCAGGCCACTACCGAAAAATTGTTCCAAAAAATTGCGTACTGATTGTGACGCCATTCGTGTGTTCGAGTCATTGTGTCCAGGATTGTTATACAATTCGTTGTCACAGGACCCGTGCACCCAGTGGAAAAAGGTTGGCACCTGCAGTTATTATGTCTTCTACGGGAAGTGGACTTGGAACCAAGCCAAAGACGCGTGCGCCGCGCGGTGCAGCTCCGAACTAGCCCATGAAGCATCGGCAATCAAAGCGACGGACGCTACTACGAAAACTACTTTCGCGTGAGTACGCCACTCTGTCTCTCTCTCAGTTCACCAAGCGACAGCGTGTACGATCGTGACAGAGGAGGCGACCAGATTAATATCATTATTATTAATAAAGTTTTTAAAGTGGCGCGTATCGCCTGTTTAGGGCTTGTGCGCCACGACCGTACATATCCTAAAGTCCAGTGTCTTTGCGTTGGCAATGAGGACGACTTTCACTTCCACGTGCACTCCCACTCTTCATTCTCTCTCGGTCTTGTGAATCCACTTCAGGTCTCTGGTGCCGACTTTCGAGCGAGGTTCACTCTTCTTCTGGGCTTTTTTAAGAGGCTGCGTTAACAGCGAGGTCGTTGATGAGGAGCCTAGATAAACCTCCGACACATAGAAACATGGCAGAGCCGAGACTCGAACCAGCAACCATTGGTGTCGCGACTGCGCCAGAGGCGACCATATAATTCTAGTTGTGTATTTATACTAGATAGAACGAAATGTAGGTAATCATATTCTAATCTATTTTTTGAAATATCTTTGTTCTCTCATTTTGATTATAATCATATTCCCGTTTAAAAAAAAATGATACAGGATTACTTTATAGTGCGAGACAATCCAAGCTTATTGAACAGGCATTTCCCATTCCAATTTTTCGAAAAGGAACTCTGAATTGATATGAACTGACCTGAATTTTAGTCGCAGTTGGTGCTAGTGCTGAATTTAGTTCAACTTCGTGATTCCAATACAAGTTGGAGAAGCTTATTATATTCTAGCTGTCTCCCTCAGAACATTGCAATTCTTGTTTGCAGAAATATCGTAGGAATGTTCCCAGGCGTGCCAGCTGGAGCCAACGTTTGGATCGGCGCTTCTGACGCGGACAGCGCCCATACCGTCGCGACTGCCAAGTGGGTGGATGGCACTGATTTCACGAAACAACCGACTGATGCGACTGATTACGACACTAGCCCTGCAATCGCAGGGTGCGCATATTATGCTCCGGGATCCGCAGTAACTACCGGCATTAGGTTCAACGTCTGCACCACCACTTCTGTGAACACCCCTTCCTATTACCTTTGCGAATTCTGCTAGAAGTCAACTGACTCGAACTAAACTTTCGACTATGACCCGTTTTCCTTACCAACCGCAGAGCCGCAATTAACCTTTGGTGAATCTTGTTGTTGTCTTGGAATAAAACGGATACGCGGCGTGTGATCGTTCGCTCTTTGGAAAGCTCCGAAGAATAAGTGGGCCAGGAGCGAGTGGAAATCCCTGAGACGCGTGCAGACTGAGTATGAGGGGATGTAGAGAAAGTTACGACATTTAGTGTCACGCCCGTTATAGTTCATTGAAGCTGCGGCTCGGTTCAGATATTTTTCCGGAGATTCTATTTTGCGCGCGAACCTGCCGCGATCTAGCGGTAACATAAATCATTTGAATCGCACGTAGCGTAGGCTAACCATACGTCCTCTTTTTTGGCTTTTTTGAAAGTGTCCTCGGAGGACGTACTTTTGTCCTCTTTTTTGAGATTTTGTCCTCGTTTTTGAGGTCAGATTTAGAGCAAATTGCGAGTGATATGCCGTAAATTAGCACAGAAGTGACGCTCCGGAGGGTATTTCGGAGCGAAAAACGCTATATTGAGCTCCGAGCGGAAAGATGACCTTTTTTTTTAGTCATCCACCTAGCAATGCGGAGAAAAACGGTATTTTGGGCTCTGAGCGCGAAGTGATGAGCTTTTTTTTAGTCAACCGGTCACGAAGTGGGAAAAATTCACCGGTTTTTGAGAATTCTTCTCCGGTTTTACAAGAATCAAATTTCTGAAAAAAGTGTCCTCTTTTTACATTTCCAAAATATGGTAAGCCCAACGTAGCGGGGACGAGATAGAGCAGAGGTTCAACTCCTAGTCTAATTAGCGGTAGTTATTGGACAGGAAAGGACAAAAGGAATCGATTAGTCGAATCTAAATTTAATACAAATTCGAGTTGAGCAATAAGCGACGATTTATTCGAGTACTCAGAATCTTAGATAATACACCCCTTTCCACTGAGAGTTAGTTCAACAACGAGAATCGTAGTTTCGGTACTGGAGATTTTGAGACCATCCGACCACAAGAAACATGCACCACAAGGCCGTGTACGTTATCCTAGGCGACATTCCACGGAAATAGAAATTGACCCGCAGCACAGTCTTAAATATGCTATGAAATAGATATGACCGAATTAATACATTATCCTCAATTTGACCCAGAATTGGCATTGTTCCATTTTCCGTAGCATAAAAGGCACCGATATCATGTTGTGTAGGCCATGGGGGGTGTCTGATTAAAAGACTACCAAAATTCGTTTCGAAATCCTTGATGCAACTGATCCTGATGAAACTTTCCATATAATAACTGAATACCTGACGATCCTGTAACGGTGCCGACTAAGCTTACCCTGGTGAGCCGCGGCAAAGGAACGCAGCGGTATTTCAGTGTTAAGCGAATCGCAACCAGAATTTATTGGATATGAATCACCAAGTCATATAATGGCAAACTTCGGGCCGAATCGCCTACGAACAGAACTCGCAGAGAAATCCGGCGGGTGTGTCGGTTGGCGTCTGATAACAATCTTGGAAATAGAAGTTGCTCATTGAACCGTCATCGTAGTACCCGCACGAACGGACTCCTCCCAGGGTCAGATAGTCTGGCGCAGTAAATGTCGCGCTGATGGCACTGTTCCATTTCGCACCAGCCCCTGTCGCTGGCCCGTCAGAGTCGGTGAGGCCGACCCAGAACGTGTCGGAGCTAATGCCTATAGTATTGACCACTGCACTGCAAAAATAAAAACGCATTAATGAGGCTTTGGGATGAATCGACAGACGCTTCTAAACTTGAGTACTGCTCTCAGTACGCTGTAAATCCAAATCGTGTATTTCGCCGATTTTTTACCCTAGCATATGATGTAAATCAGGTTAAAACACTTTAATGTTCCCAATGTCTGCTGTCACGCCCTTATGAATAGGTGAAAATGAGTAAGATACACCAATTCTTATGGAGATATATCCCAGCGATGTTCCCGTGTAACATCTCATAACATACAAAAGCGGTGGAACACGAACAGAGAACTCACTATTCCCTCAGAGAACTCACTAATATATCTCCATAGGGATTGGTGCACTTGTCCCATTTTCACTCTTTGGAAAGGGCGTGCATGCACGATTTCGTACCTGAAAGTGTCTTTGACCTGATTTACAGCCCACACTATGGTGAAAATATAATAAATAGCCTACACCTAGTTTGCACCCACTGGTTTACAATGTTCTACATTCATTGAAGAAAAAGTTGCCTTGCCTAGAGTCATCTTCAAAAATTCAGTGACTTGACTTGCATCAAAATGTGCGGTGAATTGACTCGAGTCACCTTCAAAATCGAACTTGATTTGACTCGAGTCAGAATGTGCAATCGATCGATATGACTAGTGAGTCGAAGGTAGTGACACAATCTAGTATACGTCAGAGAGAAACTGGAAACTCACGACAATCCGCCAGCATCTTGGATCTGTCGAAACGCGAGCTTCGAATCGCACGACATCTGACATTTGGCGTTCGCGTCGTTCCAGCTCAGCCGGTCTTCGAACAGGTAATACTGGCACGTGCCCACCGGCGTCCACTTAGTACAAGGATTCTGCAAAGGATTGGCCGTTACGCGCGGCCGTCGAGTCACTTGTGGTACACTCTTTGGTCTTAGCAAATGGACCGCGAATTCACATCCGCAAGGTGGCAACACGAAAACAGAGCCTAGCCTACTTCAAAATTCAGACTTGGGGTGTCGATTAAATATTGCGCCGGATTTGTGAGAGACTGAACAGCATTTCCTTATTCGCGTGTTTCAATGTAAGCACGAGTTCAATCAGTGGTTCCTGACTTTCACAGACGCACTAACCCGGCTTAGCGCAGCTCCAAATTGTTACAGAGTCATTAAAACAAAACTCTACTACAATATACCTAACCCATAAGATATCTAATAAATTACCATAGATCGATGGTGGACAATCTGAACTGTGCAACAAAAGAGTGTTAAAAATCGAATCCGTTTAAATATAATACCACGCAAAATGAAAATAATAATGAATATTAGATGAAAATCATTGTGACTTCTATGTTCCCGTTCAAATACCAGTTCAGAAATCAGAGTCTTCAACTTGTAAAGTGTCATCGTATTGTTCGTCCGAAACGCAACAGCTTGATACCAATTGCCTGATACTAGGTCAAGTTTTTGTTGCAGTCAAATCCGTGGAAAGTTTCACTTATTTTTCACAAAAGTTCCACTAAAAAGTTGCATTTAGGGACAAGTTCCTTGAAATTATTACGGTATGAGACGTTGGCGTAGTTCCGTATCAAAGGCACTGTAGCAAACCTAAATGTTGACGACTTCCAGAAAATCAATAGCCTGAAAAAGTTGGTCCGGTGAATATATAATTTTTGGCGGTCCAGCCTGCATGTACTTCAAATAAGAAAGGACCTCAAATTTAAACCACAGTGAAATGATCAAGCGATCTATTTACATATAGTAAAAATTATCTCCAGTAATAAGTTTGTTGTGTAGAAAATCGAAAAAACTTGCAAAAATTGCATGAAAAAATGAAGATTCCTCCAAACAGCTTCAAACAACACACTACATATCCTCTTATATCTCTCGTATTGATGCATCCCAGGAGGTATCAATTGTCGACAGAACTAGCATTTTTCCGAAACATGGGATAACAATTATAGTATTGATATGAAAATGCGACACTAACCCTTTGTCTACTAGAAGACGTCGTTTTAAAGAATATCATGTCATGGCCCCTTACGCCATATTATAAGGCCCCAAGTTCAGGCAAGGATAAAATATGCAAAAGTTGTATCTTATACGGTTTCAACACTTCGGGCGATTAGTATATGTTGATAACAAATATTGTGGATCGTAGAATTTATATTTAGTGTGGCTTTATTTTCTGAAAATAGAGGCATTACCGCACTTGCTTTTATGCTTCAACTCAACATGTATGTTCTGGAGACGCAAGAACTGAAAGTAATTAGAACTCAATGTATGATACTCGGAATTGAAAGCGAAATATAAATACCACTTCTGAAAAGCGGAAATATATTTCATGTCTTTTGTCCATAAAGCTTCAATGATGATCTGCTAAAACAGGTGTAGCGTTAAAAAAACAGACTTTCCAGATTAGCAGGACACGTCATTGGCTGCAAGATTACGATATGAGAGGTAAGTGCTAGATTGCGAAACGGCAGTTTCAAACATTATTGTGAACCATATTTACTGTGATGATATATTTGATATGGGCGACAATGCGGTGTGAGCGGAACCAAGCAATCCGGTACCTAATTATATTTACTGATGCTTTCGTGAGAACATATTTGTCACTACATAACTACTGTGCGCGAAGCGCAACAAAATTTCTGGGCTTTACCAGACTTTTATGAATATTAAATGTTAGTACTCCGTGAAAACAGCCCCGAAATTCCTCAGGTTATCTTTCGTACTGGGGGTTTAAGTTACTTCTACTTGACAAACTGAAAATAGCGAAAAGTAAGTAAGTAGATCACAAAATATTACCAAGTAGAAGTAGAAGTAGAGAAAATCATATCTACTTGAGTAAGTACCAGAAGTAAGGGATACTACTTGAGTACTTCCAAAAAGTAGAAGTAATTCATTACTGAACAGTACTCTGTACTCTGGTTGAATGTGCCTTGACCTCCACGGAACCCCTGAGACTGGTTCATGTTACCCCTAGTGTTCGGTGGAACACTTGTTTCGAAACATTGGTTCAAGCCAATCATCATTATCAATCGGCGTTTGTTTTAGCTGTATATATATTCAATCTCTAACTTTATTCACTTGGATATACTTTGCGGAAGAGACGGTTCTGATTGAATCATGGTTAGCGTTACCATACGTCCTCTGTCCTCTTTTTTGACTTTTTTGAAAGTGTCCAACTGTCCTCTTTCTTGAGATTTTGTACTCTTATTTTAGAATTTTGGTTAAATATAGGGAGAAATTAGACTGAGATACAGTAAATCAGCAGTGAAGTAACGCTCCGGCGGCTATTTCGGGAGGTGAGCCGAGAAGTTGACCTTTTTCTTAGTCAACCGACCACGAAGTGGGGAGAATCTACTGTTTTTTAGGATTTTCTTCCGGTATTGCAAATCTTGAAAATTTTAAAAAGTGTCCTATTTTCAGATTCCCAAAATATGGTAACCCTATTCAAGGTGTAAATCATTGTTATAAATACTACGGTCCTTCGTTCCTTCTTAGGAAACTCACGGTTATTCTGATTTGTCAAGCTTCGACTTATAAAAAATATTTTGCTAGATTTATACAGCGGTATATAGGCTATCTGAGGTAGGTTTTGTTTTCGTGTAGCACCTTCTGGATGTGAATAGCCACTCATTTCAGTTGGAGTGTAGCAACCCACCTGTGCAGGTAGTGTCGTGTCCGTGGTCACGTATGGTCGTGTAGTTGTCACTGTGGTCTCTGAGTCATCTATCGTAGTGGTCGTTGTAATTTCTTCGACTTGGAACTCTGACAAAGAATATTATTGAAACCTCACTCGAGCTGAAGATTAGCTATTTCTTACCTCCGAGGTACCACATAATAATTCTGTAGATGGCCAAGATTTCTGTGATGTCACGCCTGGGTGCCTCGATGGGTGGAGGGATGTGCGGGGTGAGGGGAACTTGGGAATCTAGCGGAACGAGGTCGTCGTCCAATTGCTGCGAAACAAACAAGTCGAATCACGCACGAAGAGTTTAAGGCCCTGACCGCAAATGATAAAGTCACTGGCGTCATGGCAGTACATTGTACACTGGTGGGGTTCTTATTCTATTGCAAGTTAACTTAAGGTTTAAAGTTATTGTTAGCGAGATCACTGATGAAAATTAGAAAAATAAAATCCAATGAAGTAACTTGACCTACAGCTGCGGTGTGATATGCTTCACGCGCGCGTTATCGACTTCTCACTTTGCCTTTGGCTGATGACATTGCCCATTTACGCCGGGCCGCTATCATTTATTACGATTGCTGAACTATCGACTCCTAGCACGACGCGCTTTTGTACACACCGCCGACGCGGATCGGATGACCTTAAACGCATTCTCCTGTCAATAAGTATTCACTGATATGCGCCCCGGCGCATCAGATCACAACGATGCATGAGAATTAAATCACTCCTTTTACGAGACCCCGACCAACTCTTCACAACGAATCGAAACGACCAAGTCTGTTCTGGAATCTGTTCCACAATAACAACTATTTTAGATGTTTCCATATTTTGTTGTCTCGAGCGTGCAACACATCTCCTGATCGTCATGTTTTAGTTTTAGCGGAAATCAGGTACGTCCTTTGGAATTGCTCTCAGCCGGTCATGCATTTTCGGATAAATTCCGTTTGATGTCGTCGGCCTTGAACCAGTATGGCATCACAAGCGCAGCATACGCGATAGAGCAAGCATGTGATTACAGGCGTGCTCGATTATCATAATACCACTGAGCAGTAGACGTCGAAAATCCCCAGTTAGCGTACAAAAGAATTACAACAGCAATTGATGGCAATGATTGTAACAATCGCAGTGATAGTAACAATCGCAGTGTTGCCAATGAGCTAAGGAAAATTGATGATACAATCTGCATTCCAAAAAGACTATAACAAATGGGTATATTTAGGGTTGCATTCAAACAAAGGCCTTTTTGAAAAACAAAAACAAAATTGTGTTTACGATATGGGATGGTTGGAACCGTCAAAATAGTCGGTTCAGCAGCTATAGTACGTAGATATTTCGTCAATGGAGCTAAATTCACCCTATATTTTTTATTGTCAATGTCAACCCACTATGACGTCACAATTGAAGATACGCGACGTCATGTCCTAAAAACAACAACATTAAAAACATGTTTTAAATATGGGCCTTGTTCTAAACGTGTTTGTTTTAAATTGATTTTTGCAATAAATGCAACCCTAGGTATATTACTTCATGTAATGTTTTTACAAGTGCTTATGTTCCCCACCAGAAACGACAGAATTTCCAACCGTTTGGATACACTGATTCACTTGATATACACGCTACGCTATGATGGAAATCTAATAAATATACTTATATGCCATCCAAGGACTTATAGTGTAGAAAATGCACAAAGGTCTGATCAATGATTATTGCGGTGTTGGGTGCTGATAAGCGTCAGTGCCACGAGAAATACGAATATTCTGCCAAACAGTGGAATTTTGATGATGGACTTCAAGTTTTCTCGTATCCTTTCTATCTTTCCATTTTATCGCAGTCTAAATTTATAAATATGATATTTACTCGACTGAAACGATGGTTTTCGTCAATCATAGAGTCGTCATTTTGTCGCATATACTCAGTTACTCACTCTACTGAAACTTGGTTCATTTCCCGCCGCTCCTTGCTGTCCGTTGACGGCAACTGCGAAAAGATCATCGTTAAATAGTTTCCAGTAAATACGGTGTCACTAAAGTAATATGCAGCAGTATAGTTATGAAGTAATTAGGCTGTACGGGACTGTTACCCTAAATTTTTTTTTATTGGACATCATCTCCTTAGCATAGTTGGCTTGCTGTCAGTAGGCTATACTACAGATGCGATGTTTTGTATGGTCGCTAGTTGTTGCTTTGAGGCTGTCGTCGGTTATGAAGTGTCCTTCCTAACCACAGGCGATCACTATTTTAAAACCTAATGGTACGACATAACTTGGTTTGCTATATTGTGATACTTCTTCGCTTACGCCATTTGTTGTAAGATATATCAACCTTCATCAATATACCTCCATTTCTCAGGTTTGGGTCGGGGGATTCGTGTTTAATTACGAAATTGCAAATAATGACGCACCTTGTTAGGAGCGATTACGCATGCATATGCAAACGGGATATTTCCGTGCTATGACAGAATTTTTGGTTGTGTAAGCAATGTTGCAGTAGAAAATTCAGAATACCGAAAAAATCATGAAGGTCGAAACAGAATCTTACCGAACGCTAGCAAGAAAATAAATCCTTCGCAGCAGAACTGCCCGTTCATGATTCTTCAGAATGCAAGCAAGTTATAATCTAAAAATAATCGCTCGCGTTTAACAAGAAAGCGTTCTTAAGTTTGCAAACTATCTGGATAAGCTTGTCAATGGAAACGTGAACGAAATTGACGATTTCAACAGCTGCTAAATCTGCAATCCGGTGGAAGGACCTGTTTCATGATATTAGCTAACTAGGGAAGCCGGCACCTGCTTGGAGAACTAACGAAACTCCGAAATGATACCGGGGGAGGGAACTGAATCTCGGCAGATTCCCGTCTCGCCCAAAGGCGTGTCGACTCGATTATGTGCGGGGTATAATTGTAAACAAATCTGTCGTGAGAGAGGGTTGGTGTCGAATCGCGATAAAGCGCCTATAAGTGAACTTAATTTGCACGCTTATTAACAAACACCTGACGCTCGTAATAAAGCCAACCTGACAGCCGATAGGGTTTCCTATGATTTTTTTCCGTTTAAGAGGAGAGGCTCAAATATCAATCTCTTAGGAAATATCATAAAACAACACAGATGAATTTTATATGTGTGCACATCTTGCACAACATTAGATTGAACATGCTTGAGAATTTGACAGTCATCAATCGATTGCGTGGTGATTGCTATGCTCGTGTGTAGAAGACGGTCCGATACTGGATAATATCTAAAATACGACACTTGTATATAGACATTATTGATTGTCATCCTATAGGGGAGACCGGGGACAAATGTAACTAGGGGCAAATGTAACAATCGACCTCACCGCTAGTAGGATGGAGAAATCAGCTTGATATTTTAAGTGCGCATGCAGTAGTTATCTCTCCTATTATACCTGGAGTTACGTTGAGCTACGATGCGAAACCCCGGAATAATTTGCAAAAAACGAAATTTTTGACCCCTGAGTAAAGTTTTTCTGGTCTGGAATAATTTGTCTAGACGAATAGTACCTCAAGTAGTTACAACGTAATATGTGTAGCTGGAACAATGTTGCTATAGTCTACCGTGGTGATGGAAAGAATAGGACTTGCATCGCCGGGAAGGTACCATACTGAGACGCTAATCATGGTCGAGAGTGTCAGGGGCAATCGTAACACTCTGTTACTTTTGCCCCGTTACAATATGTCATCAATTCTGAATGTCTCTGTTCTATGTTGGTATTACCATTCATCTATACTGCAGAATAATCTTGCAACAGCCAGAAGTTCAACAGAACAGATACTGCCTTGCGATACCAATTCTAACATGATCATCTGGCGAAACGGCCATACAATAGTGTTGAAGTGAATCTGACGGTTCGGTTATTTTCGTGATTCAACAACCCTTTATCATGTTGATCGACTTTTGGTGTGTCGAACTTCAATAGTCATGGCTTAAATCTCGTCCTCTGACTATGATCATGGCCCACTTACATTTTGATATTTGATGTGAACAATTTATGTTAATTTTCTACAGCACAGATAAATGTCATTATAGCTTTGACGCCACACAATGTTGCGTCCTCGTTTTACTATAATATCATCGGCCCATTCAACCAAGATATGTTAGCCAGGTCGGTTTCGCACCTTCGCAGGTGACCGAATGACCAACCCATTATGCCCACTGAACAACAGAATCTTGGTAGAAGAGGCCGAATATGTGTAGGGAGATGATAGAATGAATGTGTCTCTTGTACACTTTAAGCTTGAACAAGACACGAAGGGTGATATTGCATTCAGATGACATAAATGCGGTGGGGCGTAGCCTGGAAGCGTTCAAACGTCTCTTTCTTTAGTTTCATACAATATTACAATTTGTGCTTTCGTGTTCGTTGTTCATTTAGTTTCTGTTTGGTTATAAATAACACTGTTACAATTGCCCCGCAAGGGTGGTACAATTGCCCCAGGGCACGGGGCGATTGTAACATTTGAGCAGCAATTTTTGCGACCCAAAATTTCCATGATTGATTGTTGATTGAGTTCCAATTTAGTTTTCATATCAACTATCGAGTTGTTGGCTTCTTTATATAAAACTTTGGAAGTGAAATTTCCACGAGAAAAACACGTAATGTTGGAAAATACGAAAAGTGTTACAATTGTCCCCGGTCTCCCCTACATTCAGCGCTCATACATGAGATGGACTCCGACTCTCAAATATCGGAATCCGAATGGGTTCGTCTCGGGGTGCTAATTTGAATTCGGATTCTGAAAAAATATCACTGTTGTTCCACAAATGTAGAGTCCGGAATAATCCGGCAAGGATCCGGGAAATCCTGCTAGACTTCCGCATTTCAGCGGAAGAATTCTGTTAAAATCAGTATTTCAAGACGAAGTCAATATCCGAATTCTGTCAGGCTACGATAAAACAAACAAATTCTGGTTCATGAACAGGGTCGTGATGACCTCTGATGGTTGAGACACTTTCATATTCCTGATGCCAATGATATCTGTATGTGTAACCAGGTAGGTATCCAGGTTGATAGGCGCTAGTGCTGGGCGGATCGACAAATGTCCTGGTCCGACTCCAATCATGTTGCTTCAAAAGGGAATACGGCTCAGATCCGACCCCGGTCGCATCTAGAAAAGGTAAGGATCCAGCTAAGATGCTGCTCCGGCCAAAAATTCAAAATTCCTGCTTACATCCGCCCCAGTTCCGGCTCAGCTCTATTACGCCGGTAGTGTTATTTAAAGGGAAATCTGGTTATAACACGATTCCGGACGTATCATGAAAAGTATGAATCCGGTTCAGATTTAGCTCCGGCTCAAAGTTGAAGATCGGTGTGATTATGCTGTTCCCTTTCAGATACCAGTTCAGAAATTCAAGGCATTACCTCGGAAAGGGCCATTGTATTGTTCGGCGTCACAGCATGATACCGATTACTTAATTAAAAATGAGCTGACATTTCAAAAAGACTGGGGTTGCTTGTCGAACCACAGTCTACCCCGTGTGCGCCACTGCACACGAACTGCCACCTGATCAATTGTTGTTGTTGTCTGTGGTATTCATGGTGTTTTTCGACTACCATGGCCATCTACACCAGGCCAATTTTCTTCATTTTTATTCCGTAGATGCCGAGTTGTAGCACGGGCAACTTCTAGGATTTTCTAAGACACCGCTTGCACGGATGAGATGGCGAGGAGGAGTCTAGGTAAACCTCCAACACTTATACAGGAGTTCTCGAGTTGACCTCGGTCGGCCTCGAACCCGCAACCCATCGGCGTTGCAGCAGTGGTTTATACCACTACGCTATCTCACCACCCACCGCTACAGTAAAATTCGACTACTGCTCGCTCCCAATTACCTGCAATCAATGATGACCAAGACGGGCGAAATCATATGTACGAGTCGAGTTTGTGTATTT
This sequence comes from Botryllus schlosseri, assembly GCF_051294905.1. Classification (NCBI taxonomy): domain Eukaryota; kingdom Metazoa; phylum Chordata; class Ascidiacea; order Stolidobranchia; family Styelidae; genus Botryllus; species Botryllus schlosseri. The sequence goes on from NC_137236.1 coordinate 37,513,063, forward strand.
ACGTCCACGAAACCCCCGTGACTTGCTCACGCAACACCTATCGTTTTATTGAACACAAGTTTAAACCACTGTGTTAGTATCTTCCCTCCAACCTTTGTATATGACTAGTTGCTTAATCCGTGACAAAATTGTTCCATTGTTCGTTCCGTGGTGTTTGTTTGTTTGAGGTATTTATGATGTTTGTTGACTACACCGGTCATTTGCATTTGGCATATTTTCTGAATTTTTTTATTCCGTATCTGTCGACTTGTAGCACGGCCTACTTTTAGGCTTTTTGTAAGACACCGCTTACGTGATGTGGTAGCTTATATCATATTTGACATTACTGACTTATTTGAAGATATATTAGATTTGAATTGCATTGGACATTTAACCTTTATCATGGAGGTTCTACTAAGACGGAGCTGGACGGAGTCATCGTGGCCAAGTCCCAGCTTCTTGACGAAGAAAAAGTTCGATCGGCTGGGGGCGCTATTCTCAGAATGCTATTTTCAGCTCATTTGAATACCGGATTGACAAGCCGATTGTCTTTGTATGTAGAAATAACGACAAATTTTGTACAGTTTTTATCAGTGACGACTCACCTGTTCTTTACAATGAAGAAGAACCTAACGGATATAAGCAGAAATGAATTAAATTACGATATATCATTCCATTTGATGCATCCTGATAGATATAGCTTCCAACAATAAAAGCTGCAGGTCTTCATGACATGCGCTGCTGGCGTGTTTCTATATGGTGGTAGTCTCGCGATAAATGTAACAGCAGCCATCGTCCTCTGTCCGAGCTGAATATTCTAACGGGTTCTGAAGACATCAGATCAGATCATCAACAATTGGGATCTAGGCTTCTCTCCATCCCCGTGATCCGCGCATATACGGTGTCTTGTAAACGCCTAGGAGTGGGCCGTGCATCGTTTTTTATGCGGTAGACAGTAAAATTTGAATAAATAATAATAATTCGTTTAAAATCGAGTCGAAATTTTCAAACTACTATAGCTTCACATCTAATAGTTGGGATTGAACCTATAATTTGGTGTGCAACCTTTTTTAGCCAGTCTAACAATCTTGAAAATTGAAAAAGAGGTATTTATGAACAACCTTAGGCTACTGCGCAACCATTGCATGACTATGGTTGCTCACCAGGCGGGTCACCTCGGCGTACCGACAATATGTACGTTCAGGTACCGCGGTTTTGTCGCCACTGATCACTTTATGACAAGAAATGGCGAAAAGTGAATATACACCCATGGCACATGAAACCAGAACCTACCTCAGACTTATACCGCGGTATGAATCGAGTAAAACATTTTAATCCAACTTTTGCATGCAATGTAGCAACGTAGGAAGGTACGCACGTAGTCACGTAGGATTTGTAACCACCAGATAATTATGATTTGGATTCGTTTTTCGCGCACCACCCTTTTCGTCCCTTTTCGCAAAGAGTGCAGTGTCTCTCAGTTACAGCTGTTAAATTTCAGTCGAAATGACAAAAATCATCTTCACATACCCTTTTTTAAGGTGCATATTATAGTGCAATTTTGATTGCCCCCATCATCGAATAGGATTTGAAAGACACATCCAAAACTAATCAAACTTTTCGTGAAAATGAGCTGCCCTTAATCTGGAAGACGATTGCCTGATTTACGGCTTCCAAATGGATTAACTACCCACGTATATCTGTTTACATTATATACTGAAAAATATTTTTAGAAGTGTAGGTTGAACTCCAGACAATGTGCTCGTGACTTGCGACACGATATTCAACACGAATCAAAGAAATTAATTCAAATATGATGAGGACATTACCCCACTCATGGGCCATGCCTTGCCACATGGTTACGAGTGCTTTTTATCAGCTATTGAGATGTTAGACCGCTTTCAATTCGGCTATGCTTGTCTGCATGCCTTATTGTCAATATTATGCTGTTCTCACCCAAATTCCAGAATAACTCGTGGCCCACCTTCGAATCTGCGAAGGCAGAGTAAGTGTGCAACGGAACAAAGTGTAAGAATCTTTGATTTAGTAGAACGAATAGAAAAGTGCCAGCCATTGATTTAAGTCCGCAGTGATGCTCATTCCATGAACTAAAACGATTCAGGTATATCGGCTTACGTAAATACACTTCTATATATCAATCCTATTTACTCTCTGCTATCTTTGCGAACCCCTTTTGAACCGTCAATGACCACACGGACCCCCTCAAATGTTAGTTCAACTGTCGTGCAACCGTCATCTGTCTTGTTAAAATAGCCTATTCACAGCAGGCTTGTGAAAACAGCAGCATTCTTGAAAATAACATCATACTATATTTAGAAACTGGGTAGGCTTTTACTATTTCAAATCGATTCTGTAGCTGGAATTTCGGGATTTTGTTTTAAATCCGCGCGGTCGAATTGATATGAACAAGTGCCAAAATTCCATTTCCGCAAAGATAAGTGGTGGCGAATGTAATATTAACACGTACGACCCGACGACACCTTTCGGTATGATCGCAACATATATGGCACCGAAACTGACAAACAGGTTTTAATTTGGAGCATTGAGAGTAGTGGTTGTATATATGAGAGGAAAAATGTATTCCCGTGGCGAAGTTTCAATACCGTTATTGGCACAGATCAGGAAAAAAACTTCAGGGATTTCCAGCGACTGTTCACTAATTTGCTGACACTAACAACTTCAAATCCGAAATCTTTTGCAAACATGTCGAAGTCACCCTGATTGACTTTACTGCTCTAACTTTTTATTTTTTCCACAAATCCCGACAAACCATCTCTAAACAGCCATATGTTTTTGTCAGTAGGCTGTTGGCAATTTGGGAATTATGGACACTTTGCACAATAGGATAATCCACCTCTGGCCTCAATTCTGTGAAATTGAGTCTTAAAGTATTAGCACTTATGAAGCGAAACTGTCTCGCGATTTTCCTGACATAAAAAATCCAAATTATCTGTCATCAGTAGGGCGATTTTTGTTGACCTAAAATACGGAAGATTCAAACATAAAATCAGAATTTTGACATTTTTTGTCCCTAAGAAACCTAATTTTGACCAATTTGTGACCTCATGTATGCAAATTAGGCGTTTTCCCACAAAATGTTCGAATTGTACTAATTATCTTCATTTACGAGTCAATTTCAAGTCATCAAGTAAACGGTGTCGAATAAATCACTGTATCTTGTGCAGAACTGCGTAGTCGGTAAATTTTACCACCGACTCCAACTCTGACTCCGACTCCACATATTTTCAATATACTGACTCTGACTCCGACTCCTGAGTCTTTAAACGTACCGACTCCGACTCCGGCTCCAACAGTATTACCAATTTGACATTGGTCATTAATGAAATTTGGGATGTAGTCAAATATCATATGTCTTGTCCAGTGCTCTTCAACCTTTTTCATCGTGGTACACCCTTCTAACGTTTACTCGAAATTCGTACACCAGATAACTCAATGATTCCGTATAACCTTACCCAGGGGTGTTCAACCTTCTGGTTATTGACGGTCGTGCTTCGATTCGATATATAGCATACGGCCGCATTCCGACGTATATTTTTACGTGCCCCTTCTGGACGTCACATACTCATGTTAAATTGGGTACTGGGAACTTTTGCACCACGGAGAGCGTCTGAATGGTGTTCTATGCCATCACTGATTTCTTTTTAGATATACCTTGCATATAAAAGTTATAAAATGTAGCAGCTTACTATCTATACACAAAAATCGCGCATATGAATGTTACGAGACAGACGTTATCTTGATTCCCTATCTAGTCGCGCGGAGCGCGAAAATCTTTTGCATCTAGAAAATTTATTTCGTCGATAATATTGTTTTTTTCACCAGATTAAAGAGCCCTGCTCTAGTCTACATGCACTTAGTCAAGTATTCAAGGAATAGGACTTGCAGTCTTTCTTAATCATTTGTTCGACCCAAGCAGCTAAGTCAAAATACAAATAGTTTCAATTTTGTCAAGTGGGAAGTAGCGTTTGGTTATTTACGTCAATTTTTCAATTTTACAAAACCAGATGATGCATTCACTCTGTCGCAATATCATGGTATACTTTCAAAAATTGCATTAATTTGTGACTGCATCACGAAGATGCATATTGCGTTTTTCTCCCTCTGTGAAACTGAATTGTAATTTGCAAATTATGTCTAATTTTATATATATCAGGGGTAGCCAACCTTCTCGGCCAAAGGTCCACATGAGAATTAAGACCCATTGCGTAGGCAACTGGAATGTTGATAACCTTTATTTTAGTCGTCAGATTGGAGCGAATCGAATTACGAAACATTAAAAACAAGACTTGTATTAGTACGCTTTAAAATTGATACCAATTATGTCATGCAACTGTGCAGTGTGCAGTCATGCCCTGGTCTCGCTAAGCGCGAAATTTTTTCAAAGGCAATGAATGAATTCTATCAATAAATATGTTATATTGATATATTGGAGGTCACCTCCGTATACCACTGGGCTGATTAGGCAAGGGTAGGATCAGTGGCGTAGCAGCCACTTGGCGGTTCTGGCTCTGCGCCAGGGGCGGCAGGCTCCAAGGGGGCGGCAAAATGTGGCTGCACAGTGAGAGAGAGAGAGATATTGTATTCTTTTTCGCATGAACCATCGAGATGCTTTGACGACGGTGATGCGCTACGGACTTTTTTAAATAATAATGACATCTAGTCTGCACCCCCATTTTTCCCTTCGTGATTGCTGAGCGCCTAGCGCAGTGGTTCTTAACCTTGCCTCCTGGCGATTTTGAAGGGGGCGAAAACGCTCGGGGGGCGATATGGCGGGCGCTGGGATCAGGGAACGATGTGGGGGCGCTGATGAAAAATAGCTTCGCAGTAGATGATGTAGTAGTAGGACCTATCCTTAATGAGTATTCAGAGCGAATTAACATACCACAAAACATGTCAAATCCCGAGATTTTTGGTCGCGCGTCGCGACGATGTTTGTTACATATGTTTTCATACATGTAGTAGGTTATTTTAATTCGTGTAAAATGAATTGCGCGTACCTTTAGATCGCCAATTCCCCGTTAAAACAATGCCGTCACGCTTATGCTAGGGTTATTTTCAACAAAATTTTACGAACTAGGTATTATATCCTGCAGCGCACAGCGTGTGGAAATTGAAGAAGGGGGCACTGTAGCCTATATACCACATTTGATAGTGAGAGCCCAATTTTCATAAAATATGTTTGGTTAATCACGCTATATGTGCGCATACCGCGGATACCAGTTTTCGAGTCTTTGGTCTGACCCGGTCGGGGATCGAATCCACGCCCTGCCTACTGAGAAGTCGGACGCATTACCATTACACTATCTCGCTCGACACGGTGTGCGCAGCCGGCTAAAAGAAGCTAGTCCTACAGCGCGCGTCCCGTGAGCTAAAATTTAATTAAACAGGTCTCAATCGAAAGCTAGTGTCGCGCTGATAACCATTGGTGTTTCAATTGCGACCTGCGCGAGGCGAGCTTCTCAAAGCCCGAACTGATTAAGTCTTATTTACGTTCTACCATGAATGATGATCGGCTATCAGCTCTGTCCATTTTGTCTATAAAAATAGACTACGTTCAAAAACTTGAATTTGAGGATATTATCGCTGATCTTGCTTTGAGGCGGTTATTGATTTTCTATTTGCACAATACATTCGTTCGCTATTTCTTGTCTTTATTATTTTTGGCTTCATTAACGTTGAAACGATGAGGCTGAGACGCGGCATATTGTTTGTAATTATTTTTATTGACAAGGTTGCTTGAACATGAATCTTTGTCGAAATTTGCTGCGGTCTACTTAGGGGAGGGGCGGCATTTTAGACGACAGCCAGGGGCGGCAGCACATGCTGCTACGCCAGTGGGTAGGATTATTCCGCGTTTAGACACAGCAATATCGACGGTTTCGGTGAGCATGCTTCTAACATTTTGTGCAAATGTTTCGTCACCGACGATCTCGCTGCGAGCGCACAAGCGAAGTCACATGTTGGACGACACGTTATCTCCTAATTGCGAATATAGTTGAACTCAACTCCGTAAATTACGCGTATTTATAATTTTCAGGAGGGGGCTCCAATACTAAATGCAAGAAATCGAGTGAAAATAAATCATGCGAAGTGCATGCTGAGAAAAATTGCGATAAATGTGGCTGGCTACTGGTTACGTCAATGTGTCGGAACTGATCGAATTTCGCTGTCAGGCTAATCAAATTTTGGTTGGCCTTGCCAGTTTACCTGATTTAATAACTAATTTCAGGAATTACCTCGCAGGCCACACAAAACCTTCTCGCGGGCCACATTTGGCCTCAGGGCCTCTGGTTGGCCGCCCCTGATCTGTATCGGTATTAAGAACAGTGATTAATGGTAGGCCTACATAAAAATCCTATTGAAATTCCTTTGAAAGCAATTGTTTCATGATAAAGAAGTTGCAGTCGGAGTCAGGGTCATTTTCACAAACTCCGACTCTGACTCCAGTTAGTATTTTTTCCCCGACTCCAACTCCGTCAAGCGAAAATTAGACCAACTCCGACTCCGACTCCACAGCCCTGCTCTTGTGTATGTTCGGATTGCTCGTGACACGCCAGCGTCACTTGTGAGAGCAACGACTCATTCTTTTAATATGCATTTCACTTATCCTCCATTGTTACATCACAAATAAATGGTCAGCAAACGAAAAGATCGGCGTGAGAATGCTATTACCGAGAAGGACAATACTGAGAATTGACATTACCGAGAATAGACACCGCCGAGAATCAATATTACCGAGAATGCGATATATGCAATGCAGGCATGTTACGCATATGAACAGGTCGTGTGAGTACATCACGGCATTGCCACATTCGGTATCGATTCTCAGGTATAAATTTCTCGACAACGTCCGTTACATTAAGCACGATTCTTGGCATTCGCCATTCTCGGTAATGTCCATTCTCGGTAATGTCCGTTCTCGGTAATGTCTATTCTCGGAAATGTCCATTCTCGGTAATGCTCGTTCTCGGTAATGTCCATCTCGGTAATAGCATTCTCGGTAATAATATGGAACCAAAAGATCGAAGCTTACTCTGTTGTAGTATAGCAGTAGATTGTTGTAACAGCAACGTATCTCTGTTAATTAGACGGCTCTGTGCTTACATTGCACAGCGCTCACCTTTACCAACCCTCTTGTATGATTTAAATGGAACGAATATAGTTTGTGCCTTTATATTCCTACGGATGTGTAGATGGTTAGTATATTGTACCATACCAATTTGTTTCAACTTCATGAGGCTTCATATTCGATCCTATATTTCGGGTTATAACAACAGAATGTAGCAAGTGGCTACACATTTACTCACCGCCTTTTATTAGCTGTACTATGTGTGCGTAAGCGATACAACGCATTTTTGCATGTATATTTAACTTTACATCCGTTATTCGATTCAGGATAAATGGCCAATTAATTTGTCTTTAACACAGCTAGCAAAATGTAATGACTTTGAATGATTGATTACTCGTACTTTTAAAATTCAATTTAACTTGGATTGTGACTTGACTGGTGACATAACTTGACTTGAGTCACCTCCAAAAATACGAGTGACTTGACTTGACTCGAGTCAAAGTGTGCAATGACTCGAGAAGACTTGATCCCAACATTGCCATAACCATTTACCTATTCTACTACTATCATCACGAACCAGTGGCAGCTCGTGACAATATCGGGTGGTGGGGCAAGGGCTGCGAGCGACTTTTATCAACATGACGTCACAATGGCGTTTTCCAACGTAAAAAAGTAACTTTATTATGATGGTCACATGAATTTCCCGACAACAGTGATTTTAACGTAGGTGCCGCGAGAGGTTTGCCGGTGAGCCGTGACTTGAAGTGTGGTAACAAATGTTTTATTCATTTTTTTTTAATCAAAGGATTATTTTACATAATGTACGTGAACTAAGAATCGTCCCTATGCCACGAATCAATTATCAGGTCATCCTTAGTAGCATGCGTTATGATTTCATGGTAGAGTTAGAGATTACGCAAATCGATAGGCCGTCCGAAAGTGTTTCGTACACGATCCTGGTGTGTTACGACTAGGGCTGGGCAAAATCGAGTACCTGAGTGATTCGATTCTGAATCACGAAATATGCTTCGAGTCGAGTCGAGTAATCGAGTATCACCCATTATGACGTCCGAACAGAATTTTATACGTCAACGTTTAAATATGTACCGTTTATGCCACCACAAAGAATATAATGCCTGTTTTCCATCTCATAAATAATACTTTGGTATTTTTTCGACCATACCGCTTTCATCCACTTGGTGACAATGTTGTGGGATAATCATGACTTCAAAAATGTGCTACATCCAGTAACCTTCGTAGCTTTGTACTATATGTTTCGTAGGCTACGATACCGCCAATCAAGGTTTCAAGGCTTCAACAGTGAAAATTAGTATCGAAACCTAATTCTCGTTGATAAATTAACTTTCAGTGGCGAGAAGCGTATAATTTCAGTACTCGAAAAAATTGTCTTTTACTACTCGACTCGAATCATTAAAATTAATACTCGATTCTGATTCGAGTACTCGAATCATTGTGCCCAGCCCTAGTTACGACCACTGAGCTGGTGGTTACGAGTTACGACCAGGTGATAGGCAACCAAAGCGGAGGTACCCGGCGTACGATTGGATCAATGGACTGGACAATTTCTATCATCATCATCATTGGTTTATTAGCAATTTTATCAGTTCAATACACCACAAAAATGCGATACAATGAAAAGACAGGAATATGTCGAAGCGACAAGGAGTAGTCTTCTAGACCTTTAATTTTCGCTCTAAAGGCAACTGCGTAAACTAGCCTACGTACGGAGCAAAGATTCAATACGATTCATGTTCGCACTTGACTTGACCAGACTAATTCCAATGACTAAAACTCGAGAGATTGCGTAAGCCTAACTGCAAAGGTCAACGACTTCGGACACATACGCAATTGTTATCTCATAGATTGGGCCTGTCATATTGAATCCAGAACATCAATTTGAATGGTCTTTGAAGAACTAAGGACAGCAGCCTCGGAACTTCGGTCTCGGAACAACATAGGACATTTTGGCCTTGAAACTGGAGACTGTGACACAACACATACGGCTTACTGTCTGCTGCCAAATCGCCGTTGGAAAATATATTAATCAATAAATACATGAATGAAAGCCGTAAACTTAGCATACTGTTACATGAAATCATCGAGAAGTAGCATTCGCAATCTCATAACCCATTCCGGCATGGTACACTGTCAAAATCAATACAAACAGACGAACACCGAACTTTGAGTAAAATAGATCAAGGAATAGGCTGATCGAATGATCAGCTGTTAGCCGACATCGAAAATGAAATAGCTATCGCAATTGACAGGGGATTGTAAGCAAATGGTTTGAACAGTGGCGGCTCGTCCTATAGGGCAACTGGGGCATTGCCCCACCTAAAATTCTTTTCAATAACAATTCTTTACCATTTATAGACGCACAACAATCTATATATACCGAAATCACAGCGAAAATCGTATTCTTCTTGTCCTTTCGCTTGTAAATGCCCAGCCCATATATAGCGAAGTCTCTGCGAAAATCGAATTCTCTTCTGTGTTTTCGCTTTGCGAATGCCTAGCCGGGGCATGCCCCGGTAGCGCTCATAACAAGCTTTCACTGTCTATTCTCTCAAAGCCGCGCACAATGAAGAAACGGTGATTGACTCTCTCCTATTCATAAAATTACCGAGCAACCGGGGCTCAATAGGTCTGTGCCCCTAAGGTGTGATGTAACAATAGTATCTATAGCTGAACTCGGTTACCGTCATATGCGTTTAGTCGACCTTTGCTGGTATAGGTCGATTTTGATGGTGTTTCACACCATGAAAACTCTTGAAACTTGGTATGTCATGTCGTGATGGTGATATTTAACATTGCTCCAAGTTTCAGGGTTTCTACTTAAAGTTTAGGGTAGTAATTCCGTTTGCGAAGTTGAGTGTGTGCTGATCCGTCATGTATCGCAAACAGATTTTACTCGAAAGCCGGTATTGGTATCCATTGATTTTGACGATGTTCAATACTGAGATCGGTTATGACATTTGGCACGGTAAGTCTTAATGTTAGTATCGAACGCTGTACCAAGTTTTAAGTTTGTCACTGAACTATGTTAGTGGTAATTTCGTTTCCTAGGTCGAGTGAGAGCTGACTCGTCATTTATCGCTAACAGATTTTACGCAAAGCCGGTATTGGTCTCTATTGATTTTAACGATGCTCCTTGCCTAGATCTGTCATGAGCTTTTGCACGGTGTGTTTTGATTTTAGTATCGAACGCTGTGCCAAGTCTCAAGGTTGACACTCAATGATTAGGGCAGTAATTTCGTTATCAAGGTCGAATACGGTACATATGTGCTCTGATCTGACACTTCAGCCTACAACGCATTGCGGATTTCACGCAAATGCCGGTGTATCTGTGGTAACGTTAACTGTGTTCCAAACTGAGATAGGTGACGAGATGATGATATCATTCTCATTTGCATTCAAATATTTACTTTGATATTATATTCTACAATGTCAATTTCACCGTGAAATTGTGGCCTTCAAGCCATTTGCTTACAACCCCCTGTCAAGCGCGATAGCTATTTCGTTTTCGATGTCGGCTAACAGCTGATCACTTGATCAGCCTATTCCTCAGTAAATTTTACGCAAAATTCGGTCTGTTCGCATTAATTTTGACAGTGTACCATACCGAAAAGGACCATGAGGCTACTTCTCGATGATGTCGTGTAACAGTGTACTAAGTTTACGGCTTTCATCCGCGTATATATTCGGTAATATATTTTCCAAAGGCGATTTCGCAGCAGACCTATAGACAGTAATAAAACCATATGTGTCGTGTTACAGTCTCCAGTTTCAAGGCCAAAATCTCCTATGCTGTACCGAGACCGAGTTTCCAAGACTGCTATTCTCTTCAGAATGATGTTTTGGATTCAATATGACAGGCCCAATGTATGAGATAACAATTGGGTATGGGTATGTGTCCGAACTCGTTGACCTTTCCAATTAGGCTTACGCAATCTCTCGAGTTATAGTCATTTCCATTTCTGCAGATAATTATTCAGGTCTAGTGCGAACATGAACCGCGTTGAATCTTTGTTCCGTACGCCGTTTACGCAGTTACCACACTTCAAGTCACAGCTCACCGGCAGACCTCTCGTGGCACATACGTTAAAACCACTGTTGTCGGGAAATTCATGTTACCGTAACATCATTAAGTTACTTGTTTACGTTGGAAAACGCCATTGTGACGTCATCTTGATAAAAAGTCGCTTGCAGCCCTTGCCCCACCACCCGATATTGTCACGAGCCGCCACTGGGTTTGAAGGCCACAATTTCACAGTGAAATGCACATTGGCGAACATAAAATTATGTGAATATTTGAATGCAAACCGAGAATCTTAGTTAGCTGTTTCATGCGATCATCGAGATATACCATTGGAAATATCATCACCGATCTCGTTATGGAACGCAGACTAGATTAGCACAGACAGACACCGGCTTTTCCGTGAGATCCGCAATGATGTAGGTAGGCTAAGTATCAGATCAGCGCGCATCTCTACCATACTCGACCTCGAAAACGAAATAACTGCCTCAATCATTGAGCGTCAACTTTAAGACTTGGCGCCGCGTTCGATACTAAAATCAAGACATACCGTGCAAAAGCTCATGACAGATCTAGGTATGGAACATCGTTAAAATCAATAGAGACCAATAACGGCTTTTGCGTAAATCTGTTAGCGATAAATGAAGAGTCAGCTCTCACTCGACTTTGGAAACGAAATTACCACCCACATAGTTCAGTGACAAACTTAAAACTTATTACAGCGGTCGATACTAACATTAAGACTTACTGTGCCAAATATCATGACCGATCTCGGTATGGAACATCGTCAAAATCAATGGAGACCAATACCGGCTTTTGAGTAAAATCTGTTTGCTGTACAATGTACATGATAGATCAGCACACACTGAACTTCGGAAACGAAATTACCACCCTTATCTTTGAGTAGCAAGCCTGAAACTTGGAGCAGTGCTAAATACTACCTTCACGACATATCGTACCAATTTTCAAGAATTATCATGGTGCGAAACACCATCAAAATCGACATATACCAGCAAAGGTCGAGTCAACGCATATCACGGTAACCGAGTTCAGATATAGATACGATTGTTACATCACACCTTAAGGGCGACAGGCATAGTTGCCCCACTTGCTCGGCCATTTTACGAATAGGAGAGAGTAAATCACCGTTTCTTTATTGTGCGCGGCTTTGAGAGAATAGATAGTGAAAGTTTGTTATGAGCGCTACCGGGGCAAGCCCCGGCTAGGCACTCACAAAGCGAAAACACAGAATTGAATTCGATTTTCGCAGAGACTTCGCTATGTATGGGCATTTGTTAGCGAAAGCACAAGAATAATGCGGGTTTCGCCGTGATCTCGGTATATACTGATTGCTGTGCGTCTATAAATGGTTAAATTGTTATTGAACAGAATTTTAGGTGGGGCAATGCCCCAGTTGCCCTATAGGACGAGCCGCCACTGTCACGAACTTCTTTTGGGTTGATATGCAGCACGGTACTGCCTCCTAACGGGCGCAGGATCTAGCTTTCTGCGGGTGTATCTATCTTGTCGAAGTGTGTGTGTGTGTGTGTGTGTGTGTGTGTGTGTGTGTGTGTGTGTGTGTGTGTGTGTGAATACAGTGTGACTTTAAACGCTATTCAAGGACCAAAATTATTTCGCAGATGAATATCAATTATAAGTGGAATATTTCCTCCGACAAGTCACAAGCCTTTTTTCGCAGTTACGCAGAAATTGCAACTTGGGTCGCTGAGGTACTTTATTAACTCCAAACACCGCCAATTGGGCGGCGATAAACATTTGGCTGCCAAAAAGACGGCACGTTGGACGAAACCTTCGACATTGATCATTAGGGCAAGTTTTTGTTGCACTAAAATCGCTGGAAAGTTGCATTTAATTTTACCAAAAGTTGCAGTGAAATCTTGCATTTATAATTTTTGTAGAATTATTAGGGTATGGGATACTCGAAAGGTTCCGCTGTATAACCTAGTTCCTGCAGAGCTGTCAAATTTGTTACTTTATTGCCATTTAACACACGGTCTGGCGAAACCGCCATAAATTACATTTTTCCGGCACATAGCAAGCAAATTATGCAATGCGGGAATAATTTTCCCCAAAAAAGTCAAACACCATAGCGATAACCCCTCCCCCTAAAAGAAGTCATATACCACATCCCAAACCCCTTTGGTCTGCAGACTTGACCCAAGGCATTACAGAAAAACTCACTCTCGGTGACTTTACCAAAATCAATAGCCTGAAAAGGTGATTCAGTGAAAATGTAATTTTCGGCGGTCTCGCCTGGGCGCTCGTGAAATGGTAAGCTATTTCAATTAAAACAATATAATTATTAAAGCGATCTATTGACATATTGTTCGGGCGCGGTGGGGCTTGGTAGGGGTGGTTGAGCTTCTTGCTTGCAAGCCATTGTGTCATAGATAACAGTGAGATGCAGCTAACCCATCATATAGCTCTTTGTTTTGCAAATCAAAGAGATTTGATCGAGAGAGAGAGAGAGAGAGAGTCTTTATTTTCATCCAACCAAAATACATAACAAACGGCAGTGATGGTGGTACAGAAAATATGCATGCACAGTATTCGGTATTAGATAGGAATGATCGATAAGACCGTGAAGCAGACATGGGGTGATTACTTCATGAATGTAATCGATTGCGATTACGATTACTTCTGAATGACGCGATTACGATTACGATTACGATTACAGTAAAATCAGGAAGTAGTCGATTACGATTACGATTACATTGGAAAAGTAATCACGATTACTCACGATTACATTTATTTTGCATCTTAGAAGCTATGTTGGAAGGCAATATATGGATTGCGCTGAGAAGGCCTAATGAGATAACAAACTCCCTTTAAAAAAGATGCGTCATTTGTTTGTTACGTCATAATGACGTCATAATGTATCCATTGCCCATTTTCACAGAGGTCAATTTATCGCGCCCAACGATTTGCATTCTTGCCAGGGCCGCAACTGCCGCACCGCAAATTTCCCGATAGGGTGGAGAGCGAGCTCGAAGGGGACTCAAAAAGTATTTCTTAAACCAACATAAGTTATAGAGTATTTTCGAGAGATCTAATTAACTTGAAAATCCTCTCTAGATCAATGATTGCCAACCGCGGGTCTGAGAGCCGCATGTGGCTCTCAGCTAGACAACTTGCGGCTCCCCTTGACGTTGGAAAATCCAACAAAAATAATAAAAAATCAATCTATAACAAAAAAAATTGATATTCCAAAATTTCACATGCTTTGCTTAGAATCTGTGAGCATACTTTTTGTCGTGAGTTGAGTAACGAAATCGTTGCCGAGTAGAGAATCGCTACTCGACACCAAAGAAATTGGTCTTCACTCTAAATTATAAACTTCACTCAAATGCGTCTGGATCGGCACTCAAATTTAAGTCTGCTCATCACCAGACTTAATAAAGTGCAGGTGGTGTTACAACACGTTTGACAACGCTATCTGACCAGCAACCAATGGATTATTTGACTTGATTGTTAAGTTCAACGGCCGCATTGAATGAATGCTTTTTAACCTTGATGAAATGTTTTCAAGTCATATTGTAGTTAATGTGGCCACTGACCGTATTGTAATTTACAACTTGAGTTGCTATACATGCATTCAGATATAAAGACATGACAATTTGTTTATGCGTCTCACGAAAGTTTTCTTTTAGTCTGCTAGACTGCTACGTTTGAGCCACTATAATATCTTTTGATTATATAACTAACCGGAGGTCACGAATTACGAACATACACTAAAGTAATTATAACAAGAAACCAGAGGTCATAATTATGAATTACGTTGCCCGAGCTCTACAGGTAGGTAATTGTGTGGCGAGATAGCGCAATGGTATAATCCACCGCTACAACATCAATGGGATGCGGGTTCGAGTCTGAACGAGGTCGACTTCGTAATTCCTCCCAAAGTGTTGGAGGTTTATCTAGGCCTCTCCTCGCCGCCTAATCCACGTAAGCGGTGGCTTACAAAAATCTGAGAATTGGGTCGTGCTACAAGTTGACGGATACGGAATCGAAAATGCATAAAATCGGCCCGGTGTAAATGTCTGTGGTGGTCGACAAACACCATGACTACCTAAAACAAATAAACTCTGCAGGTATATCTGACCATCGCGGGCTGAGAGAGGATTAAAAATTATTAATAATATATTGCAATTACTAAATTTCTTGACGAAATTCAATCTTCAACTTGAGATTACAACCCTACGGGAGCCAAAGACCAACGTTTGGACTGAGGGACGAATTGCTGTTTTGGTTCTGGTTCCAGCTACAACCCACGCTAACATGATATATAAGCCATGGCGGGAGGTCCAAATGTTGAATAAAGAATTATGAAATAACGATAGGCGCCCGAAATAACGATAGGCGCCCGTTTCAAGTACAGTCGTATGAGAATAAGACGAATTGAACATAAAATTCTGCCTTCAACTTAATACAGATATTGTACTGCAAGCTGCCGTTACGAGAAATGGCAACTATATCACCAGCTGTTGATTTTTACTGCTTCGTTGTGGAAACCGCAATGTTTTATTTGACGAGTACAAAATTTCAAATCTTTATCTGGTGTACGACGTACGTACGTAGACTGGAGAGGCCTTCTGCTCGCCAAGCAGCAATGGTCAAACTGCGTTTAACTAAGCACAAGCATAACCAAACATCAACGCATGAGTTACTATTTTAAACTATAGGCAGAGCGGAGATAAATTATACTGCTGCGAGGTAGTGGCGTGTGGAACGCGTTGATAACCCGATATACAGCACGGCGGGTGTTCTTACAATCAGACCAATGGACGACGTAGGTACATCGAATATCTATTTACTGTGGATATACTTTTTACACAATGACGCTCAAAGCTAATAGGCTGCTTCTGACGTAATAATGAGCAGTGGCGTTTGAAAATCAGACGTTTGTGCTATCAATAAACCTGATATGCTTCCTTGTTCACAAATGTTCAGTTTATGTCATAGTCCTTGTACAAATAAAAAGTAATCGTTCTCTCACAGAGAAATCGATTAGATATGGGAAGTAGTCGATTACGATTACGATTACTTCGGATTTTTTTCGAATGTAATCGATTGCGATTACGATTACTTGAAAATGCTGTAATCGTCGTAATCGATTACGATTACTAATCACGATTACCCCATGTCTGCCGTGAAGGTCATCTAGTCTGATCACACCAGCATCAAACAGGTACACTTGAC
The DNA here is from genome assembly GCF_051294905.1 of Botryllus schlosseri. Taxonomy (NCBI): domain Eukaryota; kingdom Metazoa; phylum Chordata; class Ascidiacea; order Stolidobranchia; family Styelidae; genus Botryllus; species Botryllus schlosseri. The sequence continues at coordinate 37,529,430 of NC_137236.1, forward strand.
TCTGAACAGTCTGGCAGTAAAAAATGTTCAGTTAAAAAAGGAAAATAAAAGAAAAATTAAACGATGGTAGCAAATGATTAAAGAAGCAATGTCTGGGCGAGGTAGGGCAACAGTGTTAGTAGTATAACGACAGGAGGTGATCAAGTAGGTCTTTTTTTAATCTATTATAAGGCAATTCACGTATATGTGGTGGTAATGCATTCCGGATGATAGGTCCCGAGGATTCGATAGATCTCTTAGTTAGGTTGCTATTGGGTGGGGGTAAGTAGATATTTCCCTTTGACGAGGATCTCGTGTAATGGGAATGGACATTTTTAGCAGGTATGAAAAAGTCATCAAACACAGGAGGCAAACTATTGGAAAAATATTTGTGAACAACTTTTGATACTTCGAAGCGATATAGTTCATCAACTCGCAAAATTCGATGCTTACGGTAGTAAGGCGATAAATTGGTACGTAAAGGTACATATGAGATCAGCCGTATCGCACGGTTTTGCAGGGTTCGAATTCCGCACAAAAATGTTGTGCATGCATTTCCCCATACTACGATTCCATATTGCAGATGTGAGTGGAAAAGAGAGAAGTAGATGGTTCGTAGTACTGATCTGGAAACCAATGATTGGAGACGGGTCATTATTCCCACACACCGAGCTAGTTTTGATATTGTGCATTCAATATGCTGCTACCAAGACAATTTGGAATCGATGGTGACGCCGAGATATTTTGCTGAGTCACGTATGGAGATTTGTTTATGATTGATGTTCACAGTGAAATTATGACTGGCATTATTTAAAACGAGCATCTCGGTCTTATCTGCATTCAAACTTAGTTTGTTTGCTTGCAGCCATCTCGACACTTTTGGGAGTTCCCTATTCACAGATGCATGCAAATCATCGACAGTGTTGGAGGTTATGAAGAGGTGAGTATCATCAGCAAATAGGGTTGTGCGGAATAAAGATGCATTAACAATGTCGGTAATGTAAATGAGGAAGAAAGTCGGCCCAAGGACTGAGCCTTGTGGCACTCCACAAGTTATATCTCTGGTAGTCGATCTTAATGTCCCCAGTTTAACAAATTGTTTGCGGTTTGCCAGGTAGCTTTCAAGTAGAGTTGCTGCAATACCCCAGATTCCATAGTGTTCTAGCTTGTATCTTAAGATTCTGTGGTTAACTGTGTCGAAAGCTTTGCGGAGATCGATAAAAATGCTACAGCCACTTTTTTTGCTTGATGGTTTGGTAATAGTCCGTTACAATTGATAGTATTGCATGGTTGGTGTTATGGTTTGATCTGAATCCATGCTGAGTCGGAGACAGTACTGCATTCAATTCAAAAAAATTCTTGAGTCGGCAGTCAATCAGTTTCTCAAAAACCGTGGCAAGATTTGGCAAAACAGATATTGGTCGGTAGTTAGAAATTAGCTTTTTACAGCCTTTCTTAAACACTGGCATTACTCTGGCAGTTTTGAGAGCATCTGGAAAATGCCTAGACGTATCGACTCATTAAAGAAAATGCCTGTAACATCACCAATAATATTAAAGACTAGGTTCAGTAAGTGAGTTGGGATGAGATCGGGTCCTACTGCTTTGTTACTTTTCATTTCAGATAATACGATCGCAACTTCTCCTTTACTTGTCGGCTCAAGAAAAATGGATTTCTGAGGGCCAGGACTCAAGTACGAGAGTTTATAGCATGTTTTCAAATCACTGCTTTACATTTTAACGCAACATTTGATAAAACCTGTCCTACTGATCATAATTCTAAGTGTAGTTGTAGCTACACAATGTTTACCAATTACATTCGCAAAAGAAATTGGCTAGTTGTTCAAGTCTGACTCCAGGAACTGTTCCATTATTCTACTTGAGTAGCAGGTGAGTATAGCCTGGCGGCCGGTGGTCGAAACCCTTCCCATTCCATATGTTGCCTCATGAACATCTGTACAAGTTTATAATAGAAAGTGGTTCGAATCCCCAAAGTCCAATCCTGGCTACGCCATTGTTAGTAGTGACCACTCTCATCGCGCAATGACTGCAAGAACATCACAAAACCAAGCACAGGTTTCACCATCCACGCCAAACGACGACACGTGTTTTCTTAGTGGTAGGAAACTATTTTTACTTAAAAGCACAACTAAAACTGGATCTAGAACTACTCAATGAAGCAGCAGTTGGTTGATCGTCAACCAAGCAGATTTGCAGTTTGTACAGGTCTGACGGCAAGCGCTGCATTGGGATTGTTATGTTGATGCATTTACTTCGGTATCTTGAGATAGACCTTTCTGTATGACAAGTCATCGTTGCCAAATATTGTTTACACCTGTCCGGTAGCAGGAGATTGAAATGATGATTCGCCCTCTTTGCGTCATCAAACTTGTCAGTTATGTGACAGTGATGCGTTTGATGTTTATTAGTTGGTAAAAAGCTTCAGACGAATGGCTGCACGAAAAAATCTTTCTAGTTCCACACGACATAATTCATCACCAGATTATCGTGTATTTTCTCATGAAATTGAACTAGAAAAGAATGTCCCATCAGATCTCTAACCAGAGCTACAGTGTAACTAGTAACTTGCATATAAGGATCGTAACAGGGTTGTAATGACTCGAGTCACGATTTTCTGATGACTCCGCTTGACTCGAGTCATTTTCTCAAAATACGGAAATGACTCGACTCGACTCGAGTCAATGTGTGTATGGACTCGACTTGGACTCGAGTCATTACGCATGACTCGCGATTAAGACGGCCAAGAGCGACGTTCATTGTAATTCCGTAAAAGTAAAGTAATACTCACCCTATTTGGAGTTCGTCTAGTGGTACTGGTGCTGGAAAATGCGACCTGAAACTATTAAAAGGGAGAAAAATTAGTATAATATAAATGCGAACCATTCGATATCATCAAACAGAGTTATAACAGTGAGTTTAACAAGACTTCATCTGGAAACTGAGCAGTCAACACAATGACTTGGACTCGGACTCGAGTCATAATACCATGACTCGGACTCGAACCTCTGCTCGATGACTTGGACTCGAACTTGACTCGGTGGCGAATTTAAAATGCCTCGACTTGATTCGAGTCAAAACTAAAAAAGTGAGATTGACTTGTGACTCGGAGCCTTGTGACTTGGTTACAACCCTGGATCGTAAATGCCGCAGTCGAAAAAGGTACAAAACCCCGACGATAGTCTACTCTTGGAGCAGTTCGACTATTTCGGAAGTACTATTTTACAGTTGACAGTCTAAGAGTCTACGGAATATGACGAAACTAACAACGTCACACACCAATTAATTAACTCCATATTCGTTACTCGATTTGGAATAAATAACGACTCAATATGCGAAGCGCAATGAATTGAATCACGTCTTACACTTGAAAATCTAGACTCGATCCGAGTCACGTCGAACAAGTGAGTAGATTTGACCCGAGCCAAAATGTGACTCGATACGATCTGAGGGCGGAGATAATAACGTTGGATTGGCAGTGAAGTCGATTATCGCGTTCGTCAGGATGTATCAACCCGGGATTAAGGAAACCGGTCGATCGCAGCGCCTAACGTTAGTAATAATCTCATGATTTAACAAACCGGAACTAGTTATCCATAAAAACTACGTACACTGCGTACCATTCCTACGCATAAATATTTCCAATAATGACCGTATCGACTGTCCCCTAGGTAATGACTTCACTAAACAATTAACGAATTATGCACCCACCATTGCTGAGCGATATCAATATTCTATAAACCGTTTCGTAGCTTTACCGTACTAATTGTACACGACTTTCATTTGACGATGATGATAATTCTACCTAACACAGTGGCAGGCTGCTGTTTCATTCAACAAATTGACAATTGACAGACTATAACGCATTTTCGCATTATGATGCAACAGATAAAGCCACTTGATTGAAAACTCGGGACACCGCGACCATCGCGCGTGACCTTTCGCAACTTTATGCGTCGCGATTAGCAGTATCTAATCACACGATTAGCATTCTTCTGGATCAGCTAACTTTATTATCTCCGCCCTGAAACTTAAAGATGGCGACTTGGTTCCGACACTGACGTTGGCACTCATGTTAAAGCAGAAATAATGCCGTAACCTTTCACTCAAGAAGTTGCGATTCCAGAGTAAGTAAAATGTAGGTATTCAAGGCTTAGCATTGTATTAAAACCTATAGACTCCGAGGTACACTCTTAGCAAAAAGCATGTCTATTCATAAATAAAGGCCGAAACTGGTTGCAAAGGAAAACGGAACTTAACTCAGGTTAGGGTAACCATATTTTCGTTGTCCGAATTCCGTAATTCTGTAACGCCTCCTGGCGGGGCTTAAAATGAGGTATGAACACACATGATGTCACACTGGCAAGGCTTTGGCTGTCAATTGTGTAGATGAACGGATATCTTAACATAGGTCGTGAATAAACAAGACTAGACTATTAGAACATCTCGAATTTGAGCTCCAGTGATTGCTAGGGTCGGTATTCTCATTTGGTCTGCAACAGACTTCTTCACGGACCGGATTAAATTGTTTAACCCGCCGGCCCTGTGTTTGACAGCCCTGTTAGTTTAGGGTGGCCATACGTCCGGAATTTCCCGGACATGTCCGGAATTTCATTGTTCAAACTAGCGCCCGGGAGGAATTTCTAAAATATGCCAAATGTCCGGAATTTTGAAGACTTGCCGTAGGCTCATAATTTGTTCGTAAATAAACATAAAAACATCATTTTTGGGAATATTTATGCTGATGCATGACATTTTTCTTCGCGCTGCTTGCGATTTACAATCACATTTATTGATTTTATTGTGAATATTACCACCCTCGCAAAAACTGCAATAAATACATATAAAAACAACATTCATTTATTGGAATTAGCCTAATTGTAATCGTAATTATAGGTGAACGGTAGCCCTATATTCCTAGATATCGCTAAGGCCGTTTAAATGCTTTATTCAAAGATTGTGGTTCGTTCCAAACGTGGGGTCGTTTGCCTTTGTTCTGGGGTTCGCGAATATGTTGAACGTAATCAGCTTCCAAAATAGCCCGTGAGCATTGTTCCCTCTAATTTGTGACGAGTCTGCACACATAGGGTTATCATATTCTGGAATCGGGAAAAGAGGATACTTATTTTCAAACACAGAATACCAGTGGGAAATCCTGAAAAGTTGGTAAACTTCTTCCACAAAAAAAAAATTGGTATCTTTCTCGCTCGGCGCCCAAAATACTGTTTTTTCCTTTCACATCGTCGGATGGTTGACTAAAAAAAGGTCAACTTTCGCTCAGCTCCCGAAATACCCGCCAAAATCTCAAAAAGGATGACACTTATGCGTCCTCGGTTGACATTTTCAAAAACCCGAATAAGAACCACAAATCCTCCGAAAGGAGGACGTATGGTAACCCTATGCATACACCCACCAAATTATTGAGCAGGCCCTTGGACAACAGTGCATAACGACTAAAAAAAGGTTATCACATCGATTTTTTTGTGCGCAACTTAGATTTTCTGTGCGTAGAGACCGTGACAGTACTGCGCATGTTAGAGGGAACATTGTACGTGAGTAAGTCTGGGCAAAGATGCTGACTTCTTTTAGTAATCAGCTCGCCAAATTTTGATCAGAGCCAGGGAAAATTTACAAATTGGAGATGGATTCGCGACCATAAAAGGTTGGAAACCACCGGATGTGGGGTGTTTTTAAGGCCCCAGGGTGCGCACCGGCATAAGGCTAATAAACGAACTTATCGGTGGGGCATGAACATGACTCAACAATGTACAATTACGCTCCCTGTATTTTTGAACTCATCACCCCCCACCATCTCTACCGCAAACTCTGATCATGTGGACGAAGAGTAGTAACGATCTAGTAATATATGGAAGAACCAATATTATTCAAAAAATTTAACGACCAGGTGCATATAGAAACCAAATTCATATAGCAAGCCCCCCCCCCCCCCAGAAGTTGCATCGACTACCCGATTGTGGACTGAAATCGTTGTATATTAGGGCGGGAAGGGGCTGAAAACATGTGCTTTCGGTCCCAGTTACACAACACACAATCACATACTCCTGAACCGCATCGTGACCACCTCTGCTCTATGAGCAAGGCTTTGTTAGTGTGACGTCATACCTCATTTTGGAACCCACTAGTGGGCGCTACAGAGTGTCCGGGATTTGGGTCACAGAAATATGGTAACCCTATGTTAGTTAGATCGTTACGATAGGTAGCTGCGTGTTGTAACCGAAAAAAAAAACACTTTCAAGCCAATTACCGTCCCAAGAAACACTGGTCTTGGTTCCACCATAAGGTGATCGATTCACCTTCTGTCAGGCTTGTATATGCATTTGGTATCTTCTGTACATTTGAGTGTGACATTTTGTGAAATGATTCTGTCAATAATATTGGTTCTCCATCTATCACTATAAACTTTTTATACTCTCCAAGTGTTCAAATTAGCGGTAGAGCTGGTGGAGATAATGTATTTGAAAATGCAGGGAATGTAATTGTTCATCCCGAAGTCTTGCTCCTGTCACACGGATAAGACTATTTATGTGCCGAAATGCCGGTCCGCACCAGCATATTGCACATCCAATGGTTTTCCAAACTTTTATGGTCGCGACTCCATTTTCAATTTGAAAATGATCCATGGCCCACCTCAAAATGCGATAAGCTGATTACCACACAAATGGTCAGGACCTTTGCCCATAGACTTACTCACGGCCTATGTTGGCCAGCTGATCAAGTTCAATATATTCGCGATCCCCAGAAAAAGACAAACGACCCCCCGCTTTAGAACCAATATATTTGACTAAAGCATTCAAACCGCCCTACCGACACTAGGAATATACCGTTGCGATTAAAATTAGTTTTATTACCGTAAAAGATAGGTATTTAAATTTTTCTTTTACTGTACTTTGTGCGAGGACAGGGCTACACATATTAAAATCAATATCTGTGACACTAAATCGCGAGAATCGGTGAATTAAAATTTCAAGTGTAGCATACTTCTCCCCGAAAATAAGATATTGTCTATATTTCGGACATGTCCGGAAAATTCTGGACGTATGGTAACCCTAACTCAGGTGTATATCGCGGTCATAAATCCCACGTGTCCACTTGCTACCTTCCTACCTTCCTATTTACATGCATAAATGGGATTAAAATGTTGTACTCGATTTATACTGCGGTATAAGTCTGAGGTAGGTTCAGTTTTCCTGTGCCATGGGTGTATATTCACACCCGCATATCAGGTGTGTTCCACGGGTGGAGATACACTCTTCACTAAGAGTGTAGATAGAACGAGAAGTATTTTAAAATCATAGCCATGTAAGTAATTCCGTCTCTACTTTGCTACTGGAGTAGGAGTAGAAGCAATGTCGCAAATTATTACACGGTTACAAAAAGAATCAGCGATTTCCAGTAAGTAAAAACTTTTCAGACCTGGTTTTCTTGAAAATCCTGGAAATTTTAAAAGGAGATAGGGATGTAGTAAAAAATGACAATAACATGAGTAAGTAGTGCAAGTACGTACTGGTGTACTTCTAAAAAGTAGAAGTCCTCCGTTACTGCGTCTGCGTGACTCAGGTTGGAAGTGTACGACGTAACATAGATTCATGATTCGTCACTAATGACGCACGAAATCAGACACCAAACATAAACAATCTACTTCACTGGATTAAAATTGTCAACAAACGGCTTTAGATAATTCTCACAGCTTTAATCAGATGACTTTAATGACGTTCGCTCAGAGAGCTGATTATCAGGTGACCCCGTAACCTGTTCTTTCAGATTCACCATATAATCATACCTCAAGCCACATCACTCCTGACTCCTGATGAACTTACACACAGTAAGCTCTTCTTTATTGCAATAACATTTCCCCATTTTCCGATCACGGCAGACACCGAGAGATATTTCTTGTAGTTGAATATATTTAATAACGAATAAACAATGCTTTCGAAAGATGTTTTGTCATCAAAAATATGAGTCATTAATTTCGAAAAAAATGAGAATTCATCACAACTTATTTCAAACTACAAAATAGCGTTGAAATTGATCGTCCGTGACGACGAACTGGGATACTCATATTTGGGCAGGTAACCTGGATCCGAATTTTCAAAACATTGTACCACCTGAAAATAGTACATTGAACGCTCTCTCGTTTGAAATTTCATGCTGGTGACGTCATATTTTGTGATGCGATTGTTGATGTACAATGTTCTTTCCAATTCTCTACTAGTTGCTGACGATTACCCCTGACAAGCGTCAGCCGAAAATATTCGGGTTTATTTCAATAGGAATATACTATTCAATTGTACATTGAAGTTCAGCACCTCCAAGGAGCTCTTCAAACATTGAAATCCGGACCGTATTCGGAAATTCCTACATTTCTTTGCTTATCACTTAGTCGCCCGATCCAAATCTTTCCAAAGTCAACAAATTTTTTTTTTTTTTTTCAAATCGAAATCCCAACTCAGATGAGATAAGCATCGATTCGAAAAAAATGGATTTGATGACCTTAGACAGATTTGTATCAGGTATGGATTCACGATCTCATTGAATCTGTAATTGGATTTGGGCTCGGATAAATTTTTTGCAGTTTTTCAATATACTTGCGACTTTCGAACAAATTTTTCTCAATGTTGAATTTGGAGATGGATTTAAACATAAGACAAGAAAACCAAAGATTTAAAAAGTGTCTTTAGAGCTGCACAGACAAAAAGAAGCATCATCGGTATTCCAATAGCTGGCGACCCAGTGGTAAAATTTATGAAACTGGCCTTAGCGGAAAGCTACTGTTACACTGATTCTGAAGATCTAAATTAATATAAGGTCAGGGCACTGAAATTCACCCAAATATCGTTCTGAAAATCGTAAATCTGCATTGCTCCGAACAATCGGAGAGCCGCAACACAACGAACATAACAATGACTCTGCGATTGTTCGTAACTATGATGATTTCGGGCTTTGAGGGTGATCTTAGGGTCATGCCATTACCCGGGCAATTTTTAATTGATATTTTTCGAACTGGTAGGACATTAGCTTCCTATTAAAACTGGTTTTATTAACTTTTGCGCGCTGGTCGACAGCTCAAAGATTACCGTAACTGTTTAGAAAGCTATCATGCAGTAGCCAGCTAGAGCTCCCAAGAGCACTCTTTATTCAAAATGGTGGGGGAAGTTGCGTTATTTAGCGTTAGTAATAGGACGAAATAAATGTTGTATTTGAATTGGAATCGAATATTTTAGATCACAAGCCTATCTAATGTGACAGGATTTGGATCTATAATCCGGAACTAGATTGGAATTTCAAGATATGGTATCCGCTCATCCCTGATAGGCGTGTGATCGATTCGTTGGGTATCGGTGGGATATTTCGTTATATCAGATCCGGTGCTATCTGTCAGGCCAAAAGTCCGTAGATAAAAGTTAAAAGGACAGTCAGGTGTACATGTAGCGGCGAACTTCGTCGTCACATGCTTCGAATTGCAGTGTGTCCACATCGGTGGAATCCACGCGACCGCAGAGAGTGTCGCCGTCCGTAGCGTCAGCATCAGATATCGCCGGAGTGAAGTTGGGGGGATCAGATGACACTGAAGAACCATCCAACGGAGCGATGAACTCGGCAGGGATGACGGCTCCCATCAATGCCGTGCCGTCTGCTCCAATCCAGAAAGTCATTCCCTCAGCACCGAGCACTTCGATCAGAGTTCTGCAACATTTCATGAGAATGTTTTAGAAGTCACTCCCTTACTGGTAGTTTAGAAAAGTATTGAAGAGCTACTTTTAAAGTCTAGTTTAAGTCAAAATATAAAAGTTTTTAATATCTAATGTAAATTCCACTTTTATTTAAGTAGATATTACCGAAGTCGATATTGCTTCTACCTTAAATAGTTTTAACATGTCTTGGAAATGTATTTGTAAATTCTAATCCATTGGTTCTCAAACTATTTTCAGCGCGCCCCTTGACGATGTCACGCCCCCCTTGAAAGATGTCACGCCCCTTGTCGTCATATCAAAAATATATTGAAAAGAGTAACCAGAATGTTTGTAATCCAAACGCATTGTTTGGTGGCATGGAAAGTGTTATGGCTGTTGAGTCACTTAACAAATACGGAATTCGGACTATACTCAGAACGAAGATTATGAATATGAGCTGGAGGTAAGTCTCGCGGAGCGCAAAAAATGGTCAGTTGAATATGTTGTTGAACATAATCATGTGCAATGGTCGTAGGTTAGCACATGAATATTTTAGCGATTTTCATTTCTAATTCCTTCAGTTACCCACTTGAGCTTCCCTCAAACGCACCCGATCGTAAGCTAAAACTAAAACCAATGGCACAGCCACAAGCATTCGTCAGGTACACTTCATTTAGGGACATCTTCTGATTATGCAAAGTGCCACATCAGTCAAAATCTGACATCAGTGTGGGTATGGCAAGGCGCAATTATGAAATTTAAAATCGAAATATTATTATGATTATTTTCATTTGTGAAACCTGGAAGTTTCAGCACAAATTAAACTCATTCAGAGTCCAAGAAAAAATCATTTCTCTCTGGCGGCTCTGCGCCTCCCCTCAGATGCATTCACGAAGCCCAACGTGTCGTGCCCCCCAGTTTGGGCAACAATCTTCTAATCTAAATTTATATCTACAAATTGTAATTTCCAATCTAAATTCTACTAATAGTCTAGTAGACGTTCGCGCAGTGTATTGGCTTCTACTTCAAGCAGTTCCGAGATATTGCGGAAATTGCTACTTGTACTTGTAACCGAGTAGAAATTTACGGCGTTACTACGACTTCTTGCTGTATGTCAAATTTGACCAACTTTGTATATAAAAGAGTCGAGTCCTATCACTGGGGGGTTCTTGTCAGAGGTAATGAGAACTTTTAAAACAGCCACCGCCTACGATCGACAAAAAGTGTGTGAGCAGATTTACTCTTAGAAACTACTTGCTTGGTACATCTCCAGGCCTTCATTTTTTGCTTGCAATTAAGGTGGTTTCGTCATGTTTTGGAAATTACTCCTTTCATTTGTTACATGCGTTTCAGCAATGCGGTGAGAATCACTGAAGGGAAGAATGCAAGGAAATAAATCTCACTCTCTCTCGGCTGTTGGCGCATTGAAACCGACGACGGCGAGTCTGGCTCCTTCGGTTTCTTCGCATTTGGCCTTGGCCTCGTCCCAGTTCAGAGTATCAGCAGACAATAGGTAGTAGCAATTATCATCGCCCACTTGAGTTCAGCCGGCTAACGGGTTCTGCAGAAATCGGATAAGTGAATTGCTAATGAATAGCAGAACCATAAATTTGTCGAAGCATTTGTTTTCCAATTTCGATTCGGTGGTGTTTCGACGCAACCTCAGCGAACATGCTTGTACATAATAGCAAACTAATTAGTTGACTTTCAACATACTATTGGTGTATTAAGTAGTTCTACTTTTCTTTACAAATTAAAAAATTGGCTCAGGACAACTAGATAATCCGCGTCGTCGTTTGGCGTGAATCATAATACCGGTTTCGCTGTGTGATGTTCTTGCAGCCATTGCTATATAGCTCGCATAGTCATGCAGGGTCTAAACCAGGGGCGGGCAACTTCTCCGTTCGACGGGCCGGATATGGGAAAATGAAGCACCTGGCGACAAAATTACGGAATCGATACATTAATCGCGTATTTATCCACTTAAATCAATGGTATTTATTGTAAAATTTATGTTTAAATTTTAGAGACCAAAAAGTATGAAGTTATTAACAGTAGCTGTTAAAGTCAATCATGCATCTGTGGTCGGTCAAAGTTGTCAACAAGTTCTTTGAACTCTGGCTGCATGTCTTATGTACAAACCCTGAGTAAAGACGGCATGCGCGTGAACATAAGTTATATTGTAACGCAGCCTTGTCTCGTTAATGTTCATTGTCTAAAATACATGTAGGCTACACTCGATCAGAGAATGTAGTTTCATGTCCATCTTTCTCAGGTTGGCAAACTTGTATTAATTCTGTGACGCATAAAATTTGTCAATACTTTCAGAATATCATTTCATTTTTGAGGTAGAAACTCTCTGCGGGCCGGTCAAAATCCTTTCGCGGGCCGGATCTGACCCGCGAGCAGTATGCTGCCCGACCGTGGTCTAAACACACTCCCTCTCAAACTCGATACCCTGTCCTCTTGAAATACCGGCTCTATCTTCAATAATCAGGTATGAGTTAGTTGTGATTAGTTAGTTGGTTGTGGATATTTGAAGAGCGTCAGTTCTAGATCAGTTCAGTTCTAGTTCAAGTTCTTGTGGCGCAACTTGAAATTCAAGTAGTTTGCACAATTGCACACGACAGAATTTCAGTTCACCAGATTCAAGTTTTTATGAATCACGCTCCTTTTCGAGCAGACATTGTCCGTAAACAGTAGTGATTTGCAGCATTTAACTGCGTTACGTTTAGTAACACCATAACAATCGCAGTCATACTCCAGAAAAACGTCGTATGTTAAACGCCACAGTTATCCATTCTTCCTCGGCATTAGTGCATTACTAAATTCCAAAATCCTTGATATAAGAATTATAGCCCAGCCGATGTCAGTAGTTTGATAGAACCGAAAATTAACGCCTTGAACGACAACCTCGATATATTCAACAGAAATGGGATCTAGTCTAAGGCAAGTGTCTAAACGCATCTATTTCAAAGGTTTGACATCCTTTGTGATGTTTGGGCATGAACTAAACTGGAATGTTTGGTCAGGCTATATTATTAATGTTATGATGATAAATTTGTCATTATATGAGACACAGAACTTTCGTGGCGTATCGCAACATTTACGGTTTTTTTGCTCTTCCTGAAGCAGTTAGAGATTTCACAGTCAGTTTCACAATCTGACTGTAAGTGTTAGTATGGCCATAGCAGGGTTGTAATGACTCGAGTCACGATGTTTTTGGTGAATCGACTTGACTCGTGTCATTTTCTCAAAACGGAGAAAATGACTCGACTCTACTTGATTCTGTGTATTGACTCGACTTGCACTCGAGTCATTGCGCACGACTCGGACCAAGTCATATGACTCGAGACTCCGACGACTAAGACCGACATTTCATTGTAATTTCGAAGAATAGGAAAGTTACCCAACTATTGGTATTTTATTTATTAGTACTGGTACTAGATAATGCGACCAGAAACCGGTAAAAGTTAGGAAAATTAGTGTATTATAAATGTGGAGCATTATACACCACCAAGCAGAGTTAATAAACGTGGGCTTTATAAGAATTTAACTCGACACTGCACAGTGAACACAATGACTTGAACTCGGACTCGAGTCATAACACGATGACTCAGACTCGACCGTCTTCTCGCCGACTTGGACACAGACTTGACTCGGTGGGGAATTGAAAATGACTTGAGTCAAAACTATAAAATCGGGATTGACTTGTGACTCGGAACCTTGTGGATTGCTGGTTACAACCCTTGCCCATAGGAGGTCACGGACCGGCATAGTAAGTCAAAGAGTCGATAGACGAGCTATGAAGATAGTCTCACTGCAGTGGTCGTGCCTGGGGCCATTGTAGTCGTTGCTGCTGTTGTAGTCGTGGTCCTTGTCATCGACACTGAAAAAAAGACATCAGAAAATCGTTCGTAGGTAAAAATCTGAAATAGCACATCTGCGTGAGAATGAATGAAGGAAACATTAAACTAGAGCCCGACCGATTTATCGGTTCGACGTTAATATCGAGTCGATAACACATTTGGACAAAAAAATCGGTATCGGTAATTTGATTTGAAAATATACAGCCAAATTTTCGTGACGTCACAGCAGGGTAATAGGCAATCACACAGCCATAATGTGAGACTCCTCGACTGCATGTGAATATTAATATGTTTCATATACCTTACATCAGGGATGGCCAACCTTTTTGCCATTCACGGCCGCATTTCGACTACACATGTAGCCTACGCCCGCAATCCTTGGCATAGTCCTAATAAACTAGCTGGACGCCAAATACCCATGTTAGAGTGTCTCTGTCCATTTCTGGTGAACTCCGGACTAATCGATTTAATCATACAGGCTTGCTATACGCACCGAAATCGCGAGTGGTCACTGGCCATGTTATGGGTATGTACATTTTCGCGCGAAGCGCTAAAATTTCCTCAGATTAACTAATGAATTTCGTGAATAATATTAGTAGTTTTTCAGATTACTAATAAACATTTATCCTTTCTCAGCCCATGGATGTGATCAGATTCACTGGTAGAGTTGATGAAGGGGGTGTTTTCGAAAATTTAGGGCGAGTTATAAATGATGATGCATCTTCGGGTGGGCCAATCGTTATTGGTCACTTTGTTGCATGCTGGTATTTCTTGAGCTCCCATCAGGATTGTCGGTATAGTGAGGAGTACACGATTCAAAATTGGTATTTTTACATGGGGCCCATCAATTTCCTCTGCTGTTCGAATCTGTAATGTGGGGCTCTGATTGCAAATGGCCCTACTACATTAAAATCGAATAATGAAGTCACATTGAATCGCGCCAAGCGCGAACAAAATTTCAAGGTTTAATAAAATATATCAAGAAATCTGGAGTCAATACGTAAATTCAAATTACATGTCCACGGCCGCACAAATTTCCTTTTACGGTCACTGGTTGGCCACCCCTGCCTTACATGCAGAGGAGGTCAAAGTAGTCTTGGTTGGTAGTCAAGTATAAGTAGAAGTGAGGGCGGAGATCAGATAATTGGATTATTGACAGAGTCGATTTAACAATCCAGGATTAAGGAAACGCATTTTCATCTTATGATTTGACAAACCGGAACAAACAATAACTTGCTATCTAATAAAAACTGCGTACACTGCGTATCATTCCTATGCGCAAATATTTCCGATAATGACCGTGACGATTGTTTCCTAGAGAAGTGGTTCTCAAACTAGGGGCGCGCTCCCTCTTGGGGGGCGTAAAGCGTCTGAAAGGGGGCATATATCTGCGGTTAACTGAAATTTTTTTGTCGTGCGCTGGGTGATTTACCTCCAGTTCATAGTTGTTGCTCTAAGTATATTCCGAATCTAAAATTTAGGAATTGTCTTATCAACAGTCATAACATTCCATGTCATCAAACTATCCGTTGTATTGCTAGCATTCAGGTTGCATTTTGTTATATGACGATAGGGGGCGTGCGAAATTTTTCAATATCATAAAGGGGGCGTGTCAAAATAGCTTGAGAACCACTGCCTTATACAGCTAATGGCTTCACCAAACAATCAGACAATGAACGATGCGCCAATTAGGTGAAAAGTAAGTATTATAATTAAGTGAACTTATCACTGTTAAGTGACAATAGTCAAAACCATAAACACCTGTGTAAGTAGTGTACAGTAAGTAGGCAGGCAAATCCGACTACTTGATTTGAAGTACTTCCTTACTGACCACTTACAGGTGTCCAAATACAGTCTTTGCAGTGTCATTCATGTCAAAGCATAGCAATGGTCGAAAAACCGTTCGAACGGATGCTCTGGGGTTTTCGAAATACGATTAAGCTGGATGCCATTATTTAAATATCGTCTAAATCAGTGATTCCCAACCTTTTTCGACTCATCGTCCCCTTTTCGAGCTCCACATCATTCATCGCCGCTAAATATTGGGAACCGAAAAATGGGCATTCAAACTGTAATCACCGGCGAGTTGACTAAAAAATAAGTCAACTTCCCGACTCCACCTCGAAATTATACTTTTACAACTCCGACTTGACTCCAATATAGCCGTTTAACCCGCATTCGCCCCCCTATCGCCCCTTCGATATTTTCGCCCGTTATCGCCCCCTTCGTCCGTTTTCGCCCCCTATCGCCCCTTCGTTATTTTCGATCCCTATCGCCCCTTCTTTATTTTCGACCCCCTAGACTGCCAAATCGCCCACGTAGGGAACCACTGGTTAAAATATATCGGGGTTTACCGTGACGGTGTTGGTTATCGATTTTATCGGTATCGTTACAAAAATCCTATATCGAACGTACTAAATGTGCGTTGATACTCACTGAATAGGGCGATGAATAGAAGGGGGTCGTCGAAGATGCTGTCTCGTTTAGGTTTGACGGCAGGTCCATGATAAACGGGCAAATGTTGTACGATGGGTTGTTGGTAGATTGGCTGAGGTTGGACCACAGGTGGATAATGGATGGGCTGATGAGGTTGGACCATGGGTACATGTTGGCTGGGCTGGTGATATTGGGCCATGGGTACATGTCCGTATTCGTGAGAATCTTCATACATCATCTATAAAAGAGGGAAATTTATTTAAAAGGCTTGGAGTCGATAGCTGGCAAGGATGTGGTCTCGATTTGAAAACCAGGAAAAATGGCGGACGCAAATGCTCGCGACTTTCTGACAAAATAGTGAATTGACTCACATGGTGCGCCATCGGTTCTCTGTTTTCGGCCTCTGTTTAAATCGAAATCAGATGCGATTGATTCATGAAACATATTGCAGAATACTCACCTCCAGAAGCATAGACGACGTAAGCGAAAATCGCGAAGCAAAGAATTGCGATCTTCATTTCGAATCTACAAGCTATGAAATACAGAATGCAAGAACACGGAGGTGAACAGTTAGCCGTCTTGAGCTATTTTAACACCATCATCCATGAATTACTTCATGTGACGTGGTTAAACTTATTGATAACAATGATATTTTGAGTGGCGGCCCTTTCTTCTGCATTTGTGTATTTAATTCAACGGGAATGGCGAGAATGTAATCCGATATCAATTGCTGTAATTTATCATGCCCGTGTGGTGTCAAAATAACCTTCTCATCAAGGTCCTCCATAATTTGTCCTGGTGTAATATCACAATGTGGTTTGCTTTCCTCCGAGCCAACTCCCGGTGTAATATCACGAGAAGTTCAGCTTCTTTTCGATTACATTGGACTACTGCTGCTGCCAATAGAGTTATCATCCATATCTACCTACAGTAACTCATAAATGATATTCTCAGTCAGTAATTACCAATCGATTTTTTCCAATTTAATAATATCTAGATCAGTGATTCCCAAGTGCGGCCCCGAGGGCCGCATGCGGCCCCCAGATAGCCTTCGTGCGGCCCCCAAAATATATTAAGAAATCGGATTATGACAAAAAATAAAATTTATATTTATAATATACTTTTGCTTGACTTGGCCTCTGTAGTTTTTAATTATAGAATTGCAGGAAAGTTGTGAGTATAGACTGCTAACGTTACGTCACTGCTGTTTCAATGCAGAGCCCTAACTTTCCAGTTGAACGAGCAGTAGCTATAGATATAAATAGGTATTGATAACTTTCAAAACCGGAGGAAAATCCTGAAAAAATGGTAAATTTTTTCCACTTCGTGGTTGCTTGACTAAAAAAGAAAAAGAGGCTCAACTTTCCGGTCCAGCTCCCGAAGTAGTCGCCGAAGCGTTCCTAAAGTGCTGACTTAATATCAGTCGAATTTGGCCCTATATGTAACCAAAATCCTCAATAAAGAAGACATAATCTCAAAAAAGAAGACATTTGGGTGTCATCCGAGGAATCTTTAAAAAAAATCAAAAAAGAGGACAAATCATCTTAAAAGAGGACGTATGGTAATCCTATGATAACTAGATGTGGAACACTGGACTCACGGTTGAATACGCCGAGATGCATACTGCTTAGCCCGATAAAAGCAGCATAAATGGTAGTCCTATAGTCACGGCCGTAACTGCCGCACCCCAAACCCCCAATTGAGGGGGGCCGAGCTCGAAGGGGGCCCAAAATTATTTCGTGAATTAGCATAAATTATAGAGTAATTTTTGAAAATTTATGCGAAGTTTTTGAAAATTTTCGCGCAATGCGCGATTTCAATTCGCCGCATAACATGATTATTGGGTAGGCTACTCTTCCCCAAGAAAAATACGCAAAATTTATAGAAATGGGCATATCATCGTTGGCCATGACCGCACCACAACGTACCAAGACATATAAATTTTTAGGCCATGTAACATGTGACTCCAAGAAGTGTGTTAGAACGATCGGCAGCGAGAAAGCCATGGCCGTACAGGAGTGCTTTTATGCTGACCAAAAACTTCGTTATATATACAAAATACAGATAGGTTTAATTTTCCATATAGGCGCCTAAATGACTGGCGCCGAATGTTCTTGTCTTGGCAATCTGAACCTCACAAGACAAATACCATCCCGCAGGAAAGAAAATTATATGCCAGCGAAGAAATACCAATCTGAAATCGTGTGATCTTTCAGTTTAGTAGGTTTGGGCAATTCTACATTTTTTGATATAGCAAACAGGAGGTCACGAAATAACATAATGTAAAGAAGTCATACCTAGGGGTCCGCCCGCCCGAAGATAGAATTTTACGGGGTCGGCAGTTTCAAAGACATCTCTCACTCAGCTATACCGGTAAATCTGATTACGTGGGCAAAGAGGACGACCATGCAATTCCTGATCTTATTCACCGATTTTATCATGAATTATCGAAATATTCGAGCGTCGCACTGTCTCACTAAACAGTACAACTTTAATTTCGTGGCAAAAGCGAACAGCGTGATGCGGGGTCAGTTTATCACCCTATGGGAGCCCGGGGTCCTGACGAAGTGCTGTTACGTTCCTGTCAACGGCCTATACCCCAGAGATGTTTAATTGCTGTTGATGGGGCCTATCCCTTTTCAAACACACCGCACTCAGCTCTACCGGTAAATCAGATTACGTGAACAGAGACAGGATGAAAATTGATAGCAATACATGCAATTCCCGATCGTATTGACCGATTCAGTCATGAAAGTAAAGAAATTTCCGCGCTTCGCGCGTTTAGGCGAGAAAAGCTGATTCACTCAACGGACACCCAATAGCAGATAAGTAGTGGTAAACAGTGTACAGTTTTGAAATATCGCCAGGGCAATAAAACTACTCCGAAATAGACATGATGACTCTTTGGGTCCGTTTCATAGCCGTAGTATTCGTGCGGCCCCGACCGTACTCTGAAATTCTAAATTTGGCCCTTACACCGAAAAAGTTTGGGAACCACTGATCTAGATTATGAAAACGTCTTCTCCTTATCAATATATACAAAAACCTATGTAAGATTATACAAATCAAGCCGTTTCAAGGAAACCTTGACTGAAGAATGACAGACAATATGGCAACCAATTGATAACATTGATTGAGTGAATTTAGTGACTTCTCTTGCTCATCAAATATCTTACTGATATGAATGCTTTGAAGCCGCGCCAATTGGTAGATGTACTGCGCCACTAAATAATCTGTTCTCAATGCCCTGCATCCTCTCCAAACCAAACATAACTGCATTTTTAACAGTCAATCTGGCCGACAACAATCCGCCTGCATGCTATGAAACGACCACAAATCGGCAGCTGCACCGCGGTACTCAGGTGTTGCGCATCTATTCGCAGGTTAGTGAATGAACTCATAAACAAAACAAAATTCTCCGCAAATCTTGGGAAAAATGACTTGACTCCAATTTTAATTGCAATATTACTTCGAAGGATTTGTTGTTTATAACTTTAGTTGGGTTGTCCATGGAAGCAATGCATCAAGCAATCTCTCTAAAGAAGAGCTGTTCATCAATTTACAAAAATGCATATTTGTTATAACGCTGTTTCTACAGAAATGGATGAGTTATGGCTGTCTCCTATGAAATTCTACATCACGATGAGTACTAAAGTAATAGAAGTTTTACCGCCATTGGCATCTTCATGACTATGTAAACATAAATTCTTTGTCTTGAGTGAAGTTAATAACTGTACAGGAGGGAGACTGCTTGGAATTAACGAGGACATGGGGGTATGTTGGTCGAGAATGCGACTTAACCTCATTTCAGTCGTGTATATCTTCGTATAAATGAGACCAGCCATCGCATTACTGCAGGATTTCTTTTTCAAAAAGCATATATTTTATAGCTACGATTTATTATTTTTCTAGTGTGACCCAAGTCACAAAAGTTCGGGAACACTGATTTAGACCTAAATTAAATTAATATAATAAATTTAACTCCATCTTTCACCGTGACCCGCATAAAGTATAATTACGGTTACACGGAATTACTCAAGCACTTGAATCGAAAACTAGTCTTAATTGTAATCATTCGAGTTGACTTTTGATAGACGACATCACTACTAGTACTGAAATTATACGCCTCTTTCGACCAAGACTTATCTTAACGTGGATAATTTTAGTTTCAATGCAGTCTTCCAACATGAAAGCCTTCAAACCACAAATGATCGTATCACAGCATCCCAAGACAATGTAGTACAATACAGGTTGTAATGACTCGAGTCAAGATTTTTCAGTGACTCGGCTTCACTCGAGTCTTTCTATTTAAATGCGTAAAATGACTCGACATGGGATAATTTGTGTAATGACTCGACTTGTACTCGAGTCATTGTGCATGACTCGAACCAAGTCATATGACTCGTGACTAAGACGGCGAACACAGATATTTCATTGTAACTTCGAAGAACAGTAAAGTTGCCAGATTTTTGGTATTTCGTCTATCAGTCCCGATACTTGGAGAATAGGCCCAGAAATGTTAGGACTGAGGAAAAATACGATATTATGCTGAATGTGAGCCATTCTATATCACTGGACCAGAGTTGATACAAGTGGATTGAACCGTATTGAACTCAAAACTGAACAGTGAACACGATGAATTGGACTCGGAGTCGAGTTACAACAGTATGACTCGGACTCGACCCTCTACTCACTGACTTGGACTCGGATTTGACTCGAGGCTGAATTGAAACTGACTCGACTTGACTCGAGTTAAAACTAAAAAAGTGAGAATGACTTGTGACTCGGAACCTTGTGACTTGGTTACAAACATGGTTCAATACTAAGCACGTTAGTGGTAATGGCATTAATGAGAACTAGTGATCAACCGGCAGCTTTGTACCCTGCAAGCATAAATTTAAAATTTCAAAGTCATCCATATTGTCATGACGTCGTACTCAACTCGACTCGATGACTAATACTCGATTCAAAATCGTATCATTCAGATACTCGACACAATTTATGAGATCCGATACATTTAACTGCATCAATCACACAAGGGAGAACATGAATTGATAATAACTGCATGCTGGTTTTAATCGACTGATATTATCGCACTGATTCCGGATGTCTAAAAATTATTAACGTCAGAGCGTCAGAACCTTTTCAAAATCTCCAAGGAACATGCGATTCGGCTTTAGGTACAATGGCAGCGATGTGCAACAATGACCAGGTGAGGCACAGATGCATTTGCCTCATTCAATGCTATGTAACAATCCGATAATCGCAACGTAGTGATACAATACGCGAGGGGTTCTCGAACTCTTTTCACCGCCATCCAAATCTGCGTGCTACTGGTATCTCGCGACCCAAGCCTAGCATATCGGAATATATGCATTTTTAATGTTAGACACTACGTTTCACGGGCCTGTACGAAATATAGAAGGTCGACACAATCCGCTGCTCAAAACGCAGATCTATAAAATATATGTCACCCCGGTTTTTACGAATTGGGAACGTTGTTTTCCTCGCTGGGTCGCATTTGCGCTGCAGGACTTAGATTGCAAGGGTTATTTCGACGACCGGACACATCAATATGGAGGGTTTTGGCCAACCATCGACGGTTTTATCACCGCCGATCTTATTTGCACGGCTTTTGGCCCAAACCTCATGTCTTCATGTGTCCTGGTGCGGAAAGGCTCAGCCCAGAAATGCCTGTGTCTAATAGTCTCGCACCCGCAGCATATTGCCATCCCTAGACTGAAGCATCCCACCGGTCTAAGACGGCGAAGAAATTTCCGTCTTTCCCAATTGCGAATACGTTTGAATTGTTTCTGTAAATTATTCGCATTAAACATTATGAGGTGTCGCAGTTATGACCCCTTCCCTCTTCCATATCCGAGTATTAGCCGCGCAAGTTATAGCATTCCAGAGAAACTAATGTCAGACAAATCTTATCATGACATCAAACAATTTTTGTAATACAAAAGTCCGCACATATTTATGCTCAAGCCATATTATCGTAACCATTTGTCTGCGTTTCCCGCTTATTGGTGATACTACCCAGGACAATGAACAGAACACGGACAGGAACGAAGTATCCACTCGAAATCACGCCGAGGCGCGAAGAATTTTTTTGTTGCGGAAATTTCGGCAACTAATACATGCATATTAACAGATGATGCTGGTGCGGTCGGGACCCAAATTTATAGCCTTCGCAACCCATACTTTAAGAACCCCTGCGATAGTCTATTCCCATAGCAAGGTGACGTTGTAATACGAATCGTGTATTTGCGACGGCCGACATGTATCCTATTGCTGAGCAAATTATTTCACTTACTGACGTATAGGCTAGCTGTTTTGTGTTTTCCGTCCCCACCTATAGGCTACCTCCAATTGTGGATACATGTAGTAGCTTCTTACTTTGTGTGCGTGTGAAAATTGCTAATGTAATAAGAAAAAGGTGGCCAATTGAAAAAATCCACCATTTTGGGTTCATATATTTGTAAATCTGACTCTAATTCGTCAGTGCCTCACCAGACATGAACCTCGCCCCATGTCACTGACATACTATAACACCCGGACTGCGCCCCCTCTCACTCATTGCGATGTCAGCGGAATTTCAATTCTGAATATTTTATATTTATCAGATCCGGCCTGCAAAAATTGCTCGGAGCTCTCTTTTTCACGAATAATAGTAGCCTAATAATAACAAAAAACATTTAACCTACTTTTGAATCTTACTGCGTGGAAAAAAATGTATATGGGCTGCATAAACTGATCAGGAAAATTGTTTACGTTGAAGCCTGTTAGTTCACGTGCCTTGATTACGTAGCCAACGTACGTCGTATGCGTAATCCATATTCAATATAAAGCCAATATAGCAATGAATGCCGTAGCAATCAATTACACAAGTCACCATTTCCAAGTAGTATAGTATTTAGGCGCATTTGTTACTATTGCTGCATTACAAATTACACGGTCTTCGTTTTAAATTGTTACAGCACACGTCTCCAAGTCCCCAATTCGTGAAGAAAGTAAATCATTGCATGCGATTAGCGGTCATCGTCAGTAATAAACGATGGGTGGGCGTGTCTTGAATAAAAATAAAGGTGGACGCTGAAGGCCGGTAGTTCGAGAATCGTTAAAGCATTAAATATTTGACTACTGAAGTCAGGGTTAAATCTGTCATTTTAGTTTGGCATGATCACGTAACTGTTTTTAAGGAATACAAAATAAGTCGGCATTATAAGAAAAACCACGCGGCGAAATGGAAGACCTCGTCTGAGGCCGAGAGATAGTAAATTTCAGAAGATCTTCTAGTGAAGCTACCAAAACCACACGGCTACTTAACAAACCAATGTAGGAACCAAGCTGGGCTCTGTATTATCCCAAATACATTTTGGTGTCCTAATAAAAACGTGTCGTACGCTAACAATATTATTTACTGCTTTCTATTTAGAATTAAAATTAATTCACCGATAAATATAGTTCAAACTTTTCGCTCGACCAGTCAACATATTTTCTGCTTCTAACTAGGCCCGAAGTGAGAAATAATCTTCGATACTTGTTTTAGGGTAATCTGAGGAGCGCCGAACTATATTGAAAATAAAAAACTCCAAGCAAATAGTGATAGTTGAGTCTATGAATATAGGAACGGACCAACGTAAAGCCACGAACACTCAGTTGGAACCAAAGTTCGCCCAGCCCTCTCTTCACGTACTAAATCCTTCACCCGGTGCTAGTTGCTCTCCAGTCTATCTTAAGGTTGTGATACGCCTAACATCAATGTAACCAGATTTATGGCCCGGAGAACGTCAGCGAACAATAAAAAAGGTAGAGACGACACGTAAAACTATTCCTTGTAGAGTTACACGCGGAGCGGTCGATGCCATCACCGCGCGTGCCGGCCAGATACACCAGAGGGCATATCCTATCGCCGCCAGCAGACTGTGCAAAATATTCCGAAACAAGTGCTGTGTTATAGTCACGAATAAACCAGTTATCCCACCTCAAAAGCACAAAACGATCAGCCTTAGTCGGTTAGCCTTAAGACAAATAGATAACTCTAGTAAGTCTATAAAGAGCAAACTGTCGGTAATTTAAATTTAATCTAATTTGTGAAATGGTTTTATTCTCTCATTTTATGTTTAGATCAATTATATGTTTTTCTGAATATGATACAAAACTGTGTCGTGCGAAACGAGCCAAGCATGGTGTATAAATACGTTTTCCATCCTCGTGCTTATAAGAATGAGCTTCGATTTGATAGGAACAGAACTTGATTTTTTGCATCTCCTTCTACTTCGGTATTCAATTCAATGTCCATGAATTCCATAAGTTTGAATCTGATTTAATTTGGAGTAAATTGTCTAGCGATAATTCCTATTCCAATCTAATTTTAAAGAGCTGAGAAAGGGAAGCGAGAGGCGCAGTTGGTCAAGCACCAGCGTCACGACACCAATGGCAGTGGTTCGAATCCCGGTTCGGACCAACTTATATGTGTCGGAGGTTCCTCAGGGCTCGTCATCGCGGACCACACTGCAGGTGCAATGCATTGAAAAGCCCGGACTGAGCGTGACCCGGCAGCAAAGACCACGATGGGGACGAGGGTACGAGAGAAAGATTGCAGTCGTTCGCACGATTTCCAAAGACCTTTGACACATAGCCTGAAAGAGGCGGGTAGCACCACTGTAAAAATGTCAATCAATAATAACGATAATAATATTGAAGAACTGAGAGTAGGCCTATGTAGTTGTCCGTCTCTGCCACTTCACTAACCTAATTAGGAAAATTATACGTAAGTAATATAAACCATTGATTCTGGCACATCAAGAGACATACTTCATGACTTGAGCACGGGATTAAATGCTTCGACATATGAGATTCGACATAATATCATGCGACATTTGAGCAGGTGGGTAGGATTTGGGGTCAGGGCCGAGTACATGGTTGAGATTAAGGATTGGGTTTGGGATTAAAATATATATAAGATTTTATTTCGGGGTTAGGGTGGGGATTAAATTAAGTTTGGGGTTGTGAAAGCACATGTAACAATGTCTCATGATGATCTGTCGTTTTTCAATGTGTCGCATGCTGGTATGTCGGGCAACTGCTACGACCAAGTGAGAATTCACGTTACTTGATCGACTGTTACAATTACAGATTGAGAGTCGTCGGACCAGTTATAAGATGTGGTCTTAGTTCCGTGATTACGGTTATTGCATTCCTTTGTCGTCATTGCTACGTACACATCTTACAGGCTGCATTTAACACAAAGGCGCTTCTTCTATTTTCGCATTTCCTCAAATCTGGTTCTCCAAGATGACCCGTAGCGCACCCATATTAGACCGCCCGGGTTGAATTTTGAATTTTAAAACCAGAGTCGAAAGTGTTTAAGGTTTCGCTTGAACATTTCTGCAAGGCCGTTCCGGGAATTATGATATGGATTTGAAATATGAAACGTTATCTTGGATCTTCTGATAAAAGAAATCGAGAATTGACTCCGGTGTCGTTAAATGGTTCCAGTAAATATCAAAT
The DNA here is from genome assembly GCF_051294905.1 of Botryllus schlosseri. Taxonomy (NCBI): domain Eukaryota; kingdom Metazoa; phylum Chordata; class Ascidiacea; order Stolidobranchia; family Styelidae; genus Botryllus; species Botryllus schlosseri. The sequence continues at coordinate 37,554,942 of NC_137236.1, forward strand.
GACTTCTTCCCAGAAGGTGGATCCAATCAGGTTGCCGCAGCTGCGCAATTATCGCGTCATTGAAGCGGTTGATACCCCGGCGGATATCGTGCCAGTCGGTCATATGGCAAATATTCAGCTTTACCCATTAATCTAGAATTAGAATATGGATAGACACTTTTTTCCAAATTAGATTAGGATTTAGATTACAGAATTCGTAAAAAGCGGTAATTGAAATCTCTTCCATTCATATCAAATTAGAGCTTATTGTTTTCATAAGCACGGGAGTAACAGATAGGTTATTTGTACACCAAGCTTGGCTCTTGGCGCAACCTACAGCTCTCCTACAGCATCTTCAGAAGAAAAGAAGCACGAATTAGATAGCGGCACCGTCATTTTGATTTAATCCAGTGGTTCTTAACCATTTTCCTCCGTCATCTTTTACCAAAATTTTAAAGGTCTGGTGCCCCTCCATATTTAAAGGACTGTAGTAAAAAAATAGATAAAAAGTCGAAGTCCAGTCGGTCTTTTAGCCTTGCTACTTTACTATTAGAAATATTTTGCGCTTGAATCGCGCCCGAGAACCACTCTGCTTCACGATATAAAAATTTTATGTGCTATATTCCACGCATCGTTGATAGAACAACCATCGGGTTCGAACCAGTGTTAGGATCAAGTCACTATCTTCGAGTCACAAGTCATCACGAGTCATTGCACATTTTGACTCGAGTCAAGTCAAGTCAATCGATTTTTGAAGGTTACTCGAGTAGGTCAAGTCACTCGATTTTTTGAGGTGACTCGAGTCAAGTCGAGTCAAGTCAAATCAGGTCACGAGTCAAGTTACTAGTCAATTCAAGTAGAATTTTTGAAGTACCCGGCATGATTCAGAGTCATTGCCTTTCGCTAGCTGTTTTTAATACAGATTGAGATCCCATATTTTCTGCATCAAGGAACGAATATTGAGTTGAATATGCACGCAAAAAGGCGTTGTATCGCTAGGGCAGCGGTTCTCAACCGGGGGTCCGCGGACCCCTAGGGGTCCGCGAAGCAATTTCAGGGGGTCCGCGAGACCTCTAAATTTTTAAAATGGTTGATAACCTAATTTTTATTTTATTTTTCAATTTGAGAAAGCATGAGGCAGTTTCGCACCACAGCTGCTAAAACCTCATGACTCATATCATCATAATATTCGTCTGACATGCTGGACTATCGTAGTGTGGAAACTCATTTTCATTGCCAATTTTCCAATAACCTACTGATACAAACATATTGCTGTTTAGAGACGTTTTGTTGGGGTTTGTGGAAAAAATAAAAATATGGAGATAGTAACGTCAATCAGGGTGACTTCGTAATGTCTGCGAAACCTTCTCGATTTGAAGTTGTCAGTCTCATCAAATTAGTGAACAGTCGTTTGAAATAAAAATTTCCGAAGTATTCCCATAATTTGTGCCAATGCAAGGAACAGCTTCTTGGAGGTACAGAGGTACAGAACTTTAATATACAATTGATTAGTTTATTCATATTGAAATGAACACGAATATTTTCGGCTGACACTCGTCATAAATCGGACAATGATATAGCCTACCTGCTCTTAAAGCTCGGCTATCAGATTTGGCGCATTCTTATTGGGGATGCCCTATCGACAAGGCTGATTTTTTTTATGAACAAGGGGCGTTTCGTTATCAAAGCATTACGCTCAAACCCTGAAATTCGTATCAACAGTTATATTGGTATGCAGCCTTGTCTTGTTCATGTTCAATTGTTCGTGGTCGAAAATGTTTGCTCGTAAATATATATATCTAAACCCGAACAGAACAGGTCGTTTCATGACAGTCTTTCTCTGGTTGGAAAACGTGGATCCATTCTTAGTAGCATAAAATTTGTTATATTTGTTATACTTTTAGATTAGGATTTCACTTTGACGGTAGAAATTCTCTGCGGGCCGAATCCGGCCCGCTGTCCGTATGGTGCCCGTTCCTGCGCTAGATGCTGGACGTGATATGTTCATAAAATATGTGTTTCTTCATTTTGGTGCCATGAATGTTGCGATCACACCAAAAGTATCGTCGGAAGCGTTATGCGTCAATATTGCATTAGCTTCCATCTATCTTTGCGGAAATGGTTTTCGGCACTCCTCGTTCATATCAAAACGAAGATGCGGATTTTCAAGACACGACCACGTACTTCAAGAAATACAGCAGCAAAATTAGCTTTGAAATAATAAAAGTCCACCAATTTCTTCATAAATAGTATGATGATATCTTCAAGAAAAATCTTTATTTTGCTGTTTATCACAAGCCTACAGTTCATATATGTGCACAAGAAAGATGAAGGTTGCACCATAATAGAGCCAAAATTAAACTAAAACTTGATGGGGTCCGCGAGGGTCCGTGAAGGTCAAAAGGGGTCCGCGAAGCCAAAAAGGTTGAGAACCACTGCGCTAGGGCATACGTTGAACTGCTTAACTACGTAAGTAATGGTATGGCCCCAGTCTATATTCATCAACCATTTCCGAAATACAAGGTAGAAAAAGAAACCATGATATACAATTTCAGCCTGCATTAATTGTTGACTAGTATTATAAACGTATTAACGATATTCGTTCGATTTAATTCATACAAGAGGGTTGGTTATATGAGCACGGGCAATGTGACCTGTTCATAGAACATCGATATATTGCTATTAGATTACTTTAATACTAGTTTTCGACAACGTTACATATGTTGTAACATCCGATCGCAGCGTTTGTGATCAAGTTACTTGTGATATAGGCCTGAATAACAAAGGAGTCTTGGTGAAACGCACCATCATAAAATGATTGGATGCTCTCAGAGCTTACAACAGCGTATAGCTAACAATCCGAACTTATTTCAGAAACCTCGATTTGGTCGACACCGATTACTTGATGACTTGAAATTGAACCGTAAATTTTGCTTCGGATCCCGAGTCGATCCACATTTCTGAAGCGTCGAGTCAAGTCAAGTCATTTTCGCAGAGTGAGTCATACGGAAAAGTTGACTCGAGTCATCCAAACACTGGTTCGAGCCCGATGTACACATCCCGAATTCACATTTGCGATTGGCGATATTGAGAAGGTAATTGGAATTGTGTTTTGTTTTATTGCCTTGTGTGACTGGCAAATCAACTGAGAATGGGGTAGAGATCTTAGCTTACATTAAATTTAATACTGCACCCAGCTATTAACTTTAACCTGAATGTATTCCAAACAAAAAAATCTATATTAGTGTAATAATGTGTGGTTGCGGGTCACAATAGGCTACTACACAGTATCATCCTTTATTATACGACGAACAAATAGTCTGACGATTTGATTTCGTGTTCCCCAAATACATGTATATTCAGTTGATCAATTTGAACTAAAAGGTTGAAAGCATTTTCAATGTACAAATGGCTCTCACTCTCGAAAGTGGCACAGCACTTTTCGATTTTGACACGCTGTGCGATGCAGGATACAATATTTGTTTCAAAACTTGTTGTGGGAAATAAACCGCCAAGCTAGCTTGACAGGAGTGCGTAAACGGGGTATTCACGATGTAAAGGTATACGCGCAATTCACTTTACATGAATTATGATAAACCACTGCATTATTCATTGAAACATCTTGCAAACATCGTCGGTATATATTTCGCTCGGTACATAACCGAATATTCCGAGATTTGACCGATTTCGTCGAATGTGAATTTGCAATGAAAACTCAAGTATAGCCTACATAGAACTATTGTTTTGATACATAATCATACTACTTTAACGACACGTAATTTCGACTGACCCCTCTCCTTTGCTGAAACGCCATTTCTAAATATTTTAATTTCTCAGTCAGTTCCGGAGGAAGTGTCCGCAATCGTAGCCGCCTGAAATGATCTGAGTCTGCAACATCACGAAAAAAAACAATTTCGGCACTCTGGGAGGTGTTCATGCTATTTGAGGATCGCCGATACCAGAAAAAATGCAAGTTTCAACAAACACGACCCTCGAGTTCATGAATGTAGGAGCGAATGAACGGCAAGTCGTCAGCAGATGGAACCAATACATCGAATCCAGCTCCCTTTGCATCATAGGTCTTAACTTTACTCCCCGTTGCTCTCTCGTCCATCCGAAAGCTCCGGCTCGCGCAACATCTATATGCAACCAGTATTATAACCTGAAAAGTGTCAAACGAGGAAGAAATCCTGACACATCCAATAATTTTTTGTTTGTTTGTTTCTAAGAGCTGATCGTGCCCAAATGCTAAGCGGTCGATACCATTCTTTCATGTGTCCGTGTTGCCGGAATACACCCGATCTGATACAGGACACGCAGACCTTTCAAATTGCCGAAAACGAAACTAATCAGTCGCTGTCGAGGTAGCGTGGAAAGACGTATAATCCACAGCTGGAACATCAGTGGGTGGAGGTTTCGAGTCCGACCGAGGTCTACTCCAGAATTACTACCTAAGTTTTGGAGGTTTTCTATGTTCATTCTCGCCCTTTCATCCGTGTAAGCGGCGTCTCAAAAAAGCCTAGAAGTGGGCCGTGCTACAAGTCATCAGTCAGGTAATAAAAAGTAAAGGAAAACCGGTCCGGTGTAAATGGTCATAGTATAGTCGACAAACACCATAAATAGGATACCGCATAAGCAATTTCTGTCTGCTGCCGCAGGATTTCATCGCTTTTCACAGAGTGTGCTGGCGTAAGTGCTTTTTGCCTAATAATATACGAATGATTGATTAGGCACTTCCCATCTGTCCATACACGCGTGTAATTCAGATGGAACAGCACTTTTGATTTGGACGGAGCGCTAGCATTTGTCGTGTATTAATTAGCCTAATATGGTTTTATATTTGGCTTGGATGCGTAATATGTGTTTACCACGTCGTATTTGACTGTATCAAAGATTAAGTAATCATGATTTGGTCAGTTATTGTATCTTGATTCATCGTAAACGACGCATATTTCACTTTGAGACGACGCGTGCTGGCAGTCCAACGTGGTCGCGTACACAGAATTGGCAGCAATTGTCATCGATTGCACCGTGTTCTAGATACTTATGAACCTTCCATCTCAACTTCGGAACACATAGTTTGCTTGAATAAGCATACTATGGCACCTAACACCATATGATATCTATATTAATCGCTCTGTGGTTTGACAATACAGTTGGGCATCAAGGAAGTTGCTTCTTCCTCAATTGCACAATCGATACTTTTACGTCGTGAGCTGGCGCTATCGTTCTGCGAGTTTTATCAAGGCCTACCACATCTTGCGAAAACTGTTGACTCAGTGATGACATTGTCTAATGGGGACTCCACTACTTTGCCCAGTGGTTTGTTCATGGAGAATTTAGTTATGCTCGCGCTCGGGGTGAAATTACATTGTGTCAGTGTGCAAATTTTCAGTAAACTTGGAATAAGTAATCCAGAACAACACTACATTTATCAGTATCTCAGTACAAGCGTTACCATTCTAGTCTTTCATATGGTAACTCCTGCAATATCACTCTCGACTATTTGACTATCGACGGGAATAACAAATTGTTATTGAAAACATTGCCACTGCATACCGGTATATTAGTGACAGATTGGAATGACGATTCGCCATCTTTACGTCAGCACAATTGTCAAAGATGTGACAGTGGTTCGTTGGTTGTTTAATTTGTCAAAAGATTCAGACGAATGGCTGTAATCAAAAGTATTTTAGCTCCACATAATGAATCACCAGATTATCATGTGTTTTCTTATGAGATTGAACTAGTAAGGAATCTCTCATGCGATCTCTAGTCAGGGCTACATTGTAGATGATAACTAGCATATAAGAATCCTAAATGCCACAGTAGAAAAAGGTACGAAACTGCGACGATAATCTTGGAGGGGTCCACTGTTTTCGGAAGGGAAGTAGTATCAGCTGACAGTCAAAGAGTCTACAAGCATATAGAAACCAGACATGGGGTGATTACTTTATGAATGTAATCGACTGCGATTACGATTACTTCGGAATCACGCGATTACGATTACGATTACGATTACAGCAAAATCAGGAAGTAGTCGATTACGATTACGATTACATTGGAAAAGTAATCACGATTACTCACGATTACATTTGTTTTGCTTCTTAGGACTATAATCTTAAATGATATATTGGATGACAATACAAGGATTGCGATGAAAAGGCTTAATGAGATATCTCTTCATACACCATGCGTCATTTGCTTATTACGTCATAATATACCAATTGCCCAACTTTGTAGTGGATGATTTATCGCATCCAACAATTTGCATTATTGCCAGGTCTTTACCTGCCACACCCAAAGTTCCTTAGTAGGGTTGGGAGCGTGCTCGGAGGGGACTCAAAAGTGTTTCGTAACTAACATAAATTATAGAGTATTTTCGAGAATTTAGTTAATTCTTGAAAATGTTCTTCGAGCTTTGCGATTCAAATATCTGTAGTACAGGGGTCACCAACGCGGACCAAATGAGTTGCCCGCGGTCGCTGTAGCAGTGGTGGCTTTTGGGGTGGGCGAGGTGGGCGGTCGCCCGCCCCCCCCTGGTCGAAGGGCCCCCCTATTTGGAATATGCGCTTTTTTCAAGGATAATAACGAATAAACATGAAAATCCGTGTAAAGCAAGAATAGGATTCTGTACAGATGTTTCAATCATCATCAAATCTCTACATTTGTCAGAAAAGTACCATATCCCGATAATCATCACGTCTCTGCATGCGGTGGAATTACCTAGTTTTGATGTAGTATATCCTTGCACACATGAAAAAATAGACATTGCCGAATCCAACACCTGGCCGAACCTTGCCGTGGTGAAAGATAGATAATAATAACAGTTGCGAAAGGGGTGTTTGGGGGGCGAAGCCACCCATAAGTTACGGATAGATACTTATGGGGGGGGGGGCCTCTTTAAGTCTCGCACAGCCACCCCCCGTTCGTAGGGCCACCACTGCGATGCGATGCGAGCAGTTGAACATGGGTCGGCCGACCCCAAGGAACATACGAACGCAGTCGCTCGGGGCATTGCTTGTCTTCGCCCACGCGGCGGCTGAACGGGAATATATAGGCCTAGTTAATATTCCCTAGTCTCGACGCGGAGATTGGCGCTTCGGCGCGCACTGCAGCAACGCAGCTGAGCCCGGAGGAGCTGGTGTGAGTCCCGGCGAGTGAGCGTTTTTTGTTCTTGGTAAGGGGCGGAAACCCGGCCGAGTGCTCTGATTGCCTTATTCTAAGTGAAGAAATCCAACTGAACACGGATAAACGGCAGGAGTAAGTGGTAACCCGTCGGTCGTCGCAATAATCAGTACACGCTACACAAGAAGTAGCTTTTTGTTTCAAAACGGTTGGTGACCCCTGCTCCAGTAGATAGCTGGGTTTGAAATGCATACCTCTTCCCCTCAAGAAAAAAACATGCATAGGCTATTTTATGGGAACAGGCATTTCGGAGCCGGTCATTACCGCGCCACGATCCCACAACACACCAAAAGACATATGCAGTTTTGGCCAACACGCAACTTCACGGGATGAGATACCAAAAAAAACTTAGGGTATTCGTCTATTGTCAATAGCCACGCTCGGTGGGCGTGACTAATAACTCCTGTCCTTCCAATCTGGACCCACAATGCAAATGTCACCCGGCGCATCCACAAAGGAATAAAGCCATGACAATTTTGTGTGCGTCTCACAAAAGATATTCTTTTAGTCTGCTACGTTTGGGCGAGTAAAATATCTTCGGATTATACAACAGACTGGAGATCGCGAATTAACAACATACAATAAAGTAATTATAACAACATACCAGATGCTGTGATTATGAATTACGTGCCCCAGCTCTATAGGTAAATCTGACACTCGGGGCTGAGAGAGGTTATAAATGAATAGTAATATAATGCAATTACCAATATTATTGACGAAATTCAGTTTTGAAAATTGACCAACGGTTGGACAGGGGGACGAATTGCTGTTTTGGCTGAATTGCTGATTCTTGCTACAACCCACGCGTACATGTCAGGCTATATAAGCGGATGGTTATGGCGGCAGGTCCAAATGCTAAGTAACGAACTGTGAAATAACGATTGACGCCCGTTTCAAGTAGTTATATGAGAATAAGATATATTGAACATAAAAATTCTGCCTTCAACTTAATAGCTTACATATACTGCGGGCTGCTGTTACGAGAAACGGCTAATCACGGCTCGGTTATGATAAATATCAGCAGCTGTTTATTTGTAATGCTTCGTTGTGGAAACTGCAATGTTTTATTCGACGACTACAAAATTCCGAATCTTCGTCAGGTGCACGTGCGTACGTAGGCCTCCTGCACGCCAAGCAGCAACGGTAAACTGCGTTTAACTAAGCACAACCAAACATCAATACATAAGTTACTATTTGAAGCTATAGGCATAGTGGTGATCAATATCCTGCTGCGATGTAGGGGCTTCTGTAGTGTATTGATAACCTGATATACACCACGGGAGGTGTTCTTACAATCACACTACAATGTCCATTGCATGTCTGTTTAATATGTGTGGACTGTTGATACTTCTTACGCAATGACGAGCGGAGCTAATACTTCTGACGTAATAATGAGTCAGTGGCGTTGAAAACAGACGTTTGTGCTATCGCTAACGTGGTATATTATATCATTCTTGTTAACGAATATTCAGTTTATGTCATAGTCCTTGTACAAACAAAAAGTAATCGTTCTTTCACAAAAAAAATCGATTAGATATGGGAAGTAGTCGATTACGATTACGATTACTTCGGATTTTTTCGAATGTAATCGATTGCGATTACGATTACTTCAAAATGCTGTAATTGTCGTAATCGATTACGATTACTAATCGCGATTACCCCATGTCTGATAGAAACTAACAACGTCGCACACACTATTTCATTAACTCCATATTCGTTCACCTCCATAAATCAAGTTTCTTGACTTGACTCCATTCGAAATGTACGATGACTCGATAAGAGCTGGGGCTGAAAGGTCCTGGCACTTGGGTTGGTACTCAAGTATAGAAGTATACAGATAACGTGGTAACTTTTCGATCAATAGGAAATACCGATTTCAGGGTGATTAAGAATCATTCTCTCGATCTAGACCTAAGTTTCGTCAGAAATCCTGAAAGGGATGCACGAGTAAATGGTGCAACCTCGTACTGGTATACTACTAGCAGTAGAAGTACCCCGTTACTGCTTGATTCTGGTCGGAGGTCTACGATGTAATATATATACATGATTAGCCGCTTTTGACGCACAGAATCAGACACAAAATAAATACAACATACTTCAATGGAATAAAATAAATTGTCAACACACGGCTTTAGATCATTCTGGCAGCTGTAATCAGACGACTTTCACGACGTTACGCCGAAGAGCTTATTACTTGGTGGCCCCGTAACGTGTTCTTTCAGATCCAATACAAAATTATAACTCAACCTTTCACATCTTTTCCCGACGCCAGATGAACTCACGCACGGGAATAACTTCTTCATTTCAAGAACATTTCCCTATCTGCTGATCACGTCACACACTGATATATATTTTTGTATAGTTGGATATATTTTATAACGAATATACAATGCTTTCGAAATATGTTTTGTCATCACAAATATGAGTCATGAATTTCGAAAGAGAAGAAAATTCATCACAAATGATTTCAAACTATGCAATCGTGTCAAACTGATCGTCCGCGACGTTGAGCGGTGTTACACTTATTTGAACAGGTGACTGTATACCGATTTTATCCAGACCGAATTAGGAAGTTTCTACATTTCTTTGAGTGTTCCCTCGTCACCCGATCCAAATCCTTCCACACTCATCAAATCAGTTTTTTTTCCAAATCGAAATCTCAACTCAGATGACATGAGCATGGATTTGAAAAAATGATTTGTTGACCATAGCTGGATTTGTATCGGGTATGGATTTACGACTGATTAGACGTTGAAATTGCATTTGAACCCGAATATAAAATTTCTGAAGCTTTTCAATTTTCATGCGATCGTTGAATAAATTTCACTCAATGTTGGATTCGGAGTTGTAGAGCCAAACCAGCATATTGGTTATCCCATAACTGGCGAACCGAGCGCTAAATTTAATGAAACTGGTCTTTATCAAAAGTTATTGTTGCACTGAGTGGAATATATATATTAAAATAAGGCCAAGGCACTAAAACCCGTCCAGATGTCGTTTTAAAATTCCTAAATCTGCATTACTCCGAACAATCAGAGCGCCACAGCACAACGACCATAATAATGACGCTGCGATTGTTCTGAAAATTTACAATTTCTGTCTTTGATGGTATTTTCAGGGTAATTGCATAGCCGAGCGATTTTTAATTTATATTTTCCAAACCAGAGAGACAAAAGCTTTCGGTTGAGACCGGTTTTATTACCTTTTGCGTTCTTGTCGTCTGATATAAGATTGCCGTATCTGTTTGGGAACCTACTAGTGGCCAGAAATAGCGCAAAAGAACACTGTTGTTGAAAGTGACGACTGGGGGGGGGGATGGGGGGCTTTAGCTAGCGTTAGAAACAAGACGAAATAAATGTGGATTGGGGTTTATTTTTTCGATCACAAGCCTATGCCGGATGTGACACGAGTTGGAGCTATAACCAAGAACAGAATTTTGATATCAAAATAATATATCCACTCAACCATAGTGGTCGTGTGATTGACTTATTTAGTTTCGGAGGGATATTTAGTTATATCAAATCTGGTGCTATCCGGCAGGCCATATCTTCTTCTGTTCCAATTAAAACGGCGGTCACGAGATCTGAGTTAAATGCAAATTTCGCATATGTAGCGGCGGTCCTCGGTGCCGCAGGCTTCGAATTGCAGGAGGTCCACGTTGGTGGCATCCACGCGACCGCAAACCGGATCACCGGCAGCACTAGTGTCAGATATCGCCGTACCGAAGCCGGGGGTAGTAGCGGCTGTCGCATCGACGCCATCCAACGGAGCGATGAACACGGCAGGGTTGGCGGTTAGCGGCATTCCAGTAAGTACCGTACCGTCCACTCCAATCCAGAAAGTCGTTCCCTCAGCACCGAGCACTTCGATCAGAGCTCTGCAACATTTCAGGAACAGGTCTTGGAAATTGCTTCTTATATTGGTAGTTTAGAAAGTCATTGAAAAGCTATTCCTAAATTCTAGTCTAAGTCAAAATTTAAATGTTTCCAATTTCTAATGCAAGTTCTACATTCAGTCAAGTAGAAAAATTATTGCAGTCGATTTTGCTTGTACTGGAGGTAGTTCCAACATGTGTTGGAAATTGATTTCCTAATTTTAATCTGAATTATAGTTCCACATCCTAATCTAAATGTCTACCTCACAAAATTTCAATTTCATTTCATTCATTCAAAATTTACCGATAGTCAAGTAGATGCTCACGGAGTCGATTTCATTCTACTTTGAGTAGCTTTGGAATGTCTGTGAAATGTATTTCTAAATTCTAATCTAAATGTAAATCTGAAAAATAATAATTTTCAATCCAAATTCTACCGATAGTCAAGTAGATGTTTACGGATTCGATTTTCTTCTATACTTAAAGTAGTTCTGAGATGTCTCTGACATTGCTACCTGCACTTGTAACTGAGCAGAAATTTACGGCGGTTTTTGTGCTTGTACTCGAACTAGCTTTGGCATGTCTTCGAAAGTGCTTCTCACTATAATTGAGCAGAAAATCATGGGGTCAATTCTGCTTCTAATTGAAGTCGTTTTGACATGTCTTAAAAATCTCTACTTGTAGCTCTAATGGAGAAGAACTCTACGGCGGTATTTCCACTTCTAGTTTTATGTCAAATCTGACCAACAATAAACGCCGACCCACCGCTAAAAGTGTGCAACCACATTTACTCTTAAAAACTACTTGCTTGGGTTCTCTCCAGACCTCCATATTTTACCTCCACTTGAAGTGGTTGGAACATGTTTTTGAAATTACTCCCTCCAATTGTTATATACGTCCAAGCAGTTCTGTGAGAACCACTCAAGGGGAAATTGCAAGGAAATAAATCTTACTCTCTCTCGGCAGTAGGCGCATTGAAGCCAATGACTGCGAGTCCGGCATTTTCAGTTTCTTCGCATTTGGCCTTGGCCTCGTTCCAGTTCAGAGTATCCGTGGACAATTTGTAGTAGCAATTGTCATCGCCCACTTGAGTATAGCCTGCTAACGGGTTCTGAAGAAATCGGATCGGTGAATTGTCGAAGAAGAGGAGAACGATAAATTTGTCGAAGCAATTGTTTACCGGTTTCGATTCGGCAGTGTTTCGACACAACCTCAACGAAAATATTTGTACCCACTACCAAACTAATTAGTTAATGTTCAACTAACTACTGGTTTTTCGAGTAGCTCTTCTTCTCCTTGCACATTAAAAATAGTCGCACGACAACAATTAGAAAACCCGCTTCGACGTGAATCACGATACCGGTTCAGTTGCGTAATGTTCTTGAAGCCATTGCCATTGCTCAGCCTCACAGTTATCAATTCTAACAGTCACATGGCCATGGCGGGTCAAAATCCAATCCATGTTAAACACGATACCCCGTCCGTTTGAAATGCAGATACTATCTCTAATACTTCTTGGCTGATTTTTAATTTAGTAATTCGTATTATCAGGTATTAGGTAGCTGTGTTTAGTTAGTTAGTAGTGGATTTTTGAAGGTCGTTAGTTCTAGTTCTTGTGGCGAGTTTTGAAAAGTTCGCAGTTGTAGTTACTCATTTTGAAAATCCATTAGTTTATACAACTGCACACGACCGAATTTTAATTCACCGGAAGGAAGTTTTTATGAATCGTGCTCCTTTTCGAACATGCATTGTCCGTTAACAGTAGTGACTTGCAACTTTTAATTTAATTTCGTGACTCATCAGCGGTGATGCAACAACAATCTTCCTCATCTTGCCAAAAAATGACATATATTACGCGCCAGTTTTTCTTCTTCCACATTAGTGAATTACTAAATTCCCAAAGCCTTGGTATAACACTTATAGTCAGACCGGTATGAGATGTTTGAGCCAAACTGATAATTAACAACTTGAAGAACAACAACCTCGATATATTAAAATAAAACAGGGATCTAGCTTGAGGCACGTTTGTAAAAGCATTTATTTGAAAGGTTTGGCATCCTTTGTGATGTTTAGGCATGAACTGAACCAGAATGTTCTGTCCGGTCAATATAATAATATTCTCATGGTAAATTTGGTCTTATATACAACATAGAACTTTCGTGGCGTATCGCAACATTGACAGTTTTATTGCTCTACCCAAAGAAGTTTGAGAGTTCACAATGACTTTCACGATCAGTCTGTAAGTGTTAATGTGTCCATAAAAGGTCCCTGCCCGGCCCGGTAAATCAAAGAGTCGATTGACGATGTATGAAGATAATCTTACTGCAGTTGTTGTTCCTGGTGCCAGTGTTGTCGTTGCTGCTGTTGTGGTAGTGGTCCTTGTCATCGACACTTAAACAAAGACATCAGAAATCGCTCCGATGTAAAAATATGAAATAGCTCGTATTCGTGCGATTAAATGAAAGGAACATTAAACTAATTAAACTAGGGCCCGACCGATTAAAGGTGCGCCGATAATATCGAGTCGATGTCTCACTTTGACAGAAAAGTGACTTGAGGTAAAAAATAAAGATCGCCAAATTTTCGTGACGTCACACCATGGTAATATAATATGTAACTGCTTCTCCGAGATTATTGATATATTTCATATACCTTTCAGGCTGAGATGGTCAAATTATTCACCATTGATATTCCAGTACCAATTGAAGTAACAGCGCAAATTTCTATTCAAGTACGAGTAGTTTTAGACATTTTAAGTAGCAAAGAATAAGTATTATAGCCCTAGTAAACTGATGCCAATTAAGTAGAAGTAGACGAAAACATAGCAACTTGTGTAAGTAGCTAACAATAAGTAGGCTACATCCGACTACTTGATTTGGAGTACTTTCTCACTGACCCCTAACAGGTGTCCCGATACAGTCTATGTTGTGCATTTCATGCCAAAGCATAGCAATGTCTGCAAAACTGTTAAAATAGATGCTCTGAGGTTCTGGAGATTGTGATTAGGCCGGATGCTATTGTTGAATTATCGTCCTAATATATTGGGGTTATCGGCAAAGTTGCCAATTATAGGTTTTTATCGGTATCGGCACAAAAATCCGACATCAATCGGGCTGGCTCTACATTAAACGTGCCTAAATATGCATTCCCACTCACTCAATAGGACGATAAGAAGAAGAGGATTGTCTAAGAGGCCGCCTTGTTTAGGTTCGGGGGCAGGTCCATAATAAACGGGTGAATGCTGTACGATGGGTTGTTGGTAGATTGGCTGAGGTTGAACCATAGGTGAATGATAGATGGGCTGCTGATGTTGGACAATGGGTACATGTTGGCTGGGCTGTTGGTGTGGGACCATGGGTACATGTTGGCTATGCGGTGGAACCATGCGTTCATTCCCGTATTCATGTTGACTTTCATACATCATCTGGAAAAGGTAAAAGGATTGGAGTTGTAAGCTTGCAAGTATAGCCTATGTGGCTTCGTTTATAAAACCAGAAAAAATAGCGAACGCAAATCATCGCGTCCGAATATAGTGAATTGACTCACGTGCTTTGCAACAGATTCACTACTGTCGATTTCTGTTAAAATCGGAATGAGATACGAGTGTTTCATGGAATATATTGCAGAATACTAACCTTCAGAAGCATAGACGACGTAGACGTAAATCACGAGGCATAAAATTGGAATCCTCATTTTGAATCTGCACTCTACGGACTAGAGATTGCAAGAATACAGATATGATCACTTATTGGTCTTGAGCTATTTTAACAGTGATCTACGGACAGAATATAACATGGGATATTTGTACAGATTGACCGAGAAGATAGCGTAATGGTGAAGCGTCCGGCTTCGTGATCGGTAGGTCGTGGGTTCGATTTCCGGCCGGGTCAGACCAAGGACCTGATTAGAAACACTGGTATCCATGACTTCCCTGCTTGGCGCTCATGTATTACTAGGATAGCATGGAGGGGTGGGGCATGACTTAGAAAGCCGTAAAGGTTATATCTGCACTTCCTTGTCCAGCGGCGTATGCGCATCATGCACTCATGATATGCACACATGGTGTGCACAGATCGTGTGTATGTGTATCATGAGTCGGTGCATATGCCGCAAAAAACATTGAGGACAAAAATAATCTACGTCCTTTTCTTTCCTACGATATTCCCCAGTTGCCACCCGTCAGAAGTTTGAATGGTTGGGCACTGGCTAAGAGTTATTACTATACGGTTAAGAAACGTGTCCTCCAGATCAGGGGTGACCATGGTTTGCAGTCTTATTGCTATTCATGGCCGCATTACGATCATATATGCAACCTATACGGCCGCATTCCAGAGCATAGCCGTAATGAACTAACTGGACGCCAAATTCCCAGAATAAATTGTCCATGTCCATTTGCTATGAGCTCCAGACTAATCTACTTGTTCATATCGGTTTATCATATGCATCGCAATCGCGAGTGGTCGCG
Source organism: Botryllus schlosseri (assembly GCF_051294905.1). Lineage (NCBI taxonomy): Eukaryota > Metazoa > Chordata > Ascidiacea > Stolidobranchia > Styelidae > Botryllus > Botryllus schlosseri. The sequence goes on from NC_137236.1 coordinate 37,570,448, forward strand.
TTACGATTAGTTACCGGGATTCCTTATGGTGGCGCCGCCATATTACTATTAAATATATATCCTTTCTCAGCCCATGTGATAAGATTCAACCAAATTACTTTCCTAAGGAGCACACGATTCCAAGTTGGTATTTTTATATGGGGTGTATAATTTTAATCTGCTGTTTGCACCTGTACTGTGGGGCTCAGATGGAAAAGGGTGCTACTACATTAAAATCGAAATATGAGGTCGCATTGAATCACGGAAATCGCCAAGGAAATATCAAGATTACTAAAAATGTCTCAAAATTCCAGCAGTCCATTCGTATATTCAATTTCCATGTCGACGGCCTTCCACACATACCAACTGAATTACACGTCCACGACCGCGCAAAATTTCGTACTACGACCGCGGGTTGCCAACCCCTGCTCTGCAACACTTTCTTCTAAATAGTATTGTAGTGGTAGCTCTATGGCGCCACTAGGGTGTGACGACATCGCAGGTGCTTCGGTGCTTGGTCGTCACTGAATACATGGCTGCTTGAGAACTCACGTCTCGTATATTAGACAGACCGTCAGTCACGTTACTACATGGTGGCAACAGTATAAAAGCAGCTGATAGCAATTACTTAGCTACTCAGAATTATGGCTAGTGGATATACTGCCTTGCAAGGACTGCACCCGAAGCCACTATCACTGGCTGGAACCAACCCGCCTCAAGCGTGGGTTGATTGGAAGGAAGACTTTGAAACGTATCTCTGTGCTGCAGAATTATCACAAAAGGATGACTGCGTCAAGGTAGGACACCTCCTGAGTCTTATTGGTCCGGAGGGAAAGTCAATTTACAAGAATCTCACGTGGCTTCCTGCTCGACGAGAAAATGATCAAGACATTCCTGCTGAGGATAAAAATGACTACAAACTAGTCATTGAGAAATTTGATGCAGTCACAAAAAAACCTCCACTAAAAACAGGATCTACTGCTCGACAGAAGGATGGAAAGGATGCCAAGACGTCGCTGATAAAATGCAAATACTGTGGTAAGAAGCACCAGTTTGGTAGATTTTTCTGTCCTGCTGCCGATTACAATTGCTCGGTGTGTGAGAAAACAGGACATTTCGAAACTGTCTGCCGTGCTTCTGCTCGGACAAATATACGCTCCGTGGAATCCGATACTGTTGGTGAAGACGATGTGGACGGACGCTCAAGTCCCATCGCACCAGTCTTTGTGGGATCCGTGATTGCTGCTGTAGATTTGGATAGTGCTCCCAATACCGATACAGTTAACATGGAGCCTGAAATCCCACACCAGGGGCTGACCATTAGCACGGTGGAACCAGCGGAAGATATTGGCTGGTTTGTCAAGCTCAAGGTTGCCCTTGACCTGCTTACATGGTGCGTTGATACTGGCGCACAAGTATCAGTCATGCCCTTGCACATATACAAGCGTCAATATGGATCCATCAGACCCTCCGACAAACGTTTGATGACTGCAGGGAATAAGGAACTTTCCACCCTTTGCTATGTCGCTATGACGCTCGGGTTTGAGGATAACTCCGTTGTGGAAAAGGTCTACGTTGTCCGGGATACGCCTAAACTACTCTTGGGTATCCCAGGGGCATTCAAAATCGGACTCCTGCAAGATGTGCCGGGTACAGTTAGCATCCGTGCAGTAGACTGTGCAGTAACTCCCTCGCTTCGGTCTAAGGAAGAGGTCATGAAAGCTTACCCTGAACTCTTTCAAGGAGTTGGAAAAATGAAAGGACAGTACTATATCAAACTGAAGGCGAATGCTAAACCATTTACCCTGAAAGTACCTCGCAGAGTTCCCATTCCTTTGCTTGGTAGTTTGACTGCTGAGCTAAATAAATTGCAAAAGGCGGACATAATTGAGCCTGTCAACGAGCCAACAGACTGGTGCGCACCGATCGTTGTGGTACCAAAGAAAAACTCTGAAATACGCCTGTGTGTGGATCTAACGAAACTAAATGATTCTGTTGATAGGGAACTCTACCCTATGCCGACAGTTGAGAGCACCCTGGGGAAGATTGCCGAAGGAACTGTTTACACCAAACTGGATGCAAATAGTGGATTTTATCAAATAGAACTTGAACCGGAGTGTCGTAAGTTAACTACATTCATCACCCCTGATGGGAGGTTCAGATTCAAGAGGCTTCCATACGGTATCGCCAGCGCACCCGAAGTCTACCAACGGAAAATGAATCAGGTGCTTGCTGGCATCCCCAATGTGATATGTCACATGGATGACATCATAATTGCTAGCTCACCACAGGATTACAATACCACCCTCGGACTTGTACTGGATAGACTCCGAGATGAGGGAATTACATTGAATAAAGACAAATGTGTCTTTTCAGCGACTAAACTGGAATACCTTGGACATGTTGTTGGTAAAGATGGCATCGGCAAGGATCCTAAAAAGGTTGAGGCGATTGCCAAGTTCTATGCTCCCTCAGACGTCCCGGAACTGAGAAGGTTTCTGGGAATGACCAATCAACTCATGAAATTCTCACCCAACCTGGCTGAGCTTACAAAGCCTCTGAGGGATCTACTGAAGAAAAACACTTCGTGGCTCTGGGGTGCTGAACAACAGCTGGCCTTCGACCAGGTTAAGGCAGAGCTGTCCTCGGATGTGACTCTTGCTATGTACAGCCCGGATAAGGAAACTGTTATCTCTGCCGACTCCAGCAGTTATGGACTTGGAGCTGTGCTGATGCAACGTCAGGTAGACAACTCTCTACGCCCTGTCGCTTATGCTAGCAGATCGCTGACTGAGACAGAGAGACGATACGCTCAAATCGAGAAGGAGGCCCTTGCTATAACGTGGTCTATGGAGAGATGGAAGGAACTCCTGATCGGCTTGCATCAACTTCGCGTGGAGACTGATCACCAACCATTAGTTCCACTTTTGTCAACAAAGACTCTTGATGAGCTTCCGCTCAGAGTGCAACGATTTCGAATGCGGCTGATGAAGTTCAACTTCACCATATCTCATGTTCCGGGGAAACTGCTATATACCGCTGACGCATTGTCTCGTTGTCCGTTGCCAACTTTCGAGGACGTTGATGGCCTTCATAATGAGACAGAAGCCTATGTCAATGCCGTCACATCCAGCCTTCCTGCGTCTTGTAAACGGTTGGATGAAATTCGCTCAGAGCTCCAGAAAGATGACGTATTGCGCACAGTGATGCAATATGTATCCTCAGGGTGGCTGAAATGCAAAGAGACGCTGCATGGCCCACTTAGGCCATATTGGAATGATAGAGCCTGTTTATCTACTTATGAAGGACTCCTGCTTAAAGGGAATCGCTTGGTGATCCCCTGTACGCTGAGACAAGACGTTTTAAGATACCTTCATGATGCTCACCAAGGGGTGACAAAATCCCGACTCAATGCATCACAGTCATGCTGGTGTCCTGGAATTTCTAAGGACATTGAAGAAACCGTCAGAAATTGCGAAAAGTGCACGGAGCATCAGCGAGAAAAGGTTGAACCGATGCTGTCAGCATCCTTCCCAGAGAGACCCTGGTCCCGTGTTGGTGCCGACTTCTTTCAATATCAAAATTCCATGTACCTGCTAGCCGTTGACTACTACTCCAGGGACATTGAGATTTGCATAGTCTCCAAAACAGTTAACGCAGCAGAGACGATTCTGAAATTCAAGAAGATTTTCAGTAGGCATGGCATCTGCGAGACTTTGGTCACCGATGGAGCACCTATGTTCTCTTCCCGCGACTTTGCGTCATTTTGCGAAAGCTGGAAAATTGAACATATCATGTCCTCACCTAGATATCCACAGGGGAACTCGGAGGCTGAGCGTGCCGTTCAGACCATCAAAAACCTCCTGCGAAAATGTGACGATGAATATCTGGCGCTACTCACATACCGCAACACGCCATTGGCTATCAGCTACTCGCCAGCAGAATTGAGCATGGGCCGCAAACTAAGAACAAGAGTACCGTGTCATCCAGACGATCTTCTGCCCAAGTCTGTCGACCGAACCGCCGTGAAGAAAGCTGAAGCAGATTACCGACGCAGAGTTACTCGTGATTACAACAAAAGACACAGAGTAGTACCTGGAGATGAGTTCAAGGTGGGAGATCGCGTCTGGATTCCGGACTGCAAATCGCAAGGTGTTGTGGAAAAACTTGACACTGACACTCAACCCAGATCGTTGGTTATCAGAACTGGGCGTGGCACCTTCAGAAGAAATCGCCGAATGGTGCGGAGATACCAGACGGAGAATGCCCCGCAAGAAGGCGTCGACATTACCGCCAGTGAGGAAGCTGATTTCTTCAAATTTCCCGATCAGGGAGGAGATAGCAGTTCGAGCGCTACTAGTGTCGATCGTGATGACCATCATGTGGCGGCGATAGTCCGACGGTCGGATCGGAACAGAACCGCACCTCGCAGATACATCGAGGAGTACTGATGTAGTTATAGGAGTAGTGTGTGTAAATATGTTGTGTTCTTCATTCACCTCTTGCCTGCCAATTGCTTCGTACCTTTGTACCGCTAACTGCCTCAATTCGGATTGTTTATTGTCTTCATTCTGTGCTTGCGTTGTATATGTTTGTGCTGCTTATAAGCATTTGTGCTTGTCCCCGAGAAGGGAGATGTAGTGGTAGCTCTATGGCGCCACTAGGGTGTGACGACATCGCAGGTGCTTCGGTGCTTGGTCGTCACTGAATACATGGCTGCTTGAGAACTCACGTCTCGTATATTAGACAGACCGTCAGTCACGTTACTACAAGTATGTCGTGGGAGGCTTATTGATAGTACCCTCCGACAAATCGCTCTTGGAAAATGCTACCCATGGTAGCCGTATAATAATATAATTCGTCACTAATAAGGCACACTGCGGACCAGGCACAGTGATTAGAGCACTTGAATCGAAATAAAATAAAAAATTCAATGATTCGAATCGAGCATTGATAGACGACGTTACGAGAACTGAAATTATACGCCCTTTCAACCAAAACTCGTGCAACCAAGGAGAATTTTAGTTTTGATGCATTTCTGTCAACAAGGAAGCCTTGAGACGACAACTGGTCGTATAACAGAGCCAAAGAAATGCAGCATAGTGCCATTGCACCAGAGATGAGCGGATTTAAAATTTCTATGTCCTAATCCAATCCAAATCCAAACCTTCAAATCCAAATCCTAATCTATAACTTTTTCATATTCAAGTTCATGTCCTATCCTAATCCGATTCCAACTTGAAATTCAGAAAAAATACTAATTTATGCAATGGAGGGATTCGAAAATTTTCTTTCACAACCAACGATACACTTGATTCAAGATAACTTAGTAACCATAAGTACATTAATAACTGATCTGAATAAAGTTTGTCGCCTTTCGCCACACGACATATCAATCTCCCGGAAAATAGGTAAATCCAATCCAAATCCTAATCCGTTCAGAAAAAAATGTCTAATCAAAATCCAATCAAAATCCGACAAAATTTCATAAATTCTGTTTTTTCAAAACCTAATCCTAATCCATGCTCATCTCTGCATTGCACGCAAGCGGAAATGATGTATCGGAGAATTCGTCATCAACCCGCAGCATTGTCACAAAGCGCAATTTAATTTGTATGGTCGGAAAAATACCAAACTTTCTTTTTCCGTGTAGAGCTTGCATAATTTTCTTTCTATTCGCATAAAAAAGGAAGTAGCCTACATAATTGAAATCCCGACGTCATCAATATTTTGACTTACTCGAAGCCTAAGCTCGATTCGGAATCCTATGACTCAGGTACTCCATTTCCCTATCGCCAGGTGCAATTTTCGAAACCCGATACATTCAATTGGCCAATCACTTAAGAGAGGATATGCCATTTCTCATCTACAAGCTCGTTGTACGGGTAGAAGTTGACGGAATAGCCTTCATTGAGCTGGGAGTAGACATTCCTAATTGTATCAAACTTCACTATATGCACGTGTAGTGTGCTCTGTAGAAATTTGGTGTTCTTTTCCGCGCTCATATAAATGCTTCTAATCTCGATGACCAGTTTTGTACAAACTAGAGGCACGATAGCAATTCTTGCGATAACGGCGTGTCGAATAGAGTACAGCTACATCAAAACATGGCATTTTTGTTGTCGCTATTGTTCATCTATTCATTTTTTTCGTAATATGCTGGAGAAAAATATATGAGAACATTTGATTGCATGTTTTAATGACTAATTCCGAGGCTAACAAGGCCCACGTCGCTTATCCTCTAATTCTTGTTGGAAAGGAACTGCGTATAACCGGCGCATGGAGCAAAGATCAAGCGTTATTTATGTTCACACTTGATAATGACAGAAACTCGCGAACAACAATCTAAACAACCATCTACTTAAGTGCATGTAATTTATCGAGGCTTCTCGCCATGTCATTCGCGTGAACGGTGTCTTACAAAAGGCATACATCAGGAGTGTCCCGTAGTAAATGTCTACAGGTCGGGTGCAATGTTCCCGCTAAGCAGCACGCGTGCGGCAGTCACGGCAGTCACTTCAGACAAGAAGCATACGTATTGTCATGAGTCTATTGTCAACCAAGTGTCCACTTCACGTAGTCGGTGCATGACACTTGACGGGCTGTCGCAAGGCTATAATTATCCGCCAAAATAGGGAATGGAATACGAAACTTCAAGTAGTTGAAGCGAATGGATATAATGCGCTACTCAATTAAATATCCATTGAATGCAATTTAAGTCTGCGCCAATGGTTGTCGCGTAATATAAACTATATTCAAATTCAATTAAAAATATACAAGAGGTTTGGTTAAAGTTAGCGCCGGGCACCAATGACCACTGACCAGTCTATAGAACAAAATGGATACTTTGCCAGTATACTACTTTTCTACTACATACGACTACGACAACGTACGCTGTAAGCTCTAATCACTTCGTTTGTGATCAATTTATTTGTGATAGAACAAGGGAGGCTCAGTAAAACGCAAAATCATAGAATGAATGAGATTGGTCGCTCTCACATGTCACACTAGCGTATCGAGAACCATCGAAACATATGCAAGATATACCGATTTTTATCGACACCCATTACTTGATGACTTTAAATTGACTCGTAAATTTTGCTCCGAGTCACCAGTCAATCCACATTTTGAAATGCTGAGTAAAGTCAAGTAAAGTCATTTTTTGCAAAGTGACTCGAGTCAAGTCATACGATAAAGGTGACTCGAGTCAAGTCATGAGATGACTCGTGTCATCCCAACATTGCGCCATACTCCAGAGTAAATGAAAACCTCAACAAATAATGAACAAACGGAAAGTTTCAAACCCGCAGTTGGAAGAAATGTTTGCTAAGCTCTCTTTCCGCGTAATTTATCCTTAACCCGGTTCTAGTTACTCCCTGGCCTATCTCAAGGCTGTGGCACGCCTAACATTTATGCAACGAGTTTTATGGCCCGGAGAATGCCGAGGAACAAGAAGGAAGGTAGAGACGACACGTAAAATGTTCCCCTTTGTTCAAAAGATCGGTGCGTATAAGTTACGTGCCGAGAGGTCGATGCCATCACCGCTCGTGCCGCCGAGACACACCGGAGGGCATCTCATATATTCGATAGCAGACTGCGCAAAATGTTTTCAAACGGGTGATGTGGTATGGTTCCTTATTAACCAGCTATCTCAACATGAAGGCACAGAACGTAAACATCTTGGAATTGGGCCACTATATATTTCCTGCTAATCGGTATTTAATTCAGCATCCACGTTTTTGAGAATTTATTAACTCTGATTCTAATCTAATACCGACGAAAGGGTATAGTTATAATTGCAATTGTAATCTAATTTGGATAACGCGTAGTTCACCAATATGAAAAGTCACGGATGAGATTTTGAATTTGATCCAGGAGCCGAAAATTTTCACGGTTTCGCTTGAACATTTTTGTAAAACCAACCCGAGAATATGATACAGAGTTGAAATATGAAACGTTATCAGGGATCCTCTGATAACAGAAATCAGGAATTGACTCAGATGTCACGAAATGGTTCTCAGTGAATGTTAAATGACTTCTTCCCAGAAGGTGGATCGAATTAGGTTGCCGTAGCTGCTCAATTATCGCGTCACTGAAGCGGATGGTAATCGTGCGCATTTGTTCAACTCAGAAAATATTCAGCTTTTGCTAATAAATTCGAATTAGAATAGGTCTACACAGCTTTTTTCAAATTAGATTAGGATTTAAATGACCGAATTCGCAAAAAACGCGGTAATTGAATTCACTTTCATTCACCTCAAATCAGAGATCATTATCATAAGCACTGGAGTAATGGTTCTCAAAACTGGAGGGGGGACCAGCGAGAAATATTTTGGAACTCGGCATGACCTTAAATTGCGCTGAAACTTTCAAGAGATATTCCAAGTTATACTACACCAGTGGTTCCCAACCTTTTTGTCTTCATTCCCCACTTCAGATTTATTCCGAGCCTTCATTCCCCATCAGGACCGTAACAGCACTTCGTGAGAAAAATTGATATAATTCATTATTGAATCGGTTTATATGATCGGGAATTGCATATATTTTGCTATCAATTTTTATCCCCTCTCTGCTCACGTAATCAGATTTACCTGTAGAGCTGAGTGAGGTCTGTTGGCAAAGGTAGGACCCCTAAATTAAACATCTTCAGGCGGACCCGTTGGTATCTTGACTTCGTTACATTATACTGCTTCCTGCCCTCCTATATCTGTTATGTCAAGAGATATAGAAGTCGCCAAAACTAAAAGGCACACACGATTTCAAATTGGTATTGCTTTGCTGTCAAATATTTTTTTCCTGTGAGGCTCAGATCCCCAGGGCACCAACCATTCGGCGCCAGCCATTTAGCCATATATACATATTGTATATATATCGAAGTTTTCGGTCACCACAAGGGCATTCCTTCTCGGCCAAGGTCTGCTCGTTGCTGATCGTTCTGGCACACTTCTGGGAGTCGCATGTCACATGGCCTATAACTTCATATGTCTTGGTGCGTCGTGGCGCAGTAATGACCGACGCCGAAGTCTCCATTTCTATAAATTCCATGTATATTCGTGGGGAAGGGTAGCCTACCCAATATTTAAGATATTTGGCATATCGGCATCATTAAATCGCGGACCCAGCGCGAAAAAAAATTTGAAAAAAGAGGCATAAATTTCCGAATAATTACTCTATAATTTATGTTATTCCACGAAATAATTTTGGGCCCCTTCGAGCCCGCCCCCCCCTTCAATTGTGGAGTTTGTTGTGCGGCAGTTACGGTCCTGTTCCCTACTACCCAACACTTTTGTCATCACAGAGCAGTTATTTGCTGGTTTGACTACACAAGACACACAACCACACCAGTACGCAAGACAATCGCCTATAACTGCAACACAAAACGTATTGTGAACCGATACCAATAACGCTCGAAATTTCGCGAAAGCGTTATTTCACGTCAAGCTAGTCGTGCTGGATGCGTTTGTGACGCCATCATTGGCCATCCAGAGATAAAAATGAGATCTTGTGAACAACACGCAATATAATTTTTGATACATGCAATCCAGGGCAGTTAGCTGGTAACGGTAATTGCGCATGTGTCTCCGTGAATATGTAGACTGTCCTGTAGGCCTATATAATTTTGGACGAATGGGTCTATTCCCCACCAGAAACCATTCGATTTCCCACCAGTGGAGAATTCCCACCGTTTGGGAACCACTGTACTACACCTTAAATATGATTGTATCAAAGACTTGGTAGCAATAATTTGGTGAGATGTTGTATCGTAATTCATCCTAAACGACGCGTATTTGACATAGAGACGACCCATTAGTAGCTGACAATCCGACGTAGTCCCGTGCACAGAATTGGCAACAAGATTCGTCTTACTGACGAAGCTTCCATCCGAGCTTCAAAGCACATAATTTGCGTTAATAAGCGTAGGCTACTTTGTTTCAAGACCCGCCCAGGAACATATGCGATGTATAATATTCGCTAGTCGTTTTGACGTTGCACTTAGGCATGGGAAAGCTGCATATATTCAATTGCGCAATTGATACTTTCAAGTCGTCAGCTGGCGCTATCGTGCAGCCAGTTGTATCAAGGCATTTACATTGCATGTACTTAACTCCTGCAATATAACTATTGACTATTTTTCCAATGTCCATCTACGTCTACGGAAATAGTAGATGATTATTAAAAACCTTGACATTGCAGGCCTGTATAATAGTAAAATATTGAAATGACGATTCCCTATCTTCGCGTCTTCAACAATTGGCAAAGATGTGATAGTGGTTCGTCGGTTCGTTACTAGTTAGCAAAAATCTTCAGACGAATATCCGCGACAAAAAAAAAACTTTTAATTCCACCGCGGATACTTCTCATCACCAGATAATCGACAGGTATCTCGTGAAGTAGTAAGGAATGTCCGATTTGACCTCAAACCAGAGCTACTGTGTATCAAATGACTAGAAATCGTAAATGCCGCAATCGAAAAAGGTACGAAACCCCGACTGTTTTCTTGCAGTGGTACTACTGTTGGAAAGTAATATTTATCAGCAGGCAGTCAAAGAGTTCACGAAATATAATGAAGCTAACAACGCCGCACACCGCAGTCAATTGCCTCCATATTCGTTACCCGAATCAGAATAAATATTGACTGCATAAGTAAAGTGCAATGACTTGAATCCCGATGACTCGATAAGACTTGCTGCTCAGACGTAGCGACTTGTTTCCGACACTGGCGTAGGTAATCAAGAAGAAGTAGAAATGACGTCAGAAATTTCAACTAGAGAAAAATAGGTAATTCCGAGTATATAAAATGTGGGTATTCAAGACCTAGTTTTGTCGTAAAGACTGGGACGTAGAGGTCAAAGAGGTACAAAATCATAACAACGTGACTAATTCTGTTGCTACTTCTCTACTAGAGAAGGAGTAGAAGTAATGTCGTAAATTTATACACAGGTAGAAAAAGAATGGGCCGTTATAAATGGCCCTATTTTTTATCTAACATCCTGAACATTAATAAAGTAGTAGTGGGTGTAGTCTAAAATCGTAACGGCATGAAGTGTAAGTATGTGCTAGTGTACTCTTAAAAAGTTGAAGCAAACTGCTGACGCCGTAACCTGTTTTTTTTTTCAGATTCACCATAAGCTGGTATCTCCCCTTCCTCATCTCCTCTTGACTCTCGATCAACTCAGTCAACGAGATATATTTTTTACGTTAGATATATTTTTATGACGAATAAACAATGCTTTCGGAAGATGTTTTGTCATCAAAAATATGAGTCGGTAATTTGGAAAGAAAGGAAAATTTATTCCATGAAATTTTATACTACGCAATAGCGTTAAAATCGAGCATCCGTGACTAAGAACGGTGTTACTCATATTTGCGAATGACAGGATCCGGGTTTTGAAAACATTGAAATCCGGACCGTATTCGGAAATTCCTACATGTCTTTGCGTGTCACCTCGTCACCCGATACGAATCCGTCCAAAGTCATCAAATCAGTTTTTTAATCGAAAATCCTAACTCAGTTGGGATAAGCATCGATTTGAAAAATATATTTGATTATCTTGGACGGATTGATATCGGTTATGGATGAACGGTGTCATCAAAATTGGAATTGGATTCGGACACGGATACAAATCTTTGCAGTTTTTCAATTTTCATTCAGCTTTCGAACAAATTTCACACAATGTTGGATTCGGAGTTGGATTTAAACATAAGACTAGTTTACCACAGATTAAAAAGTATTTTTTAGTGCTGCAAAGGCAAAAAGCTGCATCATTGGTAATCCCATAGCTGGCGACGCGGTGGTAAAATTTAATGAAACTGGCCTTAACAAAAACCTGATGTTGCACTGATTCCAAGGACACAAAATTAAAATAAGGTCAGGGCAGAAGGCCCGGGAATATCGCTCTGAAACTCATAAATATGCATTGCTTCGAGCAATCGGAGCGCCGCAACAAAATGACCATAACAATGACGTTGCAATTGTTCAGAACAATGCTGATTTAGGGGTTCGAGGGTGATTGTAGGGTAATTCCATTTCCCAGGTAATTTCTACTTGATATTTTCGGAACCAGTATGACATTGGCTTTCTATTAAAACCAGTTTTATCAACTTTTGCGCGCTGTTCGCCAACTCTAAGGTTACCGTATCCGTTTAGGCAGCTACCAGTAGCCATCTAGAGCTCAACAGAGCACACTTTGTTCAAAATGGCGGCGTAAGTTGCGTTATTTAGCGTTAGTAGGAAGACAAAATAAATTATGGGTTTGGATTGGATTCGAATTTTTTCGAGCATAAGCCTACCAGATGTGACAGGACTGGAATCTATATTCAAGAACACGATTTGATTTCAAGATATGATATCCGCTCATCCCTAATAGACGCGTGATCGAATTGTTGAGTCTCGGCAGGCCATTAATTAATTGTTTCCAGGTAAAAGAGCAGTCACGCGATCATGGTTAAATGCAAATTTCGCACAAGTAACGGCGCTCCTCGACGTCGCAGGCTTCGAATTGCAGGCGATCCGCGTGGGCGCCATCCACGCGACCGCAAACCGGATCAGTATCGCCACTGGTGTCAGATATCACCGGATAGAAGCCGGGGATAGTATTTGTCACGTCGATGCCATCCAATGGAGCGATGAACTCGGCGGTGCCGACGACTAGCAGGACCACAAAATATGAAACCGTGCCGTCTACCCCTATCCAGAAAGTCAGTCCCACAGCATCGAGCGCTTTGATCAGAGCTCTGCAATATTTCATGAACATGTCTTGGAAGTCACTCCTTACGCTGGTAGTTTAGAAATGTCTTGAAAAGCTATTTCAAAATTCTAGGTTTAGTCAGAATTCAAAAATTCCAATTTCCAATGTAAATTCCACTTTCAGTTAGGATGATATTCGCAAAGTCGATTCGACTGCTTCCTGAAGTAGATTTGACATGTGTTCGAAATCGATTTCGTAGTTTTAATTTGAATTATAGTTCTACAATATAATATAGATATATATCTGACAAAATTATAATTTCTAAACTAAATTTCACTGATTGTAGAGTAGATGCTCACGGAGTCAGCTTTATCCTACTTTAAGTAGTATTGAGATGTGTTGGAAATGAATTTCTAAAGTTGAATCTAAATTTAAATCCAGCAAAATTAATTTCGAATCCAAATTCTACCGATAGTCAAGTAGATGTTCACGGATCTGACTTCCTTCTGCTTCAAGTAGTTCCGAAATTTATAGGACATCGCTACTTTTTATTTGTAACTGAGTAGAAATTTACGGCGTTGTTTCTGCTTTTACTTGAAGTAGCCTCGACACGTCTACGAAATGGCTTTTAATTGTAATTGAGTAGAAAATCATGGCGTCAATTCTGCTTCTACTTGAAGTCGTTTTGACAAGTCTTGAAAGTCTTTACTTGAGGTTTTAATAGAGTAGAAATGTACAGCGTTGCTTCCAGTTTTAGTTGTATGTCAAATTTGACATACTTCGACCATAAACGAGTAGAGTCGGGTTGGGGTTGTTCTCGTCAGTGCCAAAGACAACTTCTGGAGCAACCAGTTCCCACCACAGCTAAAAGTGTTCCGCCAGATTTACTCTTAGAAACTATACTTGATTGGGTCCATTATAGACCTCCATATTTTACTTTCACTGCAAATGGTTTGATCATGTTTTGGAAATGATTCGCCTATTTGTTATATGCGTTCAAGCAGTTCGTTGCGAATCAGTCAATGGGAAAATATGGGGAAATAAATCTCACTGTCTATCGGCCGTAGGCGCATTGAAACCGACGACTGCGAGTCTGCCTCCCTCCGTTTCTTCACACTTGGCCTTGGCCTCGTTCCAGTTCAAAGTATCCGTGGATAAACGGTAGTAGCAATTATTATTGCCCACTTGAGTCCAGCCAGCTAACGGGTTCTGAAGAAATCGGATCGGTGAATTGTTAACGAATAGTATAACGATAAATGTGTCATAGCAATTGATTACCGGTTTCGATTAAACAGAGTTTCAACATATCTTCATTATCCTTGTAGCAACTTCCAAATTAATGAATTGAAGTTCAAATAACTCCTGCTTTATCGAGTAGTTCTACTTTTCTTTGGAGATTACAAATAGCCGCACGACAAGTACAGAACTCAATTCTAGTGGTCCATTTTGAAAATCCGGTAGTTTTTACAACAGTCTGCGACCGAATTTTAATTCTCAAATTGCAAGTTTTTTGAATCGCACTCCTTTTAGAGCAAATACCGTCTGTTAACAGAAGTGACTTGCTGCATTCAAGTCGTTTTTTAAACTTCTAGCTCTTGGCCTTTACTGGATCATTGCATGTCAATTCGCAATATGCTTATTAAAATCATCTAATTTTTACTGTGTGTAATGCTATGTCTAACGCCGAAATTGCATCAGCCTGCAAGGACTTTTGACACATAGAATGGCTTATTTTTAAGAAAAGCAATATTGTCGAAATGAAATCAATTTCATTATTTTAAAATGCTTTGCCATGTGAACTACCGAGATCTGAAATTAGGTCGGGGGTGGCAGAACATCACTTTTAGGGCCGCATGTGAGCCGCGTGTTGATGACCTCTGCTATACAAGATCTATTTTACATCAAAAATACAAGTTGTTTTCAATCATGGTAGTGAATATTGTCCATAAGCAATAGTGCCTTAAAGCCTTTAGTTCAATTCCGTAACTCATCAACACCGATGCAATAATGTCATTTATTAACTTCTTCGGAATAAGAAAAACAGTGACGTATAAGACCGCTTGTCTTATACGTCACTGTTTTTCTTATTCGAAAGAAGTTAATAAATGTATTTGATGTAACAGAAAACTCAGGTTCCTGCGTTTCATTCGATCCTACAATTACAGAAACTGTTCCAACTAGACATCACTTGATCGTGACTGAGACGATCAAACATTCGGTATTAGAGTTTTGTAGTGGATATCGCAGACAGGCCAGCAAGGCAAAGATGCCATACAATAATTACCAATTTAATCTTACCGGAGCTGCTGTGGTCGTTGACGCCATTGTCGTCGCAGCGGTTGTCGTTTTGGGTGTCAATGCCCCTGAAACAAATGACCGTTCCTTTATCAAAAATTGTCCTTAAACATCAGCTTGTTCAATGTTCACATTTCAAGCATATTTATTGTAATTGATGTCTCTTTATAGAATTGAATAGTATACTCACATTGAAATGATCCCGAATAATTTTCGGCTGACACTCGTCAGGGGTAAAGGTCAGCAAATAGTAGAGATTTGGAAAGAACTTTGTATTGTATATCAACAATGGTGTCTTTAGTAAACTGACTTCATGCTGGTGACGTCATATTTTGAGATACGATTGTTGATATGCAATACTCTTTCAAATTCTCTACTAGTTGCTGACGAGTACCCCTGATGACTGTCAGCCGAAAATGTTCGCGTTTATTTCATTATGAATATAGGCTACTATTCAGTTATATATTGAAGTTCCGTACCTCAAAGAAGCTCTTCATAGAAATCAACAACTCACTCAAAAGTATGTATAAATGGAGAGGATTCCGAAGGTCGAAAAGCTTCCGTCGCCGAGGCTGAGGTGTATAATAATATTGAGGAGGCGGGCTGTAGTCGGGACTGGTCTGGTTGCTGTTGTAGGGTATATATCCCTGGCTGGATAGGTTTTCATGCTCCGCCTGAAAAGTAAAAGATTGTTTAAGGTACTTGCGATGATTGTGAACTATATTTGATGCAAAGAAACAAACGTGAACTAATAGCGCAGAGACTCACGTGTTGCGCTACCGGCTCTCTGCTTCCTGTTAGAATCAGAATCAGCAGATTTCAGAGTGTTTCATGAAATGGAATACAGAATATTTACCTTCAGAAGTGTAGGCGACGTGCACGTAAATTGCGAGGCAGAGAATTGCGATCTTCATCTCGAATTTACTAGCTATAAAATAAAGGTAGAGCTTCTTGGTGGTACAGAACTTCAATATGTAATTGAATAGTATATTCATTTTGAAATGAACCCTAATGTTTTTGACTGACACTCGTCACTCGTCACTAGCATGTCCCAAGATTTATCAGTACACGTGCATCTCGGTCGGTGAAAAGCTCACCCTTAACTCATCCGCTCATGCTTGATGCTGAGCCATCAAAGGCCAAAAATTATGCCATCGGCAAACATCTGTTAGGTCAGGGCCGGCCAACCCGTGGCCCGCGGGTCACATGTGGCCCGCGGAAAGGTTTTGAGTGGCCCGCGAGGTAATATCCGAAATTTCGAATATCATCAAAAATCGATTGCACAGATTGTGATATTGCAATGCCAACCCAAAATTTGATTAGTCTGGCCGCAACACTTGAGATGTGATGACTGAAATATCAGTTCCGACGCATTGACAGATCCATCAGCCATTCACATATTGGTATATCTTCGTACACTACAATAAAGTAGAATAATTTGCGATATATCTATCAGAGGTAAATGTTTTCTACAAGCTTAGCGCAATAATATTGTCACTCGATTTCTTGTTTTTGATATTGTTGCCCTTTTGTGAAAATGGAAGAACACCTATAATGTATCAGATTGAGTCTAAACTATATTCGCGATTACGAGACAAAGTTTCGTTCAACATATGCGACCTTGTGTTTTGCTCGCAGTAAGACCGTCGACTATGAAACCTTGGCACGAAATGATTGATGCGTGTTGGTCGCAGCTTTCGATATCGATATGTCCATGCGCCGAATAGCTCAGTCCTCGCAAACTTAGCCCAGCGATATACAGAAGGCCGGCAATATAGTCAAGTCACAATATTATTGACCCATGAACTTCAACAATTTTTCGCGCTTCGCGCGGATAGTGGCCCGCGCAAAAGTTAGTCAATCGAATGTGGCCCTTTGGCCGAAAAGGTTGGCCAGCCCTGTGTTAGGTAATCCGGTTTGAGCGAATAATTATCGACGCGACAGATTTCGCGTTGTCGGGAGGGGTCGTTCACACTTCCATTAGTGTGCCTTGGAGTAGACTTTTAACAAAATACACGAGCCGAAACTCTGTCAACAAAAGGTGTTCGTGTACCACCTGAAAATAGAACATTGAACGCTCTCTTATTCGGAATTTCATACTGGAGACGTCATATTTTGTGATACCATTGTTGATACACAATGTTCTTTTTAATTATCTACTATGTTGTTGACGATTACCCCTGACGAGTGTTAGCCGAAAATATTCGGGTTCATTTCAATATGAATATACTATTCAATAACTATAAAATATAAAATGCAAGAGAAATGAGATGAATTCTCAGCAATCTTGAGAAATTTAGTTCTATACGCATATCATCGACATCAAGAGGATTACATCGTACATGAAAAGCGTATTAACCACATAAGGCGCGAGGACCCTGAAAGTAGCTTTATTTGCCTTAAACATTAAAATATTTGGGCGCTACGCTTTTCAAGTTGCGCTGGCTTATTGCGGCAGTAGTGGCAAGTCGATTATTAGTCTCGTCACTTAATATTCTTACTATTAATAATGCTGCAAAAACCTAGTTTATCATCTATAAATGACTGGTGCGTCATGTTTTGTAATTACCGAGTGTTACATATCTTGTAGGTGAATTTAGCATGGCTATGACACGTCATAATTATAGAAATCTGCGGCAAGAGATCACGAAATCGCCGACAAATGTTCATGCTCAGGCAAAGCTAACAGGATACACGTCGTGAATCTAACACTACGATTATGACGGAATTCTATCATAAGTTACCGCGAGGCGACGCACTGGCCATGTCGGGTATTCGTGACTTCGTGACTTTCCACTACAAAAGGATAATCAACAGTAATACCAATAACAATAACAACGACACTGGCGTATAGTTGAGGAAATGGGAGTCGCGCCAGCATATAGCCCATATGTTTTAGTAGGGTCAAATTACGTAGATACCAGAAAGCTTTTAAGACGCAATTTGAACCAAAGTCTCTAAGCCAGCAGAACCAACGTTTCTCATCTTGAACCAGCCATCAGTTGCTTTCCAGTCGATATCAAACATGTGACTCGCACACCAACTGTACACACTTTTATAGCCTCTAGAGTACCGGGGCGTGGACGAGAAAGGAAACGGCGCCTACAATTATCTATGTTTTTCTGATAATTGCTGTTCGTGACTGAAAGCTGAGCGTCAGTAGTCGCCTGAATACATCTGAGTGCATCTGACATCGTTACAAGCACACTGTGACAAAACTACAGGGAAAATATCCAAACAAGTGGTGTGTTACAGTCACTTGTACGTTCCAACTTTAAACCAATTGATTTGAGCTCAACAGCAACTTCCCTTGTAGGACTCGCGCCGGTCATATGGCCCACTCACAACATGAGATTCCAATGAAAACGAAAATTTGGCTGAATTCATATGCTACTATATGCACTGTATGTGCAGCAATCAATTGACCTTGTTTTCACGGTATGTTTTCTTTCAATAAATATTGTCTGAAATCATTACGGATTGATTGGATTCCGTTGCATGCCGTCTTGATTACTTGATGGGTAAATATTTGTCCAAGATTATTCCGGTACAAGCGAACAAAGTGTGCATGGTGTACAGGACCGTTGAAACAGAAATAATGGTTAATTGAAGGCGAATGAAAATGATTACTAATAGACGAGGTCGTCAATTTCAGCGCGTCATTAGTCAAAATAAGAGCCCTGTTGTTCGCATCCGTCTGTAGTGACTTTGAGGACAGAAAATTCCATTAAATTTGCATCGAGAAAAAATAATAGGAAGAAAGACAGCGCCCTCAAATACCTTCTCGTGAAGATTAGCGCCTTCAAATTCACGCGATGGCGGTACCAGCATCTGCCGGCTTCGAAGCTTGATCAAACTCCCCCGCCCGAGGGCCAAACTGTGAGGATGCGTGGAATTAGCCTTCTCTTCGCTGTGACTCGGCGTGATGCCATATCACGAAATCGACGTAGTTTCGAGGGCTTGCCAACATCGAGTATCCATGGAATCCAATAAAGCTTCGAGCGGGATGATTCAAGTGAAATATCACTTGAAATGACGCCATTACAACAGGAGTGACTAGGTGTTTCTAAAACGCACTTTTCATGCGGCCACGAAGTAAATAATTACAAGTAAACATACTTATATGAGGTATAAAAAGATTGCTCACAGTAATAGGCCGTTACGATTCGAGACTACACTGCAGCGTGTTCACTACTGGCAGTGAACTATGTCGACTTCCTGCAACATGTATTGAATGATATGCATCGAAATTTTATTCGTGAAGAAAGTACCACAAGTTCAATTTCTTGCCTTAATATGGACAATATCATTTCGTTATTCAAATCACAGAAACTGGTATTCGAATAAGATTCGATTACCTTAAATTTCCCTCTAACTTTTGACCAGTCTACGTGCAATCACCAACTCACCGCGCGGTTCCTTGAACAACAGTGCGTAACGACTAAATAAGGTCATCACTTCAGCACACGTTTTTCCGGGCACGGCGACTTTGTCAGCAGTGCGCGCAACACGGAGGGAACGTTGCTCGGAAGGTTCCAACGTACTGATATCGTGGTTTGCCATAAATTTATTGTGTTTAAATGTGTTGACTTGGAGAATGAGATTCAGTTCTGTACTATGCGTAATCTTTATTGACTTGGGAACCCCCACGTCATAGATGGGCAGCTATTTTCTGAGTATGAAAGGCAGGAAATAGGCTACGTTGGCGAACCAAGTTAAAAAGTTACCACTGTATTCGTCAGTGTGTTAATTTATTATGTTGAAATTTTATTATATATTATATATTATTATATAATATTTAAGGCCATTTTTATATGACCTAAAAAAATCCATAATATGACTTTACTTTTCGGAATATATGACTTTATATGACTTTATGTGAAAATCATGTATTTTTACATGCCAACAACGTTACTCACGGTACTAAAGAGTAAAACACACGCAACATAACACATCCATTTTTATTTGAAACCACTGTTGTAGTACAGTTTCATGTAGTGCGGAATCTTAGAGTCTTTGAAGTCACGATTAGGACGTAAAATGACTTTAGTAAGGAAAATAAACGCTCCACAGACGCTGACGTGGGTTGGCACTTCTGCAGTTTTGCATAAAGCGATGGCGAAATGTCTCGTCTTTGTAGCTCCATAATTTTTTTCACATCGTTTTTGTCCAATTGCTTCTTAATGCAATTTTTGAGCTCAAGCGGATCTTTTCCGAAATCAAGGGCATTTAGATCAGCATGGGCGTGTACGTACGCTATAACTTTCCATTACAACATCACATCAGGTTGATGGTGTACGTAGGCTATAACTTTCCATTTTCAGTATTAAGTTTGAAATATTGTTATAGTGGAGGCAAATTGACCGAATAGTCAACTTTGGATCATGGACTGAATGTTTTATGCTCTTTACAATAACTTCACCTTCCTACGTCTCGGCATAATTTTGAGCAGCATTCGACCAGCTACCCCAACGAGTAACTGCCCTAGCTTCTTCGTGCTTGATTGCTTCACTGCTTAAATTAGTACATTTTATTCAAACTATACTAAAAATATGACTTTATAACTTTTTATGACCTAACCAGCAAAATATAACTTTATAAGACTTTATAACTTTCTTAATATACCCCATAGGGATGCGGTTTTCGCGTTAAAATTGATTTCACGACTTACTGATGCATAGAAAAAAATATGACTTTAATGACTTTAAATGGCCCTAATGATATTACTATATTATATAAATATATTGTATTTATATATTGAGAGCAATGAACTACGTGGTTGATAGTGGCGAAATAATGCAGTGGTATATATCGCGGCTGCAACACCAACGGGTTGCGAGTTCGAGTCCGACCGAGGTCGACTTCAGAAACCCCATACCAGAGTGATGGAGGTTTATCTAGGCTCCTCTTCGCCACCTCATCCGGGAAAGTGGTCTCCTACAAAACGCTTAGAAGTGGGCCATGCTATAAGTCGGCAGTTACGGAATGAAAATGAAGATAATTGGCCTGGTGTAAATGATCATGGTAGTCGACACACACCATCAATACCTCAAAACAAACACAAACGTGGTTAATACAAGCTTCTGGGTGGATGTGATACTGTAAGGCAAGTAAGAATTGAGAGGTAAAGTACAAATATAATATTCATCCAACATAATTATTAAAAAAAAGTTAACAATAAAAATCGTTGCACCCTTTTATTCACACCAACCCAAGGGTCCGTCCTTCTATTAAGACACCAAAATGTATGGGATGTTACAGCTTGGTCACTATCTCGATCGGTGTGTGGCTTGGTAAACTCGTCCTGTTATTTTGATAATGTTGCCGGCAGGTTTTCCGAGTTCGTCTTCTCGCAGCCTCAGCGGAATGAATGCGTTGTTATGACATTTTCTCGACTTAAATTAACCCATGATATATCGACTTTATTATGTATGTAGATAACGTCAGGAATCGGCTACCCCTGACACGTGTGCATAAAGTGGCGCGCAAGATGAATTTTTATAACACGCTAAATAATTTCATGTGCAATATTATAAACATTTTTTTTGGGAAAAGTGAAACAAAAGTCAGCAAATAGTAGAGATCTGGGAGTAACGTTGTATTGCATATCAACAATCGTATGTTTAGTAAACTGATTTCATGCTGGTGACGTCATATTTTAAGATATGATTATTGATATACAATGTCTGTCCAATTCTCTACTACTTGCAGGCGATTACCCCTGACCATGTCAGCTGAAAAAAGTCGGGCTCATTTCGATATGAATGTACTACTCAATTGTATATTGAAGTTCTGTACCTCCAAGAAGCTCTTCACAGAATTCAACAACTCACTCAAAGGTATGTATAAATGGAGGGGATTCTGAAGGTCAGAAATCTTCCTTCGCCGAGGATGAGGCTAAAGTCGATAATAATATTGAGGAGACGGGCTGTAGTCGGGTCCGACCTGGTTGCTGTTGTAGAGTAAATATTCCTGGCTGGATTGGGTGTCACTCACTGCCTGAAAAGTAAAACATTGTAGTCGGTTCTTGCGATGATTGCGAACTATATGTTTGATTCAGAGAGCAAATGTTAGGTAACATTGGAGCGACTCACGTGATGCACTACCGGCTCTCTGCTTTCTGTTAAAATCAGAATCAGCAAATTTCAGAGTATGCTATTTCCTAAAACAGAATACATAATACACACCTTCAGAAGCGTAGGCGAAGTAAGCGTAAATCGCGAGGCAGATAATTGGGATCTTCATCTCGAATCTTCTAGCTATGAAATACAAAATGCAAGAAAAATGAGATGAATTTTCAACAATGTTGATATCTTTCGTACTATACGCATATCATCGACGCCAATATGTTTACATCGTACATGAATTCAGCGTACTAACCACATATGGCGCGAGGCTTCAGAAATTAGCTTTATTTGCCTTAAACATTAAAACATTTGGGTGTAATGCTATTTAAGTTGTACTGGCTTATTGCATCACAAGTGGCAATTCAATTATTAATCTCATATGCCTTATTATTGCTACTTATAATTAGGGATGGTGTCAACTTTTGAAAGGCTCAGGTTCGTGTGAACGCGAACCTTTTTGAAAGGTTCTGTGTGAACGCGTACGTGAACCTCATGACGTCACATGACGTCATATTGCTGATTCCAACCCTACATTTCGGTGAAGTGATAGCCTATATGAATGTACAGTGTACACGATATCTAGCGACGACTCGGTCCACATAATGCCGCAATGCTGAAGTACATATTGAGGTTTTAAACGTCGCCAAACGCACCAACTGGGGCA
Source organism: Botryllus schlosseri (assembly GCF_051294905.1). Classification (NCBI taxonomy): domain Eukaryota; kingdom Metazoa; phylum Chordata; class Ascidiacea; order Stolidobranchia; family Styelidae; genus Botryllus; species Botryllus schlosseri. The sequence continues at coordinate 37,593,202 of NC_137236.1, forward strand.
ATAAAATGATATAATAATCCCATAGAATTATTATCTTCCGTTGCTTTGCCAACAACCTGCAAACGAATATAAGCTCATGCCTTAACGTTCTAGGTCAGACAGGACAATATATTTCGCGTCTGAGCATTGCTACGTTGATATTGGGAATAACGTAAAACGTGTTTCTATACTTGCTACCGATATTACCTCATTAACAAGTTATACAGCACCCCAATACCACGGATTTGGTTTTGATGATGCAATAAACAGATGAAGTCAAGATTCTTAACATCAGACAACGATATCAATTTCATTGATTGATTGAATAACCATTATTCGCTGACTATCTGTAGTGTATTTCGCTCCTGATCTTGTGTGATTGTGGGTCTCACAGAGCAGAGAGTCACTAAATATTCACAAACGGAAACTTGGATATTCCGAGCAAACTTTTGTAACAAAGCAAGTAAAATATTTGCGATTGTCAAGGTGCATGCTCATTTGGTGTTGATTTTTATTATGCTGCCAGCGCCATGCCTAGAATGGCGCGCTTCGGAAATGCAATAAATTTCATACAAAGATGTTATAATGCAGTGAAAATTGTATTATATGAAATAGATTCACAGTACAGAACCTACCAAGGTTCGTTTGTGAACGTGAACTTCTAAATTTCTGAGGTTCAAACACAGAACGCGAACGTGAACCTAACGTATACACCATCCCTACTGATAATAATACTGCAAAAACCTAGTTTATCATCTATAAATGACTGGTGCGTCACGATCTGTAATTACCCAGTGTTATATATCTTGCACGTAAATTTAGCATGGAAATTACGCATCATAATTATAGAAGTCTGCGGCAGGAGATCACCAACTTGGCGACAAGGGTTCATGCTCAGGCAAATTTAATAGGTTACCGTTACACGTCATGAATCGAACATTACGATTATGACTGAATTCTATCAGAAATGAACACGCACTAGAGTAGGCGACGCACTGGCCATGTCCGGTATTCGGGACTTCGGGATTTTCCACTTCAAAAGGATAATCAACAATAGTAACAATCCCAATCACAATATTAACGACACTGGTGCAGCTGATGAAATGAGGGTCGCGCTAGCACAGTGGTTCTTAGCCATTTTTAGACACGCCCTCCTTTAATATGGTGGGATGCTAGCAACCGCAACAGATTGTTTGATGGCATGGAAGGTTATGACTGATGGTGAGAGAAATAAAAAATATGAAATTCGGTCTATATATAGAGAAACACGCGTGAATTGGAGGTAAATCGCGTAGAGCGCGTTTTTTTTCAGTTGACCCCTTTTTCGCACCTCCTTTCAGATGCTTTCACGCCCCCCAGGCTGAGAACCACTGCGCTAGCATAAACTATGCATTCAGTAGACTCGGATTACGCAGATGCAAGAAAGCTCTTAAGACGCAGTTTGAACCAAAGTCTCCAAAGCCGGCAGAGTCAATATTGCTCATCTTGAACCTGCCACATAGTTGCGCGTCAGTTGTATGTATGTATTAATGGGCACAACACAGTGGAGCTTATCACCTTTATAGGCCTTGTGCTCCACGACATGAATTTCATAATGCTCATTGGTCTTTGCTTTAGTATTCTTTGGAACGTCTTTCAATCTCTCTTGCAGTCATTTTTCATTCTCTCTCGCTCCCACGCGTCCCCATCCAGGTCTCTGCTGCCGACTTGTAGCACGGCTCACTTTCAGTCTTGGCTTTTCAACGCACTACCGTAGCAGTGAGGTCGACGATGAGGAGCCCAGATAAACCTCCGACACGTAGACGTTGATCAGAACCGGGATTCGAACCAGCATCCATTGATGCCGTGACTGCAGTGTTAAACCAACTGCACCACTCGCTTCAGTTGATCTCAATCGTGTGATTCCCACATCAACAATGAAAACACTTTTCTGGCCTCTAGAACACCAGGGCGTAGACGAGAAGGGAAAAAACAGTGACAAGAATTATCACTCGTTTTTGGTAGTTATGTTTGTGACTAAATGATGAGCGGTATGTGTGTCAACGTCGTTTGTGTCGCCTGAATATAGGATACCTGACGGCATCTGCTATCGTTACAAGCAAGCTGTGTCAAAATACATGGAACATATCCAAACAAGCGACGTATTATAGTCACTTGTACGCTTTCAACTTTGAATTAATTGATTTGAGTTCAACAGCAACTGCCCTTGAAGGACGAGCACGGGCCATATTGCCCACTCACAACATGAGATTTCAATGACAGCGATATTTTAGCTGCTTTACATAGGTTCAATAATTGAAATGATCGGATAATCTGTGCATTGCAGCGTGTCACAAAACCAACTTCTCTGAATTATTCACTCCAGTGAAAGTCCGTTGTTCGTGTACCGTAGGCCTACATGGCATTCGCTGATGACATAATCCTGACAGCTATAAACTCCAAAGCGCTGCGGGCGCAGCTAGCCATGCTAGAAAAGGAATTGACGGCATACGGGCCTCAAATCAACCCGCAGAAATGTGTATTAAATGTGTAAGCCTGTTTATTCAAACTGATGGGACAAAGAAGAATTGGTCGGTACATCCTCGATCGACCGTGAGGATGGTGCGTAAGTCAGTCAAGGTCCTCTTCATCGAGGAGCCCTTCAAGTACCCAGGAGTAGCCGTGAATGCGAGCTGCGCCCGAGCGGAAATGATGGAATGACTGAAAAGAAAACTCGCTGAAGCAACTCGACCCCCCTGAAACCGCACCAACGACTCTATAAACTAAATAAGCATATCTCTCCAGCAATGTACCACCAACTAGTACTTGCCAATGCAGCGACGAAGTACCTACGTCAAATAGACTGGCTGACTCAGGAATCGGTGCGATACTGGCTCAAGATGCCCTAAGATACACCGCAGGCGTTCTTCCACGCTACCCAAGCAGACGGTGGGTCAGGTATTGTTTCATTGGTCAGCGGGTGCCAGTATTGCAAACTCGCCGATTTGCAAAACTGGAGCAATCAGAAAATCCTCTCATTCGAGCAGCGGGCCTACTTGCGTACAGAACAGCTCGCTGCCGCTCAATGAAGCCAACAGACGAAACGACGAGAACACTAGACCAGAAAAATAGATCTGAACTTCTCTCAATGGTGGATGGTCGCGGATTAACAAACGCCGACAAACGTCGGAGCAGCATCGGAATGGATTGGTTAGACCTCTATTCTGGATGGCCGAAAATATATCGACACAATTAAAATCAGAAGTAATTTGGTTTCTACCCCATCACGAAAATCTAGTGGGAGGCGAACACGAACCCCAGGTGCGAACGCTGTGGAAAAATAGCTTTTAGCATATTTTACAAGTATGTCTGTGGATCTATGGCACTCGTATTAATTGGCATATTCGGGTTGTCAGTTACGCGAAAAGCCGTGGATATAGTCTAAAATCATAACAGCATGAGTATGAAGTGTAAGTACGTACCGGTGTACTCCTAAAAAGTTGAAGTACTCCGTTTCTGCTTGACGCTAGTTATAAGTGTACGAAATAGCGTTCACTCAAGATTCGCCGTTGATGACGCACAACGTCAGACACCAAATATAAACAAATTACTTCACTGGATAAAAATTGTAAACAAACACCAATTTAGATAATCCTTGGCCGAAATCGAGCTCAAGCGTCTCGACTAACAGCTTTATTCAGACGACTTTGATGACGTTTGCCGTGAGAGTCGATTACCTGGTGACCACGTAACCTGTTCTTTCAGATTCACCATAAAATTATACGTCAACCTTCCACATCTTTTCCAGACTTCTTATCAGCTTTGTCAATAAGATATATTTTTAAAGTCGGATATATTTTTATTACGAATAGACAATGCTTTCGAAAGATGTTTTGTCATCAAAAATATGAGTCATTAATTTCGAAAGAAATGAAAATTCATCACAACTGATTTCAAACCACGCAATGGCGACAAAATCGGTCGTCCATGACGAAGAACGATGTTACTCATATTTGCGAATGACAGGATCCGGATTTGGAAAACTATCAAATCCGGACAGTATTTGGAAATTCTTACATATCGTTGCATGTCACTTCGTCACCCTATCCGAATCCGTCCAAAGTCATATTTTTTCCTAATCTTAACTCAGATGAGATGAGTATGGATTTGAGATTCAGATTTGTTGACCTTGGCTTGATTTGTCTCGGGCATGGATTTATGACCAATTTGAAATTAGAATTGGATTCGAATATAAAATTTATGAATCCTTACAATTTTTGATGCGACCATCGAACAAATTCCATTCAATGACGTATTCGGATTTGAATTTAGAGCTAGATCACTACAGATTGCAAAGTGTTCTTTAGTGCTTGACATGCCAAAACAGCATCATTGGTAATTCTATAGCTGGTGAACCGGGCGTGAAACTTAATGAAAATGGTTTGAACCGAAAGCTACTTGTGCACCAATTCCGAAAATATAATTTATGATCTGGTCAAGGTACTGAAACCCACCCAAATATCTTTCTGAAAGTCCCAAATGTACATTGATATGAACAATCGGAGTGCGATTCTGAACAGCGATGATTTCTGTCTTTGAGCGTAATGTCAGGGCAATTCCATAGCCAGGGCAATTTTAAATTGATATTTTCAGTACCAGTAAGACATGAGCTTTGGATTAAAACTGTAGTTTTAACTTTTGCGCTCTGGTCGTCAGCTCTAAAACCATACCTTATATGTTTGGGAAGCTACCAGTGACCAGATCTAGCGAAAACAAAAACACTTTTCATTCAAAGTGACGACTGAAGTTGCGTATCTAACGTTAGAATTAAGACAAAATATATTCTGGATCTGAATTTGGATCGATTTTTTCGATCACGAGCCTACGAGATGTGACAGGACTTGAATCTATAATCCGTAACAAGATTTTGATTCCAAAATAGGAAGTCCGCTTAAGTCCCTGACAGGCGTGTGATCCAATAGTTGAGTATCGGTGTGATATTTCGTTATATCAGATCCGGCGCTAGGCGGCAGGTCATAAATTCTTCGGTCACAGTTACAACGACAGTCACGTGATGCGGTTTAAATGCAAATTTCGCACACGTAGCGACGGGCCTCGTCGCCACAGGCCTCGAATTGAAGTGTGTCCACATCGGTGTCATCCACGCGCCCACAGACAGTCTCGCCGTCTGCGCTGTCATCAGCTAACGCCGTAGTGAAGCCGGGAGGATCAGCTGTCACTGAGGCACCGGCCAACGGAGCGATAAAATCAGCAGTGTCGACGGCTGGGCTTGTCGAACCACCAGTTACATCGGTGGATGATCCAATCCAGAAGGTCACTCCCTCAGCACCGAGCACTTCGATCAGAGCTCTGCAACATTTCATGAAGATGTCTTGGGAATTGCTCCTTCACTGGTAGTTTAGAAATATCGTCGAAGGATTTTTCTTAATTCTGATCAAATTTCTGCTTCTACTTGAACCGGTGTGGACATGTCTTAGAATGTCTTAGAATCTCTGCATGTAGTTATACTACTAGAAATTTACGGCGCTATTCCTACTTTTAGTTGTATGTCAAATTTGACCAAATTTTGTCATAGTCGCGTCGATTCAGATTGTGAGGTTTCGGCAGAGCCAATGACAACTTCTATACCAGCCACCGCCGACGAACCGCGAAACAACGTGTTGCCCCACGACGGATCTACTTTTAAAATCTACTTATTTGGGTCCCCTGCAGACCTCCATTTTCTGCTCACACTTCAAGTAGCTTGATCGTGTTTTTGAAATCACTTCTTCCATTTGTTATCCGCGTTCCAGCTATGCAGGGAGAATCACTCATGGGAGAATACAGGGAAATAAATCTCACTCTCTCTCGGCCGTGGGCGCATTAAATCCGACGACTGCAAGTCTGGCTCCTTCGGTTTCTTCGCACCTGGCCTTGGCGTCGTCCCAGTTTAGAGTATCCGTGGATAACAGGTAGTAGCAATTATTATCGCCCACTCGAGTCCAATCGGCCAACGGATTCTTAAGAGATCGGATAGGTGAGGTGTTAACGAATTTGACGAACCATTTGTACTCCGCGTTTGATTCACGTTTCGACACAATTTAAATCAGAGGTCTCAAACTCAAATTTGCTTGTGGGCCAATTTCCTAATTTCTGATGATGACGCGGACCGCAGCATCAATAATAACGGGATTCAATGTATATTATCCAAGTAGGCTTTATTTGTCGGCAGCTTGAAGACATGCATTCCACAAACATCGTGGAAATGTAATTTACCATCATACTATTCACGCTTGGCACCAAAAATATCACATTTTCAAATATTTTAATTAAATAGTTTTAGTGCCGGGCATAATTTGTTAAAATAATGAGTTATAGATATCATGAGAAAGGACCCATGATGACATTGCATAACTGTCGGGTTATAATATTGCAGCTAGTGGAATTTTGACGCGCCACAATTTTGTGTAGAATATTTTAAAATCTATTAAAGATGAGCGGTGTAGCTTAATCCGTTTTTTTTTATATAGTCGTGATAATTAGGCTATGGTTGCTGGCATTGTAAAAAGTCAAATTCAACCAGCGTAAGATTTTCTTCGATAATATTGAAACAGATCAATAACAACCTAATTATAACCATTATTGTGGCACAGTAATACCATTGTTTCTTAACGTTTTTAGCAACCGTATCCCTTGTGCTTTCAATGAGATTTACCGTGCCCCCTGTCCATTTCCAAAACAATTTCTAATGGTACCTATATAAAAATCAGAAAGCCTATGCACATAAAATCGCACGTAGTGCGAATAATACTTTCCAGTTGAATAAATTGGCCAAGAAAATATTCAACCGTATATAGGTCAATTTTCACAATGCAATTCGTACCCCCTGATATTTGGTGCGTCGTGCCACAGATTGGTGCGTCCGTATGATTATTAAGTCACTATTCCGAGACCCAAGTCCTTCTCTGATTTCAATGTTTGACCAGACTCAACTAGAGTCATTTTTAGTTTATCACCCAGTCCATCCAACATCGAGTAATTTGACGAAAGGTCGCTTCAAACAAAATCACAATGTTCAGTCACGAATCGTTAACGGGTCATGTTTTATCGTCATGAACTAGAAACGTGCCGTAATAGCGATATTTGTTCGTTTCAGGTATTCATGGTGTTTGTCGACTACTATGGTCATTTACATTAGCCCAATCTCTTAATTTTTATTCCGTAACTGCCGACTTGTAGCACGGCCCACTTCTGGGCTTTTTATAAGACACTGCTTCCTGGATGATATGGCGAGGAGGCGCCTAGATAAACCTCGAACACTTAGGTAGGAATTCTGAAGTCGACCTTGGTCGAACCCGAACTCACAACCCATTGATGTTGTAGCTGTGACTTATACCACTACGATACTGGCCACCCGTAATAGCGATATTCCACCGAATGGTAGATTTTAGAAGTGATGTGATAGTGAAGTTTATTGAGATTTCAGGTTGTTGTAGTAGTTTTAGAGTGAACTGCAAGTTCTTATATCTGAAAATGATATATGCATCTGAACATATTGTCGAATACTTGAAATTTCATAATGCCTTCGCAGACCGCGTATTTGAGACCCCTGATTTGAATGATATGACTAGCAAAAACTGCGACCTAGTTAGTTGGCTGTCACCCAACTATTGTTTTTATAGTAGTTTTGAATCTAGTTTTAAGAGCGCATATAATTAGCTGTACAGCAACTAGAAAATTCGTGTCGTCGTTTGGCATGAATCGTGATACCGGCTTTCTGTTATGTGACGTTTTGAAGGTTGGCGGTTAGTTTCAGTTCTAGTTCTAGTTGTTGTGTTTTGAAAAGTGCGTAGTTCTGTTGCAAGTTTTGAAAAGTGAGTAGTTCTAGTTCCAGTTTTGAGTTTTTGAATTATAGTACATTGTATAACTCCGTCAACAACATCAGCTGTACACGATAGATTTCTTATTCAGCAAGTTTTGATGCGTCGAGATTAGTTTCTTACAGACATTATCCGCTACCATGTAGCGCGTTACAGCATTTGTTTGAATTATGCGACTCATCATCAGTATATTTATGATGAATAACGTGATGCCAAAAACCGCAGATCTTACGCGGTACTGTTTTTCATATTCTGAAAAGGCACATTTATAATTTGTAAATTCGTGATAGCACAATAACAGCTCGACGGATATCGTGATAGCGATAAAAGCAACAACAAGGATGATCTCGATATATTCATCCGAATTAAAAAGAAATGGGATCTATCTTTAGACAATATATAAGTGGTTCTAAACCATTCTGTCATTGCGGGCTCATTTTGGTCAACGACACATCGGATTCGGATCCCGATCAAATTCTGTTCAAATTTAGCTTAATTTACTCTTAGTAACTGTTGGTTTTTCTATAAGAGGTAACGGACTTGCCCATGCTATAGTCAGCGAGTCTATAGCCGAATAATAATAAATATCATATTACGACAATGGTAGGTACTGGGGCAATTGTGGTCGCCGCTGCTGTTGTGGTCGTGGTTCTTGTCATCGACACTGAAACAAATATATCAAAAAATTGATCGGATGTAAATATCTGTGTGCGTGTGCGTGCGAGTGAATGAATGAAGGAATCATTAAAATAATTAAACTAGGGCAAGACCAATTCCTGGTATGCCGATGATATCGATTCGATATCACATTTTGTCACAAAAATCAGTATAGGTCATTTAGGGTAAGAAAATATCGCCAAATGTTCATGATTTCAGCATGGTAATATGTGACTGCTTGACTGGAAATATTGATATATTTCATACACCTTACAGCAGTTGTTCTCAAACTGTGGTATGCGTACCACTAGTGTAGTGGTACTCATACTTGGGGCGTGAAAGCAGCTGAAGGGGGCGCGAAGCTGGGATCAACTGAAGATTTTTGTCGCGCTCGGCGCTATTTACCTCAATATGGTGATTATTGCTATGTTATTTATAGTCCTAATTTCATATTTGAGAAGCCTATCATCAGCAGTCACAACCTCTTATGCTATGAAAATATCCGCTAAGATTGTAAGCATTCTGGTTGCATTTTGTGATATGTCGATGTGGGGGCGCGAAATTTTTCACCATCACAAAGGGGGGCGTGTCTAAAATAGCTTGAGAACCACTGCGCTAGTGGTACTTGAGAGCTTTTTAGGTAGGCTATGTGAAGAGTGCGGTGAATAAAGTCATAGGTAGGCTTACCATATTTTGGAAATCTAACAGGGGGTCACTTTTCCTAGGCTTGCAAAACCGGAGAAGAATTCTCAAAAACCGGTGAATTTATCCCACTTTCTGATCGGTTGACCAAAAAAAAAAAAAAAAAAAAGGTCTTCTCTCCGCTCAGAGCTCAAAAATACCGTTTTTCTCTCCGCATTGCTAGGTGGTTGACTTAAAAATAAAAAAAAAGAGGTCATCTTTCCGCTCAGAGCTCAAATCACCGTTTTTCACTCCGATATACCCGCCGGCCTTAAAAAACGGGACGTTTGGCTGACTGGTCGCGACGCCGGGACAAGATGTCAAAAAGCGGGAATGTCCCGCCTAAAGCGGGACGTATGGTAAGCCTAGTCATAGGCCTACATAATATTGGCGAGCTATGCATACGGTGGTGTTGCGTATAGTACTAATAGGAGTAATCAATAAACATCGGTACATTCAAGTAACGTAAGTAATAAGGATGGTGTGAACGTGAGGTTCACGTTCGCGTTCTGTATGTGAACCGCATAAATTTAGAGGTTCACGCTCACAAACGAACATTGGTAGGTTCTGCACTGTGAACCTTTTTCGTAAGTTACAATTTTCACTTCATTATAACATATCTTCGGTTGAGATGTATTGTATTTGAACTGCAGGCCACTCTATGCATAGCGCCGGAAGCATAAAATGATCATAACTAAGCGAGCATGCACCTTGACAATCTCAAAAATTTTACTTGCTTTGTTACAAAAGTTTTCTCGAAATATCCAGCTTTCCGTTTGTCAATATTTAGTGACTCTCTGCTGTGAGCTTGACCCGCAATCACACCACATCAAGAGTGAAATACACTACATGTAGTCAGCGAATGATGCTTATTCAACCAATTACTGAAAATGCATCGTTATCTGATGTAAAAAATCTAGCAGGCGTACGGGGTCAATCTTGACTTAATATGTTTATTGTAACATAAAAACCAAATCCGTGCGATAGGGCTGTTGACTACTGCTGCATAAATTGTTAATGGGGTAATATCGGTAGCAACGTAGCAGAACTCAGACGCCGAATACTTTCTCCGGTCTGGCCTTGAATGTTAAGGCGTACCCTTACATTCCCTTGCAAGTCCTCGTCGAAATCGTTGGCAGAGCGATGGAAAAAATAGATTTTACGGGAATAATATTTCATTTGATTTTCCCAGTTGATATATTTGGCGTTCTTCAAAACGTCAATATGCATACTTCAGCATTGGGGGATTATGTGACCCGAGTCGCTGCTAGGTATCATGTACGTATGCCTACGTACATTAATAGAGGGTATCACTTCACTGAAATGAAGCGTTCGAATTAGCAATATTACGTCACGTGACGTCATGAGGTTCACGTTTGCGTTCACACAAAACCTTTCAAAAAGGTTCGCGTTCAAACGAACCTGAACCTTTCAGAGGTACACACCATTCCTAATAAGTAATTGAACTGGTACGCCGTGTGTTAAAAACAAATTAGTGGTACGCGATATGAAAATGTTTGAGGAGCACTGCCTGACAGGCACACGTGGTCAAATTATAATCATCATTGGTAGTCAAGCAAAAGTGAAAGTAAAAATATATTTCGAGTCCAAGCATGGCAATGGCTGCGAAACCGTTCAAATAGTTGCTCCGAGGTTTTGGAAATTCAATCAAGCTTTATGCCAGTTTTAAGTATCGTCGAAATATATCGGGGTTTTCGGTGAAGATGCCTGTTATCGGCTTTGTCGGTATCGGCAATAAAATCCAATATCGACCGGGCTCTACATTAATCGAGCCTAACTGTAAATTGCTACTCACTCATTAGGGCGATGAGTAAAAGGGGGTAGTCGAAGAGGCCGTCTCTTTTAGGTTTGATGGCGGGTCCGTGGTAAACAGGCTGATGTTGTACGATTGGTTCGTGATAGATTAGCTGAGGTTGGGCCATAGGTGGATGATAGATGGGCTGGTGATATTGCGCCATGGGTGCATAATGTTTGTGTTCGTGATGTTGAAGCATGGGTACATGTGAATGATGACCGGGATTAGGGTGGCCTTCAAGTTTAGGTCGTACCACGGGTACATGTTGATTGGATTGCTGTTGGACCGGGGGTACTTTTTGGATTGGCTGATGTTGGAGCGGGGGTACTTTTTGGATAGGCTGGTGTGGGAGCGGAGGTATTTGCTGGATGGGCTGATGTTTGACGGGGGGTACTTTTTGGATGGACTGAGGTGGGACCGTGGGTCCATATGCGTATTCCTGATGGCCTTCATGCATTGACTGTAAATGAAAATATATTTTAAAGGCTTCGAGTCGATAGCTCGCAAGGATGTGGCCTCGATAGGAAATCCAGAAAAAATGACGGATGCAAATGCTCGCGTCCTTGTGACGAAATAGTGAAATGACTCACGTGCTGCGCAACAGGCACACTGTAAAAAATAAAAACCTCGATTTACCGCGAAATGTTTGGAAGCACGGTAGCCAGACATTTCGTGGTAATCTAAGATTACCGTTAGTCAATGTAAATTTAATTTACACTCGTCCGGTAATCTCACTTTACACGCCAGACTGTAATGTTACAGTCACCTCCGGTATATCTAATCTACATGTTCTCCTGTACATTTGCGATCGAGACTGTCTTTTACCGCCTACCTACCTACATGCTGTCCCTGTAAATCAGGATTACATACCAGCTTGTAAATTCACGTACATCCATACCTATCGCAAAGCAACCCGATGCAAAAATATCGCAACATTTTCTTCACATCCCCAAAACGACATTGGAACAAACTGTATATTCATTAATGATATCACGATGAAGTGGTTATCGATGGAAAAATATTGCTGCTGGAGGTCTAATTCTTCTTTAGGAGACATGCAGTAACACGAGTGGTCTCAAGAAAACGTGAATTAATTCCACCACCGGCCAAACTTCCAATTGTTTCTTTTTCTCGTTCTCATTCCTTCTGTTTAAGTAGTATCTTGCAGTTCCACTAAAAAGAATTCATGCGTAAGTCGCTATATAAAGCAAAGTTCCTAACCTGGACAGTGGACACGACATTATAAAGACTAAGACAAATAGGCTAACAAAAATATAACATGTTTTGAAGTACCGGTACTGGCACATTGTGTGATGACGGCTCCGCCTTTTACATGACATAGCAGAGATTCATGACTTTATCTCTGTATTGAAGCAAAAGGTTCCTAATTTAAGGTGGCATGCGTGGCAAACAAATCCAGCAGTGGATGAAAACATATCTATGCTATGGCCCGAAAATGACATTACCAAGCCAAGAGTTTCAACTCCTCCGCAGCGGAGTATATGGTCACTATAAGTCGACAAATATCCCAAAATAGAGCAGAGAATGCGGCGAATGAAATATATCAATCATGAAATCTAAGTCATCGAGGGCTGGTGTGCAGAGTCAGATATTCACGGTAACAAATACTATGTAGTACTGTATTACCTTTTAAGATGCGTATTCCATTCAGCATTCCTAGGAATCTTCAACGATCGTGTCCACTTTCTTCAAGCACAACAAGCTTCGCTCCACCCTTTGCTCAAATCTCACTAATGGTCACTGGCCAGACGACACTCGAACGATTTCGAAATAAATGGTATTCATCCGCTGACACATGACACCAATAATATTTACTGGCCACGTTATAATGTTTGATCTGGGTCGTTTTTTCCATACAGAAACATTTATCATTGCATATAGTCCCTTTTTTCATCTAATTTCGTATAAATTGCTATATATTCCATGTGTTGTTCACTACTTACTGTACTTACCTAACCAGACGCTGCTTGTGATGTCACAGTTGTGCGTTGGTTGTTTACTACGAATCTCAGAAAAAGCAGTCACCTAATGTAACCTATTACAGGTCGACTTATCCGCCATTAACAAATGGTCAGCTGAGCATGCGGTGCCGATATTTCTAGTTTCCCCGAGCAATATTATACATCCTGAACTAATTTTCTAACTTATCAGCCTTATCCGTGACAACGAATGTAACCAGCGAGACTGGCCGTACACTGTACAGCCATTGCCTTATAATATGATATGGCTACGGTGTACCTCATTAGCTACGATTGTCAGTTATTTCTTGTACCCTACTAAGCTTAAATTTATACTAGGGCCAACAATTTCGGTATGACAGACCCCAGTCTCGCAAACGAGGTTCAATCAGGTCAAATCACCTCTAGAATGATATATCAGTAACATTCAGTTCTACGTATACATTGACTGCAGCGATTTTGAAGCTAATCAATTTTGCCAATAGCCCGGTAAACTGCAGTAACGAGTAACTGTCAGTAATTTTGCGAAGAAATTCTGGTAACTTACTTTACAGCTATATTAAGGTAATATTACATATCAAAATGTAAAATGACAAGCTACGCACAGTAATTGGCTGCGACCGGTAATTCGTGGTAAAATTTACAGAGATTTCCCAGTAAATCTACCAGATTTTTTACAGTGCACTCTTCTGTAGTATTCTGTTAAAAATTAGAATCAGATACGATTGTTCCGTTGAACACAAATGCAGAATATTAACCCCCTGATGCGCAGACGAAGTGAACGTAAATCACAAGGAAAAAAAATGGAATCTTCATTTCGAATCTACAAGCTACGGAGTAATGGAATGCAAAAAAAAACAGAAATGGTCACTTCGTAGTCTTGGGCTATTCTCTCTGTAATGTGCACTCAGAATGCATCTGGGATGTTTGCTCATCACGATAATTCCGAATAGGGGCTTTCCAAAAGTTCGGATGGAGGGCACGCGCTAAGTACACCGAACAATTGCATTCTTAATTTTAGTATACGGTGATTAAAAGTGTCATGTATAGCTACTCCCTTCAACAAGTGTGCCGTAAGAGGTTCATTGAGAGCAACCTTTGATGAATAGTTCTCGAAAAATGTCACCCATCGCAGAAATTGAGCAATAATTGTAAAGATTCTTGTGATGACTTCACGAATCCTGAAATTTGATGCCTCTTTCGACAAAAGACTTCGCGTTCGATGCATTTACCCAACATGAAAGCCTTGAAACCTCGAATGGTCGGATCACAGCATCCAAGACTCTGTAGTACACAATACTACGTACGGCAATGTAAATTACGTTGATGTGAAGTATTGATCAACCGGATTCAGCCCACAGAATTTGTCAGAAAGCGCGATCAAATAGGTAGAGTCCACACTCAGATACTTGATTTAGTTAAGCCAATGTATAGTTTATGATATCCGATGCATTTATTTGAATCAATTATACAAGAGGGAACGTGCCGATTGTCATGGTCAAGCTGGCTGCACTGGCAGATATAGAAGGGGTAAACTTTATTGAGATGAGGTAGTCATTCACTATACCTAGCCATTTGTGTTACACTTCACTGAATGCGTACAGTGTGCTCTTGTGAATTTAAGATGTCTTTCACACACTTTGACACTTGCTTCAAATCGCGATGCCCTGCTTTGTGCAAACTGGAACGCGTTAGCAATTCTTGCAGTGTTGTCGTGTACAATACAAGGCAGCAAAAGAAAAACAGGGCATCGTTTTTTCTCGCCATACTTCTGTCGTTATATTTTATCGCAATATAATCTAAAATAGGCTACTAGGGTTACTATACGTCCTACTTTAGGAGGATTTGTCCTCCGTTTTGAGATTTTGTCCTCTTTTGGGGAGTTTTGGTTAAACTCCGGGCAAATTTAGACCGAGATACCATAGAATAGCACTGAACTAACGCTCAGGCGGGCATTTCGGGAGCTGAACGAAGGTTGACCTTTTTTTAGTTAACCACCAGATAAAGGGAAGGTAAAAACAGTATTTCCGGCGGTGAGCGAGAAATTTAACCTTTTTTTATTTTTGTTTAGTCAACCGACTACGTAGTGGGAAAAATTGACCTATTTTGAAAGATTTTCCACCGGTATTCCAAGTTTGCGAATTTTGACAAAGTGTCTTCCTTTTCCGATTCCAAAATAGGGTAGCCCTAAAAATACCCATTTAGGGCTAATGTTGGAAATTATCTAGGCTACTCGTCATGTGAATTGTGAGATTGGTGTCATACAAAAGACGTAAGGCGAAGATGGCCAGTGCTGAAAGTCAAAAGCTCAGGTGTCATATGATGCGGAAGTCACCAAATTAGTTGTTAAACATCATTATTACTAAGCCAACAACAACAGTAAACATAGCTGACAATATTCTAAAGATGCTACGGATTGGGCTCAGCCTTAACCTAACTATAAAGGTTGACTGCGTCTGAAGTCACATACTAGTTGACTAGTTGAACTAGCCGAAGTAGAAGTACAAAGTAAATGGGTTCTTTCGGTATTGTGCGCGGCTTTGGGACGAATATATCAGCGTAATTACTAAAGAGCGCTTTCGGGAAAAGAAGATATACTCCCCACCAAGTGTTGGGTAATTGATCCTATTTCAGGCCTTCAAAATTCCAGACATTTGGGCACCTTTTAGAATTTCCTTCCGGACGCAGTTGAAAGGACAAATTCCGGACATGTCCGGGGAATTTCGGACGTATGGCAATCCTAGTTGACGATGGAGTCTGTTCATTTATGCTCCGTGATTACGAAGCTAACGTACGTCTTACGCGAAATCAAGACTCAAAATATAGCCGATATAGCAATGTATATGCCGTAGCCATCATTAACACAAGTTACCGCTTCCCCGTCTTACAGTGTTAAGCGCATTTGTTGTCATTATATTATTAGGAATTACACGGCCAGTGTTTAAATTGTTACGTGAAACGTCTTCAAATCCCCAATTCGTAAAACAAGACAATCATTGCACGCGATTAGAGGTTGTCATAACTCATAAACGACGAAATGTGCATGTCTAAAACGAGAGGAAAGGTGGACGCTGAAAGCCGGTATATCGAAATTATTTGAAGAACAAAATATTTTTGTCCTGAAGTCAGAGATAAACCCGTGATTTTAACACAAGCACTTGCCTGACACCTCGCGATGGTGAATTTCAGAAGATCTTTCCGCGAAGCTAGCAAAGCAACACGGTTATTTTACCATAATAGAACACATCGCCCGGGATGCAGTGACCAAGCCCGGCTTTGTATTATCCCAAATACATTTGTGTGTTCGAATGAAAAAAGTTTCGTGCGCTAACAATATCATTTCCTGCTTTCATTTTAGAATTAAAGGTAATGCGCCAATACATACGGTTCACACTTTTTGCTCGACCCGTCCATGTGTTTTCTGCTATTAATTTCGATGGACGGAAAAATTATTGCCCAGCCTGGATTCAGGCTAATCTGAGGAGCGCCGAACTCCAGAGAAAACGAGAACTAAAAGATGAGATAGTTGAGTAAACGAGTGTAGGAACGGACGAACGAAAAGCTACTAGCGCACAGTTGGTACCAAAGTTCGCCAAGCCCTCTCCCCGCGTATTATATCCTCCACCCAGTACTAGTTGCTCTCTACACTATCTCAAGGTTGTGAAACGCTAAACAACAAATTAACCAGCTTTATGGCCCGAAGAACATCAAGGTAAGGTAACGACGGTAGGGGAGACACGTAACACTGCCCGTAATTGTTTAAAAGAGCAGTACGTAGACGTACGTTGAGTACGTAAACGCGGAGCAGCAGCTACCGTCACCGCGCTTACCGGCCAGATACGCCTGCGGGCATTTCATATCGTCGCCAGCCGACTGTGCTAATATTTTGAAACTCGTGCTATGTTATAATACAGGATAAATCAGTTAGCTCACCTTAAAAGCATAGAACGAATATAACTGACGGTTAGCCCGAGAAGACGAAGTAATTATAGGTGTCTAATATCCAAAATTCAATCTATTTTGTAAATCTGTTGATGCTCCTAATTTATTTTAGTCGATATTCTGGTGTTCCTGAATCCCTCCAGAATTGAACAGTGCGACACAAGTCAAGCTTGGTGTACAGGCGTTTGCCTTTCTAATTCTTATTCTAATAAAATGAAGCTCTGATTTATATGAAAAAGATTCGATATTTTATTTCAATTCAGTCCATGATTTCTCGAATTCAATAACTCTAATTTGAAATAAATTTGGAATATCATGGCTCGCTATAATTCTAATAACAATCTAATCTCGAGAAGCTGAACATATTCAGTTGTCTCTGTTGCCTCTGTTGCCGGCCACTTTTCAAATCACAAGGAAAGAATATTCTACGGAGTAATATGCTGCATGTGACGTTTGGAATAAATAGTCTAATCTACTATAAACCAGAGGTTGATAAAACATGTCGACAGACTTGCTCCTTGCCACTCGAGGATGTCATTAAATGCCACGACCGAATTCAAATTCACCGAATTTGACAGGCTCTTCCAATTACCGGTCCAGAGTCGCTGTATCATTTATAATATCTTGTCGTAGTTGTGCGATGATGGTTAGTACATTCGCTTGCCTCCATTGCTATGGACGCATCTGCATTGATATCTAAAGCAGTTGTTCCATTATCTACTTGCACCAAATCCGGTTCTTCAAGGTGACGGCATGTCGCCATCCACCCATCTATCTAAACCACCTATTTTAAATGTTCGGGGCGGGATTACAAGTTTAAATCTGGCATCGAAAATGTTTACGTTCCCGTTTGAACATTTCGGCAAAACACGAACGAGAATATTATATAAGATTCAATTCTGAAATGTTATCTGGAATCTTCTGAAAAATGAAATCTATCATCGACTCAAATGTCACTTGATGGCTCTCAGTAAATGAGTAAATGTCAAATGGATTGATTTCGGAAAGTGGATTAAAGTAGGTCATCGTAGCTGACCTGGTCTGTATTCGGAATATCGCGCAAAGTTTGACAACTATAAAATATTCAATTTTTACAAATTAGATTTCAATTGGAAATATAGCTACACAGTTTTTGCCAAATTGAATTATAACTTCAATTACTGAATTCGCAAAAACTCGGAAATTGAATTCAATTCAGAATTACAAAGAAATACAACGAAGATCAAGCTCAGGTCATATCACATGAGATTTTTTTCTCATAAGCAAGAGAATTGCAAATGCCTGTATATCAGGGGCGGAAAACTTCTTCAGTCGGCGATATGGCTAGGGGAAAATTACGTAATCAATAAATCAGCTCCGAAGCTCCGAGCTCCGAAGCTCGTGTGATAAATAACATTAGCACGTTGCAAGTGGACGCTAAATAAGGTGTGATAGCAAGCAATATCTATATATTATTCGCGTAATTACAACAAAGTAATCGTATTTAATGCAAACTTTATGCATGAAGAATTGAGTCCAAAAACAGTAGTCAATGAATTTATTAAGGTAATGTACAATAGGTGTTGAAGTCAGTTGGACATCAGTGGACGATCAACAAGTTCTTTTAACTGTGGCCGCATGTTGGAGGTTGCAAAGACTTCACGTGAACATGAGTGACACTGCTTTATCTTGTTGATGTTCATGGTCGAGAAAGTTTGCTCGCAAATGTATGTTGACCAGACATGGGGTAATGGCGATTATTAATCGTAATCGATTACGACGATTACAGCATTTTCAAGTAATCGTAATCACAATCGATTACATTCGAAAAAAATCCGAAGTAATCGTAATCGTAATCGACTACTTCCCATATCTAATCGATTTCTTTGTGAAAGAACGATTACGTTTTGTTTGTACAAGGACTATGACATAAACTGAATATTCGTGAACAAGAATGAAATAATATACCACGTTAGCGATAGCACAAACGTCTGATTTTCAAACACCACTACTCATTATTACGTCGGAAGTATTAGCTCCGCTCGTCATTGCGTAAGAAGTATCCACACATAGTAAACAGACATGCGATGGATATTGTAATGTGATTGTAAGAACACCCCACGTGGTGTATATCAGGTTATCAATACACTACAGAAGCCCCTACGTCGCAGCAGGATATTGATCACCACTCTGCCTATAGTTTCAAATAGTAACTTATGTATTGATGTTTGGTTGTGCTTAGTTAAACGCAGTTTCAACGTTGCTGCTTGGCGAGCAGTAGTCCTACGTAACATAACATAACATAACATGGTTGGGTTTTATTTTTATCTGAACAAGTCACACACAATGTACAATGCGATAAGACACAATGCGATGGCATGAACAGATATAGGAGGATGTAGAACGACACGCATCAGTAGCGATCCTGTACTCTAACATCCACCTCGGCCTAGAGTGCCCGATGTCACAGATCTTTTTCGATGTTGATCTCTTTGAAGCCGCTGCCCTTTCTACTAGTTCTTTTCCATTCATTGTGAGTGCTTTCTTTCGTCGGGTCTTTTTCTGGGCTTTTTTGTCGCCGTAAGAACGGCAACGGCAGGGGAAGAGGAGCCCAGATAAACCTCCGGCGGGAATCGAACGCGGTTCTCCTGCGTGCTGGGCGCTTATCGTAACCACTACACTATCTCCCCTACGTACGCACGTACACCTGACAAAAATTCGGAATTTTGTACTTGTCGAATGAAACATTGCAGTTACCACAACGAAGCATTACAAATAAACAGCTGCTGATATATATCATAACCGAGCCGCGTGCTTAGCCGTTTCTCGTAACAACAGCACGCAGTATCTGTATTAAGTTTAAGGCAGAATTTTTATGTTCACTATATCATATTCTCATATAACTACTTGAAACGGGTGCCAATCGTTATTTCACAGTTCGTTACTCAGCATTTGGACCTGCCGCCATAACCATCCGCTTTATATAGCCTGACATGTTAGCGTGGGTTGTAGCTAGAATCAGAACCAACAGCAATAATCCGTCCCCCAGTCCAACCGTTGGTCAATTTTCAAAACTGAATTTCGTCAATACTATTGGTCATTGCATTAGATTACTATTCATTTTTAACCTCTCTCAGCCCCGAGTGTCAGATTTACCTGTAGAGCTGGGGCACGTAATTCATAATTATAGCATCTGGTATGTTGTTATAATTACTTTTTTGTATGTTGTTAATTCCTGACCGCAGTCAGTTGATTAATCAAAAGATATTGTACTCGCCCAAACGTAGCAGACTAAAAGAATATATTTCGTGAGACGCACACGCAAATTGTCATGGCTTTATTCCTATGTGGATGCACCGAGTGGCATTTGCATTGTGGGCTCAGATTGGAAGGACAGGACTATTATTAGTCACGCCCACCCAGCACGACTATTGACAATGGACGAATACCCTAAGTTTCGGCTAAGGTATTTCTTTGGTATCACATCCCGTGGAGTTGCGTGTTGGCCGAAACTGCATATGTCTTTTGGTGTGTTGTGGGATCGTGGCGCGGTAATGACCGGCACCGAAATGCCTGTTCCCATAAAATAGCCTATGCATGTTTTTCTTGAAGGGGAGAGGTATGCATTTCAAACCCAGCTATCTACTGGAGCAGGGGTCACCAACCGTTTTGAAAAAAAAAACTACTTCTTGTGTAGTGTGTACTGATTATTGCGACGACCGACGGGTTACCACTTACTCCCACCGTTTATCCGTGCTCCGTTGGATTTCTTCACTTAGAGTAAGACAATCAGAGCACTGGGCCGGGTTTCCGCCCCTTACCAAGAACGAAAAACGCTCACTCGCCGGGACTCACACCAGCTCCTCTGGGCTCAGTTGCGTTGCTGCAGTGCGGGTCAAAGCGCTAATCTCCGCGACGAGACTTGGAAATATTAACTATAGATTCCCGTTGAGCCACCGCGTTGGCGAAGACGAGCAATGCCCCGAGCGACTGCGTTCGTCTGTTCCTTGGGGTCGGCTGACCCATGTTCAACTGCTGCTCATATGAAACCAGCTTCAACTTTTAAATCTTTCATTTGAATATTTGCTACAGCGACCGCGGGCGACTCATTTGGTCCGCGTTGGTGACCCCTGTACTAGAGACATTTGAATCGCGAAGCTCGAAGAATATTTTCAAGAAGTAATTAAATTCTCGAAAATACTCTAATTTATGTTGGTTTACGAAATACTTTTGAGTCCCCTTAGAGCACGCTCCCCACCCTATTAAGGAATTTGGGGTGCGGCAGGTAAAGACCTGGCAATAATGCAAATCGTTGGGTGCGATAAATCATCCCAATAAAGTTGGGCAATTGGTATATTATGACGTAATAAGCAAATGACACATGATGTATGAAGAGAGTTGATATCTCATTAAGCCTTTTCATCGCAATCCTTGTATTGTCTTCCAATATATCCTTTAAGATTATAGCACTAAGAAGCAAAACAAATGTAATCGTGAGTAATCGTGATTACTTTTCCAATGTAATCGTAATCGTGATCGACTACTTCCTGATTTTGCTGTAATCGTAATCGTAATCGTAATCGCGTGATTCTGAAGTAATCGTAATCGCAATCGATTACATTCATGAAGTAATCACCCCATGTCTGTGTCTTACCGTCCCGAGGGTTGACTATTTAATATTCATTCACTAGAAACTTCTTGTATGTCAACTTGAATTTCGACATGTTCGGATATTTTATTCAACATAGCATCAATAAAATCAATTACACATGAAATAATTCAAGTTGTTTTCAATCACGATGATATTTTCATCGGTCCAAGACATACACACAATGCACCATGTATATTGCATTGTACATTGTATGTCTTGAGCAGATGAAAATATAATCTATCGAATATTGATGTTGATCAAGATTCCTTTCAAACTGATACTCTCCATTAGTGGTAACAGTGACCTGAAAGGTGTTATGTTCAACCGTTATCCTTGATCCAGGCAAATGAATGTAGAAATAAATTCCGAATGTCCACGCAATCACGAATATCCAGTTGTGACGTCATAGTGGTTTGACATTGACAATTAAAAATACAGGGAAAATATAGCTCCCTTGCCGAAATATCCAAGTACTATAGCTGTTGAACTGACTATTTTGAGGGTTCCAGCGATCCCATATCTTATTCGTCGGCTTTATCGGGCGGTATTCGTCCGTAGGCTCACACAACATGGTTTTTTGAAAGTATTCACATAATTATGGGGTATTATATTACCACTTGGAAAAACACATTTTTTAAAGGCCTTTGTCTAAAACGCTGTTTAAAACATGTTTTACACAAAGTGTTTTGAAACACCGTTTGTTTTAAATTCAACCTTAATCGCAGCACTGACATCGTTTATTTCAATGTAGAAACAATTGGAACTGGAGACAACTTCACCGTGGGGTCATCGGTGGTATTGGATCGTTAAATAAAGCCAATGGGTCAATAGAATAATTACGAAGAAAATCTCATTGCAGTGGTCGATGCAGTTGTCATTGTGGTCGTTGTAGTCGTAGTCGTGGTCATGGTCGGTTTCAATAGCACTTAAAATATATATGTACAATTTTTTACTTGCCAAAGGCAATACTTTGTCTACTCACTGAGCATGGCGTAGAGAAGAAGGGGGTTGTCGATGATGTTTTTTAGCCGATGCTTGACCACGCGGCCCTGGTGGATAAGCAGGGGTTGGAAT
Organism: Botryllus schlosseri; assembly: GCF_051294905.1. NCBI lineage: Eukaryota > Metazoa > Chordata > Ascidiacea > Stolidobranchia > Styelidae > Botryllus > Botryllus schlosseri. The sequence continues at coordinate 37,615,819 of NC_137236.1, forward strand.
ATGGGTCCCTGGTATATTAGCTGAGAAGGGGTGATAGGTAGGCCTACCTGGTAAATGGGCTCAGGCTGGAGGACGGGCTCATCGTACATGGGCCGAGGATGATGGTGTACGACTGGTAACTCTTGGATCTGGTTTCCAGGGAAGGGTGAATATCCCTGGTTGGAGTGAACATCAAGGAATCCCTAAAATAAACCGAAACGAATTGAAGAGTCTTGGGATCGTGAGCTACGAAGACGGTGGACTCGAATTGAAGCCCAGACGAAATGGCGGGCGCAAAACATTGTCACAAAATAGCGTTGCGACTTACGTGCTTGACAGCAGGATCTCCGTCTCTTTCTGTTGAAATCAAAATCAATTTCGCGTGTTTTATAGTAGATGCATAACGCAGAATACGAACCTTCGGATGCGTAGACGACGTAAGCATTAATCGCGAGGCAAGGAATTGCAATGTTCATTTCGAATCTACAAGCTACGGGATACGCAAAGCAAGAATACGAAGTTAATGCCTTAAATGTCTTCAGCTATTGTTTATTTTAATGTTATTCATGTTTATTTACGCATTGTGATTTGCGCACAGCTCCTGTCCTAGTATTTGCGTACTTGACCTTCATGAAAAACAATTTACCAGTTCTTCGGGTTGGTCAGAATATTACAACCTGATTAACTACATAATTCTAGATGATAAGACGATTAGAGAATAATGATGGTAATCAAATTCTAGTCTACTTTCTGAGGTATTTCTTGCAATAATTCTAATTACATACTAATTTTTGCAATGTTTCCACGTTCTCATTTTCATTCTAATCTAATTTGTGGTTACCCTGAAAATGCTACTGGACTGCTGAAGCGTGCGAAACAACCCAAGATTCCTGTACATACATTTGTTTCCTCATTTGATATGAACAGATCTTTCTCAATTCCCAAGTTTTCACGAATTCAGAATCATAATTATAATTTAATTCGGATAACAAATTTGAAACTATAACTTCATTTCCAATTTAACTTAGAAAAACTGAGTAGCTATAATTCCAATTCCAATCTAATTTTGAAAACCTGAAAATATTCTAGTTGTCAAACTCATAGCAACAATTTCACCCGACTCATCTGAATTGGTAGGTGCCAATAATTTGAAAATACACTCATCTTATATTTCTGTATAGAAGCGTATGTCCGGCTTATTATCACTGACTGGTAGAGGTGTAGAAGGTCAATTCAGTATCAAAAAAGGGCGATGACTCAATGTGATCGTGTAAATTAGTAAGGAGTTCCGTAATTACGTCAATGGAACTCCATTATCATATCGAAACCTATAAAACTTGGGTTCGTATTTAGAGGTTTTTAGTCAGGAAACGAAAGCTCATTTGATTGCTGAAAATATAGTTGAGCTTCCGGGAGTGTTTTAGCATATGCATTCAGCTCATAAGCTCATTGTACATAGCCAACAAATTCTTATTACTAAAATGTAATTACTTACGTCAAACATTGTAGACAGGGGGAACGAGAATATGTCGGATCCATCCATCCCAGATGAAATCCGGAATATGGCTCAGATCATCCGAACGTGATGTTTGTTGTAGCATTCTCTCGGATGTTGATATGATCAACATATTTGGTACAAGGTAGTGAATCTGCGGTTCCCGAACTTTGTTGACTCATAGCGCCCTCCTTAAGCTCTTTAGACTTTAGCTACATAGGAGTGCGCGGACATAGTATTTCAGTTATTATGAGCATTCTCTCACATTCTAATATCACCCACAAATTTGGTTAAAGATTTAAAAGTTTTTTTACCTGAACTTCTTTGACTCGGCCATCTTATCAAGCTCAACATATCTTTATCCCTACCCCTAAAGCAAGGGTGGGCATTTATTTTTCTCCGCGCGTCGATGAGAAGCCGAAAATGCATTGGCGGGCCGTGTCAAAAACTTTTAGCCGTATTCTCCAGCCTATATATTTCTTTTCTGACTTGAAATCAATGAATTACACTGTATTAAATGCTAGGTGCTAGGCTTAGTGGATGTGTGGATATTAGGGAGTGAGAAAGTGGCGGGTAATCATCATAATGATAATATTTATATTTGCCGTCATATTTCGACACAATCTGATTAAACCTGATACATTTTCAACTCTCTTTAAACCCCTATCAACGTTTTTATAACAAGATATTACAATATATTCGGGATACTACAAAACTTATTGTCTTGGTCGCTGCCTTCCGAGCAGTGTGTAGCTTGGCGAAATAGTCTTGTTGTTGAGAGAAGCTTGCATTTCATATGAAATTCGCCCTTCCTGGACCGAGTGCAAGTTTTCGTGTTTTTGTCATAAGTCCGACTTACGTGTGGCGAGATAGCGCAGTGGTATAATCCGCGGCTGCAACACCAATGGGTGCGGGTTCGAGTCCGACCGAGGTCGACTTCCGAATTCCGATATCTAAGTGTTGGAGGTTTACCTAGGCTCCTCCTCGCCACCTCATCCGCATCAGCGGTGTCTTACAAAAGCCTAGAGGTGGGCCGTGCTATAAGTCGGCAGTTACGGAAAATACAAAAAGAAATATCGGCCTGGTGTAAATGACCATAGTAGTCGAGAAACACCATGAATACCCCAAAAACAAACAAAGTCCGACTTACATTTAACTTCTTAAACACGGCGACGTGCTCGCACTAACGACTAAAAAGACGGGTTTACTCCTGGCTCCAGTAAACAAATGTTTATTGCTCCAAACCTTCTTTGAATTTCAGCTTTCGGCCTTCTTTTGTGACATGCCCGCTTATCCTTTATGGTGTTGATGACTCATAGTAATCAGAGGCACTGATTGACTTGTTTTACGAATTAGGGATTTGGAAACGTATCGCGTACCAATTTGAAGCACAGATCGTGTAAATGGCAATAAAGAAGGTTTGAACTAAACTATATGGGCACAGTGACTTTTTGTGACTTTATTTATTATGGCACACTTTGCTATATCGACTTTATTGTGAATCTGGATTATTCGTACTACGTTCGCAGGCTACGTAATCGCCGCAAATAAATATTTTGGATTCCAAGCAACTTTTCGCGGGCTGCATTTGGCCCGCGGGCCGCACTTTGCCCAGGACTGCCCTAAAGACTACATGACGTTGAGCAGATTATCCTTCCACTTTTCCGTACTGTTAAGTACGATGTATTCACTTATTCGAGTTGGACTGCTTGTATACTACATCTACTTTAATACTCTCAAAATCGCCCCATGGGGCGATATCAATCACTTTGAGAAGCACTGCTTGAAAGCATAATTGAAGTCAATAAGGTCACTTGATGCCGCAAATAAACACGCTAGATGTGAAGTCTTTGATAACGATCATCGTCAGCGCGACATATAGCAAAAACTCGAAGTCCACCGGGCACCTAACGTTGAACCGCAAGAAATTTCCACGAAAAGCTGTACCAAGGTCGGGATTGACAGCGCCACATAATTTGCATTGTGATATCGCACTGAATGAGTATAATCAGAAATGAGCTTCATCAGAGGCCTGCAACATTGCGTAATGACTCGAGCGTTGTTATTCTTTTCTTAGTGACAGCAGAAACTATTGCAAAGCGTGCTGTGATGGCATCCGGCGAGAGGAAGTAATGCGCCTCAAGTAGCGTTGGATCAATATCACAGACACTGTTCGTCTTACAAACACAAGTGACATGTTAGCTCAGAAAGCTATGGCAAGTAACGGAGAGTCCTTGAATGAAAATAATCGAGTGTAGTGTTTCAAACATAGAAAAATCAGACACAGAACCCCGGTTTTGAATTGTCAAATATTCGGTTTTAATAGATTAACAGATTGCATATTGAACGTACTGTTCACTGTTGCAGCTCATTAAATCTTTGACTATCTTCTGTTCAGCCACATTTCCGTTCATGGTTGTGGTGCTTTCTAGCCAGGTTTTGTGTCAGTGATATTTTTATCCTTTAAAACATGCAGTCCAAAAGACGATGGGATGACCAGATAGATTAGTAATTTTTTGCATATGTTGATATTACAAACGTGATGTGCTACCTGCTAATATTTGTTGGAATTATGACGCAGGCTCCCAAAAAGCAGGATATACCAACGATATGAATGTTTGAGATTGATGATCAGTGGGTAAATCTGGGTAAACAGTTTTTGTTTTCAATGCTATTAGAAGAGCTTCTTGGAGGTACAGGACTTCAATATACAATTGAATAGTATATTGATATTGAAATAAACCCGAATATTTTCGGCTGACACTCGTCAGGGGTAATCGTCAGCAACTATGTAGAGAATTGGAAAAAACATTGTATATCAACAATCGTATCACAAAACATGACGTCGCCCGCATGAAATTTCAAACGAGAGAGCGTTCAATGTACTATTTTCAGGTGGTACACGAACTCCTTTTATTGACAGAGTTTGGGTTGGTGTATTTTGACAAAAGTCGACTCCAAGGCACACAAATGGAAGTGTGAACGGCTCCTCCAAACGACGCGAAATCTGTCGTCTCGATAATTATTCGCACTAATCGGATTATCTAATATATGTTTTTAGATGTTATTAGATTCCACATAGTTTCATATAGGGATACAGCTAATACCTATACCCCACTAGGCACATGGCCTCGGATTTGTTGCTGACATTGAGCGGCTGTAACTCGATTCTGATAGATTTATATCAATTCTATGTTCGATCAGGAAGTCAAACTGGCGCACGATTTCCAGGACGCGCGTGCACGTTCGACAGGGTTTGAGTGTTGTGCATTGCGCGAGTCGTGGCAAAGGCTAGAAGGGCCAGCGATAATTATCTGAGAACAGTTCTATATAATGCATTATCGTGTCTGGTATAGAACCGATCACCCGGCGTTCAACTGCAATCTACCCCACAACTAAGACTAACCAGGAACATAACGTGTCAAGATGTTGAGAATCCATATCGAGTCGTGTCGGCTCAGTTGAAACCTGATCTCGGTCTAGTAAGGCAAACATTGCGTAGCAGTCTCGCAATAAACTTCAAGTATTGAAGTCGAAGGAAAATTAGGATTAGTTTTGTAGACTCTCACGAGGTTCGCAGTAGAGCTTGCTCTTCCGATGGTCGTAAAATGAATATCATTGAAGACAGTAGGTAGCGCAAGCGAATAGACAATGTGAACCGCAATCGAGAAATCGAGTCGAATCAAATCGAATCAGGGAATTGGAATTGTACATAAGAAATCACAATTCAAATGAGCGGAATTTGAATTGTCGAGTGATCCAATACAAGCGGTGTAGTCAGACCAATTTGATTTTGTATCGTCTTACCTATCAACATTGAGAGTTTTGTATGTCAGACATCATTCAAGCGCCTTCGATAACTCAATGGTTTATGGATATCAGGTCTGAGGCCCTTTACTTGGCCGATATCCACCATAGTGTGGGGTACAAACCAGGTAAACGGCACTTTCTGGTATCAACTTATGCTTTTACACCCATTCCAATGGATGATTAGGAGTCGTCCCAGTCAACAAAATGGGAAGCGATCGCCCGGCGTATTTTGCGCATTCGATGTCAAAATGATGCTTCAAAAGATACACTTTTCGCACTTCAGCCGCAGACTCATTAACCCTTTAGTTGCCGTTCATTAACCCTCTCGCTACTGCAGCTTACAACCGCTAGTAACCCCATCGCTACCTGAATCATTGTTGCTTTCTGACAGATATATTAACCTTTTGTTGCAAGACATCACAATTTGACAATATATTTTCATTATCGTGTTAGTTATAATAAAATCCACCATGAGCAATGAGCAATGAGCATACATTCAAAATACCGGTCAAATACAGACAGACAGTCATATAAAATGCATAAAACGACACAGTGATTCCAGTCGCGATACAGAGAGATGTTCTTTCCGGGACAAGTTTGATACAACTATTCCTGTTCTTGAATTGAAATGCAGACAAAATCTGGTTTATCGAACAAGTCTGTGCCTTGGCGGGAAGAATAGGGTCAGGGCAACACGGAGCTACCATCAGAACTATGTGGGACGCTAACTTCATTCAGAGCCCAATTATGAATGATTTAACCCGCGTTTAGGCTTGTCTTGGTCTCTGATATCTGGGTAATTCCGCTGGCCTCATATTCCTCGATGTACAGAAAGCGAGGTATCATTAGTAGTGATAATCGGCTGATCAAGGACATTGTCGCTGCAGGCTGAACCAATGCTTAGAGAACGATATTTTATGAACTGTTGCCTTCGCCAACGCTGCATTTCTTTCAATTCACCATCAGACGTATACGGATATATGGGCATATCGCAGTCACTTCATGGCTTCAGTCTCCATCGTAAAATAAAGGCTAAATATAGCATTAACATAACTCGTAGATTAACTGAAATGAGTATCACAAATTTCATTCAGAAATTATTACAAGATATAGTATTTGGCTGAACAGTTGAAATGGCAACCGATGTAACGATTGTAAATTCAGTCACAGATAATGCAGACAGAGAAAATAGATGGTTGAGCATATCCCATGTTTCGTTAATATACCTAGCCAACATTAATGAATGCATTAACAAATGATGTCAAAGCCATAACCACAACACGTCAAGATTCGGCGTGCGGTAACGACACTCTTCCGCGGTTTAGCATTAAAATATATATCAACAAGTCCGTAGTACGCATAACGGTGAGGGCACTTGACAAGTATCACGCTGTTCACTGTCGTCAACCTGACACTTCAGGCCACGGAAAAGTCAAAGTCAACATTTATATCATGTCATATTTTACAAGCCTAACGCAAACAAGCAATTAATATGACTGATCTGCTATTCTCAAATCTCAAAAATAACCCGAACTATCTCTTGCTCCACTGATCTCAACAAAGAACTTCATTCATATTCCACTCCATCGCTACAGTCTCGGAAATACAATTCGCCGGTACGGACGATAATTCAAACTTCAAGTGTGCAGCGGTAAACAACATCCGATGACTTATGACATCACAATCACTCCACGCTCAAGTGCTCACGAACCTGGAAGAGCTAGACCAGTGGTTCCCAACCTTTTTCGACTCATCGCCCCCTTTTGAAGCTCCACACCGATCATCGCCCCCCAAATATCGGGAACCGAAAAACAGCACTTCGTCACCCCCCCCCCCTCCGAAAAAAACGTTTGTCTTTGGCCCCATATGGTGATAAGCCAAACCCCAGACCCCCCTTAGCCAGTGGGCTTTTTGTCGCCACATATCAGCTATAGGCCCTACCTTATTCATATTCTGTTTGTTGTGTCACCGTATTTCGCCTAAACGAGCGAAGCGCGACAAATTTATATAATTCATGTTTGAATCGGTCAATATGGTCGATGTGGTATGTTGGAAAAGGTAGGACCCCTAAATAATAATTAAACATCTTCGGCGGAATCGTTGTTATATTGACTTCTTTACATGATAATATTTCGTGACCTCCTATATCTGCTATGCCAGAAGATATGGAAATCGTCAAAACGTACCAAACTAAAAGACGCACATGATTTCATATTGGTATATCTTTACTGTCAAATAATTTTTTCCTTGCGGGTTGGCATTTGTCCTGTAGGGTTAAGGTCGCCAGGACAGGAACATTCGACGCCAGCCATTGAGGCGCCAATGGACAGTTAAACATATATTGTATATATATCGAAGTTTTCGCTCAGCACAAGGGCATTCCTTTCGGACTAGGTCTTCTCGCTGCTTATCGTTCTGGCACACTTCTCGGAGTCGCATGTTACATGGCCTCTAACTTCATATGTCTTGGTGCGTCGTGGCGCAGTAATGGCCGACGCCGAAGTCTCCCATTTCCATAAATCATGCGTATTTTTGTTGGGTGACGGGGACCCCGACATCAAGATACATGACAATATTAAATCGCGCGCAGCGCGAAAACTTTTGAAAAAGTCGCATGAATTTCTAAAAAATTATACTCTATCATTCATGTCAATTCACGAAATAAATTGGGCTTCCTTCGATTTCGGGCCCTCCACTCCCAATCGGGGGATCTGGGGTGCGGCAGTTACGGTCCCGACTCCAATATAGCCGTTTTAACGCGCCATCGCCTCCCTATCGCCCCCTTCGTTGTTTTCGCCCCCCATCGCCCCCTTCTTCCGTTTTCGCCCCCCCCCATCGCCCCCTTCATCATTTTCGCCCCCCTAGACCGCCAAATCGCCCACGTTGGGAACCACTGAGCTAGACAGAAGAAACGGCACGTCGAAGCCGCGTGATAATCAAGCGCAATTTGATTGGTTAATTACGCTGACACCAAACTCGCTGGCCGACCGATGGAAAGGAGAACAATCGATCTTCTGAATTCGAGAGCGATCAGTTTTTGTACATCAAAGGTGCCGCCTCACTGTAGTGTCAAAACAGTTGCGTTCACTTCTCTCCTGCACTTTCTTCGCCTGTTTCGGCATTGAATGTACACACTTTTGTTGACTGGGGTAGACAGCACAAGACAGTACAAAATGGTGATAGGAGTAAACGGAACCATCTAACCCGTGGGCTGTGGGTATATTCGACTGGTTATCATTAGGGCAAGTTTTTGCAACTTTTGCAACTTTTTTTACAGCTTCCGACAGCTTCCTAGATACTCAGAATCTATGTGCTATGACGTTTTAGGCTGTTTGGAGGGATTTTATAGTGCAACTTTTTGCAACTTTTCTCTCTTTTTAATGGCAATTTTTACTGCAATTTATATCAAATATTGCATAAAAATGTAAAGGAGTGATTTAAAAACATGCTGTAAACTATTTCTCGTATGGTTCTATTCTCCTTGATTTGCTTAACAAAGAGCTATATGATGGGACAGCTGCATTTTACTGTTATCTATGACACAATGGCTTTTAAGCAAGAAGTTCAACTATCCCTACCAAGCACGCCCGTGCCCGAACAATATGTAAATAGATCGCTCTATTAATTCTGTCGTTTAGATTTGAAATACTTTCCAATTTCACGAACGCCCAAGCGAGAACGCCGAAAATTATATTTTCAATGGCTCACCTTTTTCAGGCTATTGATTTTGTTAAAGTCGCCAAAAGTGTTCTGTATTACCCTGGGTCAAGTTTGCAGACTTTAGGGTTTTGGGTGTGTTATTCGACTTGTTTTAGGGGAGGGGGTTACGTTATGCTGTTTAGCTCTTGGTGGAGATTATTCCCGCATTGCATAATATCCATGCTGTGTGCCGGCAAAAGTGTAATTTTGAAGGTTTCGCCAGACCGTTAAGTGACGAAGTAACAAATTTGATATCTCTGCCGGAACTAGGTTGTTCAACGGAACCTTTCGCGTATCTTATACCCTAATAATTCAACAAAAATTATAAATGCAACTTTTTCTGCAAGTTTTGTTGAAATTAAATGCAACTTTCTCGCGATTTTAGTGCAACAAAAACTTGCCCTAGTTCTCACCATTTCAAATTGATGCGGGAGCAATATTTGATAACAGTGCCTGATTCGCACCCTAGACCAAGGTCGAAATCTTGTAAATGCACCCCTAGTTCACCCATATCTTTACATTCCGAGCCAGCAACTTGCCTTTCGATGTTACAGGGATCTATTTTGAATAAGCCAAGTAACAATGTCTGATTCTGGCGACACGGGGGAATGTAAAAGTATGAGTTGCAAAGAAGGAAGGTGAGAATAGAATCATCTCCTTGAGTGTACGTGCATTGACACCCTAAACGAAAATGTAATCTACCTCAGAATTCGATCAAATATTTCACTAGACTTGTTACGGAACTGCGTTTCCTTATTTGTGTGTTTCAATTTAGATCCAATTTGAGTCAGTCATCATTATGAATCGGCGTCTTTCTGTTTCTCTCTATGTATTCAATCGCTAGCTTATATAGAGTACGAAACGGTTCTGCTCAATTCGTAGTGTTGTAATGCATACTAATGGTTATAAATCCTATACTTGCCTACTTTCCTTCTCATTCCATTTGTAATTATTCTAATATGTCAAGTACCAATTGGATTAACATGTTTTGTTGGATTTAAACCGCGGGTAGGCTATGTTTTCGTGTGCAACCTTTTCGGTGTGAATATACACTGTTGATGTACCGTTTCCACTGCGGTAACAATCACTGTTACGGATGTTTTCAGCCCGATCTCAACGGCGCTCAGTCTCGTGCGATATCCGCTAGGTATCTCTTTGTTCCTGTTGCCATGGGCGATGAAATTCGGCGGAATCGTGGCCGGTCCGATATTCGTCGCGCTTTTCGTGGTCGTCAACGCGTACCGGAGTCTGGTTTTGACCAAGATTGCCGAAGAGCTCACGTGAGTTATTCAGACTTGTACTGATCACTGGATGTCTAAGACATGTCTGGTTTTCTATACTTGCAGACTTGTACCAACAACTTGATTTTCAAGATGTGCAACTAGAACTAGAACAATAGCTACTCACTTTCACAGATAGCAAATAGAACTGCTATAGCGTGGTATGGTCGTCGGCGCGCGTTCTTCTAGGTCCGCGGCTCGGTTGAGATAAAGTTACCACGTCGGCGTAACTCTTTTAATAAAATGGCTAAAATCGTGACGATGATTGTTGCATGGTAGATAAAATCGATTAACACAACGGAGTGCATCACAACAAGTCAGCGAGGGTAATAGTAATCAAATCGGGGAAATCGCGATATTCAATGAGTTATACGCTACACTAGAAATAGAGCTGGTCTCATATCAAAACTAGAAACTAGAACTAAAACTAGAAATATTGACGTAAATAAGTTCCGCAACTAATTAACTAAAACACATCTAACTAAATTATGAACTGAATGGCGAATGAGTTCAGAAATATAGGCAGATCAAATCGGGATTTCAAATGGACACAGTTCAGATTTTTAAATGGGAGGGATTTCGAGACCCGACACTGTTAGTAGCGATGACTCTAATCTAGCAATGACAACAAGACTATCACAAAACAGAACACCGGTATCACGATTCATGCCAAACGACGACGCTTGGTTCGGTTACTATTTTTTTAATGCTAACCTAGAACTAGAGCTATTACCACTCAATTTCGTCCGCAACTAGAACTGAGCACAGCTACCCAATCTTCAAAATCCGCAATTAGATGTGGATCAGTGGTTCTCAAACTTTTTTAGACATCCCCCCTTTTGATAGTGAAAAATTTCGCGCCGCTCTTATCGTGATATCGCAAAATATTAAAGAGTGAAATCAGAACGCTTACAATCCCCAAAATAGTTTGATGGCATTAAAGGCTATGGATATTGATGAGAGAATTATCTACTAGGGAATTCAGACAATAGACAGAGGAAACACCATCGGTAGGAGGTAAATCGCGCGAAGCGCGAAATACATTTCAATTAACTGCGGCTTCGGGCCCCCTTCAGATACTTCCACGCCTCACAAGGGAGGCGCGCCCCCAGTTTCAGAACCATGGATCTGGATGTACGACTACTCAGTTTTCAAAATCCGGAACTAGAGCTAGAGCTTGAAATACTCAATAAGCCATTAGTTGGTTGACGGTCAACCAACTAAATTCGTGAATGTACAAGTCCGGAAATATTCCTATTTGCGTATGCCCTATGATAACGTTGGCAGGGAAAGCGGAGTGGCATCACCGGGCGGATATAGCGACTGGTGGCTACTGGAGAATAGCCTCGGAAAAGTTCGGAGAACTTCGGTCAACTGTTACCTGGTGATGTTCTCCACGCTGCAGTGGATTTCCTTGCTCGGACACGCATGCACTTTCTTCGCGTTCGCGGGACTGACGTTCAACGAGGTGAGACGGATATAACGTATCCTGCATTGAAGGTAGTATACTGTAAAGCCATGGGTATAAAATGGCTGAATATCTAGGGGTGTAATAGATTCTATAGTGGTTATTATACCTTTTTAGGATTTTTTGTGGTGGTAGAATGGACGTATTTGACTCATTCTTACCTACTGAACGAGTGTGAAATCAGAATTTGTTATCTGTAAGAGTCTTTAATTGATCTATGACAGGGGTGACCAACCGGCGGTCGTCGACACGTAATCCCATTAGTATGTGTTGGCGGCCGACGACGTGCAAATTGAATTTGCGAACTGACTCTCGGAATTATGAGATATTTTACCTAATCTTGAAATTTTCTCCGCCCCGCGTTGAGCGCGATAAGACATTAATCACACGGTGCGTTTTAATGAACACATAAATAGATGCCGAGCGACCGGTTACGGTCTCCTTAACTAATAGTATCCCCCAACATCCTTCCACTATAGCAACATTCCGACAATACTGATGGGATGTCAACAACCAACAGCATCCAAAAAGGTGACTACCATCAATTGGCCCAACAACCATCATCATTTATATAACTTGCCCTAAATTTGCGGAAGCCCCCCCCCCTCCCCCCATAAACTCCACAATTGAATATGATGATATGGGCTGAGAAAAGATAAATGTTTGATAGTAATATGTGAAGCTACTACTCATAATAATGACGAAATTCATTCGTGTATCTGAAAAGGTTTCCGGGCTACGCGCGATCATATTAGATTCTATAGTACAGTGGTTTACAACCTTTATTGACTCCTCGACCCCTTATTAATCTCGACCAAAATTTCGGCTTCCCATATTTTCGGAACAGAAACAGAGGACACATAAACAGCGGAAATATATTCACCTGACTATGATCCCTGTCGAATTGACTGGAAAAAGGTCACATTTCTGAGTAGATGCTCGGAAAACCTGTTACCGCAACTGCTTTCCGTTGAGTTGGCCGTTTTTACGCTTCATACCCAGAATAAGCGGTCTTCACGTGCATTTTTCTGGCATGTTAATTTAGCATATCTCACTGGACGTTCTAAAAGTTTCGCTCTCTATCGCCCGCCCCCTCTTCCCTTTCGGTTTTTTCGCCCCCTTGTTTCTCGAAATCGCCCACTGGGAGGCGATATCGCCCACGTTATGGACCACTGACCTAGAAACTATTCATAACATCAACACTCGTGACTTCGTTGCGTATGATAAACCGATATGAATGGAAATGGTATTGAAAGTTTAACATGGGAATTTGGCGTCCAGTTAGTTCATTAGGACTACTCCCTGGAATGCGGCCGTGGGCTATATGAGTAATCAAAATGCTGCCGTGAATAGCAAAACGTTTGACAGCCCCTATTCTATGATGTATACATGATAAATGCACTTATTTGCCACCCATGGTGGGGAAGAAAGGGGCTGGGCTAAATTTAATTCTCAGCACACAATTTACGATGGAAACATTGGGCAAATTCATTCCATTTCAGGAGTACCCGAACACGATCTGGACGGGCATCCAGGGAGACCGGGTCTCGATCGCTTTCTGCGTCACGGCTGTCGTTGTGGTTCACGTCGTGACGCAATGGGTTCGCAATTTACTCCACGATTCCAAGAGCGGGTGCTGTGAATTCTGCTCAGGCGCCTTTTTCGTGCTCGTTCCTGTCTTAGTGGCTGTTTTCATCGGGATACCGATCGTTGTCAACTTTGCCGCTACATTGGTGAGATCGCCTAAATGTGATTGTGCGCACATATTGTCAAAGATTTCATCGTTTCTCCCCAAGTAGAACTAGAAGAAATGTCATAAATTTCGACCCACGTCCAAGTATAAATTGCGATTTTTAACAAAAGTCCGAAGAGTAGGCTGAGAAGCAGGGGGAGTAATGAAGTAAGTGGTTTCAAAAAGTGAATTTGGTCAAAGGGTTCACAGACTTGGAGCGGTTAATCAGAGGTGTCTGCTTTGGACGTTACAAGATCCATCTTCGCGGTTATTATAAAACAACTAACCACAGTACACATAGGTGTGATCTTTGAAGCTTAATGCAGCTACCGCTATACAGGGGCAATTTTGTCTTGTTCGTCTTACAATTTCACTCAAAAACTTGATATATAGGGGAGATGTGGTACCGATGGATCACTGGGACCGAAAATACTTTGAAAATTCTCTATGATAATTCCATGATTACACTCCGTGAATTTGTCTACAATTGCTTGCTGGCAAAATCTTTCCTCACATACAAGAAAATTCGACTTGCGCGAGCTACGGGGTCTCTCAGAGATGTTTTTTGTTTTGAGGGGTTTAAAGTAAATTTATATTGACATATACATTTTTCTTTGTAACCTCCAACACGAACAAACCAGCAATCATTTTTATTGTGAAGTGTAGGGCTTGTATCAGGCTATATAATGGCACCTATTATTTTTTTCAGTACTTTCCTTGAGTGGAATTTTTTTCGATTCATGTATAAAATTCGTAGGGTGGGGACCGATGATACAATGACCAAATCAAGCAAAATAATCAAGCATACTAATCATAAAACAAATGAAACATGCCTACGTACAGAAAATCTTTATGTAATAATTGCATATGATGTTTTATCGCTATAACGAGGTATTTGGAATTCACACTGTCGATTTTCGGGCAATATGTATTTACCCTCAAATTTATAAGTCCGAGCCTAAATCGAAACGTGATTTTATGACAACATTTGAGTTCATATTTATTCTATTTGACGGTTGCGATCAAACATTCTTCTTTGGCTTACTGTAGGTTAGATTAGAATACTGAGCATGAAAAGTTGTCACATCTGAGGTATTTAGGGTATATGTGTCATAGGTCCCAGGGTCGTGTGCCATTGGACCCACCGGGTGGGGACCGATGACACGTTCGAGCAACCAATTTTGAACGTCCATAAATATTTTTTGAAAAGACGGATATTCGTGTATATGTGCGCGATAGGCAGAGCTTGTATCAAAGTGCTGAGCCAGCAAAAGACCTGCTGTTTTCGGCTGAACAGTTTTGGGCCAGCGATCATTTTCCAATTTTTGATCCATCGGTACCACATCTCCCCTACTTATCTCAATACGACTATGCATTTTTAAATGCCTATATATATATCGACTTTTCAATTAGAGTAAAATGAAAAGGGCAAAAGAAAACAGGAAACAAAAAAAAACATCAAGATAATCAGTTTTAGGCTCGTATTAAGCGTCTCCCACGTAGGCGGTCGTGGGCGTTAAATGCCTGGAGTTTCAGAAGTCAGTGTTTTTTCTGGGTAGAAATATTAATGCAGACTTATGAATGTATTTCGAAAAAGTAGAAATAAGCCGTTACTGACCACCTTTGACGACGTGTCGTTCAGCTGAAGGAAAGGACAGTCATCCACCCCTCAATTGAAGTGGACGGAACGAATTTCGGTCTTCTTCTCGCGGGTCTGGCATTCGTGGTTGGAGCGACACCTGATGACGTAAGTCCCGGTGATTGCTGCGTGCTCGATAACCTTTAAAGCGCTGACTTTTCAGGTCACGGCACCTTACGGAGGCTCGGCCAATCGCAAGGACTTTCCAGTTATCCTGATCTGCGTCGGCGTCATATCCACCGTAATTCTGGCGGGATTCGGAATCGCCGTTTTTCTCGCGTTCGGTGACGTTACTTGCGCTAGCGTGACCTTTAATCTTCCACTGGACGGGACCAGGTGAGATGCCGAGTGTGTTCACTCCTTTTCCACGCATGCAATCGGGAAGGAACTTGCTGTGACCAGAGGTCGTCAGTGTAGTCTGTGTCGGTACTGAAGTAGAATAAAAGTAGCGCCATAAATTCATGCTCAATTACAAGAGAAAGTATCCATTTCTAAGAAGATTCAACTGCTTCAAGTTGAACTATAACATGGACGATGTAAACAGTTTTCATGGAAGTAATTTGGAACATTAGATTTTGTAGATAGCTTGCATATCTTTCGCTGTTGTGATCGTCGGTCCCTACTTTCTAAATTTCAGAATGACTAATGAGTAGGGCGGTTTTTTTTACCTAAAAAAACTGAATTTTGAACAAATTTTGACCTAACGTATGCAAATTAGATGTTTTCCCAATTAATGTCAAAATTGTACCAGTTATCTACATTTCCGGTTGTAACTGGCTGTCCCAACGAAGTAGTTTGGCCTGAAAAAACGTTTTTGGCATAGAAACAGGCAACTTTGTCAATATAAAAAAACAGTATTTTAATGAAATCTGGCCCTATGAAGAATTCCAGTGGTTGCAATACGTATTATGGTGGAAATGATTAAAAAAATTTGTAGTACAACGAGAGATACTTTCCTACATTATTGGGTAGAAAGTGCATGTCCTTACTTGCCACGGACGTTCAACAGCAGCAGTTGTTGGCTGACAACACTCAAGTCGTGCGTACACTGCTGGTGACACACCATGTTGCTTCATTCTGACAATGTTGTCTATTAAATTTTTCATCATGCGGTATGTTGACCATAATACCATGTCCACCTATTTGTTTTATTTGACCGTTGATGATTCAGTATGAGCAGACAATTAGCCGTTTACAACAGTAGACCTATAAAGTAGGCTACAAGCTGTAAAACATCGAATGACACATTCACCGATAGTGCAAAATCGACGATACAAACGAAATGAAGACGTCAAATAAATTTTGACTTTATGAACAATTTTGACAAATTTGCACCTAACACTACAATTTTGACATGTCAAAAAAGAAAACGCACCACTAGTAATCACGTTTCTCTTCGCCACGTGATACGCGTAAGCGGTGTCTTATAAAAGCATACAAGTGTGTCGTGCTACAAGTCTGTAAATACGGAATCAAAAAATAGAAATAGTATCAACCTGTTGTGAAATGACCAATGTAGTTGAAACACCATGACTATCAAACAAACGAACGCTACAATTAGCTGTAATATTGCGCTACCGCTAGGGTTGCATTTAAAACAATTGGTTGTTTTAAACACTTAGTTAAAACATATTTTAAACAGTGTTTTAAACGAAGCCTTTTTCAGAATTTTTTTCAACGTTGTATAATTATGCCATAATTGTCTAAATTCTTTCCAAAAACATATTGTTTGAGCCTACGGACAACGACTACCACCCAATGCAGCCAACGTATACGATATGGAATGGTTGGAGCCCTCGAAATAGTCGGTTCAACAGCTAAAGTACGTAGATATAGATCATTGGTACGGAGTGAATGTTCTGATGAAGATGACCGTCGACCGTAAAAATGCTGCATGACGATGTAGTGATCATTAATATTTTTTTTTGGTATATGACAGGGGTTGGAAGCCTATTTCGCCAAAGGAGCTATATTTACCCTATATTTTCAATTGTGAAAATCAATCCACTATGACGTCATAATTGAATATATAACTCCAAATTGACACGAGACCTTTGTGTTGCAAGTTTGGTCTGCTTAACGGATACGTTAGAAACAGCATACATTCTTAGCGCAGAGTGTGTATTCACACCGAAAAGGTGGTACAGGAAAGCATCAGAATTATCCCGCGGTTTGTATGAAACACGCCATTTTAATCCAATTTATGCAAGTCAAATAAGAGTAAGCACAAATGCAGTGCAAAGATACCTAGGCACGTAGAGACGTAGGTAGGTATACACTTAGGCATGTAAGATTCGTAGCAACGCTTTAGAGGTACACAATGTCTCTTTCGCCAAAATAACTAGGCTATAGCTATTGAATATACGCATTGGCTTTAACGGCGCAATAATTGAGTTGAAATGCACAAATAAAGAAATACTGTTCATTCGGTCAGTTAAGTCGGTAGCAAGTTCGGTTGAATTGAATTCGACGGACTCTCCTAGAACTTGGTTTCTGAATTACGACGTAAACGTTCTGTTTGTATTACCGCCACCTATTGGTTGTGAATACACAGTGTTTCCGATAAGAGTGTAGAAGAAAATGTGGCATGTTACCAGTTGGCGAATCAGCCAAATTCATAAAAGATATCGACCGGCCGCAAAATCAATACCAAACAAACCCAGGCGAGAACGAGAGCTATCTTACTTCCAGACAATACATGGCCGTACGCGTGTTGGCAGCATTGAGCGCCTTGGTCTTCCTGGCTTTCCGGCATCAAATCGATCCGAAGCTTTCCTCACGCTTGTCGAAACCGGAGATCGTTTGCGACATCATATTCAAAGTGATCTTCCTCGCGGTATCAGGTGAGCGACCAATCTACTATTGGGTGGTAAGCATTACAGGTATTCGTTTCAAAAGATAATCTGCTATAATATGACCTTCTCGCACTCTTAACACCCCTGATGATGTGAGACATGCCTACTCTACTGCAGTGAATTTGTATTGCACTGAGTCATATACCCCGTATATTATAGTATACATAGTTGATGTCATCGTCTGCACTTGAGCAGAGGTATAAGTAACGTCGTCTACAGTAGGAGCGAATTACAAGTAGGTAAAAAAGTAGGTATTCTAAGCCTAGTTTTACCTAAAATACTGAAAACTGTTACAATTAGTATAAGTAGACTTGAATCATAACCACTTGACGAAGTAGTGTAAGCACAAAAAATCTACTTGAAATATTTCGAAAAGTCAAACTACTTCGCTACTCATCCCTGCTGTACATAACTGAACCATGTGGCTACTTAAATTGAATTACAACTATCGTGTCTACTAGTAAATTTCCTGGTCTATATTGACAAACAAAAACTCTCAATCCAATTCCTTTCGTCAATAGAAATCAAACCGAGATAAGAAGTACAGCCGATAAGAGATCTTATTGTACATCGTATATCTTACCCGAATAAATATGTTATTACTATATTTTATTGGTATAAGAATATTTCCAAATGAATTCGCTACAGAAACTCTATACTACTTCCTAGCTGCCGTAGGTTTGTCTGCTGTCTGGCGGCCTTGGGCATATCAATTGTTACAGTCCGTGACTAAGTATTCGTCCACAGGTGCGTTGGCGGCCGGAGTACCCTCATTCAACGGCCTGGCTTGTCTCTTCGGATCGATTTCCTCATTCGCCATGACGCTTATCTTTCCGTTCTTCTGTGATATTATGCTACACGTGACAGGCGGAAGGTCGCGTGACCTCGACGACGAGGGGAGAGACCTGATTTCAGGAGACGCGGAAAGGTTCGCTAGATTTTTAAACCATCTGACTAGGCCTGAATAAAATCGTGTGCGTGATGGTCAGAATATTTCACATACGGACATTTTATGCGCCTACCAAGAATGTAATGCCAGTTCCACATGACGTTGCTAATTGCTGAGCGAGATAGTGTTATGGTGATGCGTCCGGTATCTTGATCGGTAGGCCGTAGGTTCAATCCACGAACGCGGTCTGACCAAAATCCACGGATAGCACATAGGAGAAAAATTGATGATCTCTCTCTCTTTCTCTCTCTTCGACAATACCTATTTCAGTACACTTCTGACAATGATGTGGGTTGATCACGACTCCATGAATATTTCCACACCTTGTTCTACAATATTCACCTGTTGGGATGCGGCCAATCGAGTTCTACAGCCTTCCACAGTGGAATATAGTGTTGAAACTTGAAGTATCGTTGACAATCGAACACTTAGTGACAAGAACCTAATAATTACACGATCTCACGGTACTCGAATCATTAGCTTTAATACTCGTTTGAGATTTCAGTAGTGGAATCATTGAGCCAGACTGATGTGATTATAGATCCGAAACTCTTTATGCAGGCCGACCGGAGATATCCAGATATCCGGAGCTAGAGTGGCGCGTGACGTCATCTTCATGGTCCTCGGGGCGGCAGGGCTGATCTACGGCCTTTACAGCACCGTCGTATTTCTGCAATCGCGCGGAATCGACCATGCGATGCAAGGCTGTCATGACGTCATACCCACAAACACGAGCGTGGCGTCGTATTAGTTTTTCTCGGATTGGAAGAAATATTTATTCATGTCTTAAAGAAATTTAAAGTATATTTATTGCGGTCTAACTTCAATCAACGGCCAGTGATGAATTCACAATCATTCTCTTATGACGTCAGCTAAACGAAGAATCGTGGACGATGCTTGTTATCTATTTGAATATTTGCAAGTCTCTTTTTCGTTGCGAGCTTCACAACGTTTCTAGTCTTTCGATATATCTTTGTGCCTCGCTGTTGTGACGTGTTATACTGAGTTCATTTGGTGACGTGACAAGTAAACGATACGTTCTTGTGATCAGGATTATTTTCATCGATATAATGTGTCAACATTCGCAATGTTTGGAAGCACAGTACCGCGCCATAGAGTTGATCAGTAACCGGTTACTTTTAGTTTTACGTAGTTCTCAACGAAGTTTGCCTGCAGATATTACAAGAACCATAACCTACCTAATTGTTGCAGATTTACCTAGGCTCCTCCACGCCATCTCATCTGCCTAGAAGTTGCCGTGCTACAAGTCGGCATCAACGGAATAAAAATGAACAAAAACAGGCCTGGTGTAAATGACCATTGTAGTCGACAAACACCATTAATACCATAGACAGTAACTCACCGCGGGCGCCACAGTATAAATTGTGGTGAATTACTGTGTTCGATTGTCTCGTCCGCTACATTTAGTTAACCAATTATTACTCTCTATTACCCGTCCTGTAGTTTGTGGTATTCATGTTGTTAGTCGACTACAATAGTGATTCACACCAGGCCGATATTCCTTACTTTTGATTACGTATAGCTGCCGACTTGTAGCCTGCTGGCCCCTTGTATGCTTTTATAAACACTTCTTATGCGGATAAGATGGCGCGGAAGAGCCTAGATATACTGCCAACACATTGGTAGGTATTCTGGAGTCGACCTCGGTCGGACTGGAAGCCGCAACCCATTGGAGTTGTAGCTGCGGATTATAGCACTACGCTATCTTGCGGCAAGTCTTGCCGCCATAACGTGTCTTCTCCGCTATATATTGTGTCACTCCTAGTTTGTGGTTTCCTGATACTTAGGGTGTTACGTGTAGTGCTAGTTTTCAGTTACCAATAGCCTTGGATCTGTGGATTGAAGGTCATCACATGAATCAAAAAAAAACATTTTAATCCAAATGATGCTTGCACGTTAGACGTAGGGAGGTATGCACATTGGCAAGTAGCACTTATGACCGCGGTGTAATTCTGAATTAGGTTCTGCTTTCGTGTACTTCCTCTTGGGTATGAATACACACTATTTTGTATAATAGTGTACCACCTCAAGTGCTAATGGTTTAGTCCAGTGGTTCTCAACCTTTTCACCTCGCGGACCGGTAGAATTAAAAAAAATATTTGGTGGACCGGTGGACCTTCAAAAATTGAAATAAATCCAAAATTTGAAGTATGCAATCGTTTTTTTGTTTTGTTGCAAGTATGGTACTAGAACAGGGGTGAGCAAATATTTTTAACCCACAGGCCAAATGAAAAGCAGAATATACGTTGGCGGGCCGAGTCATAAATTATCACAATATTCTGCAGCGTATTAATTGTATTTCTAAATTGAAAGCAGCGAATTACATTGTTAATAGGCCTACATATGTGACTTAGTGGATGTATAGATATGGGGCTATTATTAAGTGACGGTTAATTATATTTATTTGCCGTCATAATTAAAAACAATGGTAAACATGATACATTTTAAACTCTTTTCAACCCACAGACACGTTTTTTATGAACACATTAAAATGTATAAGCATTATCTTGTCCCGGCCACTGCCTCCCGAACAGTGTGCAGCTTGGTGAAATCGCCTTTGTTGTTGATGAAAACCAGGAGTACTTCCAAAATTCGTCCTTCCTTAGCCGAGTGTCTGTCTTCGTGTTTTTGTCATAATACTTCACGGCGACCTGCTCGCCACAAACTAAAAGGACGCGATCACCCCGGACTCCAGTAAACAAATATTTACTGCTCAAAATCTTCTTGGAATTTCGGCCGTCGGCTTTCGCCTTTCTTTTTTGGACATGTCCTTCCGTTCATTATTTACAATCACGAGCACTGATTTTGACTTGTTTTACAAATTGAGGATTCGGAAACGTATGACGTGACAATTTGAAGCATAGATTGTGTAAATGTGACAATGGCAACAAAAAAAGGTTTGAACTAAACTGTATGAAAACAGTGACTTATGCTACTTTATTTGTTACGGCATTCTTTGCCACATGGCTTTTTTGAATCTAGATTAGTCGTATGACGTAGGGGAGATGTGGTACCGATGGATCACTGGGATCGAAAATACTTTGAAAATTCTCTATGATAATTCCATGATTACACTCCGTGAGCTTGTCTACAATTGCATGCTGGCAAAATCTTTCCTCACATACAAAAAAATTCGACGTGCGCGAGCAATGGGGTCTCTCTCAGATGATTTTTGTTTTAGGGGGTGTAAACTAAATTTAGATCGACACATACATTTTTCTTTGTAACCTTCAAAACGAACAAACCAGCAATCATTTTTATTGTGAAGTGTAGGGCTTGTATCAGGCTATATAATGGCACCTATTATTTTTTTCAGTTCTTTCCTTGAGTGGACTTTTTTTCGATTCATGTATAAAATTCGTAGGGTGGGGACCGATGATACAATAGCCAAATCAAGCAAAATAATCAAGCATACTAATCATGAAACATGCGTACGTACAGAAAATCTTTATGTAATAATTTCATGTGATGTTTTATCGCTATAACGAGGTATTCTGAAGTCACGCTGTCGATTTTCGGGCAATATGTATGTACCCTCAAATTTATAAGTCCGAGCCTAAATCGAAACGTGATTTTATGACAGCATTTGAGTTAATATTTATTCTATTTTTTGACAGTTGCGACCAAACATTCTTCTTTGGCTTGCTGTAGCTTAGATTATAATACTGAGCAAGAAAAGTAGTTACATTTGAGTTTTTTAGGGTATATGTGTCATAGATCCCCAGGTCGTGTGTCATTGGACCCACCGGGTGGGGACCGATGACACGTTCGAGCAACAAATTTTGAACGTCCATAAATATTTTTTGAGAAGACGGATATTCATGGATATGTGCGCGATAGGTAGAGCTTGTATCACAGTGCTGAGCCAGCAAAAGATCTGCTGTTTTCAGCTGAACATTTCAGGGCCAGCGATCATTTTCCGATTTTTGATCCATCGGTACCACATCTCCCCTACAATATGCTACGTAATTGCGGCAAATAAATAAGCAGGCTTCATAGCGGACGAATGTCCGGTTCAGTTTACACATTCTGGGATTTTAGTCAACGAATTAACATTCAAAAGTAGGTTTTATGTTCTGAAGTCCACGTAATTTTCGCAGGCCGCTCAAAATTGCGCCACGGGCCGCTCTTTGCCCGGGTCTGCACTAGAGAGTGACATTTCGAGGGTTTTGTTCTTAAATAAATACGTTCAGGGGAGATTTTACGGTAGTTTGTCTGCGCAGTCGGGTAAAATTGCCTTGCCCAGACACACCTGCCATCGCCGAGAGTCGATTACTGTCTGTCGCGCCGAAGGTCGTGGATTTACCGACCACAACAGGCTATTTTCTCTTCGACAATATCGATAAAAGAAGCGTTTCGAATGGGACCAAGCACCTTGTCGTGCTACGTTGCTCATTTCTCACTGCCACCAGACATACTACGAATACAATGCACCTCACGCAAACACCTGGCAGCAGCGATACCAGGTAATGGACAAAATGAATGAATCGAAAACGTGCAAACTGCGAGGCCGCTCGTATATGTTGTCACCGGCGACGGCTTGCACTTCAAGTCAAATCGAACATGTTTCCTGACCTAATATTATATCTCACGAAAGTTCTGAATCAGAATAAAATTTAATGTATTTTTTATTTATCAATGGAATCGATTTTACCATCTTGCATCTTGAAATTAGGGTATAAAATATCTAATACACTCTAAATCCGCAAGGTCGTATTGAACACTTCATAACACTTTATTCTGGGTACAGACACACTTTTTGGGCATATAAACGCTTTGGGCCATTATCGTCGCAACGCTTCTGCGTATTTCTCCGTTTATACGTAACACTTCGCCACTGCGGCTTACTTTCAAGAAAATTTATACTTGGTAATTTATCATCAATTTCGCATTCATAAACTATCGGTACGTTTGGGGATCACATAAAATCATGGTATATGTAAAATAATATTATTCAACTGATCAAACCACTAAGTTTAAGGGCAATATTTCAATAAAATACACATATTTCCCTGAGGCGCAGAGGGGTCGCCACCTTAGTTACGGTAGAGTGCGCTCGATTTCAGTTTGGAATTTGAATTGGTGGTTCGTCAGGCTTCAGGCAGAGAGTAGGGTACACGAAAAGACTTGGCGGAATGGATACATTGAAGCAGTTTCTGCTATCTGATGGCGTAAAGGATCATGTCATTCATGTACTGTGAGGTATGGAGATGCGGTAAGTGTTATTGAATGTATGTAATGTGAGAATAGTCATAAAATGAGCCGTTTTGACATTGCAGTAAGGTCGTTTGTTTTAGATGTTTTAGTAGGCTACTGATATCAGTTTTTCATATGAATGTTCTTTAGATGTTTTGTAGTACCGTATATGATTCGTCTGATCTTATTGCTGGATGATCGAGCTTCGAATCTGATAATATACAAGGCTGCGACCAGGTCCAGTACTACGGTACTGATTGCAAGCTGCTATCGAACTAACTTTTTTGATATATATAGATAAAGGGATGTTCTCTCTATCCACACTGAAATATCCATGTGTAGGCGATATTGGGGTCCATTGTGGACAAGTACTGCAATGTCAGCAATTGAATACCGGTATGACAGTCATGCAACGGTTTTGATGGTTTTTCAAATGCAACATATTTTACACTGTACTATTTATTCCAAGTGGTAAGGTGTTAACTAATGCGATTTTTTTTTGACATGTCAAAATAGGTCAAAATTGTGCCAAAATTGTGCCGTTAGGTCAAAAATTGCCAAATTATTTACAAAGTCAAAAT
Organism: Botryllus schlosseri; assembly: GCF_051294905.1. NCBI lineage: Eukaryota > Metazoa > Chordata > Ascidiacea > Stolidobranchia > Styelidae > Botryllus > Botryllus schlosseri. The sequence continues at coordinate 37,640,523 of NC_137236.1, forward strand.
TTTTTTCAGCAACTTGCATTTCGTTTGTATCATAGATGATTGCACTGTCGGTGAACTTATCATTTTACAATTTACATCTTGCAGCCTACTTTATAGTCTTACCATTGTAGATGGACCATCGTCTGCTCATTGTGAATCATAAACCGTCAAATGAAACAAATGCTCAACGTAGCCTACTGCAGTATCCTAGCTAAAGCAAGACTGCGTGGGCATTGGTTCTTCTATTAGAAACTGTATGATGAAAAATTGCGATGTAGACAACTTTGTCATAATAAGCAACACGGTGTGTCACCTGCAGCTTACGCACAACTTCAGTGTTGCCGGCCAACAACTGCTGCTGGCGGGTGAACGTTCTTTCTCCATTCTTGTCAAGCTACTTAGTAAGGACAGACACTTTCTACCCGAAAATGTAGGAAAGTATCTTTCGTTATACTACAACTAAGTTTTGATTATTTCTATCATAATACTTGAGGTAACTAATACTGGAATTCTTAATGGGTCCATATTTCGATAAAATAAGGTTTTTTCATGTAAAAATTTGTCAGTTTTCATGCCAAAAGATTTTTTTCTGGTCAAACGACTTCGGAAGAACAGACAGCTTCAGCCAGAAATGAAGATAATTACCGGTATTACAATTCTAACATTATGTGAGAAACACCTAATTTAAGTACATGGGGTCAAATTAAGTTTTTTATCGTCAAAATATGTATGATTTGGGATTTTGTGGTCAAAACCTTCCCTTTTTATGTCCGAAAAATCGCCCTGATAATGGCACAGCCAAACAATCTTTTCCACAAACCATGGATTACAAGGGGTAGTATTTGTTTTGCCAAATACCCAAATTTGACTTTCCTGACTTTATTATGATACGGTAACTCAACTTAACGCTATTTTGCAGGTAGTATGTATTGAAATTGGCACCTTTTTGAGATGCATTCGCTGCATGGAATACTGGTAATTATCACGGTGTTTTGTAAGTGAACTGGTATATCCTTAGATAATGAATTTGATTATGTTGCATTCGGTTATCTTCGTGATAAAGATTTTTGTGGATGTTTGCTCATAAAATTTCACTAAAATTGTTAACAATCCATGAAGTATACTACCTTTGCCAGAGTAAAATTGGAGGTAACGTCATGTGCAAATTTCCATTCCATTACCTAATTATTCCATGAAAGAGACCCTTCTGTCATGCACAACTTATTGCAGAAAACAACAACTGTATCCAGTAGGATATCTGCGTGATTACTGAGTAGTTCATCTGTATTGCGAATTTTTGAAACAGATATTTTCTTTTCAATAGCCTTGGATTGATCCTCAAATTCGTCCAACTGATGTCGACTCTTTGAAAAGAGCCCCCTGGGTCTACCGTGCCTGCGCTATCAGACAATATTGACAGTGACGTGAGGAGTGGTTCGTAACGGGTTTTGTGCCGGCACAGTCATCGTAGGCGGTACAGACCTTTGTCTCAAGAACCCATGGATACATGTGATTATGTAAGCCTATTTATTCATTTTATATATCACCATTGATTATGTAATTTGTTGGTTTTTGCAGTCCTACTTTTCTCATGAACTATCTCGCAGAGTAGCCTATGGACTATTTGATATGTGCTGAAAAAGACTTCATCTGTGTACACTAGGGCGGTTCAAAAATAACATTTTTTCCTTAATCTTGCGGGCTACATGATTAAATCGTCAGGTTACCTTAAAAAACGACGCACACCAAATTTGAATTCATTCCAACCAATATTCGCGGTTTACGTAGAGTTTGAAAATTTTGAATTTGCCCAGAAACGCAAAAAAAATTTTTTCTTCAAATTTTTCTGCTAACCCCATGAAATTGTTGGGCTGTCTTCAAAGACTATGCAAAACAAATTTGACTCAATTCTAAGCAGTAGAAGTGGAGTTATATCAATTTTTCTTTGATAATTCTGGGATTATCCTTGATCGGTGGATAATCCAAGAATTTTCATCGAAAAACTGGAATAACTCCACTTCTACTGCTTAGAATTGAGTCAAATTTGTTTTGCATAGTCTTTGAAGACAGCCCAACAATTTCATGGGGTTAGCAGAAAAATTTGAAAAAATTTTTCAAACTCTACGTAAACCGCGAATATTGGTTGGAATGAATTCAAATTTGGTGTCCGTCGTTTTTTAGGGTAACCTGACGATTTAATCATGTAGCCCGCAAGATTAAGGAAAAAATGTTATTTTTGAACCGCCCTAGTGTACACTGATCACTGAACAGAGATGTAGTTGAACGTAATGAGCTCGTGTAACTTGTACTTTAACTATTGCTTATTGAACTATAACGGGCTAGGTCAGTGGTTCTCAACCTGGGGGGGCTGATTACCTCTCCTGCGCTTCTGTAACCTACCTGTGTGAAATATTTATATTTACTTCTGCATAAAATTACAATTTTCCTTTGGTATTTATCGTATTTTCTAGGAGCAGCATTTGGATTTGACCAGTAAAAAGATGGATCCGCCATGGCACGCCACGAATCAGGGACTCATCAAGCCTGGGTTGCGGCTGATGGAAAGAATATGAAAAATGTCCTAATGTGCAGGTAGTATGTATTGCAATTGGCACCTTTTTGAAATGCATTTGATGTTTAAAATACTGGTAAGCGTCGCAGTGTCTCGTAAGTAAACTGGTATATCCTTAGAAAATGAATTTTATTCTGCTGTATTCGGTTATTTTTGAATAGTATATTCATATTGAAATGAACCCGAATATTTTCGGCTGACACTTGTGGCTACGTGGGAAGAACGTCAAAACGTCTGCAGGAACGCATAAACCAACATGTATCCAGATTCATCAGAACACGTGCTTGACGCTCAGTGAAAAGCTCACCCTTAACTCATCCGCTTGAGATTGATGCTGATCGATCAAAGGCCATTAATTCTGCCATCGGCAAACATCTGTTAGATAATCCGATTTGTGCGAATAATTATTGAGACGACCGATTTCGAATCGTTGGGTGAGGCCGTTCACAATTCCATTTGTGAGCCTTGGAGTCGACTTTTATCAAAATACACCAACCAAAACTCTGTCAACAAAAGGAGTTCGTGTACCACCTAAAAATAGTACATTGAACGCTCTATCATTCACGAAATGTCATGCTGGTGACGTCATATTTTGTGATACGATTGTTGATATACAATGTTCTTTCCATTTCTCTACTAGTTGCTGACGATTACCCGTGATGAGTGTCAGCCGAAAATATTCGGGTTCATTTCCATATGAATATACTACCGTAAACCGGGGTAACTTTGGACTTAAGGGTAACTTTGGACACTAAGCAGTAAAAGATTTAAATGGTTATTGATGGAAAAGGGTTGCCGCTGGATGTCCAATTCTTTTTCATGTGGCAACAGTACCACAAGTAGTCTCAGTAGAAGGTGGATTCATTTCACTACCAGATAAACTTGACCCAACATTGATAAATTAATGGCGGGGGTCAATTTGATCAAAATTAATGGCCGTTAAACTTCTTACAACCCAACATAGATAGCATGTGATTCATAGATTGAAAACTTGGCAGCAGATACCTCTAAGCAGTCTTAATCCATGGCAAAAATGTCAGTGGGCTCACCCTTAGATCAATACACGAAAATGTGATGTCCAAAGTTACCCCGTCAAATTTTAACAGAACGGGGTAACTTTGGACAGTGGAAAATGTGATATTTCGAGCTCTGGAAAGTGGCTGCTTCATCTGTGTCAAAGTGTATGGTCGACTATATTCCTTGTTACCGGTCTGATGGCTTTTTAAAATAGAATGAGAAGGTTAATAAATTAGAGTTTGCCAAGATATGAAAAAATGGGTAGGCAATGAGCTGAGAGATTGTAATCTGGTGTAAGCTACTTCAAAAACTTATCACATAGTCCTAAAGATGCGCCTGCTGAATATGGGATATCGTAAATGACCACAAATATATCCATCAGAGGAGATTGGAAAGGGAAAGTGTATCTTTTAAAGAACAGTAATATATTTGAAATCGGCAATAAATCACGTTAACATGTTTAACGTTCGCTGTCGATTGCTGACACTGCCAGTGGGATATCCCTTATCACCATACGTTATTTATAAGTCCCAATTGGTGAAGGCATGAAGGAAAATTGAGATAAGAGATGAATAAGGGCCCATTAGCCTTCATAAACTACCTATTTATTTATTTATTATTTTTTTTTTGGGGGGGGGATTAGGTAAAAATCATGCAATAGGCCAGACATATACTATTCTGTTTCAGTTTTAGCCACTGCTCTCATCAACTCTTACCAAATAAGCCACATTTACGAGGTTTCATAAACAATTGAGTGTAAAGGCATACAAAAAAACTACATTGTCCAAAGTTACCCCACATGCAGAGATAACTTTGGACACGGATAATATACAAAAATAAGGTACTTATTTTTTACCATGAAGATTTTGGATTAGGTAATTCTAATCTATGCTCCATGACCCATAAAAAACACAAAACTTGCCTCCCCTACACCCCAGCATTTCCGAGATACAAAGCGGAATTGTTGAAAATTGGCCAAAGTTACCCCGGTTTACGGTATTCAATTGTCTATTGTCTATTGAAGTTCTGTACCTCCAAGAAGCTCTTCGGTTATTTTTATGAATGTTTGCTGGTAAAATTTCACTAAAATGATTAGCAATCCAGGAAAGTATGCTACAGGTGCTGGAGTAAAATTGGTGGTAAGGTCACATGAAACTTTCCATTACAATAATTAATTGTTCTATGAATGACACCCTTTTGTCACATACAATTGTATGTACAATTGTCTGATATCTGCGTGAATACTGAATGCTGGTGATATCATATTTTGTGATACGATTGTTGATATACAACGTTCTTTTGAATTCTCTACTAGTTGCTGACGATTACCCCTGACGATTCTCAGCCGAAAATATTCGGGCTCATTTCAGTATGAATATATTATTCAATTTTGTATTTAAATTTTGTACCTCGAAGAAGCTGTTCGAATATTGAATGGTTCCCTTGTATTGCAAATTTTCAAAACAAGTATTATCTGTTCAACAGTCTTGGATTTATCCTCAAATTCAATCGACTGATGTCTCTACCGTGCCTGCGCTAACAGACAATATTGATAGTGACGTGAAGAGTCATCTGAACGGATTTTGTGCCGGTGCAGTCATCTTTTGCGATACATACTTTTGTCTCAAGAACCCATGGAAACATGTGATTATGTAAGTCTATTTATTCATTTCATATATCACCATTGAGTATGTAATGTGCTGGTCTCTGCAGTTCTAATTTTCTCAAAAACTATCTATATATGCGGTATGAGCTGAAGAAAGGCTTGATCTGTGTACCCCTGTACATTGAACAGAGGTGTAGTTGAATGTAAAGAGCTGATGTAACTTGTATTTAAACTATTGCTTACTGAACTATACTCTTGACTATGTTAACATCAAATTGAGATCATTTCCCATAACCTGCTAATTCCAATTCATTGTGTTAATTAAATTTAATCAGGAAGGAAGGATTTCGAAAGATTGACAACAGTTACAATTACTGCAATGAACGAAAAGTATTCGACAACTTCGATAATATGTCACAAAGTTTCTTGTACTAAAGAGTATCAATGTGTCCTTTGTCTGATATATTTTCTCGTCTCAATTCAAAGCAGCTATCAAATCTTAGAATCAAAGTTATATGTAAAGTCTACCGTATGTCAATTATTATAATGGAAATCTGAACCCATAGGAACAATGATGCTACTATATTTATTGTCCGGATCTTGTCTGCAATTAATTATATTTTCAGCAAAACGAAGTTAATGAAGTCAACTGTCTTCTTCTCCGAGCCAAATTGAGAGACAAATGAATATAATCCAAGACCCGAGCGCATGTCTTATTGAAACAGGTACCGTAATCTTTCTGTGTTGTGGACCGTACAAATTTACATAGACCTGCAACGTTCTGCAATAAATTTCATTCTGAGTTACAGTTCTGCATTCTCACTGTTGCCTGTGCGTCTGAATGTCAATGTAAGTGTCAAAATGGCCGAATTGATAAAAAGACAGACCTGAATAAAGATATTTTTATTAGTCATTTTGCTAATTTTAGTCCTGCTCAGTGATAGTATTTCACATGTATCCGAGCGCCTTTCCTGCGCTTCTGTAACCTACCTGTCTAAAAATATTTATATTTATTTCTGCATAAAATTTAGAATTTTCATTGACATATTCAAAACTTTGGAATTTAATCACATTTTCCAGGAAAGCAACTTGAAGGCGACCGGTAAAAAGAAGCAAACACTATGGCACGCCACGAATCAGAGATTCACCGAACCTGGATTGCAGCTGATGGCAAGAATATAAAAATGCTTCAGAGAAAATGGAGTAGGCCTATTCAGAAACATTGTTGACGTTTTGATCTGCTATGCATTAGATTGTCATACTCTAAAGGAGTGGTTCTCAAACAGGAGAATGCATTTGATGGGGCGTGAAGCCGCAGTCAACTAAAATCTTTTTCGCACATGGCAGCTTGTTGTTATTTCTCTGTGTATGGTCATAATTTAATATTTGAATATTCTCTCATCAACAACCATTACCGTCACTGCCATCCAACTATCCGTTGCGATTTCTAGCGTTCTGGTTGATTTTTTAAATTTCATGTTACGGCGATAAGGGGTGTGTGAAATTTTTTGCTAGCATAAGGGGGACGTGTCCAAAAATATTTGAGAACCACTGCCCTAATGACTTCCAGATTTCATTTTTTGCAGCAGACTTGTAAATAACAGCAAAATCTTTTCTATAAATCTGCAAAATTTGTAGGAACTCAAAGAAACGATTTCTTTGTTGTTTAAACAAAAGTGATTGGCATTAACTTGATATAAATACTGGTAATGCAAGCAAGCACTAGAATATTTTTGATGCCTGGATAGCAGGCCCAATTTCACTAAGAGTAAAAAAAATATTTATGTTTGGTTATCGTGGTAGTGATACTGGTACAATGATACATTCGTTGTTTGTTTATAATAAAATTAGAAATTTACAAACAATATTTTTGATTAATTTTAACGATTTGTGTTGATCATGTTTTCCGCTAACGGACGTAACCAATTAATTTGATTCCATACCCCTGTCACTAAAGTTTAAGATACCAAATGATATTTTGTTATCTCTATCTCAATGCATTCATTTTCATGATTGAGTGAGTTGCATGATATTTGTAGTGAGTTTGCTCTTAATCAATTGTGATGTTCGTGATTTCATGGACTATTTTGGAAACGGTTTCAACTATTGATTTGAATTTATGAAACCCTGTCACAGCACCTAATGGAAATTTGGATGTTTGCATGTATTTCATCACCCAGGTTGGGAATTATAAGCGTCATTTATTAATGAATCAATAAAATCTGATTTCATTTTGAGCCCTGCGTTCCGGTGACTAGTCAACCAGCCACTTTGAGATTGAACACTTTTTAGGTAAACACTTTTAATTTAAACACTTCGCAACACTTCTAGGCGTTCAATTTATGGATCACGTTTCGTGTTCATTTTTCCGGGTTTTGCAACACTTCAAAACTTACAGTGTATACCTGGCGGACCGGCAGAAGAGTCGTCACGAACCGGCGGTTGAGAACCACTGGTCTAGACAACTTTTAGCTCCACTGGACAGTTTTCAGTTGTTTAGGCTAAACTATACCAAGCATACTTGCGTTTTACTTACTTGGGAGTCGGTAAGACTACTAGTAATATATTAGAGATTTTTAATGTTACTTCTACTTATACTTGAGTATCAATGATAGCTAGTTTAACCACGTCTGTATAACTCGGTATGCCACTACGATAGATCATTGCCCAGTCTTCTGATCTAGAGGATGGGGATGGGAGTTTCGTATAGTTGAAGTCTTGAGCAGTTTCGCTTGGGGCTTGTAATGAAACTCAATAAGTTGGGAAAATATTTTGTAAAAATTTAGAAATCAGATACGTTAATGGACACGTTCCACCGTATGCGTTACGGGAGTAAATCCAGTTTGGCGAACATTAGAAGCTGGCAATGCGACAACACTGCAAACGTAGAGAGGTTCACTAGTAGTTGAGTGCAGTCAAGAAAGGTGGCTGATGGCAAATTATTGGTGGAAAATGAAGTTCGTCGCGATTTTACTACTATGTTCTGTCAATTTTATCGGTGAGTTCGGTTACAAACTACCAGTCTTTCTCGCTCAGAGCTTGTTAAGCAGCAGTCGGAAATTAGTTTTCCGTGGAACAGGCAACTCACCAACTGTTGTTTTCATTCAGTTCATGCGCAAGACTGGGGGAAAGATCCGGCCATCGAATCGGTAACGTTTCCTTTATTTCATTCAACCCCCTAGCTCTTGTAGAGATCTGAAACCTGCGATGATGATGTTGTTATTTGTGGTATTTATGGTGTTAGTCGACTACTGTGTAGTCGCTTACACAAGGTCAATTTTCTTCATTTTTATTCCATGATGCCGACTTGTAGCACGGCCTATGCTTCTCTCTTCTTTTATAAGACACCGTTTACGCGGATGATATGGCGAGGAGGAGCCTAGATAAACCTCCATCACTTAGGTAGGAATTCTGGAGTCGACTTCGGTCTGACTCGAACCCGCAACCCATTGGGGTTCCAGCTGTGGATTATACCTCGCGACGTTAACTGGAGACTTGTTTGCGACCGAAACCTACGCATGACATTCCAATTACGACATTTCTACGACTATCCAATATTATGTCCTCAGGGTGAGGGTGTTAGGGGCTTCGAATCAGTGCGCCGTCATATCATGTAGTTGATTTTATATTTGAAGATCGAGATACATTTATTTTTGTGTAATGAAATTAACCAATATCTTACGTCAGTCATATTCATATATTGGTGTCAAGTAGTGTATTTGTTTGACATACACCCTAGCGTTGGATGCAAATTTTGTGAACGGCATTTCCAGCTACCAAATTGTAATTTCACACCCTGTCAATGAGTGCAATGGGTCGAAAAGAGTTAAATATACTACTCATTGGGTGGATATATTCCCAGGGTGTGATGTATTCATACGTTCGTCGATTTACTGAGGTGGTAGACGAAAATAAAAGCACGGCACCTCTTGGAGATTTATATCAATATCAATTGGTGTACCATCGTTCCAGAACCCAAATCCTCTAGCGTAGACAGTCGTATTATTGAATCAGCCGTCATTACTGGAATCATCCAGCCATTTGATATAAAAAAATGAATCTTTACTTTCAGCGGAATTAAAGGCGATAAGTTGTATTTTCAATTGTGTGATAGCTAGCACTGAGAGGAATCTCATTTTTTTCACATCTTGTCGAAATTTTCAAGTGTCATGTGCATTCTTTGGGTTATATTCTGGTCAATATTTCGCTTCGTTGACCACTACAGTCATGGTACTAGTTTCATTTATTTTTTCACAATGCATCTTAAAAAGTCACACCTGCATTTTTCCCATCAGATGTGCCTGAGTTCAATGACAGGTTGACTATAGTGTTCGAGTTATATTAAATGTATTCTTGGCAATTATTCTAGTTCTGTACCGCAATTCAGCTAAACGAACTGAAGAACTGCACCAGCAAGAAAATAATAAAATTTCGTAGAGTTGCTCACTTAATTTTCTCTATTCAGAATAGCAACATTTCTGGCCCCCTCTTTATAACAGGTATTTTACCGAGCTCCAGGGCAAGTAACCTTTCAAATAGTGCCTTCGATGGGCCACCAGAGGCCAATAAGAGTTCCTCACCAATCGCGTGCGGTCCCGCCTGTTCGTGAGCAAGCCATAGTTCCTCACCATCAATCACGTGCAGTATCACCTGTTCGCGAGCAAGCCATGGTTCCGCAGATATCACGTGCAGTCCCGCTTTTTCGTGAGCAAGACATACTTCCTCATCAACGACGTGCGGTCCCGCCTTCTCGTGAGCATGCCATGGTTCCTTACCAATCACATTTTGTCCCGCATTTTCGTGAGCAAGCCAGGGTTCCTCACCCATCACGTGCTGTCTGGCCTGTTCGTGAGCGAGCCATGGATCCTTTCAAATCACGTGCAGTGCCACCAGTTCACGAGCAGGCCATGGCTCTTCACCAATCACGCTCGGCCCCACCGACTCGTGAGCTAGCCAGGGCTCCGCACCAATCACGTGCAACGCCACTGTTTCATGAGCAAGCTATGATTCCTCACCAATCCTATGCGGTATCTCCACAATCATTCGGAGTTATGTGGCCATTTTCGCACCGATACAACCGTAAAAGAAGAAGCATCGAGTCGGGATCAAGGATTGAACGCCAGACTTTGGTCAGTTAATTAGCCACGCGCTTGGGTGTGGCGGTGAAATCAGAGCACTCCGTGCAATCAACAGCAAACTTTGTAAACTTGGTGGCGGTCGTGTTATGGAAGATTTCATTTGGAAGTTGGTCAACGCCTTACCAAGGACGAAATAAACCGTTTCGAATATTGTTGTAACTTTTACCATTTCACCAAATAAATGGTGACGTAATGTCGGCCGACGTTGAGATGCGTGCTACATATATTTAGAGCTCAGTGCCCATTTATTACAAATGCCACGAAGAAATATTATGACGGCGACATCTTAATATTCAGCTTAACCGGTACACGAAATTGTGCTGCGCATTGGGGTATATTTGCTATCAAAAGCGATAATCGAATAGTCAACTCGACTCGAATCCTAATATCGACTAAAAGTTAATTATCGAACGAAAATAATAGTTTTGATATGATATTATCCACTGTGGATGCCTTAAAACCGGAATTTATCGCATCGCGGCATACAGCTACGTACGTACGTTAGTTGAAATTAAATATATCTGCCGAGATGAATCCCCAGTATTTTTACAAAGAGCAGTAACTTTGGTATGGTCGAAAAATACCAAATAACCGTCAACGCGGAACAGCACCGGCATTATATTCTTTAGGCGCAGGTTACGCAGGTTAAAAGGTCAAATTACGCAAGTCTCTGAACCCGCGTAACAGCCGACGCGTTGAGCAGGGCTCGTAATGAGCCGACAAATCGACTTGAAACGAAACAAATGTTTTTCTCAGCAGTCGGTTTTGATGACGCGCAACGGATGCCGCTATGGAATCTACCGAACGCCACTAAAGGAGGCAGAGAGTTTGTGCTCGGGATTGGGCGCTCGACTGCTCCGTACCAATGTGAAGACACCCAGCGACAATAGGTAAGCTAGGCGCCAACGCATTAATCAAACTCCCTCAGGTGCTGCTCATTGCAGACTTGGAGAACTAGATAAATATAAGTATTGTCCAATTCGAGCAAATGCCGCTAATCTAATTCCAATCTAAATTTTGAAATGTTTTATGCTCTAATTTCAAGCCTTATCTAATTTCTGGTTTTCCTGAAAATGATACAGGAGAACTGTATAGTGCGAAACGAGCCTAGCTTGATGTACAGACATTTGTTACTCTCGTGCGAGTGAGAAGGAACTTGGGCTTGATATGAACTAATTGGAATTGTATTCGATTTCAAAGTTTTTGCGAAGTCAATAATTCTAATTCTATGCTATTTTGAGAAAGCCGAAAATATTCTAGTTGACCTCTGTTAAACCTTGGTTGAATGGTTCGATATTTGATCTTTTCCAGACTGCTGGCAAATATGTTCGACTTACTTCGATCTGGGGCAGTTTCCACAAACGGCAAAGAGAAGCAAACGCGACGGGAACACTGGGATCGTGATGACGTTATGTTTCGAGAAAGTATTTGTGAATTATGTCCGTGAACTGTCGCTCAAGTTTCTGAACCGTGTGCAGAAACCTTACCGTTATTATATCGAGCATTTCGAGAATGTTATAATAGAGCACATGAACATGGCGACGAGTTTGTTTGGAACGAGATCTAACGATAAGGCGACAATTACAAAGCCCAGGGGGCAAGATATGTGTTACGAAAAGTAACTTGTGCGTAACTGTTTGCTGTTGTTCTCGTCATTGCCGAGGCTCGACGACCTTTATTGCTTACGCACTTTTACAAAAATCATCCGAAAGTATGGTGTCATGATATCTCCACTGTCTGCGGACAGTAGGGTCGGGCCGAACATTCGTGTATCAGTTTTGAGCAGTCGATCCGAATCCAGTAATGAGAGATATTGTCTCGGGCACAGAAAAGACAAGCTTCATATTATTTATATACGACAATTGTGATGGTAATCATTTCTTTCCATAATGAAAAGTCTTAAATAGATGTAGCTTGCATTGCTGAATGTACTTGGTGGTCGTAGTAAAAGTATATGTGTTTGCATAGGCTGTATCAAGTAAAAGTCAGTAGTTCTCCAATACATGACCCGAAGCTTCATACTCGACTCCGCATCGAATCACTCCAAGTACTCGATTCTGCCTTTGAAATGAGCGAAATGTCGTAAGATGTCGTCACGTCAACTCTCGGGTAAAATTATGCCGATTCCACGCCTCTTTGCTGTTCGGCCCTCGGGGGAAGTTTGATCTAGCTTCGAAGCAGGCAGACGATGGTACCACCGTCGCATGATTTTCAGGGCGATAATCTTCACGGGAAGGTAATTTTAGGGCACTGCCTTTCTGTGTGTTATTTACTCTCACTTCCGTTCGAAGTGGTCGATTTTTTTCGCGGATTCGTCTAAGTCGGAGTAGATGTGGGTTAACGCTAGCGCAATGGAATTCTGCTAGTCTTGCCTGTCGCGTGATGTAGTCAACATAGTATATCAATTCCATTGACATTCTCTTTAAGGGTAATCCAGATCCCATTGACCAAGGGTAGATCTGAATATAATATTAGGACAGCCTGTAGCTGCACTGCATTCTACCAACCATGAAACATTTTCCATCGTCGCGCGATCTTCATTGGTGGGTTAATCATAATCGCAATGACAATCATTCGTAATTAATATGATAGATTGTTTTTCGGAAACCAATTTAGTTCGGAAAGGCACAAAAATTTTGTAAACGGTAATAGCTTTCCAGCAGACAAATTAATGACCCGAATTGATAATATCGGGTAGCGATTCTGCAGACAGCAGACTTCTACCTGAGCAATGGGTTAGCACTCCAATCATTCAAGTGTTCCAATATCTCAAATGCTGCTGGATTATTGATATCTAACAAATCTCTTGTCGTTAATTGTAGAAATTGTCAAATTGTGCATATCCCAAAACACAGGTTGGAACTCAACCGGGTCTTGTTTATCTGTCATGAGATATATATGATATGACGACGGCGTTTTCAAACTATGTTTTGAAGGTGGTTATCCAAGTCAAGAATCACCCAAACAGCATTGTGACATTGATATAAATCTCATTTAACGAACCGCACTCACGTGCTCAAATCAGGTGCTTTAAAGTTGCGATGGTAAGTTTTAAAGTGACTATATTGCACTACTTGTTTAGATATGTTTTCTGTTCTTTTGACACAGTCTGATTGTGACGATGTAAATAGCCCTCGAGCGCATTCGGGCGACACAGGCACGCATAATATGGTATCTACGGCTCAGCATTTGCCCACGAACAGCTCTTTTTTAAATGAGGTGCGCATTTAGGTGACATATTTCCTGCTTTTCTGCACCGAGGCACTTTAGCGACCACTTGGAAACTTTGATTGCAACACGGATTTTCCTGTCCCGCTCTTTAATCAGATAAATCAATAGTTATGACGTCACGCTGCACTTGACCGCAGGAAGGTCTGCCTCACTTGATCTGGACGACCAAGGGGGCGGGGGACTGATTGACATAAATGTTTAAGACTCGGACAACCTATTTGTTGCATTTCACTGTGTTGACTTCGAGGTCACAGAATTCGATAAATTTCGCGAGACCTTACTTCTAGTTTTACGGTGCACTCAAATTTGGTTTCCCTATTTCCGCCACCCATTCAACATTTTATATATATGTTTATACCACTTCCACTTGACACTGCTACTTTAGGGTAGGTAAAACTAGGCCCCGAGTACTTGCATTTTACGTACATGGAGATAGCTATTACTGTTACTTTTACAAGAGTATCCAAATTCATGATATTTTTTCTACTTCTACTTGCGTAGTCAACATGTCAACATGTGTGAGCATTCCTGATGGTTAGGGCGATTTTGTATGTATGTCAAAACAAGTCAAAGTTTTGTCAAAATTGTAACGTTATGTCGAACAGGTAATTAATTAAATTGTCCAAAATGTTTACAAAGTCAAAAAATATTCGCAACCACATTTCGTTTGTATCGTAGATGTTTGCACTGTCGGTGAACTTATCATTTGTAAAGTAGCTTGTAGCCTACTTTATAGGCCTACCGTTGTAGACGACCCATTGTCTGCTCATTGTGAATCATAAACGGTGAAATTAAACAAATTGGTTGACATGGTATTATGCTCAATATACCACAATATCGAAGCAAGACTGCGTGGGCATTGGTTCTTATATCAAGTAGTGCATGATGGAAAATTGTGATGTAGACAACGTCATCAGAATGAAGCAACACGGTTTGTCACCAGCAGCGTAAGAACAACTTCCGTGCTGCCAGCCCACAACTGACTGTTGCTGTTGAACGTTCTTTCTTAATTCTTGGCAAGCTACTTAGTAAGGACAAATACTTTCTACCAGAGAATGTAGGAAAGTATCCTTCGTTGTACTGCAACAAATTTAAATGATGTCTACGATAATGCATGATGTATCTACTTGAATTCTTCATTGGTCCAGATGTCGGTAAAATTAAGTTTTTCATGTAAAATTTGTAAGTTTTTAGGTCAAATAATTTTTCTCACGCCAATCTACTTCGTAACAATAGACAGTTCGAACCATAAATGAAGATAAGTAATACAATTCTAACATTATGTTGGTAAAATACCTAATTTACATACATGATGTCAAAATTTGTCAAAAGTAATTTTTTGAGGTGAAAAAATGTCAAAATTTTGATATTTTAGGTCAAAATCTTTCTTTTTCAGGTAAAAAATCGCCCTATCGATGATTAAACGTGGTTTCAAGTTTGTAGTTGAATCCACGAGCAATCTCGTTTGAGGGTGGTGATGAAAGCGGAAAATCAATAATTCGAGTAAATATTTTGCGAAATTCAGAAATTAGATACGTTAATGGACATGTTCCTCGGCAGGTGTAACAAAAGCTTCGCCAATTGGCAGAAGATTGGAAGCTATAGCTATCCGAAAACGCACCGAACGTACAGATATTCACCGGTAGTTGAGTGCAGTCGAGACAGGAGGCTGTTTTCAGATCGTTTGTGGTGAATGAAGATAGTCGGGATTTTTCTATGTTTGTCTTTCGATTTTATCGGTGAATTTTGTTGCAAACTCCACATATTTTCGCAAAGAGCTTATTCAGCAAAACTCACGAATAAATGTTCGGATGTGCTGACACTTCAGCAAATATTTTGATCGTTCAGTTTACGAGGGAGAGTATAGGAAAACGATCCTGATGTAGAATGGGTAACGTGATCCTTATTTCATTCGACAAACTCATGCTCGATAAAGGAGCTAATACGCGAGTTCGCTTTACACGGTGCATTTTCTTACGATTTAAATATTGCGTGGCACGCGAAACAACTTAATACCAACTTGGACTAGCGTGTTGACTTGACCATCTGTCACTTATTAATTAAAATTTATATTTTAAGCATCAAATGTTTCCGCACTCGACTCGGACCCGTCATTGTGACAAATTGGTTCATTCAATAACATTTGATAAGAGTGATAATCGAATCCGTTTCGGAAGCATAATATCACTTTTACGAAGTTTTTTATTTATTTACATTGCATAATTATTCAGGTGTCTCATGATGGGTGTCAGATTGAAAGAGTTCAAGCCGTTTCGATTGTGTACGATCTATTCAATTTATCGAAATCTTCAGGTGTTTTGGAATAATGAAATTAATCATAAAACTGGGCTGAACTGATGTCAATAAACGTAAGCAAAAGGTCACGTATAAAGATAAATCTTATTTGTGGCGTGGGATTGCTAGTTTGATAGGGTACAAATTATAATATTTTCCACAGGCGTGGTTGATTGCATTTCGAATCTATGCACAGGCGTATTAAGGAGTTGGTTCATATTATAAAGTCCACAGATTCTTGTTCCCATGAAATGATCCAGTTTCCAATGTCTGTAAAATGCAAACTTAATTAGGGCTTATAGGTCGAGCACCTGGACTTTAAGTGGACCATGGTAGTCGGGTATGGCTCATTATAAACTCACAATGGTTAGGATGTTGTGGAATGTGTAGATATGTGACGACAAAAAAAATGATGCGGTTTGCGACAATACAACGCGTACTTCTGCTCGTCCGTAGTACTCATGTAGGTTTATCTACTAGTGTCGCTTACTCAAGTAGCAGTGATTGCACACTACTCTTAATTTCTTTGATGCCGAAATACCAAGTATTGCGTATATCGTTTTTGAATACACTTTAACGAAGGATTGATAAGAAGTTGAGAATCCACACGGTTTTTAGGACGCAACCCTAAATTTGAGTTTTATAATTACCTCGTGACCCAACCCTCACGTAACAAAAAGACGGAATTCTATGAACCATGCTTTTCTTATCAAAAAGATCATCGATAACAGTGAGATTGACGTCCGTGGAATTTCTCCTTTACAGTATTTGTAATGTAGCCTCATTTATATTTTGCGCATCAATGATCTCCATCTGTTTCCAAGTCACGAACTCTTCGTGGCAAATTTTCGAGCTCACGGATCGCCGAATTGTCCGGAGTATGGATTGACTTTGAAAAACCAAGCACTGAACAATGTTCAGTGAACATTGGACAGCCATGTTCACCCTTAACATGCGAACACGGCTTATCTAAACTGTCTCCGCCTCGCTCTACCCATTTTGCCCACCGTCCACTGCTCTCACTTTCTACCCACTATGTCCAGTGCGCACTTTTGCGAACCATTGGTGCTGATCATACTTACGACCGTGCTCGGGTATTTTTGGTGTTTCACCAGTGTTCAGGAACCGACAAATTCTCAAATAGAACCTTCGACGAACGCCAGAAAGCCGATTGGTGAGAAAGGTACGTGAAGTCTCGCCTAATAGTGAGAAAGCAGTCATGGTCAAAGATTCAACGCGTGACTTCGGTGAGTTACTTCTCAATTGGCCGCATGTGCGGAGCCCTTACACCGGTGCACGGGTCTCTAACACCAAGGTCGTTACTAGCCAAGTTTTCAACTTGGTGATAGACTTAGTTGTTAATGAAGGAAGAATACTGTGTCTGATCATGTTTTAAATTAAAGGGCACTGCGCTCTAAATTCGTTGTGGTCTCAAATTAAGGACGGAAGTGTGAAGCAGTTTGTGGCAGCAAACATATTCTTCAGAAAGCCACCATATTAAAACTGCAAAGTTACACGAGCTTCACTTCCCAATGATTATATCTGTGGCGTGGAGATCACGCGTAATCTCATCCCGTTGCGAAATTTTTGCACGCATTCATATCACTACGTTACAAAGTACCTATTGTCAGATATTCGACTGCTGATATTATCAAGGAACTATGCCACACGATACCACAGCGGTGTACCCCACTGGTACGCGACTCATACCTTCATGATATCAGCTGAGAAATATCTCAAATTACCATCTTTTTTCGCGACAAGACAGCGATACGTGCTAGAAGTATTTAGTGAGCAGTACCACTTTAATACAAAGCCACCAATTAAATATTGCGATTGTGACAAACTAACTCTTCAGTATGAACAGTATCCGAAATAGAGTATAGGGTTTTGCAGCGACGAATGATACGGTACATTTGATGTCTTGCCACGGACTATACACATTAATTTGAGTGCTCGAAGGGAATCGACTAATAATTGTAACGATTCGCAAGTAAATAAATTGGACGGTGCCCCTGGGTTAATTTATAACGTGAATTGCAGCTGTGACACTATGTAATCCATGTATTTCAACTCAGCGTCCAAAACGTGTTGTACAAGGCTTGGCAAGTTACAACGATGCCACATTTCTGTGAAATATTAATTTACGCCCAGCATTATAAAAAAGGCGCTATTGAGCAGATTTTTCGAAAATACCAAATCACCTTTAATATCTGTGATAGTCAGACTTATTTTATTTATGATCGCATAAAAGTTACATATATTTAAACATTTCGAGTCATTCATATTGCGTTGACATCATAATGAGTTGTATTCGAAATCTATAGATTTTCCTAATACTCGTTCCGGTATCGAATCAGTAACGAACTCGAGTCATTCAACCCCTTAATCCGCTTCAATGCCACATATGCTTGTATCACAAGACGCAATATAATATCTCGCGTGGTAAAAGTCGGATTAAATCAACTTGGAATCCATGCACGACATAGTAGGTATTGATGAGGAACAAAGGCTGGCCTTTCAATCTGAAGTAATTGTCTCAAATGTCGTTATATACTCCAATGTTGGATATTTTCCAGAATGCTGTAGGCCTATCATATGGACGGACCACATCGGTATGGACCCGTGCTTCATAACCAAATTCGTGAAGAACACTGGGATAGTGATGACGCCACATTTCGAGAAATCACTCGCGAAATTCACCCTTGCAGTTTAAACCGCGCATACGGAAACCCTATCGCTATTTTATCTGGAATTACGTGAGTACTAGAATAGAACATAGCAACTTGGCGACGAGTTCGTTTGGAACGAAATCTAACGATAAGACGACAATTTCAAAGCCCAGGGGGCAGGATACATTTTACAAAAAGTGTGTGAATCTAATGCTGAGTGTTGTTCTCACCATATCCGATACCAGCCGGAATTCTGGCCGCTTTCTATCGACGGATTTTCTCGCGCATTTTCAAAAGTCAATCGATAGTTTCACGTCGTCCAAACATCATTAATTATAGCAGTAGGTCGAAGCATTTCGAGTAATCGATCCCGAATCTAATACCAATTCTGATAATTCGAATGACAGAATATTGCCGTCCACATTATTTGCGAGAAGGGAATTGAGGTTGCGGAAGTTCACACTTCGTAAAAAGTCAACGCGAGGTGGCGCATCATTTAATATATACTGCAAAAAGCCAGGATGTTTATGTACGCTGAAGGATATGCAGTGTGGTCTCAAATTGCGATTGCAGTGACATATTATTATGTGCAATCGTTTATTATCACACATAAACATGAGTACCTGGAACTCCCATAAACAGTACGAATCCCTCCGGTATTCGATTTAGAAATTGCGGTTACTTCGTAATATGGTATCGCACCAAATCACAACGAAGATGAAGTGAATTCTTCAGTTCGGCGCTCTGGGGTAGTTTGTTCGAGCTTCGAAGCCGGCAGACGCCGGTACCACCATCGCGTTATTTTCAAGGCGGTAATTTTCACGAGATGGTTATTTTGTGATACTGCCATTCTTTGTATTATTTTCTTTCGATCCACAGTCAATGGAGTCACATTTTCTGCTGTCAAAGTCAGCACAGGCGGAAGCGAACAGCACAGCCCTTATTTTAACAAAGGATTCGTAAAAATTTAGATTTTTGCTGCGAATGGAGTAACTTCGAGTTAATCATATTCATTCGTCATCACTTTAGCAGTAACCTCGGCCCCATGGCCCTGTGTAGGATCCACTTCACAGCACGTACATGAACAATGTTTGACAAAAATCTACTAATCAATTGATCAAGGTGGCATGCGACGCAATCCAAACGTAATCGAAATGAATTTCAGTCATAATTGTTTAAAATATATACATATAAATATTTCGCAGACAAATTCGATTCAATACCGCGCTTGAATAAAACAATATTAATGCTACCATTTTATCGTAGCATAAAAATTATGTTTTAGACTTAATATTGTCAGGTAAAAGTATTGCAATTCTGCAATCTGCAGACTTTCACTGAAGTGAATAATTTGGAGGACTTTGTTTTGTGATACGCTGGAATGCGGGGTTACCCTGATCATTTCAATTATGATACTTATGAAATGCAGCCAAATTATCGTTGTCATTGAAATCTGATGTTGTGTGTGAGTGGTCAATATGGTCCGTACACGTCCTATAACGAGACGTGCTGTTGAACAATTCCAATTGCTTTAAAGACGAGAGTGCATAAGTGACTTTCGCACAGCCCCTTGTTTAGATCTGTTTCCCGCTGATTTGATACTGTCCACTTGTAACGATATCAGATGCCATCTGGTGTATACGGTGAACACAGATAGCGTCAGCAGCCACTGCTCAACCTTTGGCCACGTACAGCAATTATTAAAGAAACAGAGATGATTTTAGGTGTCGTTTTTTTTCTTCTCGTCTGCAACTTGGCCTTATTGAGGCCATAAAAGTGTTCACATAGACGATTGCGAGTCATATTCGTGAGATCGACTAAAACGCAACTTCGTCAGGTTTAAGGTGTCAAAATTTGGTTATGCTGGATCAGAAACTTTGGTTCAAACTGCGTCATAGCGGCTTTCTGTTATTTGCTCAAACCGACCCTATACTAAAAAGCTTCGGCGCGACTCTTATTTCCTCACCTATGTCAGTGTCATTATGGTCGATCTGCTGTTACTTTTGTGATATTCGTTGTCCTTTTGAAGTGGAAAGTTAGAGACACAGCGCTTGCATAACGTCGCCTACCGTGCAGGGCATTCATTTCTGACAGAATTCTGTCATAATCGCAATGTTCAATTTAGGACGTATGACATCTTAGCTTTGTCTGAACTATATGAACCCTGTTCGCCGAGTTTGTTATCTCATGCCATAGATTCATATAATTGTTACAGTTGGTAATTACAGACCAAGACGTACGAGTCTTTTATACGTGATCGACTAGCTTTTTACAATACGAATGTTAATATTAATTTGGCTGTATTACTGATATTTTATAACTTTACTTCATTCTCGTTATTTTGCTTTGGGGTCAGGTTGCTCGCCGGATTATGTGTGTTTTTACCAGTGTTACTGTGAATAGAGAATATAATAATAATGCACGAGATTAATAGTAGACTTGACGCTACCGACAAAATATCCCAGTTCAACTTGAAAAGCAAGAAAACCAAAATAATTTGTTATTTAAGGCAAAGCTCGCTGAGTACTCGGGCCTCAAGCCATATGCGAGTATTATTTGGTCTACCACATAGTTTGAGATGCGAAAAAGAATAAGCTTTTCGAAAATTCTGAAGGCTGCAGCATCGAAAACTACTGATTTTGAATATTTTTCGACTTATAGTACTTTTTTGACTGAAAAAGGTCATCTTTTCGATCTCTGCTCCCTAAATACCCGCAGTCCACTATTAGGGCTGGGCAAAATCAAGTACCTGAGTGATTCGATTCTGAATCACGTATTCGAGTATCACTCATTACGACGTCACAACAGAATGTAATGGGTCAAAGTTCAAATATATGCCTTTTATGACACCACAAAGAACATAATGCCTGTTATCCGTCACATTAAAGATACTTTGGTATTCCTTCGACCATAACGATTTCATTGCACTTCTTGTCAAGATTGTGGGTTGATCCTGACTTGGGAAATGTGTTATTTCCAATAACGTTCGTAGGTTTGTGCTATGTCTCGTATTCTGCGACACGACCAATCAAAGTTTCATGGCTTCATCACTGAAAAATAGCATCACAGCTACAATCCCTTTTAGTAAATTGACTTTCAGTTGTTATTGATATTTCTTTATTAACAGTAAAACTGGTAAATACACTCATAATCTAGGGAGCAACCTGCCCCCAGAGGAAAATGGCGAGATTGGAGTAAATTTTTAAAATTTCAGTAATACATTCAAATTGTTATTCCTATGCAATACATGAAGAAGTCAGATTACAGAATTGCAGCAGATGAAGAATTGGCAAGGGTTGCAGAGCAGAAGTAGAGATGATTGAAGATGAAGAATCGAAATCACAGAAATCATGCTGTGATTCACGAGTTAGTCCAGTGGAGCATTCAAGGCCTTCCGAAGAATGTGCACAGTTACCAATAATGCGATATTTTGGATCATGTCGAATTGAACGTTACCAGGAATTTGTTGGATATGTCTCATGAGTTTTTTGCTTACGACCCCTGTAGCGCCAATGACTATCGGTACAATGTTTATTTTGCATCGCCACATTTTCTCACATACCATTTTGAGGTCTGCGTATTTGGAGTGTTTTTCTGATTCTTTTTGTAGTAGTTTGTGATCAGCTGGGACAGCCAATTCAATGAATAATCATTCTCTTTTCTTTTTTAGTTTGACGATTAATTCCGGGCGGTTGCTCCTGATTTCGCGGTGAATTATAACTGGTACATCCCACAGAATTTTTACTTGTTCGTTTTCTGACACTGGTGCTGGGCTGTAATCGTACCAATTTTTTGTCGAAGTCGATTATTATAATAAGTAAAAATCGTGTTGGTGGCGCTTATCACAGCACAGGTTTTGTGCGCCACGTCTATACTGGTTATTACAATGATTTTTACATTATTCAAATATATACAGCGTCACTCAGTACTATTGACATACCAACATGCACATTCAATATACGGACCTAGCCGACGCTATACAATATACAAACATTTGTGTATACAAATAATGAACCTTCATGTACTAGCGATACTATACAAATCGCCGCGAAGATATCGCGAACTCTACAACATTATCCAATAGGAGTTCGTGTACCACCTAAAAATAGTACATTGAACGCTCTCTCATTCACGAAATTTCATGCTGGTGACGTCACATTTTGGGATACGATTGTTGATATACAATGTTATTTCCAATTCTCTACTAGTTGCTGACGATTACCCCTGACGAATGTCAGCCGAAAATATTCGGGTTCATTTCAATATGGTAGACTATTGAATTGTATATTGAAGTTCTGTACCTCCAAGAAGCTCTCGAACTCTTTGGATCTGTCAGAACGTCTTTCAAATTCCAATTTATTCGGTTCACTCGCGCAGCATCAATTCTCTCCTTTGATGTTGATATCTCACACAATGTAACAAAAAGTGCTCTACAGATTCTTCTGCGTTGCATTGCTGACATAGTGGAGTCTCAGAACAACGGATCTTGTGCAGATGTTGATTCAGTCTGCAATGGCCGCTTCTTAATCTCAGTAGAATTGCGTCTTTTCACCGCGTTCCAATTTGAGCTATGTCGTCAGTAATTGATGGTTGCGAGGAGGACTTTCAGTACTCGAAAAAAATCGTTTTTTTTTTCTACTCGACTCGAATTGATACTCGATTCAGATTCGAGTACTCGAATCATTGTGCCCAGCCCTATCCACTATTTGAGCGCATTTCATTACTTTTTCGGGGAAAAGAGGACAAATTCCAAAAAAATAGGACATTTAGGCGTGCCCCGAGAACACTTTCAATTTATTGAAAAATAAATTGAGGACACATCCTCTTAAAAGAAGACGTATGGCATTCCTGGATTAATACGCTATCCATGTACTGTGTGCACATCTTGGTATCGGTGCTATGCGCACAGAAAAAATATCTCAAGACTGCTGAGAATTCATCTCACTATTCTTGCATTTCATATTCCATAGTTGGTAGATTCGAGATGAAGATTGCGTTTCTTTGCCTCGCGATTTACGCTTACGCCGCCTACGCTTCTGATGGTGAGTATTCTGTAGCATATTTTATGAAAGACTCGCATCTGATTCTGATTTTCATAGACAGCAAAAGCTGAGAACCAGTAGCGCAGCACGTGCCTCGCTTCACTATTTCGTCGCTATGTCGTGACCGTTCACGTCCGCCATTTATTCTGTGTATCAAATCGTGTTCGCATTGATTGCAACTACCGACTCCAATCTTTTATTTTTTCAGGCCGTACAAGAAAACTTACCCAACCAAAGGTATGTACCCAACGGACAGCAGGCTCAATATTATTATCCGTCTCGGCCTCAGCCTCCGCCACGACGAAGGAACAGTCTGGACCTTAGCAATCTCATCGTCTTATGCATACTTTTGAGTGAGCTCTCGAATGCTAACGGGACTATGAAGGCACATCGAGTGTGGTCATTATCCATGAGATGTGCACAAGCTGACGTTCGAAAATAAATTTATGGCAAATGAACGGTTTATTGTTTCAGAGGCATTGAATCCACCGAAAACTACAGCCGCACCGACCACGATGGCGGCCACGACCACAGCAGCTCCGGTGAAATTGAATTTAATAATTATCAGGCATGGTTATTTTTGGAATGTGCCAAAAAAAAAACAACATAGCATATTTTTGGCCCCTTTGGCATCGCCATGAATGCATATACTTATAGACTCTAATTAATGTGTAAAACGCTTCCGTTCGATCTCTCTTACGCAACAGAAGTCAAAAAACATTCATTATCCTTACTCACTCCATCAAACAGCAATATTAAAGTCCGGATTGAAAACGATGTGGGATGTTACATTCACCCGATGCAAAGTGCATGAGCACGAGCATTGACAACAGGTAAATACCCAGTCAATGCGCTAATTCCCAAAATTAGGAGTCTCTATCACTTCTTCCGAAATATGAAAATTACTACCTGAGTCCTATTTTTGCGGGCAGAAATAATCTACTTCCTAATCGCTTGATATCATCTACTTCTAAATCGTTGGATATCATTTACTTCCGTAAATCCAGATTTAATTACAGGACTTTTTGGTCTCAAACCTTAAGTTTTTCATTCAGCTTTCATGGACCACGCGAAGGATTCACGAGCCCTAATTTAAGAATTCTGGTGTCACTTCATAAAAAATCCTGTCAACTCTTGCAAACATTTTACCGAAAAACTTTTTAAAATATAGTTTTTCGCAAAACCGTGTTTTTGGCATTTAAAAAAATTCATTTTCGGCAGTTTTTAGCATTTGGTTCCGGAAATCCCAAAACCGTCACACCTGGTAATCAGTCTATCGTATCTTTGGCTTCCTGGCCGGTCCACGATATCCACTATAAAACATTATTACGTACTGTTTGATCGTATAAGTCACGATGAAGTGATTTCTAGATAGACAGTTTTCGGAATAGTAAGATAGAATGTGGACGCAGGATACGTCAATAATGTAACGAGCCACGGTGAAAGAGAACTTGGGCCTGAGGTTTTTTTTACATCAAAATAATTTATTACCTTCTTTGCATAAGAAAAGCCTTGCCGCATGAGTCCTCTTCATGACAATAATGTACAATTGCTGAGGAGTTAACAACTTGAAATAAATGTTGTAAGGCACTACCACTAATGGACAATATCAGTTCGAAATTAATCGTGATTGAAAACAACTTTGATTGTTATATGTGGAGTTGATTTTATCGAGTCTGTGTAGAAACCAGCCCGAATTGAAACTGGGGAAAATATGGGATTAGTTGTTGTTGCTGTGAATTAAAAGAAAAAATTGGCGCTCATCACCTAATTTCTTCAGGACCCGTTGGCAGGCTGGACACAGGTGGGCGACGAAAATTGCTACTACCGGTTGTCCGATACTACCGCGACCTGGGAAGCTGCCGAGAACGAATGTGAAGGAGGCGTAAACGACGGCAGACTCGCAGTAACCGGTTTCAACGCACTATTGGCGGAGAGAAGGTGACATCATTTAATTGGGTAATTCCCGAGCTTGATTATGACCGCTTACCCGCAATATTTCAGAGCACTGATGACCGCGCTTCACGCCATTGGAGTTAATTTTTTTATTTGAGCTGACGGCGTGGTGATAGCGGGTATACTCTCGGCAGTGGGGCGTTTATCGATCCGGTGGATGGAGTGGATGTGGAAACGGCCGAATCCTCATTCACTACTGAGCTAGCTGATAGTGTGAACGCAGACGGCGCAGTATGCGGACGAGTGGATGCCGCCGACGATGAAAACCTGGTGTTCGAAGACTGCGACACCACGCCTCGCCGCTACATGTGCGAAGTTTGCATGTAAGATCAAATCACAATTCTATAAGATGACCAAGGTCTGCCGAACACTACTGAATAATATTTCATGAACTATCCCACCCTGACCCATCAATGCGTTTCCATCTTTACCCCAGCCTTATCGTGAGTGCAGTTGGGAATTCCCCTGATACACGCGTTTTGAGGGAACTAGAGTAGTTGAGGATTTCGTACTGCGGTCTTGATTTCGTTATTCTCTATTCATCATGCCCTGCCCCAATATGGAGCTTAAAACATGTCGCGACCACAAACCGGATTCGATCACCAACGCATGCCGGACACTACCGTATACAATCTCACCAATGCGAGAATATCACTCTATCAATATTGAAGTTGAGAGGTAGCCCAATCCGGATTATGCGAGCTGTGAAATCTCATATCGAGGCTGGGCGTCTTTCCCGGGACAGATAACCGAATCTTCGTGTTGACGACGGAGCATCCAAGCTCTCAAAATTCGAATCTGGTCATCTGTCCCGCAAAAGATCCTTTTGCGTCAATATGGGATTTATTATTCTCAAATCCGTGTCCGGACACCTGTCCGACCGTAATATGGGTAAGACCATTCTTCGCAGCGTATAATCGATTTGGACTCTATTGAATAATTTGAAATCAATTACGCGTGACGTTATATGGTGTTTATCGTAAACAACATTTGTAATGAATTTTCATGTATTTTCGTATCTTCCGAAATTAATGATTCATATTTTTGATGACAAAGCACTATTCGAAAGCGTTGTTTATTCGTTACAAAATATATCGAACGTTTCCAAGATCTTTGAGTGGTTGAGTTGATCAGAAAGGAGTAGTAGATGTGGGAGACTTGAAGTTGAAGTTGAGGCGAAGTTACATAGATGCGTTCCATTCTGAAAATTAGTTCGCGGGAGTGTTGAAAAGCTTCCTTCGCACGCTTCGCGTGATTTAGCGTTTTGATTCAATGCATAATCTGCAACAACAGCTCCTGTATGTTATCGTATACGTAACATTTGGAGTTGTAACCATAGCCGACTCGCCGACAATATCGAGTTCAGATCACACTTCGAAAGACATATGGATTTCGGCTATTCCAGTTACTTAGCATCGAAAATTTTCGTGAGGTCACACTTACTCACTCAACTTATCTTAAAGTAAAATTGTTTCTTTAAGATCCCAAAGCGGGAAGTTTGATTTAATGCTCATGTTTGCTACAAGAATTCCATATGCAGATACAAATTATCGGGCCGACTGTTTGTAGTTGGGTGCTTTGTGATCTTTGAAAGGGTTTTATTTACTACATCCTAGAAGGGATTGCATGCAGTGAGCTCCTTTCCTAATATCAAGTTAGAATCCTCCATCCGTATTCGAATCTGAGGTCCATCAAACCTACCAGATTCAAGCTTCTAGTTTGATATGAATACTAGACATATACCCACATTGTTGGCTCAACGGAAAAATTATCCATTTACAAGTCAAAAGAGATTTGACGCATATGATTATGTAAATCCAACACTGGATATACATTTTCCGAGAACCTTTTCTCCCCAGATTCCCAAATTCGTTTCGTTGCACAATACAGGGAATGGGGTGGAATGTTTCATCCATCCCCCAACTTTTGAATGAATAAAAGGCCTATTTGCACGGTACGAGAATGTTCATTCTCACGAATCGACAACGGTGGATGGGGAATTATTCGGGATGGGCATCGGGCATTACCAAAGAATATGTGTAATTGTGTACGTTTTGGCAGTACAATTCAAAGCAGCGATTCCCAGTGCGGCTCCAAGGTAGCCTTGCGGCTCTGATTGACTTCTAAACGTCCCACAAAAATAGAATAGACGACATTTGTTGTTTGTTTCTGTGGATAGTTTTAGACAATTTCTGTAAAGAATGCTAAAATGAGGGATATTGGTTATGACGTCGTAATGAATGGAGTTAGAAATCCAGAGTCGCATAATACTCGGTTCAGAATCGAATTACTAAGGAACTCGAGTTCTTCAACCCCTAAAACGGTTTCAATACAACAGATACTTGTCCCATATATCGCAAATTACATATATCCTTTGGTAGAACTTGGATTACGTCAACTGGAAATCCACGACATAGTAGGTTTGGAAGACGCACAAAGACTTGCCCTGTTTATCTGACGAGATTGTCTCAAATGCTGCAGAATAATCCAATGTTCGATATTTCCCAGGATGCTGCCTCATGTGAAAGGAAAACATCGGTCTGAAGCCGTGCTTCATAACCAAAGGCGGGTTCAACACTGGGATAGTGATGAGGCATCGTTTCGAGAAAGCATTGGCGAAATTCAGATCCTTGAACTACTTTACTTGGTGTTGAAGCTGCGTGCGGAAACCCTATCGTTATTTTATCAGGAATTACGTGACTAGGCTACTAAAATAGAACATAGCAACTTATACTTGGCGAACAGTTTGTATGGAACGAGATCTAACGATAAGACAACGATTTCTAAACCCAAGCGGCATGATACATTTTATGAAAAGTGAGTGAATATAATGCTGAGTGTTGTTCTCACCATATCCGATACTATAGTCTCAATTCCGGTCGCTTGCTATCGGCGAATTTTCTCGAGCATTTTCAAAATTCAATAGATTGTTTGACGTCGTCGGAACATCATAAGTTAATAGCAAACCCCGAAATCAGTAGTTCGAAACCTTTCGAGTAATCGAATTTGAATCAAATATCAGTTCGGATATTTCAGTATTGAAATGTTATCGTCCGAATCATTTTATGGCAAGAAATTGAGGTTGCGGGACTTTCTTCACATTTTGTAAATTTCAATACATGGTGCGGAAGACCGCGATATTCATGTGCAGTGATGAACGATCTGCAGTGTGGTCTCAAATCCCAATGACATATTACTGTGAGCAATTTATGATCAACCAACATAAATATGTGTAGGGTACCTGTCACTATTTACTTTGTGGCCGCGCGGAAAGTGCGTATTTTGACACATCAAGTCTCTCTTGTTGTAATGGCGTCATTTTAGGCGATACACGACTCGAAGTTTCACACTCCACGCGTAATCGAATCCTTCCCTAATTCGATTTTGCCAAGCATTAGAAATAGCTGTAATTTTGCAATATGACATCGCATCGAATCACATTGAAGATATAGCCAATTTTTCTCATCTTCACAGTTCGGCCCTCGGGGGTAATTGGATCTAGCTTCGAAGACGGCAGACGCTGGTACCACCAACGCGTGGATTTCAAGGCGCCAATCTTCACGAGAAGGTAATTTTTGGGCGCTGCCTTTCTTTGTATTATTTTCTCTCACTTCCGTCCAAAGGAGTCGCATTTCTGCCGCCAAAGTCAGTACAGGCGGAAGCGAACAACGGGGCCCTTATATTAACAAATGACGCGTTGAAATTAAAATATCCGATGAGAATCGCGTTACTTTGAGTAAATCATTTCTATTCGCCTACACTTTACCAGTAACCCAGGTCCGACGGTTCTGTGCAGAAGCCTGTTGTCCAAAATTTATCAATCAAGTGATCAAGACGGCATGCGACACAATCCAAACGCAATCGATATCGATTTCAGTCATATGAAATAACCCAAATTTTGAAAACATAGAAAAATAACAATGCTACAATTTCATCGCAGCATGAAAATTATGTTTTAGAAATGAAATTGTCGGTTAAAATAATTGAAATTCTGCCATCAGCAGACTTATAACCGAAGGGAATAATTCGGGTGACATTGTTTTGTGATACGCTGCAAGGCGCGTATACCCCGATCATTTCATATATAAAAAACGCAAGTAAAGCAGCCAAGTTTTCGTTGTCATTGAAATCTCATGTTTTGAGTGATCCAAATTGCCCGTACGCGTCCTACAAGGAGACTTGCCGTTCAACTCAAATCAATTGATTTAAAGTTGAAAGCGTGAAAGGGGCTATAACACGGCGATTGTTTGTATATGTTCTCTGCTGTTTTAACACAGTGCGCTTGTAACGATGCCAGATGCCCTGAGGTGTATGCAGGCGACACAGGCGTCGTTGGCAGCCACCGCTCAGCTTTTAGTCACGAATAGCAATTATTAAAAAAAGAGGGATATCTTTACGCGTCGTTTTTCCCTTCTCATCTACGCTTTGGGACTGTTGAGGCAATAAAAGTATTTACATAGATGGTGGGCGAGTCATATTCTTGAGATCGACCGGAACGCAACTAGCAGCATGTACAAGATGTAAGACGTTGGTTCCGGTGGCTCGGAAACTTTTCTTCAAACTGCGTCTCATTGGGTTTCTGTTATCTGTAATGCGACCCTGCTACAAACATAGGCTTTGCTAGTGCGACTCTTAATCCCTCAACAACGCTAGTGTCATTATGCACGATCTTCTTGTGATGTTCGTTGTCCTTATGAAGAGGAAAGTCATAGTCTTGAAGAACGGATATGGCCGCCGACGACACAGCGCTTGCAGTGGATCGAGTACCATAGAGCGCGTTCATTTCCGATAGAATCCTGTCATAACCGTAATGTTCGATTCATGACGCAGGGCGTCTTAGCTTTGCAGGAACTATGAACCCCCGTCGCCGAGTTTATGATCTCATACCATAGATTCCTATAATTGTGATCGGTATTGTGCACGCTAAATTTACGCTTAAGATATTTTGTAACAGTTGGTAGTTACAGACGATGACGTACCACTCCTTATAGGTCAGGAGCGGGCAACTTCTCCCGTTGGCGGCCCGATATGGGAACTTGAAGTACTTGGCGTGCCAGACTACAGACTATATAGGCTACATTATTAATCGCGTATTTAACCATCGATACAAGGAATCAATCGTATCTAATGTGAATTTTAACTTTAAAGCATAGAGACCAAAAACTGCATTTAATTAATTTACTAACAATAGCGGTCATTTAGAAGTCAAAGTTGTCAACAAGTTCTTTGAACTCTGGCTGCATTTTGGATGTAGAAACCCTTAGCAAAGACTGCATTTGAACAGCAATTATATTGCAACGCGACCTTGTCTCGTAAATGTTCATTGTCGAAAATGTTTGGAGAACCGAACAGAGCAACTATAGTTTCATGTCCATCTTTCTTAGGTTGGAAAACTGGGATTCATTCTGTGACGCATAAAATTTGTCAATAGTTTCAGAATAGAATTTCCCTTTCAGAGAACAAACTCTCAGCGGGCCAGTCAAATTCCTTCGCGGGCTGGAGCCGGCCCGCGGACCGTATGTTGCCCGTCCATGTGTGATAGACTAGGTTTTTAAGGTATTAATATTATATATAATGCACGAGACTAATAATAAACTTGCCGCTACTTCACAATAAGCTAGCGCAACTAACCAGACCACCGAAATATTTTGATGTTTAACGCAAATCACGTAAAGTCCTGAGACCTCACCCCTCATGTGGTTAATACGCTATTCATGTACGGTGTAAACATCTTGGTGTCGATGCTATGCGTACAAAACAAAATATCCTAAGACTGCTGAAAATTCATCTCATTATTCTTGCATTTTATATTATATAGCTAGTAGATTAGAGATGAAGATTTCATTTCTTTGCCTCGCGATTTACGCTTACGTCGCTTACGCATCTGAAGGTGAGTATTCTGTAGTACATTTTTTGAAATTCTCGCATCTGATTATGATTTTAACAGAAAGCGAAAGCGGAAAACCAGAAACGAAGCACGTGAGTTGGTTCACTATTTTGTCCCAATGACGTGACCGTCCACATCCGCCATTTCTTTTGCGTACTAAATCGAGTTCTCGTTCATCTCAGCTAACGACTCATTTCTTATTTTATTTTTCAGGCCGTACAGAGCAACGTACCCAGCCAGGGATATGTACCCTACGGCAGCAATCCGGTCAGACCGCCGCCTGGATATTACCCGCCTCGACCTCAGCCCCAGCCACGGCGAAGGGGCGGTTTGGACCTTCGCAATCCCATCATTTTATACTTACTCTTGAGTGAGTTGTCGAACTTCAACGGGACTGTAAAAGCACATCAAATGTAGCCATTATCCATGAGTTGTGAACAAGCTGATGTTCGAAAATATATTTCTGACAAATGAACAGTAACGTTTTTCAGAGGCATTGACACCCAAAACGACAACCGCTGCGACAACGATGGCGCCCGTGACCACAGTAACCCCGGTAAAATTGCATTATTAATTATCAGGCATGTGCCAAAACAACAAAAATCGCTTATTTTTGGCATTTTTCAGATTTTATTTTTTGTCAATTTTGACATCGCCGTGAATGCATATTTATAGACTCTAATTACTATGTAAAAGACTTCAGTTTGATCATTTTTATGTAACAAAAGTCTCAAAACTTGCACTATCCACACTGCGCCATCAAACAGCAAGATTAAAATCCGGATTGAAAACGATATTGGAGACCTAATTCACCCGATACAAAGCCGACTGCTTCTGCTATAACTAATCTCATTAGTCGATCCGCTGCGCGTGCAAAGGTACCGGCATTCGAACAGATTACAATAATGATGATAAGAATATTAAAGAGTTGCTGGCACGTTCGGACCACAGCTTTCACTATCTAGCCAATCCTTAAAAAGCATGAATGGCTATATTGTTCAATATAGTATGAGAAATTATTCACCGGCAAAGAAAGTGTTGGAAAGAACTGAATGTACATATGCTGATGCATGCATCGTATGTATTCATCGGTACGTCTTTTGCACATGTCTTTTCATTGATGAAACCAGAGTTGCATTCGAAACAAAACTCAGTATTAAATAAACATGTTTAAAGCAAGGCTCTTGTTCGAACATGTTTTTTAGGCAATGACGTCTCGAACATTCAATTGTGACGTCCTAGTAGATTGACATTGACAATTGAAAATAGAGGGTGAATATACTTCCTTTGACGAAATATCTACGTACTAAAGCCATTGAACCGACTATTTTGAGGGTTTCAACCATCCGATATGGTATACGTCGGCTATATCGGGTGGTAATCGTCCGTAGGCCCATACAACATGTTTTTTTGGAAAGTATTTACAAAATTATGGCATAATTATACAACTTAAAAAACGCAATTTCTTTTAGAAGGACTTTGTTTAAAACACCGCTTAAAGCATGTTTAAAACAACCACATGTTTTAAATGCAACCGTAGATGGAACTATGTCCCTATTGAACAACTCGACACAATCTATGAACGAGTGAACAATAAAAATGCAGACATTTTTCAATTGCAGGCACAAGGGTGAATCGAATTTGGCCTAGCTGAATTATGCCTGTATCGCGCGTGTAACAAAATGCATGAGCTTGAGCGTGACAACAGGAAAATACCTAGTCAATGCGCGGATTGAAAAAAGAAATATTAGACTCTCTATCACAGATTCTGAAATACTTGAAGACGTTCTAGGAGGTACAGAACTTCAGTATACAGTTGGATAGTATATTCATATTGAAATGAAACCCGAATATTTTCGGCTGACACTCGTCAGGGGTAATCGTCAGCAACTAGTAGAGAATAAGAAAGAACGTTGTATATCAACAATCGTATCACAAAATATGACGTCACCAGCATGAAACTTCGAATGAGAGAGCGTTCAATGCACTATTCCTAGGTGGTACACGAACTCCTTCTGTTGACAGAGTTTCGGCTGATGTATTTTGATAAAAGTCGACTCCAAGGCACACAAGTGGAAGTGTGAACGGCCCCTCCCAATAACGCGAAATTTGTCGTCTCTATAATTATTCGCACAAATCGCTGACCGATCGAAGGCCATTAATTCTGCAATCGACCAACATCTGTTGGATAATCCGATTTGTGCTAACAACTACAATATGAACAACTACCATATGATCGGGACGGAATACAAGAAAACGCATTGCTCTATCATGTATTCCGGACCCCAATTGTGAAACAGCATCTCGCCGGCTATCCGACAGTCGTCGAGCATGTCCGCATCCAAGTCGAAATACAAGCAATTTCTTCTAAATCAATACTGGCCAGTCTTCAGGATTACCGGACCACGACCTAACATCGACCTCGCCCTCCGCCAAATGCCACCCCATTTTGTCGCTTGCGTCTTATAGTCTCTGCATTACTTTTCATTCAGTGTGCATGCCTCTTATTTACTTTGCCTAGGCTAAGGTGGGTGTCTGATCTTAATGGCTACTCCAAGTTGTTTCGATACCTTCCTATCTCTTCATTGTATCGCAGTCTTGTGATGTTTTGATTGATTGATTGATTACCACCAGGGAATAGTGCACTGAACGCTCTCTCATTCGAAGTTGCATGCAGGTGACGTCATATTTTGTGATACGATTGTTGATATACAACGTTCTTTCTTATTCTCTACTAGTTGCTGACGATTACCCCTGACGAGTGATGCCAGCCGGAAATATTCGGTTTCATTTCAATATGAATATACTATTCCATTGTATTCCGAAATATGCTGATTACTAGCTCAATCCTGCTTTTGCGAGCAGAAATCTTCTAATTCCTAATCACTTAATATCATATGCTTCCAAATCGGTTAATATCATCTGCTTCCAAATCGCTGGATTGATCAATCCACCGGTTGGCCGTAAATCCAGATTTATTCATTAGACTTTTTTGCCTCAAGCCTAAGTTATTCATTCAACTTTCATGAACTCTTGAAGGATCACAAACCCTAATTTAGGAATTCTGCTGTCGCTTCATACAAATTCCTATCAATTGTTGTTGATAGTTTTATCAAAAACTTTAAACAAAATAAATATTTTCACGAAACCTTATTGTTGGCATTTTCAAAATTTTATTTTTGAAAGTTTTGGCATTTGGTTCTTGAAATCCCCAAAAATAACCATACCTGGTAATAATTATATCTTATCTCTAGCTTGCTGGTCGGTCCGCAATATCCACTATAAATACACTGATACACATGGCGCTCTTATCGTTATTCATTTAAAAACTGGCGCCTGGGGAAACAAGTGCAGTTGATGTGTGAACTCGGGCGAGCCGAAACCGGTGAATGGATGCTTCGACAAATTTTCTGCTATCCCGTCCGTTGACAATTCACGGATCCGATTTCTTCAGGATCCGTTAGCTGGATGGACTCAAGTGGGAGATGATAATTGTTACTACTGGTTGTCCCAAACTAGCGAGTCATGGAACGCCGCTGACGTCGCATGTAAAGCAAAACCACCCGGGGGCCGACTCGCCGTCACTGGTCTCAACGTAGATTCGACTGCCAGAAAGTGAGATTGGAATCTTGGTATTTTAACTGAACTTGATTAACATCGTTTATCTGGGATGTTTCAGAGCTCTGATTGACGCGATACCAGCTACAGGAGTTACTTTCTGGGTCGGAGTGGACGGCGTAGTCACCACTGGTACTACCAGCAGCGAGGCGTTCATTGCCCCGTTGGACGGAATCTCAGTGACAACCGCTGGCACCCCCGGATTCACTGCTTCCGGAACGGGAGACATCGCTGCGGCCTGCGGCCGCGTGGAGGCTGCCAATACCGATGCCCTTGTATTAGAAGAATGTAATTTGGCTCGCCGCTACCTGTGCGAAGTTTGCCCTTGAAGAGCGTCGCTCACACGAATCGGGTGCGATGACAAAAACCTGCCGGATATCACCCACCTGCAGACAGTCATTTGAATTACTTTTTAAAAGCCCGTGACATGGACGTTTTGACATATATAAAACATAAAACACGTAACTTCTTGTCACCGAAACCGATATCATGAAATATACAGCCCAGCAATACCATAACATCTTTATACCCTCCTCTCCCAATATTCTCGTGACTGAAGTTTGGTAATTACCTGGCGCGATTTCGCTCGCTTTGACGTTCAAAACATTTTTGGCAATTTCCATGTACGATTACAAGTCCCGATCTCCAAATTCCCAGAACCCGGATCCGGTCACCAATAAGGGTAACGCAGTTTTTCGTCACGGATGATTGATTTTAGCGCCACTGAATAGTTCGAAAATCAGTGCTGGGTGACGTCATACGACGTTTCTCGTAAATGATATTCGTGATGAATTTTCATATCTTTCGAAATTAATGATTCATATTTTTGATGACAAAGCATCTTTCGAAAGAGTTGTTTATTCATTATAAAAATATATCCAATAATGATGCGAGGTTCTTCGTCAGTGCGTGAGTTGATTAGAAGCCAAGAAAAATGTAGTAGAAGTTGAATTTGAGTTTTGAGGCGAAGTTACATATATTCGGGAAATTAGTTCGCGAGCATCTTCGTCAGAGGGTCAATTCATCAGAAGCCGGGAAAGACGTAATTGACGTTGAATATGAATTTTGAGGCGAAGTTTCTGGAAATTAGTTCACGGGAGTGGTTCCAAGCTTAGCCTACTCTTCAAGCTTCGCGTGTCTCCTTGTTATGAATAATGAGATAATGCATCACATCAGCTCCTGAATGCAATATGCAATCGCCCGCATTGCAAAAGGTATTGTGTGATTTAGAAAGGTTTAGCAGATTTTCGAGTGAAGAATACTAGCCTCAGATCTCGAGACTCTTGACTCGGGAATCAAGTCGACCCAGGCTCCTATTTCTGGCGATTTGACCACCTATACTGCTGATCAGAAGGATTGATGTCGATATCATGTTCTTGGTTGGCAAGATTGTTTTAAGTATTGAAATTGTTACATGTTACGTTATACATTTAAGCTTTCCAGGCTCTTCATGTTGTTTTGAAATCGTAATTAGTGGCATTCGATTACTTGACTAGTTGTCTAATGCTCGATTCGGATTCGATTCACCAGAGCACTCAATCAAGCCCTTAATCAGTGTCAAAATCACAAATGATAGACTGACACTAGTCAAACGATGACAAACAGATGCAGCGAGTTATAGGTTGGATTATATCAGGTTTAAATCCAACTTACAGAAGTCTGGGACACTCGGATAGTTATGGCGTCAAGTGTTGAGAATGCATTTGCGAAATATCTGTCCTTGAACTGCTGCGCTGGACCGTTATACTGTGAGTGTAAACCCAATGGGTATTTGACCCAGCATTAGTTAAAATACATAGATTGCAAATAGGCAATGCGTTTATCTAGATCAAGATCAGTGATTCTCAACCTTTTTCGATCCATCGCCTCCTAATCAATCTCGACACAAATTTTCGCGGCGCAATATTTACGCATCCGAAAAAGACGAGATATAAACGGGAAGTTGATTCACGTAACTCTAATGGCTGGTGAAATGACTGAAAAAGGATATTTTACGAGTAGGTGCTCGAAAAACCGGTTTCAGCATCTACTTTCCTTTGATTTAACCTCTTTTTTCGCGTCATATGGAGAACAATCCACCTTCACGTGCATTTTGGACGTGATATTTTATTATATCTCAACGAAATTTTCGCCCCCTATCGCCCTCCTGTCGCACCAGTGATATTTTCACGTTTTGTTCCTCACAATCGCCCACCGGGGACGACATCGACCACCTTGGGAACGACTGATGTATATCTAATGATGATGCGACAATTATAAAACCAAGGGTGAAGTCACATTCTATGAAAAGTAGCCTACGTAGAGCTAATGCTGATCGTTCACTCTTAGCGAAAAGAGTGGGTATGCACACCCCAAAAACTGGTACACGAAAACAGAACTTACGTAACCCTACGGGTGTATATGACCAGAATTCACCCCATTTCTCGGTGTGTACATCGGATACTTCACCCCACCCATTAGAATTGATAGGGGTGTAATTTCCCTATAGACGCCCTACGTGAAACCCTGTATCTTCTTCCAGATGGCCGACTATTGCAAATAAACAGTCTTGATTGTATATATTCGATATAAATTGAACCATAGTAACATAAAATGGAAACATATTTCGTGAAATAACCAAAACAGAGATCCCAGCGACGGAGAAAAGAAATCCACTGAAAATGCTGCTCGAAGAACGTGTAATGTTGGGAAGGCGCCTAATATTGGGAAGGCACCCACTCCTAGTTTTCGTCAAATGCTTTTTACGACGAGGGTTGAGTCACTATCTTCAGCAAATACTTGCGGCATCATCCTGACATCAAAATGCATATTCACAACCCAATTAACAGGCACATGCTAACATATGTAAATTGGAAAATTGATAACTAAACGAAAGACCACAATAATAGAAGCCTTTACGAAGTATATATAAACATATTTTCACAAAGTACTTACAAAAAATCATGTGTTTCACTTGCTATACTGGATTGCTGTTCAGACCGAGGCCCGGTAGGGGAACTCAACGCTTTAGAAAACTTATTCACACACGATTTCTGTATGTGTAAGCAAATAGGCATCAACAAGATGGAAATTTATAGACAGTTGTCATGACAACCGCATGTAACAGGCAGACTTGGAAAACTGGAATACTTTCACCTTCTTCGAATTAGATTGGAATTAATTAAAACTACGAAGTGTTTTTCGAACTAGTAGAATTAGAATTATAGCTAAACAGGTATTTCGAAATTAGATTAAATTTGGAATTATAGCGAACAGAGTTTTTTCCAAATTAGATTCGAATAAGAAATACTGAATTCGCGAAAAGTTCAATAAAACTCTGTTAATATCAAATCATAGTTCATCTTATGAGCATGACAATAGCATATGTCTGTACAGCAAGCTTGGCTCGTTTCGCACTCTACAGTTCTACTGTAGCATTTGCAGAAGAAAAAAAAATTAGATTAGAATTTAAGTTAGAGCATAGAAAGATTTCACAAAATAGATTGGAATTAGAATTAGAGCCTAGAATTATTTCACAAATGAGAATAGAATTAGAATACCGACATTTTGCTTCAATGAGTATAAGTTTGGTAAGAGCACCTGTATCTGGAAAAACTGAATATATTTTTGAAGATTTTTGATGTCAGTAGTGTCATATGCCATCAGTAATTTTACATTAGTCGCCAAGATAGATATCGCAATTTTGAAAGTAGACATCACCGAAAAACTGCATACCATACTTGAGTACTTTTTACGACATTTCGTATTCTAATTCCACTTGGTATAGCTTTGAAATGTATTGGGAACTGGTACATCTACATGTAATCGAGTGTAAATTTACGGCTGAATTTCTACATCGACTTGTAGTAGCGACGCTGGCAACTTGGACAATCTCTGCTTTGATTTACCTTATATATGCGAGTACGAAAGTTGACATCTGGTATCGTTAACAAAGTTGTAATACCTGGTGGCTTGATAACAAGTCTTTCATTTTCCACAGCATACTCCTAAATTTGGTTAATCCTTGTGCTGCATGCAGTCTTGAAGCAGCATCCTAAAATTTAAAGAAAATCAGAGTAAGAGAGGCATGGACTTTGATTCAAAGTTTACTAAATTGGTATTGATTCAAAACACGAAACGTTTCCTGGGTATTCAATATTGACTTTGAGAAGGGATTGAAAGCGACCACAGATATAGGTGTGAGTCCTAGGCGAAACTTCAGGGGGGCATATCTATATAAACACAGTTTCTGGAGGGCTTGGCCCTCCGCCCCGCCCCTGTCGCAAAACCTGTTACATTTCACATGTCAAACAATCTCCTGATTGCTAAATGGTCTGTGGACATTAGGGGGGGGTGAAAAATAATTCTTTTTCTCAAATTGTACAGGCTACTTGATAAAATTGCTAGTATTTTATTCAAATCCTAGTTTTTCACCATCAACAACTCCGCTTCCGCTAGTTGGAATTGAGTGAAATTTCGTGGACATCGGTCTATAGCAGGGGTGGGCAAACTTTTGAGCTTGCGGGCCGCATTCAACATCTGAATCCATTCGCGGGCCGCACTATATAAAATTGGGATCATAAACCAAAACGCAATATTGCTGGTACTTGATTATATAGCAAGGACATGGAGATAAAATATATGGTTACTTGAAACAAACCAAACATTGCTATGATGATATCGTACTCGCGCCAGAAACAATGGCGAGATTTCATAGGCTGGTCGACCTCAATAACCAATTTGTCAAAACTATAGAGATGAAAGTCCGTTGTCCCGATTCTTAGAACGGGATTGAAATTTAAATCTTGGAGCAGTGATCAGTTCATTAATTTACTAATTCCGTTTTGGGTTCAGTTCCTGGACACACAATACTGACAGCATCATAACTATGTTAGCTTCAAACACGCTTCTACTTTATGTGTAGATTTCGCGTCCCCTTATCGTCATATCACAAAACGCAACCAGGATGCTATAGCCAGCCTAACGGATATTTTGGTGGCATGGGAGGTTACGACTATTGATGACAGATTTTGAAATATGAAATTCATACTAAATACAGAGCAATAATTATGAACTTTAAGTAAAAAAAATTTCAGTTGAGCTCAGCTTCGCGATCCCCTTCAGATGCTTTCATGACCCAAAGGGGCACGTGTCCCCCAGGTTGAGACCCACTGCCTTTGAATAATCATGGTGAAATATACTAAGAAAAAGTTTAATCAAGTCCCTGCATTAATTCAATATTTTTAATAAGTTTCTTTAGACTCTCGAGGGCCGCACAGAACGGTGTTGCGGTCTGCATGCGGCCCGCATGCCGTACTTTGCCCACCCTTGGTCTATAGTCAACCGAACAATTTCACGGGGTGAACAGAAAATTTAAAAATATTTTTCATTCATTTTTATATAATAAATAAAAAACCTTCTCCTGCAGCAATGCGGCTAGTGGTTGGAATTGAACCAAATTTGGTGTAGAGGCTTCAATTAGGTTACCTAACAATTTTATCAAGTAGCGAATAGAATTTGAGAAAAAAATCTGTATAATCAATCACAGAATCCATTTATAACTGGCAACTAGGTGTCCTTCAAGATTAAGATCTGATTTTCATGTGTCAAAGTAATCACAAATGCAATGGCAATGTAAACTCAAAAAGCAAAAGTTTATTCTTTTTGATGATAGGATTGCAATGAGTCGAGTCATGATATTTTTGTGACTAGACTTAGCTCAGAATATAAAAGTCAAGTAGGACTGACTTATGACTCGGAACCTTGCGACTTGATTGCAGCCCTGAATGAGGACCAAGAGCTAATCGATCACTAAGGGGACCAAACAACGTAGTCGATATAATACATAAGCAACATAGAATTGAAACTTCCAATGAATGAAGGAACTAATATGACCTGATAGCGGCAACTGAATTGATGCATTTAGTACTTCAAAACAGGAGAAATCAAAATGATGATAGCAAATATGACACGAAAATAAAAAAGAACAACTAAATGAAAACTATCATACGGGTACAAAATGACATTGGCCGGGTGCAAACTTACCAAAGTAGCCGAGACATCATAATTCATGTATGACAACAACATCAAAAACAAACAATAATGACTTCCCTTCTTTGACAAAATAACTCGACCAAGAGGGGTTTATGATCATGAAGAATTATTACCGGATCACTCAACAAGGATTAACTCATGGACTATATTTCTAGAGCAAAAGCTAAAGAAAATTAATTTATTCCTAACAGTTAAAACAACAAAAGTACCAACAGAACATAAGACAAATACCTGTCGGTCGGTATATTACAAATCATCTGTTGTCCCATAAGTTACCTGACCCAGATATATAGCTTCATCTTTATGATAACAAGGTATTTATGAAAGTTTGGGGACCACCGATCTAGAAGATATGAAGGACATGACAAAAAATCAGTATTGATCATTAATTTGTAGCCAGCCAGTACTAATGCCAGTAAAGATATGATGATTAGGGCTATCAAGTAATCCTTGTAGACTGATTTTGTAGAAAAGTCTCTTTGTCATATTTATTGTCACTGGGTAATTTCATCACTGGGTAATTCCATATCAAATCAACCAGTCAGTTGTCACCCAGCCATAACGTTCTATTACTTTTACAATGAATGCTTGCGACGATACAAGTCATAAAACAGCTTAGCCAGATCGCCTTGTCTAAGGATAGAATAGAAGTCTAAGCTTTTGAAACTGACAATAAAAAGAGGTCAGGGGTCAGAACCAGGCTTATAATAATTTTCAGTAGTAAGTCATACACAGCGTCAAATTCAAAGACTGTTAGCACAACTCTGTCGAAACAAAAGTTGCAAACGCTAGTTTCAAGAGGAACTAAAGATAACCCACATCGCCTGCTACTGCCTACAATATACATTGCCGTCACAACTATAAAAGTATGTATTCAATAAAAACTCGAGTTTCTCACCATTCTATGTTACAATAGCTCTGATATGACACAGCTGATGGAAATTTCAAAGTTGACAGAACGGAGAGGGATACTTCAATGAATTTCATAGGCAATGACCGTAAACTTTGAGTTACATGCTGGTGCCGTACACAAAAAAGCTAAATCGTAACATGAATAATATCTTAGATCAACTTCTACAACATAGCTTATGTAAAGAACTTACAAAAATTCTATCAATCTTTCGATTGAATGAGCCGGAAAGGCTTGTTTTTATCATGCGCCAACTTGAAAAGCTGAGATTGGAATTTAAAAACTTGAAATTGTGATGTGATGTAGGCTACTCGGATATATTGCACAATGATTTGATCCAAATTTCGGTCGAATCTAAAAACTGAAGTAGACCGAATAATTTGTTTTAGGCCTACTCACATGGAGTTAGTCTATTAGGCCTACTGAAGATGAATGGGATGCACCGGCCACTGAAAATATGTATCATATTTCCTGTATACTCTGCAGTAGTTTATTGAAGATGTTATTGTAGTTTTAAAATACTGGGAAAATGGTGTAGAATATTATTGAAAAAATATCGTCGAAGTCAAATAATCATTCATGACGAAATTTTACGTTTGGTATGTGATCACATCTCTCGCACAAATCTCTTTTACATAACCAATTAGATGAAAAGGAGTAGCAGCGAGGTCTTGAAAACTATGTAAATACTTGTTGAGTGGATAATGCGATACCGGTAGGCTACCTTAAATCTGCAAAGATTCTGGGCGGTTAATTGCTGGAGGGGGCACGAAAAGCATGTAAATAAACCGGGTCGCTTTCGGGAGCATTTGGAAGCGTTTCCTTTAATTGCAAAATGAATATAGTACGGTACTTAAAAACTAAGTAGGCACTTCTAAAGGGTGCAAACAAATGATCATTGATTACTTTTCACGATACCCGTGTGCATGGATTTCCATGGTTATTCGCGAAATGATACCGTAACTAATAATCGCGTAAATGGGGAGCCCGCATAAAATCAAAGTAAGCTCTTTTACCAGTTGCAGAAATTCAATGATCGACAACTGTTTATGGTACCATATTCAACACCAGTACATGAATTTTCACAGTTATTCGCAAAATGATAACTATAATTTCCATAAATGTAGACGAAGGGGGGCCCCCACTCATAAAATCAGAGTCAGCTTTTCTAACGGGTGCAGAAATTAAATGATCAACAACTGTTCACGGTACAATATTCGACATGGGTACATGAATTTCCACGGGTATTCGCAAAATGATAACTACATTTCTCGTGAATGTAGGAGGGGTCCCCTCCTACAATCAAACAAGCTCTTATAGCGGGAGCATAAATTTAATGATCAACTACTGTTTACGTTACCATATTCTACCTGGGTATATGTATTTTAACGATTATTCGTAAAATGACAACTAAAATTCGCATATTTAAGAAGGGGCCCTCATAAAAAGTCAAAGGAAGCTCTTTTAGCAGGTGCAGAAATTTAATGATCAACCACTGTTTACGGTATCATATTCTACAATGATGCATGGATTTTGATGGTTATTCATAAAATGATAACTAAAAACTGAGAATTGTTGATTGACTCCTCCTTACGATACAATACCATATTCTTTATAGATACAAGGATTTCCGCGTATATTCAGAAATGATAATACTTCAGAAAAGCGCGTAAACCAGATTAATAGTTGAAAAAAAAAACGCGTTAACCTCGAAAGCGCGTAAATCAAACTGGGGAGGGGGGCCTAGGCGACCGCCTACCTCGCCTATCGCAAAAGCCACCACAGATCTGAATGTGTCTTGATTAGAAAACCACGACTTGTCTTATACATGGAAATTAGGAACTTAGCTGGATGCTAATGATTACCTTGGAATTTGTGCTCTTGATAACGATCCGTCACTGTTTCGCAGCAGACGTTT
The DNA here is from genome assembly GCF_051294905.1 of Botryllus schlosseri. NCBI lineage: Eukaryota > Metazoa > Chordata > Ascidiacea > Stolidobranchia > Styelidae > Botryllus > Botryllus schlosseri. Next base: position 37,684,397 of record NC_137236.1, read on the forward strand.
TACCGTTAAATGTGACGTCGACTTGGTGGAAATGCCCTGATATGATCTTGTATAGTAGCATCCTAAAATTGAAAATATAACCATGAGGCAAAAACATTTAGTGGACAATTTGGCAGCGAAATTAGCGAAGGGAGCGATAGGGGGGCGATGCCGCGTTAAAACGGCCTAACTGGAGCCAATTCGGAGAAATGACCTTTTTTTTAGTCAACCTACGAAAATTTAGCTGCAAAAGTGTAAAAGTTCGACATCGAGCCGGAAAGTTGACCTTTTTTTTAGTCAACCAACCGGTCTTTACAGTTTGTATGCTAGCTATTCGGTTCACGAAACTTGGGGGGCGATGATTGGTGTGAAGCTTGAGAAGGGGCGATGAGCCGAAAAAGGTTGGGAACCACTGCGCTACAGTATAGTCAGCGAATAATGCTTATTCAACAAATCAATGAAATTTATATAAAGAATACATCGTTGTCTAATGTAAAAAATCTAGCAGGCGTACGTGGACCATCTTGATTTGATATGGTTATTGTATCATAAAAGCAAATCCATGTGATTGAAGTCTTGGCTACTCCTGTATAACTTGTTGATGGGATAATATCGGTAGCAAGTATAGAAACCCTTTGTACACTCTGCTCAGTAACAATGTACTGGTTTGGCCTCTAGACCGGTAAGGCGTAAGCTTATATTCCCTAGCAAGTCTTGGTCGAAATTGTTGGCAAAGCGACGGAAGATATTGATTTTATGGGATTATTATATTATTTGATTGCTCCAGATGATATATTATGGCGACGTTTAAAAAGTCAGTATGCACTTCAGCACTGTGGCATAATGTGGCCCGAGTCATCGCTAGGTATCGTTTTGTACATTAATATAACACTTCACTGAAATGCTGGGTTGGAAGTGATAAAATGACGTCACGTGACGTCATGAGGTTCACGTTCGTGTTCACACAGAACCTTTCAAAAAGGTTCGCGTTCACACGAACCTGAACCTTTCAGAGGTTCACACCATCCCTATACTGTATAAATCAATAATATCACCTAACTTGTTATTGTAGCACACATCTTCTGCTTTTGAATTGATATCAGCCGGTGAATGAACTTGGAGTTTTTGACAGGAAGGAATTTGGATGACGAGGACACGATTAGCTGTAGCCTACAGCGTAGGTTATCCTAACATTCGAATTTTAAAACATGCAGGAGGCAATGAAATTATCATTATGATACAAACAACGTAATGTGAATGGTAGAAATTGTCTAAGATTTGGCGTTGTCTATCTTTCAGAGCGTGTTACACAATCGCTCAGCCTAGGTTGTTGTGACAGATCGGCAATGTAAACATGTTTCGGCAAAAGGTGGCTTACACCCAATGCTCCCACTAAGCTGTGCACGTGCGCAAATGCGCTGTGCTGACAAAGTCTCTGCGCAGAGAAAATCTAAGTTGCGCACAAGAAATCCGAAGTGGTGACCTTTTTTTAGTCGTTACGCACTGTTGTCCAAGGGTTTACGCAGTGAGTTAGTTAGTGAGTGTACGCAGACTCGTCAAAAATTAGAGGAAGCATTGCTTACACCTTTGTGCGATTGATCTGAATTTGATTGATTGGTTCGTCCGTCGTAAGCAAATCAATTGAGAAAAATCTAAATTGCCGATTTATAAGTGACCGCAGTACAGGGCCTGTATAGATATGTTTTTTTTTCTTGTTCCAACGCAGTCCGCTTGCAACGATATCAGATACATTCATGAACGGTACTTTTTTAAATCGGGGATCATTTAAGGTGTCACATTTTCTCTCTCGTTTTTTCCTTGGCAATTTAGAGACTTACGAAGTATATACATAAATGTTGCGTGAGACACATCTTCAGAAAGACGGAACGCAACTAGTAGTAGGTTCAAGATGCACGAAGACGGTTATGTTAGACCAGTGGTTCTTAACCGGTGTTCAATGGAAGAGTAGTGGTTCTGTGATGTAGTCTCAGGAGTTTCACCGGAGGTCAAGACACACACTCCACTCATACATTTGATTTTTGATCATATACGCCCGTCGTGGCCATCATGAGTTGATGATAATTATATGTCCCTCCAGTCGTCGAATAGTGATTGTTGTTTTGGTACGACGTGTACAATAGCATACTCGGGAGACGTTCGGATTCGAGATCGAAATTCAGTTCTTCTGAATTGCCGATTCCGTAAATTATATTTTAATGGCAATGTTACTTTACCACTCTATTGATGCAAAGTTCATTTTGTGCACAAGCAATATATACTGATGTATTGGATGTGCAGTTTGATGCATTTTGTGGTGGATTTTAGTCTGATATCTGAGCGAAAATCTGGTATTCCACGAATGCTCGCATGGATTAGCGTTACAAGTGCTCCGCGTCTCAGTGAAGGTTAAAGTTAGACACTTTGGTTGAAACTGTTCGTGGGAATATGTTTCCTTACACTATCTGTGCAACCCGTCCTTCCGAAAAAAGACATTGCATTACATTTGTTCGTTTTGAGTTATTCATGGTGTTTGTCGACTATTATGATCATTTACACCAGGCCCATTTTCTTCATTTTTATTCCGTAGCTGCCTACGTAGCATGGTCCACTCCTAGGCTTTTATAGCACACCGCATACACGGATGAGATGTCGAGGAGGAGCTTAGATAAACCTCCAGCATTTAGATAGGAATTCTGGAGTCTACAACAGGCGGACTCGAATCCGCCACACATTGTTATTGCAGCTGCGGAATACACCACTACGCCATCTCGCAACAAGCGCAGTATATGCTTGCACGAATCTTGTTTCTTAAACTACGTCAGTGTAATTACCCACGATCTGCTTTTAGTGTAACGACATCCATGGTGGCTTTGAATTGGGAAATCTGAGTGACGAAGTACGTATTCGGTTGCCGACGAATGAGCACTATCAGCGCGTCGCTTACCATATAGTGCGCTTTGAGTTTTCGTAAAATCGTGTCATAATTGTAATGTTCGACCCACGACGTTTAACCTTTTAATTTTGCCCTAACCATTAACCCATGTCAACAATTTTATTATCTCATGTCAAATATTCCCATATACATATTTCGTATGCAAGGCTTAATGTATTTTCAAGGTGTTTTGTAACATATGATAATAACAGACCGTTGTGCACCAGTCCCTAATAGATAATGACCGAAACTTGACTAATACAATACTAAAAATGAAAATAATTATAATAGTAATGCGCTAGTTAGACAACGGGTTGAGAAACTACAGCCTGCAGCCCGCATCTGGCACACAAAAGAATCGAAAATGTAAAAATAATGCTGATGAATATTTTATCAATGCGAACATTCTTGATGGGAACGTATTTTGAAACATTTGAAACATGCAAGTAAAACAAAGTAGAAATGACTTAGTTCGGATCACAATTGTGATTTTAGATTAGAACTCTAAATTTTGGTGCTGTACTTTAAAAGGAAAACGGTTCATGAGTGTGCTGCAGATTCCTTCTCTATTCAATCGAATTAATGAAATGAGACAACAGTAAATTATGCCGTTTACTTCGTCCTCACATAAGTATGTGACGAGGCAAGTGTAGGGCGGTAAGCCTTTTACTGAAAGTTGATATATTGCTTATGGCGCAGACATCATTGTGCGTGCCGAAGTTGACCAAACGCAGAATCAACATGTATCTATAAACCGTTCTCCGCTTCCATATTCTAATTTCCCATTCCTATTCCTTATTTTGACTAATGGATTGAGGATGACCAGCAGCTAATAAAACCCGGGTAATGTTTCTGACGCATGTCGATCATCAAATCAATATTTAAATTGTTAGTGTATTGTCCCCATGTTTTCGGTTACTATATGGTTACTATATAATCAGATAAAAGCTTGCGTTGTGGCTTATAATTCCGATTATACTATATTGCGGCCCGAGAAGGGATTCAGATCTTGAATGCGGTCCGAGATTTAAAAAGGTTCTCTACTCCTGAGCTAGTCGAATATTAGACATTTAACAACGGACGCAATATGTCCGCGTGACCTCAAGATCAGGTTACCCACATTATTATTTTTTTTACGGGAAGTATGGTGAGGTCTGGGGCATCACGCCATATATGATTTGTACCAGTGGTTCCCAGCTTCTTTTGACTCATCGCCCACCTATCACTCTCGACACAAATTTTCGCCCCCCATATTCACGGATCCGAAAAAGGCCATACAATCGAAAAATTTATTCACCAACTCTGGTCGCTAGCGAATTTAGTAAAAAGGCCATTTTTCCGAGCTGGTAGGTGCTCGGAAATCCGGATTCCGCGTATACTTTCCGTTGCGTTGACCTTTTTTACGCTTCATCTACAGCAGTGGTTCCCAACCTTTTTCGGTGACAGGGCCAAATTTAGAATTTCAGAGTAAGGTCGGGGCCGCACGAATACCAGGGCAATGAAAGGAACCCAAAACAGTCACCAAAATATGAAAATTGGCATTGTTCCGATAATTCGCTTGACGCCATTGGCCATAATGTTGCCGCGCTCCCGAACAATCAACCTTTGCTGGCTATTTCGGAGTAGTTTTATTGCCCTGGCGAGATTTCAATTCGTATTTTTGGAATCAGTGCGACACTTTTTTTGTTTTGTTTTGTTTTTGGGGTATTCATGGTGTTTGTCGACTACTGTGGTCATTTACACCAGGCCGATATTCTTTGTATTTTCCGTAACTGCCGACTTATAGCACGGCCCAGCTCTAGGCTTTTGTAAGACCCCGCTGATGCGGATGAGGTGGCGAGGAGGAGCCTAGGTAAACCTCCAACACAGTGCGACACTTACTTTCGATAAACATCGACACAGACGTGTCGCGAGCTATAGGATTACCAATTATGCTGCTTTTTGCCGGCTAAGCAGTACGCATCTCGGCGTATTCAATCGTGAGTCACTTGTTGCACATCTACCCGAAATTAGTTATCAATACCCAGGGCCGTAACAGCACTTCGTCAGCCCCCCCCCCAAAAAACGTTGCTTTTGCCCCCCCCCCATAGGTTGAAAAACCGAGCTTCGAAGCCCCCCAGACCCCCTCAGGCTAGTCAGTGGTTCCCAACCTTTTTCGACTCATCGCCCCCTTTTGAAGCTCCACACCGATCATCGCCCCCCAAATATTGGAAGCCGAAAAACAACACTTCGTCAGCCCCCCCCCCGAAAAAAAACGTTGGGTCTTTGGGCCCATAGGGTGATAAACCAAACCCTAGACCCCCCTCAGTCAGTGGGGTTTTGGGCGCTACACATCGGCTAACCCTATTTCATGTACTGTTTGGTGAGTCACGGTATTTCGCCTAAACGCGCGAAGCGCGACAAATTCATATAATTCATGTTTGAATCAGTCAATATGGTCGATATGGAATGTTAGAAAAGGTAGGACCCCTTAATAATAATCAAACATCTTCGGGCGGAATCGTTATTATATTGACTTCTTTACATGATGCTATTTCGTGCCCTCCTATATCTGCTATGTCAGAAGATTTGGAAATCGTAAAAACGTATCAAACTAAAAGACGCACATGATTTCATATTGGTATTTCTTTAGTGTCAAATAATTTTTCCTTGCGGGATGGCATTTGTCCTGTACGGTTTAGGTCGCCAAGACAGGAACATTCGACGCCAGCCATCGCGGCGCCTAACAATTAAACATATCTATGTATAATTGTATATATATCGAAGTTTTCTGTCAGCACAACGGCATTCCTTTTCGGCCAAGGTCTTCTCGCTGCTAATCGTTCTGGCACACTTCTCGGAGTCGCAAGTTACATGGCCTCTAACTTCATATGTCTTGGTACATGGCGCAGTAATGGCCGACACCGAAGTCTCCCATTTCCATAAATCATGCGTATTTTTTTTGGGTGACGGGGACCCCAACATCAAGATACATGAAAATAATAAATAACGCGCAGCGCGAAATTTTTTTGAAAAAGTCGCATGAATTTCTAAAAATCATTCATGTTAATTCACGAAATAATTTAGGGCTTCCTTCGATTTCGGGCCTCCCCCACCCCAATTGGGGGGTTTGGGGTGCGGTAGTTACGGTCCCGACTCCAATATAGCCGTTTTAACGCACCATCGCCCCCGTCGTTGTTTTCGCCCCCTATCGCCCCCATTCGTCCGTTTTCGCCCCCCTATCGTCCCCTTCGTTATTTTCGCCCCCCTAGACCGCCAAATCGCCCCCTGAGGGGCGATATCGCCCACGTTGGGGACCACTGGGCTAGATGGCTGTCTACCGCCATTTATCATCTAAATCGCGTGTTCGTCTTAGGTAGCTTCTCTCGACTAATCGCGCGAAGCGCGAAAAATTTCTATAATTCATGATTGAATCGGTGACTATAATCGGGAATTCCATACATATTTGTATCAATTTTTATCCTCTCTCTGCTCACGTAATCAGATTGACCGGTTGAGCCGAGTGAGTTGTGTTTGAAAAGGTAGGACCACTCAATAATAATTAAACATCTTCGGGCGTATACCCGTTGGCAGGAACGAAACAGCACTTCGCCAAGCCCCCCAAAACACTTAGGTCTTGAGCTCCCATAGGGTGATAAACCGACTCCCCGTCCCGTTGTTCGCTTCTGCCATGAAATCAGGATCCCCGTCTAGTGAGCCCGCGTGGAGCGCTAAAATTCTCGACTATTCAAAATAAAATAGGTCAATAAGATCAGGAATTGCATATATATTGCTATCAATTACTTGTCCTCTCTGCTCACGTAATCAGATTTACCGGTAGAGCTGAGTGAGATGTCTTGGAAACTGTAGGGCCCGTAAATATTAATTAAACATATTAGGACGGGCGGACCCGTTGGTACGACTTTGTTACATGATGTTATTTTATTTCGTGACCTCCAGTCTGCTATATCAAAATATAGAATCGCCCAAACGTATACTAAACTAAAAGATGCACACGATTTCAAATTTGTAGTTCTTCACTGCCAAATAATTCTTCCCTGCGGGATGGTAGCCTATTTGTCTCGTTAGGTTCAGATTGCCAAGACAGGAACATTCGACGCCAGTCATTTAGGCGCCTATGGTCAATTATACCTGTATGTATTTTGTATATACATAACGAAGTTTTCGGTCAGCGTAAGGGCAGTCATTTATTTCACCAAACTTTTCTTGCTGCCGATCGTTCTGGCACACTTGTTGGAGTCGCATGTTACATGGCCCAAAACTTCATATGTCTTCGTGCGTTGTGGCGCGGTAATGGTCAACGCTTATATGCCCACTTCTATAAATCTTGCGTATTTCATCTTGGTGGAAAAGTACCCAATAATTAAGGCACGTGGAAACTTGAAATCGCGCAGAGCGCAAATTTTTTTTAAAAAGTTGCATGAAATACTCTATAATTTATGCTAATTGAGTAAGTAATTTTGGGCCCCCTTCGAGCTCGCTCCCTCCAATTAGGGGCTTGGGGTGCGGCAGGTACGGTCCTGTCAATACCTATATCTATAAGTACTGTTCGTTCAACTGGAAAGTTAGGGCACACTGCATTGAAACAGCAGTGACGTAATCTTAGCAATCTACTCACAACTTTCCTGCAATCCTAATTGCAAACTCCAGACTCGAGGCCAAGCAAAAGTATTTTATAAATATTTTTTTTTTCATAAATCGATTTCTCAATATTTTGGTGGGGGCCGCAAGAAGGCTAGCTGGGGGCCGCGGTTGGGAATCACTGATCTACAGGATTGTACACGATATGCCGTCTTCACGTGCATTTATTCTCCGTGTTCATTAGAGAGAGAGAGAGAGAGAGAGAGAGAGAGAGAGAAAAATAGAGAGAGAGAGAGAGAAATGGAGAGAAAGAGAAGAGAGAGCGAGCGAGAGAGAGAGAAGAGAGAGGGAGACAGAGAAAGAAAGAAAGAAGGAAAGAAAGAAAGAGAGACAAATCCTACAGGTAGCCTACACTTGACCAAACATTCTGACATGTTCAATTGTTCACCCATCGCCGCCAGGTCACCCCCTTGTTTCTCAAAATCTCCCACTGGGGGGCGATATCGCCCACGTTGGGAACCACTCATTTGTACGCTATGCACTGAGTAAATGTATTAGAATGGATATTGTACCTAGAAAATATCTCAAGACTGCTGAGTCGTCATCTCCTCAAAGGACTTCGCGGATGGCATAGAATCGTCTGGCCGTATGTTTGACACCCCTGCACTGGACAAACAATATAGGCCTACATGTAGCTACAGACGCAATATGTCAGCGCGACTTAAAGATCAGATGACCCAGATAATTTGTCGTTTATGACGAGGTATGTCGACGACTGTAGCCTCACGCCACAAATGATTTATGCGCTATTCTTGTGCCTCTTCCCAGCAAACACAAAACCGTAAAAGGATCATCCGGGATCATCTCGATTAGGTTCTGATTTTCTAAGTGTCGAGGGAATGTCTAAAATACGTAGTAGGATGGTCTTGGGGTTATATTCAATCAGAATAAATTCATACTCAGTGTTGTCTCATCTTATGCATTAGGCTTCGTTATATCCGGTAGTTAACCTAATAATGCAAATTTTCTATCTCTCGCGGGTATGACTAAAATACGTAGAAAGGATGACTTTGTCGGTACATTCAATCACGATGAATTCCTATCCGGTTTTGTTCGATCTCATGCGGTAGCTTCGTTCTATCCATTAGAAAACAATGTTCTACCTTCGTTTTATTGCGTGAGGATGTCACCGGTGTTGTATATTCGTGTTGTTGCTCTAAGGTCGAACAGTTTTGTTTTCTTCTGATATATATGATCTTCATTATATATATATTCGCTCTTTCGGTAATCTTGCATGTTCAACGAGTATGGCTAATAGTTTTATTCACAGAATAACTAAATAAGTGAAATGTTGTACGTTCAGGAATATGATTATCGATGCGTGACTTCTAGAATATTTCGGCGATTCAAATTTTACGTCATCGCGCCGGACAAAGATTTGACGCGCAACAGGTCGCACCCAGGCATAGTTCGCTCTTTCTGTATGGTAAATGCCGTAAATATATAGGAATTGTGACTGACTGAGGTAACGGGTTAAAGGTATATACGCAGTAGCATATAGCTTATGGGGTATTTCGAATTGCCTGTAGTATATGACGCCTAGAGCTGTTTGACTTTCTGCAAAACAGGTGTAGACATAGAAAAGTTTCAGCTTTTCCAGGTTAGAATTAGAGCTAAACCGTTTTTTCCGAATTAGATTACAATTATATTGCTGGTATTGCGCTCTAATTTAGTGAAATTAGACCACTATAATTATCTAGTCCAAGTCGCTTCAAGCATCTGAATTACCGGTACCTATACCTACGGCATATCATACGGTAATATTTATGCTTGAATTTGAAATTTTCTAGGTATATAAGTGAATATAGATAGAACAGTGATTCGTGATTTTATAAAAGTTGGTGCAAGAATGGACATTTTCAACTTGATGTTGATTAATGTATCAAAATTTGATATTTCAGTGCAATTATACCTCGAATCCAGTGACAAGATTATTAATCGTTGAAACCAAATGCAGCTTGTATTTATGTTGGCCCAGAGAATTTGGCTAGCCAGACCATATCGATAGAATATGGTCACAGTAAGATAATATTTTAAGCTAATTTACATGAACTTTCCAACATTTGATTTGATATGTCCGCTAAAACAGTTGTTATTCTGCTTTCGAATATGACCTAAATTGCTGGTTTCAATGGTAACTGTGTTTGTCAAAGGCTGTAAAGGTAATTTCTTTTCCATGTTAGATGTTTGTTTGTTTGTTTGTGGTGTTCATGGTGGTGGTTCGACTACACTGGTCATTTTACACCAGGCCGGTTCTTATTATTATCATTCCGTATCTGCCCGATTACCAGTGAATTCGGCCGCACAAACTCGGCACTTGGTGAATTCGGCCGGAATAGCGGTACCGGTCACCATGATTGGTTACTGGAATGTTTGCCGGTGAACTTGGCACTTTGAGTGGTTGTCAATGTTGTACGGGGGTCAGGGCATGCGTAGATCACACAGTCAATGCTTGATTAGATCACAGATTGCGTAATCGCGGGAAATAACGCGACGCTCTTCACCTGGTGAACTCGGCCCTTGGAGGAATTAGCACTAGAACACCTTCGCATTAGAAATGCATTTAATATGAATGAACACTGAACAGTATCAAAAAGGAAATTTAAACGTGTCGTGGCTCGCGGTAGATCTCGTAATCTTGGGATCCGTCAACCCTGTTATCGAGACACCCTAACTCCAGAGTGGAATCGTCTCTCCAAAGGCAAAAAATAATTTATTTTGACGTGATCATGTGAAACATTTGTTGATGAGGAACACTGGCTTGTCGTGATCGATAAACGAACAAGCGCCGCTTGATCTTCCACGGTTTCGATCTCACATACAACGCCAAGATCCATCTTCTCAAAACTTACACGACACAGGCCCGTCACTCACGCCATCGATTCCAAGCAGACCGCGCGTGGTCGGTATATGAGCGCTGCGTTATTTCCCGCGGCTATGCAATCCGTGATCTAATCACGCCGTGACTGCATGATCTACGGATGCCCTGACCTCCTTACAAGATTGACGAATCACTTGATAATACTATTATTAGTTTAATAATTCATATTAATAGCTGTTAATACACTTCATTACAAAATTTCCCGAGGGCCGAATTCACCAAGTGCCGAGTTCATCGGCAACCATCTGCCCACTTATAGCACGGCCCACTCCTAGGCTTTTTAAGACATGGCTATGCGGATCAGATGGCGAGGAGGAGCCTAGATAAACGGCCAACACTTCGGTAGGAATTATGGAGTCGACGTGTCAAGCTCGAACCCGCAATTCATTGGTGTTTAGCTATAATGGAACGTACCACTACGTTACCTCGCCATACCTTGTAAAATGGTACTGTAGCATTTGGCATTTCGTGTGGCAATTGACTTTTGTGTGGAAAATTGTGTTTGTTTCAGAACTTATCCGAAACTTTTATTCCGCCATAGATTGTATATGATAAAACGATATCGGAATTGATCCTAGAATAATTCCAAAGCCACTCACCACAAAGGATGATTTAAAGAAGTTTGATGACATATTGAATGAAAGCAAAAGCCTTTGCAAGATATGTGGTATGTTGAATCTGTTTTGTTATTTTTAAATACTTTGTTGTGCCGATAGCAGACGGTATATATAAACGTAAGATGTGGAAGCTATCAAGGTGTTATGTTTATTCTTTTTAGAAATTCAGTCAGTCAAAGCAGTCAAAGTGGACGATCGTATTGCTTGGATTATATTTAGGCTTATTTTAGCATCTTTGAGAATCAACTCTGAACGTGGACGGTCACGAACAGTCAACTAATTCTGTTCCTATATTGACGTATCAGGCATTTGCACTCGTACCGTTGACGGCTACAATATTGGTCATTCAGCAAGAAGCATCCTGAAGAAGGTTCCCAGTCTGGTGTAGTTATAGCGGAGTCGGAAAGAATGGGAAATACGCTTTCATCAACCTCCATTTGAACAAGATCACATATAGTAAGAGACATTCATGATATGCTGCGAATGTGACTGTGTTCATTGTCTAGTCACCCCACTCATGTAATTATTGAGGCTTCATGCCAGGGTTGTAACCAAGTCACAAGGCTCCGAGTCGCAAGTCAATCTCACTTTTATAGTTTTGACTCGAGTCATTTTCAATTCAGCACCGGGTCAAGTCCGAGTCCAAGTCAGCGAGCAGAGGTCCAAGTCCGAGTTATGGTATTATGACTCGAGCCAGAGTCTAAGTCATTGTGTTATCTGCTCAGTTTCCAATTTAAGTCTTGTTAAACCAACTTTTTATATTTTTTTGTGATATCGAGTGGGTCGCATTTATAATATACGAATTTTCCTTACTTTTAGCAGTTTTACCAGTATCGATTGACGAAATCCCAATAGCGATTTGCTGTACTATTCTTTGAAATAACCATGAAATGTCGGTCTTGGCCGTCTGAGTCTCAAGTCATGCGCAATGAGTCGAGTCATTTCCGTACTTTGAGAAGACGACCCGAGTCAAGTCGAGTCAACAGAAAATCGTGACTCGAGTCTTACAACCCTGCTCCATGCAATGAGCATTTACTTTGAAGATAAATAGTAATTAAATAACTGGTTGGTGGTACAAAATTTTAATACTGCTTTCAAAAGTACCTACATGATAAACGTTATTCAAACCCGAAGAACTTTTCGCGTGCCAATTAAAGAGCTACCGGCACGATAAAGGAAGCAAAACAGAGTTTAATTCAAAACCAGATGGAGAATTATGACGCATTAATGTCGAATTTAGAAATAACATCAATGGAGCCAGAACACAGCAACAATGCAGTGTATAATAACAGTTGTGTAAAACAGTATGACAGCGTGACACAATTCTTTAATTATTTATTATAGTGGTGCCCACCGTAAATACTATTTTATTCAAATCCAAATTTTTCGATGGCAATAACTCCGCTTCCACTTGTTTGAATCGAACCAAATTTGATGAACATCGTTTCTATACATAACCTAACACTTTCATGGGGTGAACAGAAAATTTTTAAATTTTTCAATTTTTTAAATTTATTTTTAAAATAATAAATAGAAACTTTCTTTTCCTGTAGCAATGCGGCTACTGTTTGGAATTGAACCAAATTTGGTGTGTAGGCTTGAATTAGGTAACCTAACAATTTTAACAAGTAGCCAGAACGATTTGAGAAAAAAAGTCATTTTTAAGAGCCCTAATGTCCATGTCAGAGAAACGTTTTAGGGTAGGCCTACTCACATGTCTCGCAGCGTTCTCTACATAATTGTCAATTGCGATACAAACTGTTCGCTTGTACTGGTAAAGCCATCCAACTTCGAATTGTAAAATGTTGGGAGTCTTGATATCAAATTTTTGAAAGGTGCACTTTAAGAAATTTTGGAATCTGTCAGATTATACAAAAATTTTTAGCAAATTCTTTGACATATTTCATCTATTTGGGACTCGATCAACGTAAAAGAATTGGTAATTATTTTATACAATATATTGTATTTGTAGTTGAAGTATAGTAATAATTCTTATGGTTACCGCACTTGTAACGATTCACGGCCATAACTGGAATTAATTAGAATGATGTAACTTTCAAATTGTCATGCATTTTGCAACGACATTGTGCTCAATTTTCAAGGTGCTGACCATTGGAGGAAGAATCACCATTAAGCCGGGAATTCACGATCCGTAAACGCGGCCGACTGTTTCTCTCCTCAAGCGGAAGCGGCAGAGGAGAGAAACGAAGAGAAAAAAATGGCAGAAATAGCAAGAGTGTGACAAGTCGCGTCCGTTCGCTTAAATGCGTATTTCCATTCGCGAAGCGCGAAGTAGTAGGTGGGAAAACTAATGGGCGTTTGGTTAGCGCTTATATAAGGTTGACTCCAGCGCTGTATTTGCTAAATGTTGCGGTGAAATAGGGGTGGTGTCATTTGGTATCAATATTGACTATTAAAAGACCATTTGTTAGTGGTCATGGATTTGTTCGGCCAGTATGCAGTAATTTCTGATGGTCACATCTCGGGCTTCTGTTCTCCAACCCCTCATGATTGTTATTCTGCTTTTAGTAAGACTGTCGATTCTAATGTTTTATCGTATCATTTGTCGGAGGTTTCGCTCGCTTTTTTTACAACATTTTGCTCTCTGCTAGGTCAATTACTGGCTGAGTATCACTACAGCCTAAGGAACTGCACTAATTCTCGTTTTAATGTCTTGCTGGTTATCTTGCTGTCAATTCTAATAATTTGTTAATGTCTATACCAGAGCCGCCACTCAAATGTTTTGTTCTCTGTACACAATATTGTTAGGTCTTCAGCTTTCCAGGCAGAGTATCATTCCACTTTCTAGACTTAGTATATATCCCTCCAACTAGCTGCCTAATAACTGATTCGTTTGGATTGTTGAATTGATCATTTTTGACAGAATGTGACGAAATTTTAGTCAAGAATTCATTTTGTGTTGGTGGCTGTTTTCAAAGATTGCTGAAGTAGTCAGCGTTGATCTTGATAATCAAGTAGAAGTGGCGATTGAAGTCAGTTCTCTAGTCATATAATAATAATAAATATAATAATAAAAACTTGAAAACTTAGTGGAAATAGTCCAGAATCAAATCCATTTTAGTAAGTATCGGTGAAAAAAATGTTGGAGTCATTCGTTATTCGCTACCTCTGCCATTTTCGCAGTACGAATGTCTTGGCTAATAATCGTCAGTTTCATTTTATTTCTGCAGGGTGTTGAAAAGAAAACGCCAGAGGGATAATCATCATCAGACGATGAAACCTTCTGATTACTGACTGTTCTCATAGTTTCATTCATTGGCACTACTTTGCACTACAAGTAATTTCGTTCGTTTCATTTTTTCCGCCGCCATTATTTACTTGCCAATTCGTTTTGAATTAAATTACCGCAAATGTGATTAATATGTAGTAGATAATGTGGTGTGTGTGTGGACGCAGCCGTGATCAGGTTATGCCCAGTGGTAGAAAACAGGTTATTATGTCAGGATCTTCTTCTAATGTAGGATCTACTTTCTACTCACCATGTTTAAAGGCTGTAGCATCTGCATAATATGTACATTATTGAAGTACATGGAAAAGACATTGAATTGAGTCGACACAAAATCCCCCTTTCTACTACCTGCCGAGATCTAATATCTACTATATCGACTCAGCTTTTCTACATCTTTGGTCTGTACTGTGTTTACTGGGTTAGGATAGATGTCGTGCGTAAAAAATACTGAAGACATAGGCACACATGTCATCACTTGTGTATAATTGCATTTTGTATTCCGTAGCTTGTAGATTAGAAATGAAGATTGCATTTATTTGCCTCGTAATTTACGCTTACATCGTCAATGCTTTTGATCGTAAGTATTCTGCGTTATGTTTCATGAAACACTATCACTCTGATTCTTGTTTCAACAGAAGGCGACAACGAGCCGATACCGCAGCAAGTGAGTCGGTTCACTATCTCGTTTTATTGACGCGGCATTCAAGTTGGCAATTTTCCATTAGTTTCAAATCGAACCTAAAAGCTATCGGTTCCAAATTTTATTTTTTCAGGCAGTGCATGACGGGTATCACGACAGGGGCAGCAGCCAAGCCTACTATGGACCTGCCTACAGACAGCGCCAGCCTACATACCGGCCTCAGCCTAATCGAAATAGCTTCGACCTCTGGAGCCCGCTCAATCTCTACTTCCTAATCAGTGAGTGGTCGAATCCAACGTGTCAGCGAAGACACTTCGAATGCAATCATTATAAATTCGCACGCTGAGCTAGCTCCTAGTAGTAGCTACAGTGGCAAGTGGCGAGATAGCGCAATGGTATAGTCCAGTGCTTTTCAACCTGTGTGACGGTTCGCACTGGTGCGAATGAAAAAAAATTACAGTGCGAATGACGAAGGTGGTGCGAATAGTGCGAATGAAAATCCGGATCAAGTGCGAATGAAAATCGTGAATAATGGTTAATTTTTCAGACGTGGACTAATTCAAATAAACCCAATAGGAAATTCAAGGGCAGTGTAACTTTTGTATTGGCGACGCAATTGTAAAAACTTGCTTAACTAACGACGCACCACTAATTGTAGCTCCACAAGCCGTAGTGAATTAATATTTTCGCACTATAATTATTATGTAGCCAAAAGCCTGGTTTCGAAGCTGGTATAGTGGCAGACATACAGTATATCAGCCCGTCTAAGCCCGCGACAGGCTGGAAAAAATTACGTCAAATTAACTTTCTGCTTTATTTCGCTAAACAATCACCATATTATCTTAATAACTGTTCGATTAGCGCGGGGCACGAGGACAGTTGTAAATACCATCATTCCATACTAACATTTGCAAGTTACTGTAACGCACATTTTTACCCCTTCAAAGGTTTGCTTGTTTTTTTGTGGTATTCATGGTGTTTGTAGACTACGATGATATGGTCATTTACACCAGGTCGATTTTGTTCATTATATTCCGTCGCTGCCGACTTATAGCACGGCCCACCTCTAGGCTTTTTGTAAGACACCGCTTACGCGGGTGAGGTGGCGAGGAGAAGCCTAGGTAAACCTCCAACACTTAGGTATCGGAATTCTGAAGTCGACCTCGGTCGGACTCGAACGCGCACCCATTGGTGTTGCAGACGCGGATTATACCACTGCGCTCTCTCGCCACGCCCCCCCCCCTTCAAGGGTTATTAAAGTACGGACCGCAAAGTGTATAATTTTGGGATGACACGGTGCCAGAGCTATCTGTTAATATGTACGTAATATTTGTTGAATTTATTGCAAAAAATCCTGCGATCGTTTTACATATCCAAGGTCACTGTGTTGGGAACTGCTGTAGCCAATAAGCGAGACACGCAAAAATATGGTTTTATCATGATAATTTTAGTGACAAAACTCGTCCGACTGTTTTTTTTTTGTAAAACATGGTTGAAGACCATGGGGATGAACTAGTGTAGGGTTGTGCAACGAGCCAGTCCAGGCCTATGAGACTCATCCATTTCGAGGCCAACCCCTTCTGCGTCGGGGCACATAAAGACGTAAAATTTTGGCCAACAAACTGCTGATAAAATGCGTTGCCAAAAATATAAGCAGCGACAAAACCTGGGTCTAAAATGACCGATGGTGGATGGCCAAACCTTTCGATATGGATATGCTCCGTTGTCGGCATGGAATAGTCCCGTTCTTTCAATCTGAGTATAAACAGTAGTACAACTGCGACACGCAGAGGAACTTAATTTGCCCGAATTTGTTATCTCGTGCGTCAGGCATGTTTTGTAGAGCTGTGTTGTTGTGGTGTGCGCGTTCTGTATGTAATACATGTCCGTAAAATCGTACCATATAACTGTCATATTAAAATGAATTCCTTTCCAAGGGTGAGGCTCTGGTTGCAAGATGCCACAAAAACTCAAATTTTGGTGGTAGTCTAAAAGCTGCTTTACTGTTATTAAACTGCTATGAATTCTAAAGTTAGATTGACCAATTGAGCAGAACACGCAGTTCATTTGTTCTTCTCAAATACTCGCGAGACAGAAGTTGGAGCAACGTATCATGAGGTAGCGAGTTCTAATGTGCCTACTCTCCTTGATCGTATACGTTCTTGTACAAAACCCAACAACTTGTTTTGGGCCGAGAAGGGGTTTCGTGAAATAGTTTAAATGAAAACGAGCGAAAAAAGTTTTCTTTTTAATGATACTTGACAGCTTAAGCTACATATATTAGCCAATTTGTTGCACACTTGAACAAAATGTATAAAAATTGTATAACAATTTGCGTTTAGTTAGTGCGAATGAAGTTTATTTTACAAAAAAAGTGCGAATGGAGCTGAAAAAGGTTGAAAAGCACTGGTATAGTCAATAGATGCAACACCAATGGGTTGCGTGTTCGAGTCCGACCGAGGTCGACACCATCAGATCACCGACCAAAAGTGTTGAAGGTTTATCTAGGCTCCTCCTCGCAATCTCATCCGTGTAAGCGGTGTCTTATAGATGTGGTCTGTGCTACAAGTCGGCAAAACTACGGAATAAAAATGAAGAAATTTGGCCTAATGTAAATGACCAAAGTAGTCGACAAACGCCATGAATACTGCAAACAATAACAACAACCAACGGCGGCCTTTGACGTTCGGTGCCGATACCTACAAGCTAATATCGAACACTTATTTCTGACAAATGAACGCTGAGAAAGCTCCTGCCCCATGCAGAATCATGCGGGCACCGCGATAGGACGCTACATATTTTTCTTGATGATTTTTCGGCATATATACCGACTCATAATATACATATACATATGATCTATGCACACTAGGGATATGACTGAAAAAAAATTGCCTGTAGCAGGAATTAATGAACATTTTGGTATAAATTAATAAAATTATAATTACTTTGCTCAAATCGAAAAAACTGTCCCGCACAAACTAACTTCAATTTTCGACACTGGTCCAAATATAGAAAAAAAATACAATTCGAAGGTATTCTTTGCTACAAATTTAATCTTCCTATATATGCCCTTTTGCACTTCTGGTGAAGTTCATCCATCAATTTGACTTCCCTTCTTGTTATTTTGTTAGCGGCAGGGACATCTACAACGGACATATCGGACTGCCAATAAGATTTTGAGGAGCTTTATCGCTGCTGGACATTCAAGCGCAAAGATGGCAGCAATAATCTTTGGTACTCTAGAGCCCGGCCTATATTGAATTTTTGGATCGATACCGATAAAATCGATATCGCACACCTTGACCGAGAACTTCGATACATTCAGTCGATATTCCAAAGAAGTTGGATTTACATAAGCACATCTTCAAAGCTTAAGAGCATCTATTTAAACATCCTTACAGCCTTCGCTATACTTGAACATGAAATAAACTAGAAAGGCTACATCTGGACACCGGCAAAGTGTTATCCATATGAAATATATCGATATTTTCAGTCTAGCGGTCAAAGATTATAGTTTTCCGACTTCCTACCGCCATGTTGTGACGTCATGAAAACTGACGATAATTTTTCAGCTTCAATGGCCGATACCGATGATTCTTTCAAAGAGTGATATCGTCTCGATATCATCGGTAAACCAATAATCGGAGGGGCTCTAGTATATTCCATCTCTAGACATCTAGTTAGAATTTCAGGTTTCCTGACACGCATTTTGAGAGGAATAGGCATGATATTTCCAGAGTTACTCTCCAGCTGGGGAGTTGGAAGCACGGAATTGCAGCCCTTGAGCTCCATCTCGCATTGCGTAGAGATGGAAGTTCATGTCATTTGATCAGTGGTAATCAACTATTTTCTATGAAAGAGCGGCATGCTCTGCACAGCACATAGATAAACTTAAAATCATCCCTCCATCAGCGGTTTTCTAATACTTCATCGGAAATTCTGGGTTGGTGGATTGTACCAATGATGTAAGAATGATTGGACACTCCAGTCAGCTCGGAGTTTGAGCGCGTCGCGAGTCATACTTCACCAGAGTTATGGTTAAGATGTAAACAAAAGGTTTGTCGGCAATATATTTTTGGGAACTAGCGTTACCGTAGTGGAAAGTATCTATCTTGGCCTCTGTTGAAGGTGAAGTGTGTGCGCACTGTGCAGGTTTTGGTCACTGCTGCGCAAGAGGGATCCATGATAGGTAGAAAGTTCATGGCACTGTCTATTTCAGGTTTGATAGACTTGTGCACAGCCAATGATATATAAATGATTGCTCACAGCGTATACTTCGCATAGTCATTTATAATGTCCTCCAGTTTGTCAACTCTCTCAGTCGTGGTTGGATTGCAAGACGGTGACCTCGAAAAAGTGGACGGAACAGAGACAGTCCAACATTCCCCTTCACTCAAAACATTTCCAGACTTACACAGCACCATTTATTCCTCCAACAGTCAATGTGATCATGGGAGAAGTTGATCAAATCCGAGCGTCATAACAATGTCTCATCGTATGGGTATTACAGAAGCAGGATGTCGAACACCTTAAATACCTCACTTCTTCATGGACTCTTAAGTGCGCTGATATTAGTTGTGACTAAATTTCAATGAGGATACCAACACCATAATATCATTGAGAATTTTATGCAGGGTGTAGATATTTCATTTACTATAACACTTAAAAACTTCATAGCACATTACCAACGTACTAGAAAACATGTTTTGTTACTATGTCAGAATTTGTTGTTATCAAAATTCAGAATAACAAGAACCAAAATCTAAGTCAACGGAAAGCATATAAGTCAAGTCAATATGTAGCAAGAGCAATATGAGCCATTCAATAATGTGATATGTGCATTAGGGGTCTTCAAAAATGACTTCTTTTCTCAAATCGTACTGGCTTCTTGATAGAATTGTTGTGTTAGCAATTGTAAATATGTCTTTTGTTACTTGCTTCTATTATTGTTGAAGCGTTGGTTCCGCATGGATTCTGCTTAAAAAATTTCCAAAACCCAAACAAATAAATTTATTGATATATTTGACTGGTGATAATAGTATTTACGGTGAGCAGGGATATGGGTTGGGACCATGAAATTTTTATGTAATGCATATTTCATGGTAGAATAACTGTGAAATTTAAAATCAAGCTTTATATCAACCATACTCCTTAGAAGCACATTTCACAAGAATTTTTTTTTTGTGTAGGCCGTATCCTACAGACATTTTCAAGCCCGTCCCCCCCATTTTTTTTTCATCTGTAACTTTTTTTTCATTGAGTTTAGGGCAAAACAGTTGGTTTTATTGAATTCCTTGGCCCCAGAATTGGTTAATTGGACATTTTAATTGGTTCTCTACCATCATTTAAGCGAAAAATATCGATTTCAAAGATTTTTGAAAGTAGCGCCACCTAGTGACGAGAGGATTTTAAATCGCAATATCTTTTGAACCGCTGAACATTTTTCAATTTTTTTTTTTAATAAACTTGGAATTCAAAAAAGAACAACATTTGTAAATATTGGACAATTCTGAGGGTATGCATTACAGCCCCTGTTAAATTATAATGGAATTAGCCATATGCAATATATATAGGCATATTCAAGAGAGGGATTTTGCACTGGAGGATTGTGGAGATACATTGCTGGAAAAATATTCTGGGTATTTGAGGCAGTATATACAAAAAAATACAAGTTGCTGCTTATGCTTAGGTCATAAAGCGTGATGCAAGCAGTGAAAAATCTTGAAAGTTATACATAAAATACCATAGACGTACACGCAGTCTACACACAAAATCATTTCCTAACCTTTCAATGAATAAGATGTCATAAAAGTGTGCCCGCAAATGCCAAAATTATCTATTTAGTACAATTCTTCCAGCCAACAATCTTGACGAATACTCCTTGTCAATTTTCAAGGTTTATAGGCAATTCACGAGGAACACTTCACGACGGTTAGTTTATATCGAAGAAGTGACAAAAAGTTTACCTGGTATATTTTGAATAAATGAGCGTTGGTAGAGGTGTTCGCCCACCCCGGCGTGAAACATTACCTCGCCATGGTGACGCAACCAGCTATTGAGAGGAGCACAACATATCACGCCATGCCGATGTAAACAATAACAACTGTGGAGTGATTATCCTCAATGTAATTCTAGTGCATTGTTTTGCTGATGCAATATAGTTCGGAACATTGCCGATTATCATCATTGATGGGGAGTCAACGTTGTTAACCAAGAAAAAGTTATATCTATTATCATTCAGCAACCAGTAGCCTACAATAATAGTTTTTTGTTAGTTCTGATTTTATATTGTGAAGGTACTATCGCTATATTGATACTATACTATATAGAAGTATGCTACTTAGTTGCTCACACAATCATCGTAATCAACCCTTCTCTTTTAATAAATCAGGTGACGTAGATTATGCCAGAAAATTTTATTATCCTCTTATAGCAATCCTTGCAGGTTTTGCACATCTATATTGACGCTCATCCACAGTATCTTTTAATTTTTTAGGCTGTGTCGTACATGCGTGTATTCCACCGATGCTAAAATACCTAGCAGCTAGTCGCCACATTGATAAATGTGCATCGTTAAAAATTATATTAAATCCTAGTATGCAGTACTGCCTGACTATGCTCACGAAACCAACTAAAACTAAACCAATTAGGGAATATCGATGAAATATTACGCCAGCAAGGTCGATTGCAGCACTCCACCACAGTCGACATAACGCAATTCCGTACCTTCGCTGAAGCATAGCCCGCGACGGACTGATTTCGCCGCGAACCTATCTTATAGCGTTAAGGGGCGTGGCAGTTTCCAATCATTGTATATATCATTGATTGTACCAAGTTTTCGTAGTGTTTTACCATATCATCTCCAAATTTGTAGCAGAAAGTTGGATTTGTTGAGGACATTGGATTGATGAACTCTGATATAGGCTTTAAGAACCGATAATATTATGTCGGCAGTCAATATTGTGGTTCATGAAAACCCTTGCTCATCATAGCATTTTGCAGTTCCTCAGCAACGCCATTCCGCAGCCCAGTATCTACAGATGCTGTGTCACATATGATATGACATTTTTAAACTTTAATCATATTCCTCTAATCGGTTTTCTAGACCGCTGAAAGAATGTTGAGTTTTCAACTTTCGCCTTTTCGAACACCCAGTTCGATTTGTGTCAGACATATTGAAATTATACGATACATACAGTCTATATCTGAAATCAAAATTATTAATTATTTTTTAAATATTGAATTTTGACTATAAACAAGATAACGATAGGATTAACTCAATCTGAGTTATCACAATTTACCAAAATACTATTTAAATTTTAACAATTTGAATTGCGTTAGTTAAATTCAAATCAGTCGGTATATGTATTATATAGGCTGTATCTACATAAAAAGCCTATCCTTCATGCAATGAAAACTGGAAAAGTTTTGTGCGGGAAGGTTTGTTTAACCAGTCTTAACTTTTGTTAATTGTAAAATCAGGAGACAAAGGTTCGTCGTTTGTGACTACAGGACACACAAAATTTTGAATTTTTTTTCAAGTCATAACCCTAATGCACACTGCACAGGCATGAGTGTATGATGAGCATATGCTGCTGGGCATTAAAAATAATATATGTATATGTGTGTATATATATTTTTAGCCTTGTAAGTAGGATTACATTTAAAACAAATAATGTCTTAATACACTTCGCTTAATGCATATTTTTAAAAGAGTCTTCAAATGGTGCCTTTACAGAAATTGCGGGTATCCAAGCGTTGCATGAGGATACCACAATTGCGTAAATACTTTCGAAAAAACATATAGCATGGGCCTATGGATGATTTTCACCCAATACAGTCGAAGTATAAGATTTGGAATGGTTGGAACCCTCGAAATCGTCGTCGGTTCAACAATCATGTCATGTAGAAATCAGGGATGGTGTGAACCTCAGCAAGGTTCGGGTTCGTGTGAACGTGAACGTTTTAAATGGTTCTGTGTGAACGCGAACGTGAACCTAATGACGTCTCGTAACGTCATATTGATAATTCCTACCCTACATTTCAGTGATGTGATAGCCTATAACGATGCAAACGTCGCCAAATGTATCAACTGGGACAATCAAATCATATATTAATACCATAAAATCAATATCTTTCGTCGCTTTGCCAACAATTTCGACGAGGACTTGCAAGGGAATATAAGCTTACGACTTAACGGTCTATGGCCAGACCAGACAATGCATTCGGCGTCTTGAGTAATGCTACGTTGATATTGCGAAGAGCGTAAAACCGGTTTCTATACTTGCTACAGATATTACCCAATTAACAAGTTATACAGCAGTAGTCAACACCCCAATCGCAAGGATTTCTTTTTACGATACAATGAACACATGAACTCAAGATTGACCCCGTACGCCAGATAGAATATTTTTACATCAGACAACGATACTAATTTCATTGATTGGTTGAATAAGCATCATTCGCTGAGTACCTACAGGTAGCGTATTTCGCTCTTGATCTTGTTTGATTGCGGGTCAAGCTCACATCAAAGAGTCACTAAATATTCACAAACGGAAAGCTGGATACTTCTACCAAACTTTTCTAACAAAGCAAGTAGAATTTTCTAGGTGCATGGTCGTTTAGTGTTTACATTTTTTATGCTGCCAGCGCCATTCATAGAGTGGCCCGCAGTTGAAATGCAATAAAGTTCAACCAAAGATGTTATAATGAAGTGGAAATTGTAACATATGAAAAAGGTTCACAGTGCAGAACCTACTAAAGTTCGTTTGCGAACGCGAACCTCCAAATTTCGGAGGTTCTCACACAGACCGCGAACGTGAACCTCACGTTCACACCATCCCAAGTAGATATATATCATCGGTATGGAATGGCTGTTGTGTAGGGTTGCATTTCAAAGAAAAATTAATCGAAAACAAACATGTTTAAAACAATGCCCTTGTTTAAAACATCTTTTTTCAGCCATGACGCCACAAATATTTAATTGTGACGTCACGGTGGATTGACCTTGACAATTTAAAATGTAGGGTAAATATGGCTCCTTCGACGAAAAGGTATTCCGCTCACTGTCATAAACAGACCAACATATATTTAATCAGGACAACATCTTTATGCAGCATTGTTACGGTCGCCGGTCATCATCTTTAGAACACATATTCCGTACCAACGATCTATATCTACGCGCAAAAACTGTCAAACCGACGACGAGTTCGAGGGTTCCAGCCAGCCCGCATCGTATAAGTCGACTATTTTGGGTTCAAATCGTCCGCAGGCTTATAATACATGGCTGTCCGGGCGTATTTAAACGATTAATTAGACAACGTATCAAAAAAAACAATTTTTTTTAAAGGAATTTGTTTAAAACACTGTTCCGAACATGTGTGAAAAAAGTGGTTCAAAACACCGTTTGTTTTTAATGTCACCCTATAGTGTTATCGGTGCCGACCGTAAAAATGCTCCATAACGATGTAATCGTGGTTAAATATATTTACGGTCCGTTTATGGCAGGGTCGGGTGACTTTTTCGTTAAAAGAGCAATATTCACCCTATATTTTAAATTATCAATACCAATCCACGGTGACGCCAGAATTAAAGATTCGCGATGACATGGCTAAAAAAGAAAAACAAAACTACAATAAAAATGTTTTGACCATATTTGTTTTAAAGTACTTTTTGCTCTAAATGCTATCCTGCTGGTAAACTTTTCAAAGTCTTGCATCATCCCTCCACAGTACCCTGAAAATATTGAAAGCCAACCGCGGAGGGCTATGAAGTTTACTGATCACGTCTTTAGTCTCCCCCAGCTGATGATTAAACTCCCGACCTACCGATCAAGAAGCCGTGCACTTCACCATTACGCTATCTTGTCGGACAACCTGATATTGTAGACATTTTTTTGACAAATGAACGGATACATGATATATTTATTTTAGAGTTATGCAGGTCGGCCCAAACTACTGTCGCTTCAACAACAACCACAATGGCAATGGCTACAGGAACAACGGTAAGATTATTTGTTATGTATTTTTCGCCCCTTTGACTTGCCGATCCGGGCCGATAGGTCAACGATATGTAAATACTAATAATGACCGTTTGATCGTTTGATACACGTCTAATACAGGTCTAGATCGCACTGCTTTAGGAATAGTAACATAGATTATGAACGCAGAAATCACCATTATTACGTGCCAATGAGCTTTCCAACTTGAACCTGAAAATATGGCTATCAAGATTACTATGTAAACGCTTCAGTTTGATCATTCTTATGAAGCGGAAGTCACAAAGCATGCACTATTCACACTGTATCATGAAACAGCAAGATTAAAATCCGGATTAAAAACGATATTGGATACCTTATTCACCCGATACAAAACCGACTTCTTCTGCTACAGCTAGTCCCATTCGTCGATTCACTGAACGTGGAAATGTACCGGCATTCGGGCAGATTACAATAATGCTGATAACAATATTAAAGGGTTGCTGGCACGTTCGGACCACAACTTTCACTATCCAGCAAATCATCAGAAAGCATGAATGGCTTTGATATTAATCAATATAATATGAGCAATTATCCAACCGGCAAAGAAAGTCTTGGAAAGGACTGAATGTATATATGCTTATGCACGCATCGTATGTATCAGTCGGTAGGTCTTTTGCACCATGTCTGTTCATTGATGAAAGTAGGGTTGCATTTGAAACAAAAATCAATTTAGAAAAATCATATTCAAAACATGGCCCTTGTGTAAACATATTTTTTGAGCAATGACGTCGCGAACACCTAATTGTGACGTCCTAGTGGATTGACATTGACAATTGCAAATATTGTGTAAATATAGCTCATTGGACGGTATCGTATACGTCGGCAATATCGGGTGGTAATCGTCCCTAAGCCCGTACAAGATGTTTTTACGTAATTATTGACACAATTATGGCATAATGACACTACTTAAAAACACAATTTTTTAAAAAGGTCTTTGTTTAAAACACCGTTTAAAACATGTTTTAAACAGCTATTTGTTTTAAATGCAACCCTACATAAAACTATGTCCCTATTGAACAACTTGACGCAATCTATAAGTGATTGAACCATGAAAATGCAGACATTTTTCAATTGCAAGCTACAGGGTGAATCGAATTTGGCATACGCACACTGAGCTGAATGACGCCTGGATCCAGCGTGCAATAAAACGCAAGAATTCGAGCAGTGACAACAGGAAAATATCTAGTCCATAAATCAAAAAAAGTTAGGACTTTTTATCACAGATTCCGAAATATGCTAATTACTACCTCAATCCTACTTTTGCGGGCAGAAATAATCTACTTCCCAATCACTTGATATCATATACTTCAGAATCGGTGGATATTATCTATCTTCTAATCCAGGGGCGGGCAACATACGGCCCGCGGGCCGGATCCGGCCCGCGACGGGATTTTGTGCAGCCCGCCGACAGTTTGCGGTCTTGCGTGATGATGTGGCCCGTGCCGCCGTCTACAGGCATTTGGGCGCAAACATTTTCGAGCGTAAACATTAGCAAGACAAATCGTCGCTCCAATACAACTGATGTACACCGCATTGGCGTAGCCAGGGGCGAATGGGGCCATGGCATACCTACTTTTTTCGAGAATATTCGTAATACAATTTTTGGGCAGATGGATTCAAACTAAAAAAATTCGCGGGATTTAGTGCCTCTACGTACGTGTCTTGATTGTGAGAATACACTATCATAGATACACCAGAATTGCCCGAGGCCGTGGGGTTACAGAGTCTTGAATGAAGTAATTGATAAGAATGAACCCACCCGAAGTGAATAATCTGCGACAATATTCTTTTGGCATGATCACCGCTCAAAATTATAATTACGTGCCGTAGATTTTCGAAGAAGCCACTTGCTCATACAAGCACCAATACCATTGATCAAATGCATTCATTTATTCAAAAATTTTTCGCAACTCGCGCGACTCGAAGCCACATGCACGCTGATTTTTTATAACATTCGTATCACCGATTCAGGCTCGCCCGTGAGTTGGTCGCCTAATACCAGATATAGTTCGAATCTGATAGAATGTGTGCGTCTCTGAATTGTATGTACAATGGGTAGTGCAGGGTAGGATTGACGGATCTGTGGCGCGTACCCATGGGGGGAGTTCCCCCAAACTCATAAAAAATTTCAGGAATCCGGCCCGCCTTATCTTCATTTCCCCCTATCCCGCCCGCCGGGTGGAGAAGTTGCCCACCCCTGTTCTAATCGCGGGATTGATCAATCCACCGATTGGTCGTAAATAAATATTTATTAACTTTGATTTTCAGCCTAAAGCCCAAGTTATTCATTCAACTTTCATGAACTCTTAAAGGATCACAAACCCTAATTTAGGAATTCTGCGGTGGCTTATTACAAATTCATATCAATTATTTTGATATTTTTATCAAAAATTTTTACCAAAATATGTATTTTCATAAAGCCTTGTATTTGGTATTTTCCAAATTTTATTTCTGGCAATTTTGGCATTTGGTTTTGGAAATCCCAAAAATAACCAAACCTGGTAGTTATTCTATCGTATCTTTGGCTTGCTGGTCGGTCCGCGATATCCACTGTTACGCTGATACATATGGCGAATTATCGTAATTCATTTAAAAACTGGCACCTTGGGAGACAAGTGCAGTTGATGTGTGAACTCGGGTGAATCAAAATCGGTGAATGAATGCTGCGACAAATTTCTTGCACTCCAATTCGTTGACAATTCACGGATCCGATTTCTTCAGGACCCGTTAGCCGAATGTACTCGAGTGAGAAATGATAATTGTTACTACTGTTTATCCGAAACTAGCGAGACATGGAACGCCGCTGACGTCGCATGTAAAGCAAAAATATCCGGAGGCAGACTCGCCGTCACCGGTCTCAACGTAGATTCGACTGCCAGAAAGTGAGATCGTTTTCTTGGTATTTTCGCTAAACTTGATAAACATCGTTTATCTGGGATGTTTCAGAGCTCTGATTGACGCAATACCAGCTACAGGAGTTACTTTCTGGGTCGGAGTGGAAGGCGTAGTCACCACTGGTACTACCAGCAGCGAGGCGTTCATTGCCCCGTTGGACGGAATCTCAGTGACAACCGCTGGCACCCCCGGATTCACTGCTTCCGGAACGGGAGACATCGCTGCGGCCTGCGGCCGCGTGGAGGCTACCAATACCGATGCCATTGTATTAGAAGAATGTGATTCGGCTCGCCGCTACCTGTGCGAAGTTTGCCCTTGAAGAGCGTCGCTCACACGAACCCGGTGCGATGACAAAGACCTGCCGGATATCACCCACCTGCAGACAGTCATTTGAATTACTTTTTAAAAGCCCGTGACATGGACGTTTTGACATATATAAAACATAAAACACGTAACTTCTTGTGACCGGATCCGTTATCATGAAATATAGAGCCCAGCAATACGATCTTTATCCCCTCCTCTCCCAATATTCGCGTGACTGAAGTTTGGTAATTACCAGACGTGATACACCCTCGCTTTGACGTTCAAAACATTTTTGGGTATTTCCAAGTACGATTACAAGTCCCTTTCTCCAAATTCCCAGAACCCGGATCTGGTCGCCAATAGGGGTAACACCGTTTTTCGTCATGGATGATTGATTTTAGCGCCACTGAATTGTTCGAAAATCAATGCGGGGTGACGTCATACGACGCTTCTCGTAAATGACATTCGTGATGAATTTTCATATCTTTCGAAATTAATGATTCATATTTTTGATGACAAAGCATCTTTCGAAAGAGTTGTTTATTCATTATAAAAATATATCCAACAATGATGCGAGGTTCTTCGTCAGTGCGTCAGTTGATTAGAAGCCAGAAGTTGAATTTTAATTTTGAGGCGAAGTTACATATATTCGGCAAATTAGCTCGCGGGATTGTTTCCAAGTTCATACGCCAGCTTCGCGTGTTTCCATGTTTTGATTCATGACATGATGCGCCACAACAGCTCCTGTATGCAGTACACAGTTGCGCGCATACCAATCGGACCAGCATTCTATAATTTAGAAATCTTCAGCTGTTTTTACCTAGAGAATACTAGACTCAGATCTCGAGACTCGGGACTCACGTCGACCGGACTCCCATTTCTGGGGATTTTGGAACCCCTGGTACTGATCAGAATGATTTGGTTGATGTCGTTATTATGCCTATGGTTGGCACGATAGTTTCCAGTAATGATATTGTTTCATGTTAAGTCACACATTTACGCTTTCCATGTACTCCATGTTGTTTTGAAATTGTAATTAGTTGCATTCGAATATTCAACTCGTTGACTGATACTCAATTCGAATTGGATTCACCAGAGCACTCGATTAACCAATCCCTAAATCAGTGTCAAAATCACAGATGATAGACTGACTCCGGCCTAGCGACAGGAACAGATTCAGCGAGGTAGATGTTGGATTATATCAGGTTTCGATCCAACTTACAGAATTCTGGGAAACTCGGATAGTGATGACGTCACGTGTCGAGGAAGCATTTGCGAAATTTTCCCTTAAACTGCTGCGCTGTTTCGTTATACTGTGTGTGTAAACCATATCCGTATTTGCCCTAGCAATAAGTCAAAATAGACGGATTGCAAAGAGGTGATGCGTTTATTTGGATATAGATCAAGGGTTCCCAACCTTTTTCGACTCATCGTCTCCTTATTAATCTCGACACGAATCTTCGCCCCTCGATATTTACGGATCCGGAAAAGACCAGATGTAAACGGGAATTTTATTCACCTAACTCCTATCGCTGGTGAAGTGGCTAAAATAGGGATATTTTCCGTGTAGGTGCTCGGAAAATCGGTTTCCGCATCTACTTTCGTTTGTTATGACCTCTTTTTTCGCGTTATATGCAGAATAATCCGCCTGCACGTGCAATGTGGCCGTGATATTTTTATATATCTCACTTACATTTTCACCCCCATATCGCGCCCCTGTCGCTCCCTTTGGTATTTTCGCCCCTCGTCCCTAGCTATCGCTCACAGGGGGGCGGGGGGATATCGCTCATGTTGGGAACCACTCATCTAGATCTAATGATGAGGCGACAATTATAAAGCCCAGGTTAAAGTTACATTTTAGGAAAAGTACGTGGAGGTAATGCTTAGTGTTGTTCTGTTCATTTCCGATACTATTTGGACACATCAAGTCACCTTTACAGTAATGACGTCATTATTGTTGATGCACGACTCGGAGCCTGTTACTCGGCGAATAATCCAGACACTCAGGCACTCGATTTAGCCAAGCCCCTGAAATTAGAGGTGATTGTGAATTACGGTATTGCACCGAATCATTACCAAATTAACGCCAATTGCTCGCATTTTCAAGGTTCGGCCATCGGAGGGAGTTTATGGTAGCTCCGAAGCTGACACCACAATCATACAATTTTTGAGACGTTCATCTTTGCGAGGTGGTGATTTGAGGGCGCCGCCTTTCTTTATAAATTTTTTATCTCTTTGCACGTTAATAGGAGTCACATATTTTGTGGTCAAAGTCAGTACAGGCAGTTACAAATATACAAATATACACCGACTCATGATATACATATACACGATCTGTGCATACTGCAAAAGCATACCATGAATGCATGATGTGCATATGCCGCTGGACATGAATTATTTGTATATGTATATTTTAATTTTATTTAGCCCTCATGTACGTAGGGTTAAAGCTAAAAGAAATTGTGTTTTAAAACACATCGTTTGAAACATATTTCAAACATTGGCTTCAAAAATTGCAGTTACAAAAATCGTGTGTTTTTTCGAAAGTTATATGATTATGCGATAACTATGTACTGTACATACTTTCGACAAAACATGTAGCATGGGCCTACGGTAGATTTTTACCCCATATATTCGACGTAGGCTTATGCGGTATGGAATGGAACGGTATGGTGTTTTAAAACACTTTCCTCTTAATTTGTTAGGCATTATTATGCAATATATGTGTAAATAATTTCGTAAAATCATGTAGAATGAGCCCAGGGACGATTTGCACTATATATAGTCGACCCATACGAAAGTAATAATTGGAGCCCTCGAAATCGTCGTAGGTGCAATAGTTATACCACGTATATGTAGATGTATGTATGTATGTATGTAAGTTTTGGTGATGATGATCGCCTTTCGTAAAATGGTGCATATGCGGTGTAGTCGTGATTAGAGATATTTATGGGCCGTTTGGGACAGGGATCGGGAGGCTTTTTCGTCAAAGGAGCCGTATTTACCATATGATTTCAAGTGTCAATATCAATTCACTGTGAGTCCACAATTGAAGATTCACGCCGTCTTGGCCAAAAAAGCAAAAAAAAAACTATATTAAAATGTTTCAAACAAGGGCCATGTTTTGAACATGTTTGTTCTAAAGTGCTTTTTGCTTTAAATGCAACCCTACTTGTAGGTTTTTCTAAATCTTGCACCACGGCTCCACGCTATCCCGGAAATGCTAGGAGCCAAGCGGAGAAGGATGCCAGTAGTAACGACTAGGTCTACCACTAGGCTATCTTATTGGACTAGGTCAGTGGTTCCCAACCTTTTTCATCTCGTACCTCCCTTGGCCGAAATTTATGCCATAATTCCCCCTTAAAATAAATCTGCCCAATGATTAAAAAAGGTCATTTTTACCACGCAAACACCTGTTGACTGAAAGAATGAGACGGGCGGTACCGAGTGTTTGTTTCTAGCAGTGTTGTAAAAACACTTTGTAGACCTCCAAAAACAATGGTCTTGGTCCCAATTAAACAAATTCTGGAAGGCTTGACTCAACAAACCCCCACACTTCCATTAGTGTTTTCGCCTTACCATGCACCAATCGCTAATATAACTGTTGCTAAAAATCACTACGCATAAATTTACTGGTCTTGCGATTTTTTTCTCAAGTTTGCGTATGCATTTGGCCAATATTATTGATACTTTCATTTAGAGGAGGGTTGACCAGACTAGAGTCTGACTCGAGTCACCATTTTCTGATGACTCGACTCGAGTCATTTTCTCAAAATACGGAAGCGACTCGACTCGACTCGAGACAATCTGGGTATTGACTCGACTTGGACTCGAGTCATTGTTCATGACTCGAACCAAGCCATATGATTTGAGACTATAAGACGGCCAAGACCGACATTTCATTGTAATTTCGAAGAACAGTAAAGTGACCAGTGTGACCACCCTATTGGAATTTCGTCTAATTATCCTGATATTTGACAATGGGACAAGAAACTGCTCAAAGTGAGGAAAATTAGTATAACATAAATCAAAATCATTCAATATCACCAAACAGTGTTGACTGGAGTGTGACTTGGACTCGGACTCGAGACATAATACACTGACTCGGACTCGACCCTCTGCTCGGTGACTTGGACTCGGACCTGACTCAATGGTGAATTGAAAATGACTCGACTTGACTCGAGTAAAAAGTATGAAAGTGAGATTGACTTGTGACTCGGAGCCTCGTGATTTAGTTACAGCCTTGATATATAACATACACGTGATCAGATACCCTGCTGGAGCTCATTGAAATTTAGGACACCCATTACGTTTCGGCAACATTGCACCAAGTTTAACATGTATTTTTTCGATCGGGTAGCTGTTCACTAAAAATAAAGCAAGACTAGCGATCTCTTTGACTTGAATCGATGAATATTTTGTTGGAATATTTTGTCACTGTCTGAAAATATAAGATAAATACTTTCACTAGAGGCCCTGTTGTGATAGATACGGCACGACATTTGCTCGCCTAGGATATATTTGATTGAGAGGCCGTCGCTGGCCTACAAAATTGTCTTGCGAACTGCAGCACATCTGAACTAATTTTAAAAAATGGGGGGGGGGGGAATTTGTATGTGAAAAAGAGATTTCAAATAGCATTTGAACATACTTTCAGCAAACAAAAAAAAACCATAAGAAGCATACGTTCGGATATAACTGGTTGACTATATGACAGTTCGGACATGAACAATTTAGGAAATCCAAATCTAAAGTGGAATTCCTCCCTAAAAATTGCAAAATTCCCCCCAAGGGGGGAATTCCTCCCCGGTTGGGAACCACTGGACTAGGTGATATCGTACACATATTCCTGACAAATGAATGGTTTCATGATATATTTATTTCAGTGTTATGCATATGTCGGCCCAAACTACAGTTGCTTCAACAAGCACCACAATGGCAATGACTGCAGTATCGACACTCAGTGAGACTGTATTAGTATGTTTTTTTCAATGTCGCCAAGAAAAATGCATTGAACTGTTGAAATTGCTATTGTGCCATTGTCGTGGAGCACAAAACCTCATGAGGCTATAAGCACCACTGTCGAATCTTATCAATACAATAACTGTCCCATTTCCTCAGAACCCGTTAGCCGGCTACACCCAAGCTGACGATAACATTTGCTGCTGCCTACTGTCCTTAGATACTCTGAAGTGGGACGAGTCCAAGGCCTAATGCGAAGAAACCGAAGGCGCTAGACTCGCAGTCATCGGTTTCAATGCGTCTACCGCCGAGAGAGAGAGAGAGAGAGAGAGAGGGAGTGAGATTGATTTCCTTGCATTTTCCCCTTGCGTGATTTTCCCCGAATTACTGAATCGCATATAACAAATGGAAGGAGTAATTTCAACAAAATGATCATGCCACTTCACGTGGGAGTAAAAATGAAGGTCTGGAGTAGGGTTGCCATACGTCCGGAATTTTCCGGACATTTCCGGAATTTCACTGTTAGAACTGCGTCCGGGAGGAATTTCTAAAATATGCCAAGACTATTTTTGGGCAGATATTTTCTACTTGAAATTGTTCTTCGCGCTGCGCGTGATTTAGTATCATATATATTGGTTTTAATATGGGGACTACCGCCCTCGCAAAAACTGCGACCAAAAAATAAAAAACAACAACATTCATTTCCAAAAACAAGTTTCAGTTCATTTTATAGCGAGCTCACGGTCCCCGTGTAATATGTTGTAGCCATTTTTTCCATATTAAATATCCTTACACAATCGAGAAAGTAACCTACAGGTTTCTGAATACGGCAACCGCATACGTAACAAAGGCAGTTACCACCAAAAGTCTGGCGACACCCAGTGGTTTGATGGACCCTATTGTAATCGCAATTACAAGATAACGGTATTCATAGAGTCGTAGTTTTAGGTCGTTTGGATGCTTTATTCAAAGATGGTGTTTCTAAACCTGGGGGTAATTCGCCTTTATTCTGGGGTTCGCGAAGATGTTGAACGTAATTAGCTTCCAAAATAGGCTGTGAGTAAATCTGGGCAAATGTGCCGACCTTTAATTACTAATCAGCTCATCAAATTTTGAGCTGGGCCACGGCACATTTTGAAATTGGAAATGGATTCGCGACCATAAAAGGTTGGAAAGCACCGGATGTGTGGTGTTTATATAGCTCAGTGGTGAAGTGCACACCCGCATTAGGCTGATAAATGATCTTATCGGCGTAACATTGAACATGACTTAACGATGTACAATTGCGCCTCTTGCATTTTCGAAGCCATCATCCTGCACCAGCTCTATTCTACCGCTGACTCTGATTATGTGGGCGGAGAGAGGATTAAAATTGTACAGTAATATATGGAAGAACCAATATTATTGACAAAATTCATTCAAATCATTTAACGACCAGATGTATTTAGTAAATCCCCAGAAGTTGCATCGAATACCCTACGATTGGCCCAAGATCAGTGTTTATTTGGTCGGGATGGGGCTGAAAATATGTGGTTTTGGCCCAGCTTACAGCATACAATACACAACCATATACACCTGAACCGGATCACGACCACCTCGAGTCGATAGACAAAGCGTTGCTGGTGTGACGTCATATTGATCGACAAAGCGCTCCCACCTCATTTTGAAATCCGCTAGTAGGCGCTGAAGAGCGTCTGGAATTTATGAAACTACAATATGGTAACCCTAGTCTGTAGTAGACCCAAGAAAGTAGTTTCTAAAAAGTAAATCTGGTCACCAAGTCACAAGGCTCCGAGTCACAAGTCAATCTCACTTTTACAGTCTTTACTCGAGGCAAGTCGAGTCATGTTCAATTCACCACCGAGTTGAGTCCGAGTCGAAGTCATCGAGCCGAGGGTCGAGTTCGAGTCATGGTATTATGACCCGAGTCCAAGTCATGGTGTTGATTGCTCACAGGTAATGTCTTGTTAAACCCACTTCTTATAACTCTGTTTGGTGACATATAATGGTTTTCATTTATAATATACTAATTTTCCTCACGGTTAGCAGTTTTTGGTTTCATTGTGAAGTATCAGTACCAATCGACGAAATCCCAGTAGTGTGGTTACTTCGCTATTCTTCGAAATATTAGTGAAATATCGGTTTCGAGTCTCGAGTCATGCGCATTGACTCGAGTCCAAGGCGATTCATTTCCGTATTTTGAGAAAATGACACGAGTCAAGTCGAGTCATCAGAAAATTGTGACGCGAGTCGTAAAGAGCCAGTAAAGAAATACCAATCCGAAATCGTGTGATCTTTCAGTTTAGTACGTTTGGGCGATTCTATAATTTTTGATATAACAGACAGGAGGTCACGAAATAACATCATGTAACGATAGGCTTACCATATTTTGGAAATCAAAAAAGAGGACACTTTTTCAGAAATTTGCAACTGGCAAAAATGGAGGAAAATTCTCAAAAACCGGTTAATTTTTCCCACTTTGTGATCGGTTGACTAAAAAAAAAAAAGGTAATCACTTCTGCTCAGAGCTCAAAATAACGTTTTTCACTCCACATTGCCAGGTGGATGACTGAAAAAAAAAAAAAGGTCATATTTTCGCTCAGAGCTAAAATCACCGTTTTTCACTCCGAAATACCCGCCGGACCGTCACTTCTGTGCTAATTTGCGGCATATCACTCGCAATTTGCTCTAAATCTGACCTGAATTTTCAAAAAAGAGGACAAAATCTCAAAAAAGAGGACGAAAGGGCGTCTTCCGAGGACACTTTCAAAAAAGTCAAAAAAGAGGACAAATCCTCTTAAAAGAGGACGTATGGTAAGCCTATGTAACGAAGTCATACCAACGGGTCCACCCGCCCGAAGATGTCCAATTATTATTTACGTGCTCTGCAGTTTCAAAGACACCTCACTCAGCTCTACCGGTAAATCTGATTATACGTGAGCAGAGAGGACAAGGAATTGATAGCAAAAAATATGCATTTCCCGATCTTATTGACCGATTTTATCATGAATTAGCGAAAATTTTCGCGCTGGCTCATTGAACAGTACAACTATAATTTCGTGGCAAAAGCGAACAATGTAATAAGGGGTGGGGTAGTTTATAACCCTATGGGGGAGGGAGCTAACGAAGTGCTGTTTCGTTCCTGCCAACGGGTATATACACTGGTGAGATGTTAAATTATTATGGAGGGGTCCTACCTTTTCAAACACACCTCCCTCAGCTCTACCGGTAAATCAGATTACGTGAGCAGAGAGAGGATAAAAATTGATAGCGATATATACGCAATTCCAGATCATATTGACCGATTCAGGCATGAATTAGAAATATTTCTCGCGCCTCGCGCGTTTAGGCGAGAAAAGGTGAATCAGTAAACATAGACTAGGGTTGCCATATGTCCGGAATTTCCCGGACATGTCCGGAATTTCATCATTAAAACTGCGTCCGGGAGGAATTTCTGAAATATGAATAAATGTCCGGAATTTTGAAGGCTTGAAGTAAGCTCGTAATTTTTGGTCTTTCACCCTAAACAATACTATTAATGGGCCGATTTATGCTACATGAAAATTTTCTTCGCGCTACGCGCGATTTAGGAACTCGAGTTTTGGTTTTGATATGGAGACTACTACTCTCGCAAAAACTGCAGCAATAAGATAAATATAACATTCGTTTTTAAAAATAACTCTAATTCCAATCACAATTACAAAATAGCGGTATATTCATAGAAACGGTTTAGGCCGTTTGGATGCTTATTCAAAGATGGTGGTTCTAAACCTGGGGATAGTTTGCCTTCATAAAATTATACGGTAATATATGGAAGAACCAGTATTATTGACATAATTCGATCAAATCATTTAACGACCAGATGCATATAGTAAGTCCCCAGAAGTTGCATCGATTACCCTACGGTGGGCCCAAGATCATTGTTTATTGGAGCGAGAGGGGCTGAGAAAATGTGGCTTCGGCCCTGGTCAAAACTCACAACACACAACCAGATACTCCCCAGAAGTTCGGCTTATCACCATATAGGGGGCCTGGTTGCACACTGTTGTGAAGGCCTGCGCAGTGAGTTGGCATGTTTGCACAGACTCGAGAAATATTAGAGGGAACATTGGTCAAGAGCTTCCTAAAGGTACCGAACATGAATTGAATTAAACAGTATATTCATATTAAAATGGACCCGAATATTTTCGGCTGACACTCGTCAGGGGTGATCGTCGGCAACTACTAGAGAATTGGAGAGCACATTGTATATTACCAGCAGAGGTCAGAACACCGATGTATCCTGGGGAGGAAGAGGGTGATAGAAGCTCATAAACTCAAAATCTTGAACCTTATGACAACTATTGGCTGCTGATAATTGCTTGTTATTATCAGTCCAATATAATAGATTTTCCGAGTGGAAGTTATTTACTGGAATGCATCAGACGGATCAAATCCGCCAGATTCGAAACGAATATGGTACAGAGTGACAACAACAAAACTGTCAAGTTCTTATCCATTATCAAAATTCCCTGTATCCACTATTGCACTCCTTTAAATCTTGGATTGTACTATGATTGTACTATAGAACTTAAACATGGAACGGCAACGACCGATTTTGCAGCTTCGTTCCGCCTCGCTGAGGCTGGTGTTGAGAATTGTTCTGTGTAAGCGACTGTAGGATTTCTGGCAATCCAAAAGCTGTCTTCCCGAGTGCAGAAATTATTGAATCTGGTCTTGATCGGAAGCTACTGTTGCACCGATTCCGAAAATATAATTTAAAATGATGATCAGGCACTGATCCACGTAGAATCCGTCCTCCAAGTCTGAAATATCGGCATTGTTCGAACAATCGGAGAGTCGCAACGGGTCATTGTTATGGCCATTGTGTTGAGGTGACCCGATTGTTCTGAACAATGCCGATATTTCAGACTTGGAGGACATATTCTAGGTCAGTGGTTCCCAACCTTTTTCGACTCATCGCCCCCTTTTCGAACTCCACACCGATCATCGCCCCCCAAATATTGGTAACGGATAAATGGGCATATAGTCTGAAATCATCGGCGAGTTGACTAAGAAAAAAGGTCAACTTTTCGGCTTGACCTCGAAATTACATTTTTTCCAGTTAAACTTTGGTGAGTTGGCTAATTAAAAAGGTGATTTCTCCGACATGATTCTCAAAGGACCGTAGCAGCACTTCGTCTGCCCCCCCCCCCATACGTTGGTATTGACTCCCCCCCTCCATAGGGAGATAAAGCAAACTTCTGCACCCCTCAGACCCAACTTCCCGATACCTCTTTACCGCTACTTCTCAACACAAATTGTTGGACTCTTCAGCTAGTCGGCTTAATTCGCGCGAAGCGCGAAAAATTTCTATCATTCATGGTTGAATCGGTAAATATGATCGGGAATTGCATATTGCTGTCAATTTTTTATCCTCTCTCTGCTCATGTATTCAGATTTACCGGTAAAGCTGCGTGAGGTGTTTGGAAAATGTAAGGCCCGTAAATAATAATTAAACATGTCATTCGGGCGGACCCGTAGGTATATTGACATCGTTACGTGATGATATTTCGTGGCCTGTCTGCTATGTCAAAAGATATTCAAATCGCCCATACCCACTAAACTAAAAGACGCGCACGATTTGAAATTGGTATTTCTGCACTGGCAATAATTAATTTTTCCCTGCGAGACGGCATTTTTTGTGGAGTTCTGATTGCCAGGACAGGAACATTTGGCGCCAGCCATTTAGGCGCCTATGGACAATTAAATATATATATGTATATCGTGTATATGTCGAAGTCGGTCAGCATAAAGGCAGTCCTTTCCCGCCAAGGTTTTCTCGTTCTGGCACACTCGGAGTCGCATGTTACATGGCCTGAAACTTCATATGTCTTAGTTCGCCATGGTGTGATAATGACTGACGCAGAGATGCCCATTTCTATAGCTCATGCGTATTATTTCTTGGAGGAAGGGTATCCAATAAGCAAGAAATACGAGACCACGAAATGGCGCACAGCGCGAAAATTTTTCGAAAACGTTGCCTGAATTTCCGAAATAATACTCTATAATTATTGTTAATTCACGAAAAAATTGGGGGCCTACTTCGAGCTCGGGCGCCCCATCCCAATTGGGGGTTTGGGTGTGACCGTTACGCTCATCGATGCCAATATAGCCATTTCAACGCGCCATCGCCCCCCTATCGCCTCCTTTGTCTATTTTCGCCCCCCTGGACCGACAAATCGCCCCCTGGGGGGCGATATCGCCCACGTTGGGAACCACAGTTCTAGG
Organism: Botryllus schlosseri; assembly: GCF_051294905.1. Lineage (NCBI taxonomy): Eukaryota > Metazoa > Chordata > Ascidiacea > Stolidobranchia > Styelidae > Botryllus > Botryllus schlosseri. The sequence continues at coordinate 37,723,806 of NC_137236.1, forward strand.
TGGATCAGAGCCTGATCAATATTTTACTTTATATTTTCGGAATCGGTGCAAAGTAGCTTTTGATCAAGACCAGATTCAGTAATTTCTGTGCTCGGGAAGATAGATTTTGGATTGCCAGAAATCCTACAGTCGCTACGCAAAACAATTCTCTACTCCAGCCTCGGCAAAGCGGAACGAAGCTGCAAAATCGGTCTTCGTATTATCAGTAGGGCGGTTTTTTTTAATTTGAGCACGCGGGTCGTCAGATAAGGGATTAGCAATTATGTTGCGTTCAGATTGCTGAGTAGTAATTTCCTCCGGGCAAGCAAGCGTGACGACGGGTGTTGAGTATCTATCCGTAGGTTAGTTATCTATAGTCCACACCATTAAGGACACTATGGATACACCGACCGTTTGATCACCCAAGACACGGTGTAGTAGTATCTAGATTAAATTGTTATTGGAACAGCACGATAAAATGTGAACGCTAGATTAGTCGCAAATGCTCTGTAGTCTGAGAAAGGAAACCAGAAGCTGAGAATATTGTTATAGCAAGACGTTGCCAATTTATCGATTTACTTGTTCCAAGTTAGAAAAAAATGTGGCGCTCATCACCTTCGGATTTTAAGCGCCAACCTTGCGTCTTCTTTCTTGTGAACTATAAATGTTGATGAATCACAAACTTTGAGTAAATGCTGTAAAGCTAGTCCCGACTCCGTTAAACACTGGCCGCTGGGCAATTAAATGCGGTTAATCACGTCGAGTGGATGAGTGGACTCGAGAGAACTGAAACCGATCAACTAAGGCTTCGACAAATATCTTTCTATACTATTCGCTGACAAATCCCCGATCCGATGTCGTCAGGATCCGTTAGCGGGGTGGACTCAAGTTGGATATGATCATTGTTACTACTTACTGTCCAACACTAGTAGGCCTAAGACATGGACCGCCGCTGACGCCGCATGTAAAGCAGCCATATCCGGGGGCAGACTCGCCGTCACCGATCTCAACGTAGATGCGATTGCCAGGAAGTGAGACCTTTTTCTCGGTATTTTTCCCGAACTTGATTACCATAGCTTATCTGAAATGTTTCAGAGCTCTGATCGACGAGGTACCAGCTACAGGAGTTACCTTCCGGGTCGAAGTAGACGGCGTAATAAATTCTGGTCTTCCGGGCATCGATGCGTATATAGCTCCGTTGAATGGACTCTTTGTGAAGACCGCTGGCACCCCAGGCTTCTCTGCTTCCGCAACGGCAGCGGTTGAACCGGCCTATGGCCGCGTGGATGCTGCCAATACCGATGTCCTTGTATTCTTAGCATGCGATGGCCCTAATCGCCGCTACCTCTGCGAAGTATGCCTTTGAAGAATGTCGCACGCGACCCAGATGTGATCACAAAGGCCTGGCGGATATTATTTTGAATTAATTTGTGAAAGCCACTGACACGTCCGTTTGGTAATATAAGGAATATAAACGTGTCACCGGATCTGCTACCTAGCATGAAATGTAAAGCCTCCAACCAACAAGGCGATTACATATTTATCCCTCCTCCCTGATATTCTCGTGATTGAAGTTTGAAAATCTTCTGACGTGACATGCTTGCTTTGACGTGACTTTCAAAACGTTTTCGGCAATTTCCAAGTACGAATAGAAATCCCGATCTCAAACTGACGAGAGCCTGGATCCGGTCACCAATAGGGGAAACACCGTTCGTAGTCTCGGATGATTGATTTCGGCGCCATCGAGTAGATGGAAAGTAGTGCGGCTTTCAATCATGCGGTGTTTCTCGTAATTGACATTCATGATGAATTTTTCTATATTTCGATATTAATGATTCATATTTTTACAGAAAAAGCATCTTTCGAAAGAGTGGCTCAGTTCAGTGGTTCTTAACCTGGGGGTAATTACCCCCAACGGGGTAATTTACTAATTTATCGGGGGTAATTCAAATAGAAATTTTTACTTAGTTATAACGCTGCACTAAAGTATTTTCAAACGTAAATATTAATGTAGGGAGGCCAACATGTATTTTTGCTAGCTTGATGTGTATATTTCGTTTCACTCAACACACCATGCCTGCTCTGATATCATAGTAACCAGTAATGATTATGAATAACCAGGGTTGTAATGACTCGAGTCATGACTCGACTCAAGTCCGACTCGAGTCACGATTTTCTGATGACTCGACTTGACTCGAGTCATTTTTTCAAAATACGAAAATGACTCGACTCGACTCGAGTCAATCTCTGTATTGACTCGACTTGGACTCGAGTCATTGCGCATGACTCGAACCAAGTCATTGACTCGAGACTCTGACGGCCAATACCGACATTTCATTGTAATTCCGAAGCCAACACACCATTGGAATTTCGTCTGTTGGCCTGTATGGAATCGGTGTCTTGTGCTCACACTATATTCTATTTTTTAATTACTTTTTATTAAATTACTTTAACTTGGAAAATCATTGCTGCTGACCTGATATATCAGGCAAAAAGGCCAGCGATTCCAATCAGGTCTGTTGGTACTGTTACTTGAAAATGCGACCATAAAGTTGTTATATTATAAATGCGAACCATTCGATATCACCAAACAAGAGTTATAAAAAGTGGGTTTACCAAGACTTTAATTGGAAACATGAGCACTGAGCAGTCAACACAATGACTTGGACTCGGACTCGAGTCATAATACCATGACTCGGACTCGAACCTCTGCTCGGTGACTTAGACTCGAACTTGACTCGGTGGTGAATTGAAATGACTCGATTTGACTCGGGTCAAAACTATAAAAGTGAGATTGACTTGTGACTCGGAGCCTTGTGACTTGGTTGCAACCCTGTGAATAACAGGGCCGAATGTAGTTGAGTATAGTGCTAGGTATTACCAATTTATTTTCCAATAATGCGGATCATATATTGTTTCACATGGTGACAAACTGAAAGACAACAAGGGACGTCTAAGCTTTACACCTATAACGCAGTAACAATATCGTAGAAATATAGTTGTTTTGTTGAAAAGTGTAGTAGAGGTCTAGCCTAGTCAGTAAAACCAAGTCTGAAATCTTTAAAATGGCTTCGAAGAAACGAGGGGACGACTGTGGAAACTTTGAGGTTCGCCCTCAAAATGAATAACCAATCTTTGCCATAATGGCATTGAACTTTCTGATTGAATTTCCTTCAACTTACTGCTGTGAAGTAGGATCTTCTGCAATGGTAGGTATCTATCAAAACGAAATAAAATTGCGATTGACAATTACATGAGAGGTGATGTCTATAATCCTCCCCTTTGTCTAGATTTGACCACTGCATAACACGAAAACAGCATCAGCCCTCCCATTGACTAGATATTTTTAACAGACATTTCAGTGTACATTATGAGGTCATTTTTGTGCTCTTTTACAATTATTTGAGTGCAAGCTGTAATTTGTTATATTTTGAAAGGGGGGAATTGCATCCCGTCATTTTCTTCTAGGGGGTAACGATATGAAAAAGGTTAAGAGCCACTGGCTTAGTCATTAAAAATATATATCCATCGTTGCGAGGGTCTTTGTCAGTGCGTGAGCTGATCAGAAGCCAGAAAAGATGTAGAACAAGTTGAATATGAATTTTAAAACCAAGTTACATAGATTCGAGAAATTAGTTCGCGGGAGGTTTACCGGGCTTACTCCGAGGGCTACGCGTGGTTCGATGTTTTGATTCTTGAGATAATGCGCCACAACAGCTTTTGTATGCAGTTCACAGTCGTGCGTATTGTAATCGGACCGGCATTCTGTAATTTAGAAAGTTTTAACTGTTTTTAACTCGATAATACTAAACTAAGATCTCGTGACTCGGGACATAGGTCGACTCTGACTCGCATTTCCAGCGATTTAGCCAGAATATTTTGATTGCTGCCGTTATCGTGTCTATGGTGCTCGAAAATTCTAATCGGGTAGAGAAAAACGATTTGTTCAAGTGATGAATTTGTTACATATTAAGTTACAAATTTAGGCTTCTCATTTACTTCATGTTGTTTTGAAATCGTAATGAGTGGCACACGAATTCTCGATTCGTTGCCTAAGGCTCAAATCGGAGTCGAATCACCGATGCACTCGATTTATCTACCCTAAAATAAGTGTCAAAATCACAGATGATAGACTCACACTCGCCCACTGACAAGAAACAGATCTAGCGATTTAAAAGTCGTATTACATCAGCTTTCAGTCCAACTGACAGTAGGGATATTTTGGAAAGGTGAAAGGGGGACACTTTTTCAAAATTTTCAGGCTTACAATTATAGAGTGAAATCCGGATTGAATGTTTTATTTTTCGACTTTGTGGTTGGTTGCTAACCCACCGGAACGTTACTGGAGTACTGATTTCCTTAATATCAGTCGAACTTTATCCTATATTCAACCAAACATCTCAACAAAGAAGTTAAATTCTCAAAAAGAGGATATTTTGGCGTCTTCTGAGGACACTTTCAAAAAATTCAAAAAATAAGACAAATCTTTTTAAAAGAGGACGTATGGTAACTCTAACTTACACCAGTCTGAAACACTCGGATAGTGATGACGTCACGTGTCGAGAAAGCATTTGCAAAATTTGCCCTTAAACTGCTTCACTGATTCGCTGTACTGGTATTTAACCCAGCATTAGGTCAAAACATATCGATTCCAAAGATGTGACGCGTTTGTTTGGATCAGGATCTAACGATAACGCGACAATTACAAAGCTCAGGTCGGAATGTACGTGGAGCTAATGCTGATCGTTGTTCTCGTCATTTTCGATATTATTTGGATATATCAAGTCACTCTTACTGGATGACATCATTACGATTGATGCTCGGCTCGAAGATTCATACTAGGCGAATAATCCAGACACTCGGGTACTCGATTTTGCTAAGCCCTCGAAATTAGCGGTGATTGTGAAATATGGTATCGCACCGAATCACAACTAAATTGAAATCAATATTTTGCATTTTCACGGTTCGCCCATCCGAGAGAGTTTAATTTAACCCCGAAACTGACACCTCAGTCATGTGATTTTTAAGACGTCTATCTTTACGAGATGGTAATTTGAGGGCGCCGCCTTTCTTCATAATATTTTTTTTCTGTTCACACGTTAATAGTTTGCCGTCCAAGTCTGTACAGGTGGCTACAAATATTCAGGCTAATACATAACCAAATATTGCGCGGAAATTCAGTTTTGCGTTGCGCTTCGCGCAGAATTTAATTTATTGGACAATCATTTTCAATCGACTTCACTCCACCAGTTAAACAGGACCCATGGACCTAGAGAAGACATAACTTTATTATTAGGAATAGTATGAACAGACTAGATACATTAATAACTTTGATCAAAACTTTTTCGTGCTTCGTGCCATCCTTGATGACTGCTTGCTCCAAAAAAATTCCTGAACCGTAATCGAGATCATTCATATTTTATATGATAAATATTTTTTGAAATATCTCTTGAAAACAAGATTGTATAAACCAATAATAACACCTAACTTGTTATTGTAACATGCAACTTCTGCTCTTGAATTGATATTATCGGGCAAAAGAACTTGAAGTCTTCGACTGGAAGGACTTTGGATCATAAAAGCAAGATAAGCTGTACCTTTCAGATGAGCATGGATTAGGATTTGGATTTGATAAAACCGGATTTGTAAAATTTTGTTGGATCATAATTGGATTGGGATTATAGATAATTTTATGAACGAATTAGGATTTGGATTGGATTTACCGATTTTCTGGGAGATTGTTATTTCGTGTGGCGAATGGCGACAAACTTTATTCGGATCCGGTATCAATGTACTTATGCTACACTACGCTATGCTACACTCGGTGCCAATGAACATAAGAGGTGAAGCCGTATGCCGAGTTATCTTAAATCAAGAGAATTGTTGGTTGTGAAAGAAAAACTTTCAATCCGTCCCATGCACAAATCACAATTTTTTTTTGAATTTCAAGTTAGAATCGTATTAAAATTGAACACGGATTAGAATATAACACAGTCCGTGATTAAGATTTGGATTAGGACATAAAGCTTTGGATTTGGATTGGATTGCGATATGTAAATTCCAAACCCGCTCATCTCTGCTGTAGCATTCGTTATCCTAACATTCGAATTTTAAACATGCAAAATGCAATGAAGTGATCATAATGATACAAATTACGTAAAGTGAATGATGGAAAATGTCGCGATGATACCCAAAGAATGGACATTGTCTGTCTCCAAACGCGTGTTAGACATGCGCTCGGCCTAGGTTATCAAGACAGCTTGGCAATGTGTACAATGTGTACATGTTTATGCAAAGGTCGCGTTCTACCTTTGCGCGTTTGATCTGAATTTAGTTTGTCTGTCCGTCCCAAGCATATCAATTGAAGGAAGTTGAGATTGCAGATGTATCAATGACTATAACACAGCACCCGTTTAGATATGTTTTCAATCGTTTTGACGCAGTCTGATAGTATATATATCAGCAACGATATCAGATGGCCTCATGAACTGAACTTTTTAAATGGGGAGTCATTTAGGGTGTCGCATTTTCTCTTCTCGTCTGTTCCTCGCCACTTTAGAGCAGTGTTGGGATCAAGTCACTACCTTCGAGTCACGAGTCATTGCACATTTTGACTCGAGTCAAGTCAAGTCAATTGATTTTCGAAGGTGACTCGAGTCAAGTCAAGTCAGTCGATTTTCGGAGGTGACTCGAGTCAAGTCGAGTCAAGTCAAGTCAAGTCACGAGTCAAGTCACAATTCAAGTCAAGTTGCTTCTCGAAGTATGAGGCATGATAACGTCATTGCATTTTGCTAGCTGCCTGAAATACAGATTGAGTGATCATTGATTTTAACCGATGAACGAATATAGAGTTAAATATAAACGCAAGAAGGCGCTGTATCTATCACATATAAGTAGAACTAATAAACTACGTAAGTAATTGAACAGCCTCAGTTTATAGTTACCAGCCAAAATAGAGAATACAGGAACGAATTGATAAGAAGCAATACATTACCCTTTTGCAAATTGATATGACACAATTCGAGCCTGCGCCAATGGTTGAGGACTATATGAACTATTTTCGAATTCAATTTCAATAAAACAAGAGGTTTGGTTGAGTTAAGAACACAGAACAGAAATATACATTTTGCTATTAAATTACTTTACTATACTATAGTTTACGACAACTTAGGCTGCCAGCTTCGATCACTTTGTTTGCGATCAATATATTTGTGAGAGAACAATGGAGGCTCAGTAAAACGATCATTGTGTGATTGGTCCCTCTCACGAGTTACACCAGCGTTGCGCGAACAATCCGAACATATGCAAGATAGAGTGATTTTTATCGACACCGATTACTTGATGACTTGAAATTGACTCGTGAATTTTGCTCCGAGTCACGAGTCAATCCACATTTCTGATACGCCGAGTCAAGTCAAGTCAAGTCATTTTAGCAAAGTGACTCGAGTCAAGTCAAGTCATACGAAAAAGTGACTCGAGTCTGCTACCGAGTCAAGTCCGAGTCCAAGTCAAGGAGTGGAGTGTCGAGTCCGAGTCATAGTGTTTTGACTCGATTCCGAGTCCAAGTCATTGTGTTGACTGTTCAGTGCTCAGTTCCGACTTAATGACATGCGAAACCTACGTTTTACAACTCTGCTTGGTGATATCGAATGCTTCGCATTCTAAATATACTAATTTTCCGCACTTTTAATAGTTTCTGGTAGCATTTTGAAGTACCAGTACTGTAACAGATAGCTGTGTCATGCTGGAGCGATACGTAGCTGAACTGAGACTTGCTGTCCTTCGGTTGGTCATTCCTTAACTCACGAGTTAACTCGGTCGGATGTATTGCAGAGAATAAGTACGTCAGACACTGTGATGAATCTCAAGTGTCAGGTGCCGACTTGAGACAAACGTGGGTTTTTATAACCGTAAATGCGTAACAATGCATGTAATTGTAACGATTAAGCCAATGAGAACGGTTGGTGAAGTTCTAGCGATAAGAAAAGGCAGAACTCTAGCTAGAACTTTTGTTTGGCGTAACAATGATGACTAAGCTTGCGCAACACTAGAAGAAATAAATTTCTAATAGTTGTCATGATATGGTCAACTCCTAGTACTACGAACGCAGTAGGCTATATTTCCTTCATAACAAATACCTGGCGTTAACTAGGGACATTGCATTAAAAGGACCAGCGGTCTGCTACAATACTGATGAACGAAATAGTAATGGTGTGATTAACTTCACTATGCTTCGAAATTGCAATAAAATGCCTGTCTTGGTAGACCAAATCTCGAATCATATGATTAGGTCCAAGTCATGTGCAATGACTCGAGTACAAGTCGAGTCAATACACAAATTAACTCGAGTCGAGTCGGGGCATTTGTAATTTTTGGGAAAATGACTCGAGTCAAGTCGAGTCATCAAAAAATCGCGACTCGAGTCTGACAACCCTGCTAGACATTCAGGGCATCCGCGAAGCAGAAGTTATACGGCAGTGATCCCGGATTTTTTGTGAACTATTATATTCTGCATGTAACCTGCATATAATGTATTCGCATTGGCGTATTCTATGAATACCTATGCCTAATTTTAGGTCCTGCGTTCAGAAAATTTTGAGCTCATTCTGCACTTCCTTGCCTTCACGGAACTCGATGCCAATGTCTTATTTTTCAGTGTTGACTCGAGTGCAACCACAATTCGGCCATCGGAAGATCATATTGTGGCATGGGAACATGTTCAATTTATTGACTGTTTTCAGGGATTATTTATTGAAACTATTTCTTACTAAACATTTCAACATTTCTTAGAAATATGTTACATGGATAATCCAATCATTTCCAATCTAGTCAAATTACTTCGCAGGCAGCATGGAATCGTCTGGCCATGTGTTTGACACCCCTGGACTAGGCAAATAAGAAGCATGTAGCTATGGACACAATATGTTAGCGCGACCTGGAGATCGGGTAACCCAAAATATCTGTTGTTTATAGCAAAGTATATTGAGGACATTCGCGCTATTCGTGTTCACCTTAGAATTGATGCTGTGTGTAAAAGAGCAAATACCTCAAGACATTTAAACGACTACCATCATCTTTGCATTTCTGCATTCTGTAGTCCTTAGCTTGTAGATTAAAAATGAATATTACATTTCTTTGCCTTGTGATTTACGCTTACATCGTCAATGCTTCTGATCGTAAGTTCTGCGTTATATTCCATGAAATGATCGCACTATGATTCTTGTTTCGACAGAAGGCGACAACGAGCCGGTACCACAGCAGGTGAGTCGGTTCAGTATTTCGTTTTAATGACGCGGCATTCAAGTTGGCCATTTTTCATAAGTTTCGAATCGAACCTAAAAACTTTCGGCTCCAAACCTCCTTTTTCAGGCAGTGCTTGACTGGTATAACGACAGAGGCAGGAACCCAGTCTACTATGGGCCTGTATTCAGACAGCCCCAACCTACATACCGGCCTCAGCCTAATCGAAATAGCTTCGACATCTGGAACCCCTACACTCTGTACTTCTTAATCAGTGAGTGGTCGAATTCCAGCGTGTCAGCGAAGGCACTTCTAAGTTCAAATGTATTCATCGTATATTCCCACGCTGAGCTAGCTCAGCGGCATAAAAATGTTTCAAGCAAGGTTTCTGATTAGAACATGTATGCTCTGAAGGGCCTTCCGTCTTAAATGGGACCCTACCGGTAAGGTAGCCCTCCACGCTATCACAAATATGCTGAGAGCCAAGCGGTAATATTAAAAGATTTATTGATTATGTCTATCGTCTGACCCGTTCGCGACTGAGCCACTACCGTTCAATAACCCATGTACTCCACAATTACGCTATCTTGTCTGGCATGCTCATATCACAGACATATTTTTGACAAAGGAACGGTTTCAGTAATTCAGTGTTGTGCATGTCGGCCCAAAGTACAGTCGCGTCAACAACCACCACAATGGCGATGAACAGTGAGATTATATTAGTATGTATTTTTTGCTTCTTTGACTTGACGACCCGGTCCCAGATATCCATCCTATGTCAACGCTAATAATGACTGTTTGATCGTTTATTTCACGATGAAGTGGTTTCGAAATCGAACTGTTTCAGGAATAGTAACCCACAACGTGAACGTAGGATTGACAGAGCATTGTAAGGTATTGTATGGTTTCGCAGTATGATATGATATATGGATAGTGGGCACATTAGAACTTACAGCCAGATCGTGAAATTAATGGTAAATCTCAAACTGTTTTGGGTAGAGCAATAAAAACGTGGATGTTGCAATACGCCACGAAGGTTCTGTGTCTCATATAATGGCAGATTTAACGTGAGAATATTATTATTATTATAGCCGGAACGAACATTCTAGTTTAGTTCATGCCCAAACACCAAAAAGGATGTCAAACCTTTAAACTAAATGCTTCTAAAAACGTGCCTTAAGCTGGATCCAATATAGATATTAAGAATTCCCAAATTGCAAATGAGCCAAAGCAGAATCGGTATCTCAAACGGACGGGGTATCAAGTTTAAAAGAGACTGTGCTCTGACCAGCCATGGCTACGCGGCTGTTAGTATTGGTGACTTCGATTTACAGCA